>NC_047103.1:124117020-124865848 GCF_902500255.1 Thalassophryne amazonica | reverse complement strand
GTGCTTCAATTGTTTTTCCTGCAATCGTTACAGGAAGTGGGCGTGTAACGGTATTATTTGAGTCTTCCCAGAGAAGCCGATGGTCTTAATTACAGACCCAGAGAGGGGGAGATGAGCGCCCATTTTCCCTATGCAAGAGTATGTTGCCCCTGTATCCACCATGAAAGGGAAATCTCTGTTTTGTATATTAACAGTGACGGTTGGCTCTTCCTTAGGTATCATCGAAATAGCCAATGCCACCGTTTCCCCCTCTGTCTTCTCTAGGCCCCCCTATTGCCAATAGGCAGAGGGTCCAACCCAAGGTCGGGCCGGACAATTTCTCATTCGATGTCCAGGTTGTCCACAGCTCCAACACTCATTAGAGGGTTGATCCCCTATTGGGGGTGTTGGTCCCATAGGCGGTCCCGCTTGACTGTTCCTGGGAGCTGAGTTTTGGAATCTGTTTCCAAATGAAGGTTGGCGAGATCCTCTTCGCCACCCTCCTCTTTGACCTTGAAAGTTCCGTGACTCTCCTCTCCACCCATGACTGTAGGTGGGTCCATTTCCGGGTGTGCCAGTGCTATGGTAGTGATAGTGATGCTCCACTGGTGCTGAGACTTCTCCTGCAGCAGTGCTCCCTGCTGCTCCTGGGGGGCTCTGTGTGGCTGTTACCACAGGTGCCTGTATGGTGGCAGCAGTGTTTGCCGTAGGGCCTGTGCTTGCCGACTCAGAAGGAACAGGGGTCATCATTGGTGCCTGGGTCTTTGTTTTTTCTTTCTTGACTTTGGTTAGCTCTTCCAACTGCATCTGCACCAATTTTTTCGTCAGGGATTTTGCTGCATCTTCTTCTTTTTGTTTTTCTTTCTTGTAGATTTCAAGATGGTGACAAATATGCTCAGAGTATAAAGCCCAATTCATTTTCGATAGTCCCACGACTCCATCTAGGGCTTTCTGAACCTCATCTGGTAGAGCCTTTTTTACAGTTATTTTAAACAGGATTTCAGTTGCTGGAGAATGGTTCCATGCATTTCCTGTTTCCTCCGCCCATCTCTTCTGGAATCGGTGCAGGAACTTCTTTGGGCACTCTTCAGGTGTCCACTCCTCATCATCCAATTTAGAGGGATCCAAGACCTCAGGGTACTTTCTTCTCAGTCCTTCCCACATGGAGTTTCTATAGCGATTAAAGGGGACTTCATCATGTTGATTAGTGCCCATCATTTGTGTTAGTCCAACCTTTCCTGCTAATTCTTCAGTGTCATGTTTTCCCATGACATGCATTAGCAAGGCTTTTATGTCACCTAAAGACAAGGTTACCCCTGCAGTGCCTTCTTCTAAGGCAGTTATCCATCTCCCAGCTCCTTGGGTGATGTCTGGCAGTCTGTTGGCCAGCCCCACCATGTCTGTCCAGCTCCATGGGGTATACACATGATGACCATTTCTAACCACCAATGGGCATATGAGGTCTTCGTCCTCCTCTTCTTCTGTGCGGGCTCCATACTGTCTTCCAGATCGAGTGCGACTGACTGGTTCCAGGCAGTCCATCCAGTCGGTTATATTCTGTTCTAAAGCCGCTATGTCTTTGGCTACACATTGTTGTCTTTGCCTGAGTCGGGCCTCTTTTGCACTCTCAATGATGATCTCACCAGAAATTTTTCGGGTGGATGGCTGTATAATGTGATTCCCTTGATTGGGCGTCGACTGTTGTAATATTCTTCTTTCCTCGGTGTCCCTATGTCTTTGTATTCTTTCCTTCGCTAGCCGAAGTTGCTCAGCTAGTTCTTCATTATCTCTTCTGGCCAGATCCAGTGTGTCACAGAAGCTCTTGTGCCACTCTTCGGAGCCTCTATAGCCTGTGAAGGTCCAGTCGGCTGACTTATGGTGGGAGGGGACGGTTTTCAGTGGACCTCGATGTGCAGGCGGAGCCTTCAGGTCTCTCTCTTTATCCTCGTCTGCCTCCGTGTCACTGTTATTTGTGGCCCCCCCTGCTGGTCGTGGTGAGCGACCACTTACTTTCGGACTTGGAGACCTTGTATGATCCATTTGACAGACTGAGGACCTGTCTCCTTGTGGCTCTCGAGCTTTTAGTGTCAGTGTGAATTTGCCCTCCACATCCATGCCTTGGTCCTCTTCACGAGTTTCTAATACAAATTGTCCAGCTGTCTTTCCCATATCATGACGTTATATGGGGGTGGCTCTGATTCCCAGCTCGGTGCACTGGCTTTAGTCTCTTTGGATCTTTCCTCTGTCATTTTTTCTCTTTTCTGCTGTAGCCTCTGTGCTTCCTGCTTGAACAAGGCCAAAACTTCTTTTTCTTCAGTGCGTTTTTTGTTGTTTTTTACGTTCTTCTGCTGATCTTTAATTTCTTTTTTCTGTATTTCTACCGCAACTGCTTCACACATCACCGGATCAAATGATCCCACCAAAGGCCATTGCCTGCCCCCATGTGACCTTTTGTGCCACTTTCTCATACATTGGTTGGCCTTAGTGCGTTTTCCTGGATATTTTCTTAGTACTAAGTCTAGCGGGGTACTTTCCCGACCTTGACCTTGAGAGTTACCCATGTAACCCTGACAAACGCTATGTGAGGTGTTTCTATGGTGTTCTGGTAGTCCCTCAGGGGCTGTCCTGATCCAGACCAATAACTTGCTGGCTGTAACACCTGTTTTGTATTTTAAACCCTTAAAAGGATTAAATTTCCAACTGCTATGCCCGTCTTCTTTTTCTTTAACTAAATATGAAAATTTACCTGTTTCCCACCGAACCTTCCTTGGGACCACAGTCAGAGTCAACCTAGGAAACAGTTCTTCACCTGGATCGGTTGGTAGTGTTACTAAATGATTTAATGGTATGCTAAGTTCTTTATTAGGGTCAGCACAAAGCAGCTCCAGCCACGGGGTTAAACCCTGATGCCACAGACGTCTTATCAGCAGCTCCCAATTAATTAGAGGGAATTGTTCTTTCTTTTGCTTCAGATTGATTACCTTAGTAATCTGCCATAATTTCTGATTGATCTCTTGTTCATCCTGCCAATGTTCTGCTCCTACCCTGTCAAAATAGGTCCTTTCCAGCCAAAAATGTGTCCTGATTCCCTGGGTTTCGATGTCTCCGTCAGTCAAGTAATGTTCTGGGAGTATTATTTCATCATCACTTAAGTCTCCCATCAAAGACTGTCCCAAGCATTGATCAGTCTGTCAGCTTTTTCACTATAATCTAAGCCTTAACTCTTTTGATTTATAACCAACTTTATTTATTTAATCCTCTTACAACCCTAACACCTCCTAATGTCTTTGCTCCCGACTTTCTATTTCCCTTCTAATTTTTATTTTATTTTATTTTATTTATTTTTTTTTTAACTTTCTGCTTCTCGTCTTTTTCTGCTATGTTTGTTTATTAGTTTTCTCTCTTTGAAATAATATCTACCTTCTCTGTATTTACATAGCACTCTTCTCCTGTCTTTTTCTTCACTGCCTCTGTTTCACACTTTCCTCTCTGCCTGTCATGCACCTCCCAAGTCCTCCTGTTGGGTCTAAATACCTCCCCCTCGTACTCTTTCACATTAATCTTGTATGTCAGCCAGCCTGCAAGTTCTCACAGCTTTACACAGATTACTCTCCACTCTCCCACACACCAATCTTCAAAAGCTTTATACACAAAAATTATTAAAAACAACTTTCTATATATCTCTATCTAGACTTCTGCCACTTTTCACTCCGCGGCTTTAAACAACCTTTTTATTCACTTAACACCAATGTGTTCTGTTTAAGCATGTATCTCTTCTTCACGTTAGACAGCTTCTCCGGCGCTGTCAGCAACTTCATATATTACTTTTTTTACAAACCCTCTTTGAGCTTACAATATTTCATTTACTTCTACGCCTTACCGCGCCTCGCGTGCGTATCCTGTGCTTAATATATTATTTTTCACCAGCTCCTTTCTGAGCATACAATATTTCATTTACTTCTACGCCTTACCGCGCCTCGCGTGCGTATCCTGTGCTTACTATATTATTTTCACAAGCTCCTTTCTGAGCATACAATATTTCATTTATTTCTACGCCTTACCGCGCCTCGCGTGCGTATCCTGTGCCTACTATATTATTTTTCACCAGCTCCTTTCTGAGCATACAATATTTCATTTATTTCTACGCCTTACCGCGCCTCGCGTGCGTATCCTGTGCCTTTCTGCACTTTCTTCTACCTTTTTTTTTCACTTACTGAGCTCCTCGTGAGCTTAATGTGCCTTTGCACTGAAAATATTCTCTTTTTCTTTTCTTATAAAAAACTCATATTACTGTGTACTTAATTACTTATTCTTCTCCCACGCCCCACAAGCGTGTATTTGGTGCCTTACTGCACTATTTTCTGCTTCATTAATTCTCATGTATTCTGCACTAACTCTCTATTTATTTTATTTTTTTTATAGTTTTTCTCTTTTCTTAAAAAATGACGTCCTTTATTGAGCTCTTTTACTTACTGTCAGCTGTGCTACTTTGCACTTTTAAATCTCTTTATCACGTACGGTATTTCTACTGCGCCCCCTCAGGCGCTTATCTTGTGCTTCCTCTGCACGTATTCTCTGTTAAACTCTTTTTCTCACTTATTTCACTTCAGTCTCTGTTAAACTCTTTAAACAACCTTGTATTACCTTGTATCTATTTGTCAGTATACTCCCCTAAATTAACCCCTACAGCGCATGCTATCAGCCGGCACGTTAGTAACAAATTTCAACACCAATTATTCCCCAAGCATCCAGGTTAGTTCTCCACGCACTCTTTCCGCACCAGAGTTCATGAACATTCCTGACCTTTCACTCACATAGACATTCTTTTTCCCGGGAACACACACACCTTCTGAGCATTTTATCTACAAGGCCTGATAATTTTCAATCTTATCTTTTTTAGTCTCTTATCAATTTTCTTAGTCCAGGTTCTTTTGGGTAAGAGGCAATTAAAAATATCACCTGTCAACTTGGGCGGAAATCCCGACTCACTCCTCCAGATCGTGCAGAAATTATAAAAGGTTTCTGCTTACCTTTTAGTCGTGATCACTGTTATTTACGGTCTGGAGGGATGAGCTGGACTGCCCCAGGCTGCCGGAATGCCCCTGGACCCTCCTGAAGCTGGCTCGCCAAGTTCTGTCGCGGCTCGTCTTTAGTCTTCTCAGGATGTCGTCTTTTAGATAACACAAACTAATTGCAAGTGATATGCTAGAAAATGACACAACACTTTAGAATAATTCAGCCTTAAGCAAGATAAAATGCACAGAGTTTTTAAGTTTATTTAAGCCTTCGACACAAAGCTTAGACAAACTGAGTCCTCTAGAGAGACTGAATATGACAACCGCGCTCGTCTATTTATTGGAGACCCGCGGGCATCGCTCCTCCTTCGACTTTTTTTATTTATTTCATTCCCAAGACATGGTTTTCTATTGGAAGCGTCCTCTAGTGAACCCTAAGCAGGTGTTAGGCCATTATTTCAATGTGACAAATGCTCCCATTAAAACATGAAGGATTTACAACTGATTTTTTTTAAAAGACCTTCAGCCACAGGTGCAGCTGGCCTGAGGCCCCCTCCGCACGTGGCCTCAGCCACACGTGCAGCTGGCCTGAGGCCCCTGCACGCGGCCTGTGGGAAAGCACCTAAAAGGCCTTGGAAAGCCCCTGACAGACTAAATGACTAATAGAGCCCTTTTTTTTGGGTTGAACACCTGCTAGTTCAACCAGAGGACATACAGTTCGGATCAGGACACTTGATAGTTCATCACAGTTCAAATATGGACCTAAAAATTCTTCTACACCCCCCCTCAACGGGCGCCTCCTGGCGCCCGAACAGGTTTATCCGGGTGTCGGCGGTAGAAATCGGCCAGGAGGGCCGGGTCCAGGATGAAGCTCTTCTTCACCCAGGAGCGTTCTTCGGGGCCATACCCCTCCCAGTCCACCAAATACTGGAACCCCCGGCCCATTCGACGGACGTCCAGGAGCCGGCACACTGTCCAAGCCGGCTCCCCGTCAGTGATCCGGGCAGGAGGTGGCACCAGACCGGGAGCACAGAGGGGTGAGGTGTGGTGTGGTTTCAGTCTGGACACATGGAAAACAGGATGGATCCGCAGTGAAACTGGGAGTTGGAGCTTCACTGCGGCAGGGCTGAGGATCTTGAGGATTTTGAATGGTCCGATGAACCTGTCCTTCAACTTAGGGGAGTCCACTTGGAGGGGGATGTCCTTCGTTGATAACCACATCTCCTGCCCGGGCTGGTATGCAGGGGCCGGGGACTGCCGGCGGTCTGCATGGGCCTTAGCCCTCGTCCGGACCTTTAGCAAGGCAGAACGGGCGGTACGCCACACCCGACGGCACCTCCGCAGGTGGGCCTGGACCGAGGGCACACCGACCTCTCCCTGCACCACGGGAAACAATGGGGGTTGGTACCCTAGACACACCTCAAATGGGGAGAGGCCGGTGGCAGAAGACACCTGGCTGTTATGTGCATACTCGATCCAGGCCAGATGGGTACTCCAGGCCGTCGGGTGCGCGGATGTCACACAGCGGAGGGTCTGTTCCAACTCTTGGTTGGCCCGTTCTGCCTGTCCGTTCGTCTGTGGGTGGTACCCAGACGAGAGGCTCACGGTGGCCCCCAGTTCTCTGCAGAAACTCCTCCAGACTTGAGAGGAAAACTGGGGACCACGATCCGAGACTACGTCAGTTGGTATCCCATGCAGTCGGACGACGTGGTGGACCAGGAGGTCTGCTGTCTCCTGGGCCGTTGGGAGCTTCGGGAGGGCCACGAAGTGGGCCGCCTTGGAAAATCGGTCCACTATCGTGAGGATGGTGGTGTTGCCCTGGGACGGCGGGAGGTCCATGACGAAATCCAGGCTGATATGGGACCAGGGGCAATGAGGCACAGGAAGCAGCTGGAGAAGTCCTTGGGATCTTTTGTGGTCTGCCTTGCCCCTGGCACAGGTGGTGCAGGCCTGGATATACTCCCGGACGTCGGCCTCCATAGACGCCCACCAGAAGCGCTGCCGGACAACTGCCACGGTCCTTCACACCCCTGGATGACAGGAGAGCTTGGAACCGTGACAGAAATCCAACACTGCAGCTCTGGCCTCTGGTGGGACGTAAAGTCAGTTCTTCGGCCCAGTTCGGGGATCCGGGCTCCGTGCCAGGGCCTCCCGGACGGTCTTCTCCACGTCCCAGGTGAGGGTGGCCACGATAGTGGACTCCGGAATGATGGGCTCCGGTGGATCCGACAGCTCAGTTTTGACTTCGTCTTCGTGTACCCGGGACAAGGCATCCGATCTCTGGTTCTTGGTCCCGGGGCGATAGGTGATCCGGAAGTCAAAACGTCCGAAGAACAGTGACTAGCGGGCTTGCCTGGGGTTCAGCTGCTTGGCGGTCCTGATATACTCCAGGTTCCGATGGTCAGTGAAAACCGTGAATGGCACAGACACTCCCTCCAACAGATGTCTCCACTCCTCAAGAGCCTCTTTCACCGCAAGGAGTTCTCGGTTGCCAACGTCATAGTTCCGTTCAGCCGGGGTCAACCTGCGGGAAAAGTAGGCACACGGGTGAAGAACCTTATCGGTCTCTCCACTCTGGGATAGCACGGCTCCTATCCCTGAGTCAGAGGCGTCCACTTCAACCACAAACTGGCGGCTAGGGTCGGGCTGCACCAGAACTGGTGCAGTCGAGAACCGTCGTTTCAACTCCTTGAATGCGGCTTCGCACCGATCCGACCAGGTGAAGGGGACTTTTGGAGAGGTCAGGGCTGTCAGGGGGCTAACTACCTGACTGTAGCCCTTAATGAACCTCCTGTAGAAATTAGCAAAGCCAAGGAACTGTTGCAGCTTCCTACGGCTTGTTGGTTGGGGCCAGTCTCTCACCGCCGCAACCTTGGCCGGATCAGGGGTGACGGAGTTGGAGGAGATGATGAACCCCAGGAAGGACAAAGAAGTGCGTTGGAACTCGCACTTCTCGCCCTTCACAAACAGCCGGTTCTCCAACAACCGCTGCAGGACCTGACGTACATGCTGGACATGAGTCTCAGGATCCGGAGAAAAGATGAGTATATCGTCCAGATATACGAAGACAAATAGGTGCAGGAAGTCCCGCAAGACGTCATTAACCAAACCTTGGAACGTCGCGGGGGCGTTAGTGAGGCCGAATGGCATGACCAGGTACTCAAAATGACCTAATGGGGTGTTAAATGCCGTCTTCCACTCGTCTCCCTTCCGGACCCGAACCAGGTGATACGCATTCCTGAGATCCAACTTTGTAAAGATTTTGGCTCCATGCAGGGGGGTGAACACGGAATCTAACAAGGGCAACGGGTATCGATTGTGAACCGTAATCTCATTCAGCCCCCTGTAATCAATGCATGGACGGAGTCTGCCATCTTTCTTGCCCACAAAAAAGAAACCTGCACCCATCGGGGAGGTGGAATTCCGGATCAGCCCGGCAGCTAATGAGTTCCGGATGTAGGTCTCCATTGATTCGCGCTCAGGTCGTGAGAGGTTGTACAGCCTGCTGGACGGGAACTCCACGCCTGGAATCAAAGCAATGGCACAATCGTACGGACGGTGCGGGGGAAGGGTGAGTGCCAGATCCTTGCTGAAGACGTCAGCAAGATCGTGGTACTCAACCGGCACCACCGTCAGATTGGGAGGGACTTTGACCTCCTCTTTAGCCTGTAAACCGGGAGGAACCGAGGAACCTAAACACATCCGATGGCAGGTTTCGCTCCACTGAACCACCACCCCAGACGGCCAATCAATCCGGGGATTGTGTTTCAACATCCAGGGGAAGCCCAAAATCACTCGGGAGGTAGATGGAGTCACAAAAAACTTGATCTCCTCCCGATGATTTCCAGACACCACCAGAGTTACAGGTTGTGTCTTGTGCGTGATTAAAGGGAGAAGGGTGCCATCTAGTGCCCGCACCTGCAATGGCGAAGGGAGCGCCACCAGAGGGAGCCCTACCTCCCTAGCCCATCTGCTGTCTAGCAGATTCCCTTCTGACCCCATGTCCACCAGTGCTGGGGCTTGAAGGGTTAAATCCCCGCTCAGGATTGTAACTGGGAGTCATGTGGAAATATGTGTGTGTCCCACGTGAATGTCTTGGCCCACCCTAAGCCCAGTTTCTAGGGGCGGGCGTTGTTGTTTAAACCGCTTGGGGCAGTCTCTCTGCGGGTGCTCACTCGAGCCGCAGACAAAGCACTCCCCGCGGGCCAGCCTCCTCTGTCTGTTAAATGTGGCCCTGTTTGTGTCCATAGCTTCATCAGCAGGGGGAGCTGTTGCCACACGGAGCGCTGAGGCTGTGGAGAGTGGGGAGGGCGGAACCTTTTCGGACCCGGAAGGGAGAGGGATGGCGCGTGCCCGGCCACGTCCTTCGTCTCGCTCCCGACGGCGTTCCTCCAACCGATTGTCTAACCGTATAACGAGATCAATAAGCCCATCTAAATCCCGCGGTTCGTCCTTCGCTACCAGGTGCTCCTTCAGGACCGACCGCACCCTGCTCTTCCATTGGCTGTTCAACAGATGGGTGACGCCCCTCGGGATCCATGACGCTGGCCGAGATATCCTGTTGGGAAAGTGTAGTGACACGGACCCACAACAGGGGGCGTAAATGAACGGACAATGAAAGAGTCGAATATGAACACTTTACTGTTGTGAATGAGCACAACCACAATACAGAGGAATACAGAATTTTGCAAACAGTCAATCCACAACGGTGACGTGTGGGCAGGCTCGAGGATAGAAGACGTCTGTCCTGAGAAGAACCGGAACCACACGATTTCCTCCGCCACTGAACCTGGAGAATACTGGAGCCGCCAAGTCCCGAGTCCCCAGGTGGCCACCGTCTCCGAATGTCGGATCTGGTACTGCTGGCGAGGAGCAGAAACAATAAGAAGTGGGTGTGTGTACACCCAGTAACGACAATGGTGGAGATTCCACCTCCACCTCTCACACACACTCGTGCAGCTCCTGTCTCAACACTTATCTGGCTGGGGTGTGAAGCGAAGCCGTCGCTGATTACACCAACCTCACTGATAAGGCACGCCACAGGAAAGCAGCTGCAAAATGAATTCAGACTAAGACACAATTAGCTTCTGGCTGAGGATATTACCTTCACATGTAGATGATATCTCGGCAACGAGGTGGAGATGACGTCTGGGTTTTATGGAGTAGTATGATGAAGTGTAGATGGGTGACAGCTGTCATGAGATAATGAGTGACAGCTGTCACCCCCGGCTGTGTCCATGGCGGCAGCGCCCTCTCGTACCTGAAGCCTGCACTTCAGGCAGGGCGCCCTGTGGTGGTGGGCCAGCAGTACCTCCTCTTCTGGTGGCCCACGCAACAGTTTGCACTGATATCATGGATTTTACCAATAAAAAAGGACCACAAGTTCAGTGGGTTTTAAAGGGTGTGGTTTTAATACACAAACACATTAACGCACAGGTGTGGTAATCACAGGTAATTGGAAACGAGTGAAATCAGAGTTGGCTGCAACAAGTAGTAATAAAAGAACAAATCACAACAGGGCAACAGAGAAGAACTAACATTCAGGGTTTTCACGTATCCCATAATCCCTTTCACGCCAGAGAGTCGCTGCAGTCAAAACAACAGAGAGAATCCACATGATGACAATTGTAAATGAATATTATACTACTATTATACTACTACTTATACTACTATTATACTACTATTTTTATGCTTTTCATCACATTCATAAGAGACTGCTGCATGATACCCTGAAAACTTGCGAAAACAATTATAACAAATAATCCATGTCTGCTACGTTTAATCTGCGTGGAATTTAATGAAACCGAATTTCAGACATATTATATATATTAGTCTGGAACAAAGAGGACAAACAGTGTTGTAAAGAACAATAATCAAGATGTTAAAAAGCAAACTTCACTTTACCCCAGAATGACATGATCAGGACGCGAGCATAGCTCACAGCAGCTCCCATTGAAAATAATGGAGAGACAGCCTGTGATTCTCACATGTTTACATAAAACAAATGCAATAACAACATCTATAAACTCAGAGAATATATTCATGAGAGTTTTAGGCACAATATAAAAATAGTTTTAATGTTGTGATGTTAATGCTGTTGTCCATGTGCAGCGGTTAAAGTGCAGCGTGATCAGAGCATCTCAATGCAGTTCTCAATGTTACTGAGATCTCACAGCGCGGCGACCTCTGAAGTTTTGCGGGATTTGAAACCTGAAAAGGGTGGATAAGCAAAGGTGACTGAAGCATGAACTGCACAAATGACTAGTGAATCTACAACATAAAAACTCATTCTGAATTGAAGACCTAAACAGGAAGGTTATCAAACTGAGAGACAAAAGAAATAACCACAAACAACAGACTCAACACAAAAATTCAAATACATGATCACAGAAAAGACAGTGTGACAAACGCTGCAAAACTAGAAAGCAACTGGGTGTTATATCACAAATGAAGGAGACAGACAAAAGAGACATCACATGCAACAGACTGGGGAGACTTTAAATGACAACTGACAGAACAGACCTAACAACAACTTGGCACACCAGGGGCCTGTACTATGAAGCGGGGTTAACTTACTCAGATGTAACCCAGGGTTAACTCCTTAAACCGGGGTTGACAAAACCTGGTGTTCTCAAGTGGTGTTAATCGGTACTACGACGCTGATTAAGATGTTGATTTGTTGAACCTGTGTTAACCTAATTGGAGTTTGTGCGCGTTCACTTAAAATGGGCAGGTTGCAGCGCACGTCAGCATGTTTCAATGATGGCACGGTCACCTTACTTTACCGTAGAAGAATGCACGATTATTATTCGGAGCTACGAGCAATTTAAATTAACGTTAAGGGGGAAATCGAACACATCGTCTGCCAATAAAGCAAGACAGGCTTGTTGGCAACGTATTGCTGATCGGGTAAATGCGTAAGTACAATTCAATTGTTCTCCAAATCTGTTACAGATGATTAACCTATGGAATGTCTGATATGTGTAAAATAATGACCTTCTTTCATTAATTACGCCCAGATGCAACACGATTCAGAAGTGGGCATAGGCCTACTAATAGATGTTAGGTTAATTTAATGTTTCCTAAATAGGCTACCTATCTAAGGATTTAAAGCCATTAATGGTCATTCTGTTAACATAGTTACATATATATCACTTTGGCATGAAGGTTATCCAACAGGACAGCCCCATGTGGAGAGAAAAAGAATGTGAAATATGTAATTATAGTAATTGTATATTAGAATATTTAGAAAAATCACCCAAACCAAAGCAACCCTTATGTGGCTGAAATAAGTGAAAAGAAGGTGAGCTTAGAGTGGACTACACGATAATGGGTATATGAAACAGGCTGAATAGAACGGCTATACCTGCACATTGATACTGTGAAAAGATTTGCGATTGACATAATCGCCCTCGTGCTCTCCCAGGGGTGCACTGATTGGGATTTGCGTGCCATCAATGGCTCCTATTACTCTTGGGAAACCTAGGAGAAATTGTTATTGATAAGCCCCCTTCGCCTAATTAATGGACATGCATTAGACCTATTTTGATATTAGTAATTACCCGCGATTGCATAAAACCCTGCTTTGATTTGCACTGCGGATAAATGGCCAGGGAAAACGACAAATGCATCCAACAGTTTAGATAGAGCAAGTACTACCTTGCGAATCATACGACATACAGTATTCTTGCTCAGATGTTCAGCATCACCGATGGAATACATAAATTGTCCACTGGCAAAATATCTAAGCGCAAGGCACATTATCTGCTCGATCGTCAGGGCATTGCTACGATGGGTGATGTTACAGACGTCTGGCCCGATCAGCTGACAAAGATAACGAATTCCCTCGGCTGAGAATCTGTATCTTTCATGGAGAATATCGTCCAGGTATGTCAGCGGATTCTGGCGGTCTTTAAAAACCCTCACCCTGCGACGAGAGCCCCTCACAATTTGTACCCCAATATCAAACGGATCATCCAGGTAGGCCGGCATTGTCTTTGAAGTGATTGACGGTGGATGGGCGGTACTTATAAAGGGAGTGGTTAAGCGAAAACCTCAAGCTAACCTAGAACATAACCTGCTCGGAGCAGGTTTGGCACGCAGCGTAAATTGCCATGGCAGCATACCTTGATCAAAACCTATCCACCTTCCGTAGTACGGGTTAACCGGGAAGTTACTCCACACGTCATCAACTTACTCCCGAAGTTACCCTGATAAGCCAGTAACCCCGCTTCGTAGTACAGGCCCCAGATATGGTTAAGAGCAGCAACAACATGCACAGCACACAAGCTCAATAACAACTTGACACACCAGATATGGTTAAGGGTGGAGACAACGTGTACAACACAGACAACACAGCAGGAAGGTGAAAGCAAACAAGGGAGGATACCTGACAACAGTGGTGGGCACAGATAACCAAAAAATTAACTTCGATAACAGATAATCACAAGTTATCTTTTATAAAGCTAAACTGATAAACCACCCAAAAATGTATCGGGAGCAGTGATGCCGGTAACGCGTTACTTACTAACGCGTTACTCTAATCTGACCACTTTTTTTTAGTAACGAGTAATCTAACACGTTAATCTTTCCAAATCAGTAATCAGATTAAAGTTACTTCTCCATGTCACTGTGCGTTACTATTATTTTTCATTGTGGGTCGATATCAGCATTAAACTTGGTCTGTGGACAGGAGGTCGGGGTTCGACTGAACTGCCCACTTTCAGTGAGCTGTGAGCTTTTCATCCACGGTTTTTTGCAGCTGCTCGACTCGTCCTCACCTGTTAAAGCGCGGTGATCAGCACACCTGCACTGAGCTTTACAAAGACATGTTTATACTTTTTTTCCTCCTTTATTTAGAATTCTGAGCTGAGCCACTCCGTATCGTCTCGTTAAAAACAGCTGATACTCCGCGACGCGTCGACAACTAACACTATTTTCCACTTAAATGCACCTAAACTCTCTTTCTGAGGACCACATGATGTGAAAACGCAATAAAACTTTCTTACCTGTAAATCTGGTCATGTTTTCTGCATAAATAAATGTTATCCATTCCTTGTGCTCAAACGCCAAAGCAGGGGCGAATCCAGATGGAATGGGGGCGTGGGGCAAGGATGTGCCCCCCTCCCCCACAACATCCCTAGATTAAAGGTCCAGTTTTGAAGCCGTTTTTTACTACAACTACTAATATTGCTTAAAATAATAATAATTTCAACAAGTAAAATGTTTAGAGAGTTAGAATTTAATAGTTACATTTCTAAACAATGTAGGTTTGAAATTGCAAGTTTTACTGTTACAGTGCTGTCAACAGTTAAATATGAGGTCAAGAAAGAGGTCTTTATTTTACTTTTTATAAAACAAGTATTTATTTTCATTGAAGTCAAGAAAGGGTGACTATAAAGTGAGTTGTTGTCGGCAGCTGTGGAAAGTAACTAAAAAAGTAACTAGTAATCTAACTTAGTTACTTTTACAATTGAGTAATCAGTAAAGTAACTAAGTTACTTTTTCAAGGAGTAATCAGTAATCAGTAATTGGATTACTTTTTCAAAGTAACTGTGGCAACACTGATCGGGAGTTACAGATAACCGATAAATTCCAATATTGTCTCTGGTACACTTGCAACTACTAACAAGCTGATTTTGAGTTTTAACACCACAATCGCTTCTGGTAGCATCAAAAGCGACAACAGACCCAAACAATGAGCCAGCACTTCTGTCTTTGAACATCTTGCCCCCTGCTGGAAGCTCCTGTTTACTGCATGGTAAAAACGTGGTGTAGAGCTGCTCAACTCGGCGTAGACAGTACGTCACAATACACAGCTCTACGTTTGCACCAGTGTGAAAGGGGCTTAATACGGTCATTCATCCAGGGGGAGGAGTAACTGAAAGGGACATGTCTGTTTTTAAAAGGAGTCACTCTGTCCAAAATAGACAGGCAATGATCATTAAAAGAATTAACTAAAATATTTACGTCATCTGAAGCAAAAGTCTCATTGAGACTAAAAGCAGCAGAAAATGCAGCCGCAGAAAGATGATTATAAATGTGAGAGCAGATCACACATGGAGCAGACAGACACAATACAAACATGATCAGAAATAAGAAAGTGCCCTCAGAATAAATAGAGTCAATATTTAGGCCAGGAGTAAAAACAAGATCTAAAACGTGATCTTTGCTGTGTGTGGGACCAGACATGTTGGATCAGATTAAAAGATTCCATCAGACTGATGAATTTAGCATCACGACCATCTCCTGATCAGCGATCATATGGTCAGATGAAAATCAAACCTGTTTGATATTCTGGTCGGCTGTCGTGATGGTATCCCGCATCTCATACTGTGCCTGTGCAAAAACCGCAGACCTGTCTTGTAATGGTTTTTTTTTTTGTTTTGTTTTTTAACTTTGATGTCTCCCATGGAGAGTTTTTGTAAATTAAGTTTGAAAAACAAAAGCTTCTGTTTACGTTTTGCTTCTGGAAACACGAGTCTGACGTGGTTTTTGAATGTACAATGTGTGTGAGAGCATAAATCGTGCGCTCTGAACTTTTACACCATGCAGTTCTGTGGTACAGTTTGAGCTGGAACCGAGCACAGTGATTGAAAAGATTGTACGGTGTCTGCCCAGCTTCAGTTTGAATACTGCCATGAACACCATGTGGGATAAACTGTTACACCGGTACAACAGCAAAACACACCCCAGGACTCAGACTTGGCAGGTGCACAGAAGGCAGGCAACAAAACAACAGTCTCATTGTTTTTCATACTTTAAGGTGACACTTTAATGAGGAGCTCTTTATTTTATATGGATATATGGTTTTACTGTGGGCTTAATTGTGTATTTGGTTAAACAGTATATATATAATTAAGCACTGAAAAGACATCTCTAGCAATGTTTCTTTGACACCCACTTTCACATCAAAATGGGAATTGTGACACTGTGGCCATCTCTCCCAAGATGAAAGTCTGAGTAGAGAAAGAGTGCATCACTTTTTTGGTTGCTCGCTTCCATGTAGGCTACTGTGCTTTATTTACATTTTTGAAACAACACAATGTGCACATGTATCCTTTGGTATCACGCCTTCACATATTGTGTATAAATAATCATGGTGGGCCACCATCGCCAGTTTTTGGTCCCAGTCCTGCCCTGACTACAGCACTGAGATTAGAAAAAGATACTATTATATCATTACTGGGATTTCTTATTTCAGTAAATCTGAATAAAGTCTCAGTTACTTTTGATTTATTATTATATAATTTCAGAGATTTTTTTTTATTCCAATAAGTTTGAATTAAGTCTTAATAACTTTTTTATTTATAGTTTGTAGTGCCACCAAAACCACCTCACACATCAGTGACCTCCCTTTGGTTGTACTACAACACTTAGATCAGAAAAATTATATATATATTATATATTTGCCTCTACTGGTGGTTGGCTCTCACTGCGGTATTGTATCACTTCCTGTTCTGGAGCACAGCGGTGTTTTGCTGTATCTGTTAGCTGTTTAATCTGCGCAGTTAGGTTGATCTAGATAACAATTTGTTTCACAGTGTAATCTTCACGTGCCTTAACTAAAGCACTCCCTCTGCCGAATCACCTCTAAATTATTTACACATTATTCACTTTGTGTGTTTTTAGGAATCCGCTAGCTTAGCGCAGCTACTACCTCTTAGCCGGTTTAGCATGGCGGCTTCTCCTGTCTCTCCCGCACTTTTCTACTCTGGGTGTGAAATGTTTAGTTATTCCTCGGCCTCCTTTAGCAGTAATGGTACTTGTAATAAGTGTAGCTTATTCGTAGCTTTGGAGGCCAGGCTGGGCAAACTGGAGACTCGGCTCCGCACCGTGGAAAATTCTACAGCTAGCCAGGCCCCTGTAGTCGGTGCGGACCAAGGTAGCTTAGCCGCCGTTAGTTCCCTTCCAGCAGATCCCGAGCAGCCGGGAAAGCAGGCCGACTGGGTGACTGTGAGGAGGAAGCGTAGCCCTAAACAGAAGCCCCGTGTACACCGCCAACCCGTTCACATTTCTAACCATTTTTCCCCATTCGGCGACACACCCGCCGAGGATCAAACTCTGGTTATTGACGACTCTGTTTTGAGAAATGTGAAGTTAGCGACACCATCAACCATAGTCAATTGTCTTCCGGGGGCCAGAGCAGGCGACATTGAAGGAAATTTGAAACTGCTGGCTAAGGCTAAGCGTAAATTTGGTAAGATTGTAATTCACGTTGGCAGTAATGACACCCGGTTACGCCAATCGGAGGTCACTAAAATTAACATTGAATCGGTGTGTAACTTTGCAAAAACAATGTCGGACTCTGTAGTTTTCTCTGGGCCCCTCCCCAATCGGACCGGGAGTGACATGTTTAGCCGCATGTTCTCCTTGAATTGCTGGCTGTCTGAGTGGTGTCCAAAAAATGAGGTGGGCTTCATAGATAATTGGCAAAGCTTCTGGGGAAAACCTGGTCTTATTAGGAGAGACGGCATCCATCCCACTTTGGATGGAGCAGCTCTCATTTCTAGAAATCTGGCCAATTTTCTTAAATCCTTCAAACCGTAACTATCCAGGGTTGGGACCAGGAAGCAGAGTTGCAGTCTTACACACCTCTCTGTAGCTTCTCTCCCCCTGCCATCCCCTCATTACCCCATCCCCGTAGAGACGGTGCCTGCTCCCAGACCACCAATAACCAGCAAAAATCTATTTAAGCATAAAAATTCAAAAAGAAAAAATAATATAGCACCTTCAACTGCACCACAGACTAAAACAGTTAAATGTGGTCTATTAAACATTAGGTCTCTCTCTTCTAAGTCCCTGTTAGTAAATGATATAATAATTGATCAACATATTTATTTATTCTGCCTTACAGAAACCTGGTTACAGCAGGATGAATATGTTAGTTTAAATGAGTCAACACCCCCTAGTCACACTAACTGCCAGAACGCTCGTAGCACGGGCCGAGGCGGAGGATTAGCAGCAATCTTCCATTCCAGTTTATTAATTAATCCAAAACCCAGACAGAGCTTTAATTCATTTGAAAGCTTGACTCTTAGTCTTGTCCATCCAAATTGGAAGTCCCAAAAACCAGTTTTATTTGTTATTATCTATCATCCACCTGGTCGTTACTGTGAGTTTCTTTGTGAATTTTCAGACCTTTTGTCTGACTTAGTGCTTAGCTCAGATAAGATAATTATAGTGGGCGATTTTAACATCCACACAGATGCTGAGAATGACAGCCTCAACACTGCATTTAATCTATTATTAGACTCAATTGGCTTTGCTCAAAATGTAAATGAGTCCACCCACCACTTTAATCATATCTTAGATCTTGTTCTGACTTATGGTATGGAAACTGAAGACTTAACAGTATTCCCTGAAAACTCCCTTCTGTCTGATCATTTTTTAATAACATTTACATTTACTCTGATGGACTACCCAGCAGTGGGGAATAAGTTTCATTACACTAGAAGTCTTTCAGAAAGTGCTGTAACTAGGTTTAAGGATATGATTCCTTCTTTATGTTCTCTAATGCCATATACCAACACAGTGCAGAGTAGCTACCTAAACTCTGTGAGTGAGATAGAGTATCTCGTCAATAGTTTTACATCCTCATTGAAGACAACTTTGGATGCTGTAGCTCCTCTGAAAAAGAGAGCCTTAAATCAGAAGTGCCTGACTCTGTGGTATAACTCACAAACTCGCAGCTTAAAGCAGATAACGCGTAAGTTGGAGAGGAAATGGCATCTCACTAATTTAGAAGATCTTCACTTAGCCTGAAAAAAGAGTCTGTTGCTCTATAAAAAAGCCCTCAGTAAAGCTAGGACATCTTACTACTCATCACTAATTGAAGAAAATAAGAACAACCCCAGGTTTCTTTTCAGCACTGTAGCCAGGCTGACAAAGAGTCAGAGCTCTATTGAGCCGAGTATTCCTTTAACTTTAACAAGTAATGACTTCATGACTTTCTTTGCTAATAAAATTTTAACTATTAGAGAAAAAATTACTCATAACCATCCCAAAGACATATCGTTATCTTTGGCTGCTTTCAGTGATGCCGGTATTTGGTTAGACTCTTTCTCTCCGATTGTTCTGTCTGAGTCTTACAGAGATTAGAGCATGCCATAGGTATTAAAGGCACTGCACTGCGGTGGTTTGAATCATATTTATCTAATAGATTACAATTTGTTCATGTAAATGGGGAATCTTCTTCACAGACTAAGGTTAATTATGGAGTTCCACAAGGTTCTGTGCTAGGACCAATTTTATTCACTTTATACATGTTTCCCTTAGGCAGCATTATTAGACAGCATTGCTTAAATTTTCATTGTTTGTTGGGGAAAGTGTAGTGACACGGACCCACAACAGGGGGCGCAAATGAACGGTCAATAGATGAGCCAAAAGGTAACAATTTAATGTTGTGAATGTGCACAACGATTATACAGACAATCACAGAATCTGATAGCAGTCAATACACAAAGGTGACGTGTGGGCAGGCTCGAGGATAGAAGACGTCTGTCCTGAGAAGAGCCGGAACCACACGATTTCCACCGCCACCAAACCTGGTGAATACTGGAGCTGCCAAGTCCCGAATTCCCAGGTGATCACCGTCCCCGACTGTCGGATCTGGTACTGCTGGCGAGGAGCACAAACAGTGAGATGTGGGTGTGTGCACACCCAGTAACAAAACAGTCAGTAGGTGGAAAGTCACCTCCACCTCTAATCACACACTCGTGCAGCTCCTGTTAAATCACTTATCTGGCTGGAGTGTGAAGCGAAGCCGTCGCTGATCACACTTTACGCCAATCCCACAGATAAGGAAACGCCACAGGAATACGGCTGCAAAGAAGTTCAGATTATTACTCAATGTTTAAGTCAGCAGAGACAATTACCTTCACAGGTAGATGATATCTCAGCAGCGTGGTGGAGATGACGTCCGGCTTTTATGGAGTGGATTGATGAAGTGGAGATGGGTGACAGCTGTCATGAGTTGATGAGTGACAGCTGTCAACCCCGGCTGTGTCCGTGGCGGCAGCGCCCTCTCGTGCCTGAAGCCTGCACTTCAGGCAGGGCGCCCTCTGGTGGTGGGCCAGAAGTACCTCCTCTTCTGGCGGCCCACACAACATTGTTACGCAGATGATACCCAGCTTTATCTATCCATGAAGCCAGAGGACACACACCAATTAGCTAAACTGCAGGATTGTCTTACAGACATAAAGACATGGATGACCTCTAATTTCCTGCTTTTAAACTCAGATAAAACTGAAGTTATTGTACTTGGCCCCACAAATCTTAGAAACATGGTGTCTAACCAGATCCTTACTCTTGATGGCATTACCCTGACCTCTAGTAATACTGTGAGAAATCTTGGAGTCATTTTTGATCAGGATATGTCATTCAATGCGCATATTAAACAAATATGTAGGACTGCTTTTTTGCATTTGCACAATATCTCTAAAATTAGAAAGGTCTTGTCTCAGAGTGATGCTGAAAAACTAATTCATGCATTTATTTCCTCTAGGCTGGACTAAAGTTCCCTAAAAAGCCTTCAGTTAATTCAAAATGCTGCAGCTAGAGTACTGACAGGGACTAGAAGGAGAGAGCATATTTCACCCATATTGGCTTCTCTTCATTGGCTTCCTGTTAATTCTAGAATAGAATTTAAAATTCTTCTTCTTACTTATAAGGTTTTGAATAATCAGGTCCCATCTTATCTTAGGGACCTCAGAGTACCATATCACCCCAATAGAGCTCTTCGCTCTCAGACTGCAGGCTTACTTGTAGTTCCTAGGGTTTGTAAGAGTAGAATGGGAGGCAGAGCCTTCAGCTTTCAGGCTCCTCTCCTCTGGAACCAGCTCCCAATTTGGATCAGGGAGACAGACACCCTCTCTACTTTTAAGATTAGGCTTAAAACTTTCCTTTTTGCTAAAGCTTATAGTTAGGGCTGGATCAGGTGACCCTGAACCATTGAATAAAATCTCAATAACGTTTTATTTAAAGCTTGTAGTGCAACTAAACTCACATCACACATCAATGAGTTCTCTCAGTTTGGACAAATGTGATTGTGAAAAATTTTGGAGAATTTTTCATTGTTTAAAATGTCAAGAGTGTCATTGTTATAGTGTCATTGTTATGAAGTGTTTTGACACGAAATCCACAACACACATAAATGGTCTCCTGTTGGTTATACAACGGCACTCAGTTTGAAAAAACATCAGTGTGAAAAAGTTTGGAGAATTTTTCATTGTTTAAATATTCAGTTGCATCAATGCTCTGAGGTGCAGTGACACAAAGTGTACACAGTAAATTTTGAAAAAAAAAAAAAAAAAATCAGACTGAATTCAGACTGACAGTGTACATATGGTCCTACACTGACCCAGTGTGGGACCATATGTACACTGTCAGTTAGTTTAACATGGATGATGTTGCTGTGTACACATCAGTGGTCTCCTGCTAGTAGTACTTACAGCACTCAGTTTGGAAAAATTGTCGTGAAAAATTTTGGAGAATTTTTTATTGTTTAAATATTCAGTGTAACAAAATTTTATGTCAAAGCTTTATTCCAGAATGGAGAAAATTTATTTTTTTCCCTCAAAATTCCACTCACAGCACCATAATGACAACACGAAAAAGTTTTTTTTTTATTTTAGCAAATTTACTAAAAAAAAAAAAAAAACAAACAAACAAAAAACTATGAAATCACATGAATGTAAGTATATTCACACCTTTTGCTAAAGACTTTGCTGATGCACCTTTGGCAGCAATTACAATTAGAAGTCATCTTGAATATGATATCACAGGCTTGGCGCATCTATCTTTGGGTAATTTTGTCCATTCCTCTTTGTACCTCCTCTCAAACTCCATCAGGTTGGATGGGGAGTGTCGATGTTCAATTGGGTTCAAGTCTGGGCTCTGGCTGGGCCACTCAAGGACATTCACAGAGTTGTCCTGAATCCACTCCTTTGATATCTTGGCTGTGTTTAGGGTCATCGTCCTGCTGAAAGATGAAAAATTTTGAGGGGGGGAAAATAAATGTCATCCATTTTAGAATAATAATATAACAAAATGTGGAAATAGTGAATACTGTGAATACTTTCTGGATGCACTGTACATTGTGAGTGACTGGAGCAGTGGTGGGCACAGCTAACCAAAAAGTTAGCTTTGATAACCGTTAATCCGCTAACTGAAAATGAACTTTTAAAAGCTAAACTGATAAACCACAATCCAACTTTAATTAAATGCACATATAAAAGAATGTATAAACAGGCTGGCGTACCTTGGTGTGTGGCTCTTGTCGCATTGCAGGGTCACACACACACACACACACACACACACACACACACACACACACACACACACACACACACACACACACACACACACACACACACACACACACACACACACACACACACACACACACACACACACACACACAGAATTGTAGAATTCAATGTAGAATTCATCACAAAACATGCCAAAAGCAAAGTGCCTGAATTTGAAATGGAAAAACAATCAGGATTTTTTTTTCCACATCAGAAACACTTTGAGCTTCTGATGCAGATGGAAAAGTGCTACAGTATATAAATGCAGTCCATCACTGGCAGTTCTACACTGAATTACTCCACAGGCGAGAACCCCTCTGAGTGCCCCCTCCCCCAAGAACTAAAAGTTTCACAAACAGCCATTTTTATTTTTATTATTATCTTTTAATATTTAAGTGTCCCTGAAATTGGAGTTGACATCGACATCAACAGACTACAAGTTACAATATAACTCTTATACAAAACATCCATGAATTTCAAATTTGAATAAAGATGTCCTTACATGCTAAATGTTTGTCATTAGATGCGATACTAATCTTTCAGGGAGGAACAATTAGCTCCTTGGTTACTGTCTCAAATTCTGTGCTTGGGACACTTTTAGTTATGACTGGTTAAATTATGCTTTGTCACAAAATAGAGTTGTAGCAAATGGCAAATGTTTGTCTTTGAAACTACTTACAGATGTAAAAATTCTGTTGGCTAATTGCAGGGCCCAGTGTTACCCCAAATGATGGATATAAATAATAAATGAACTTTTAACAGTTTTGTTGCTGTTGTGAAGGTGTAGTGACACGGACCCACAACAGGGGGCGTTAATGAACGGACAATGGATAAGCCAAAAAAGTAACAATTTAATGTTGTGAATTGCACAACGGAATACAGACAATAACAATAGAGGAGTACAGTCAATCATACACAAGGTGACGTGTGGGCAGGCTCGAGGATAGAAGACGTCTGTCCAGAGAAGAGCCGGATCCCACACGGCTTCCATCGCCAGCGGATCTGAAGAACACCGGAGCCGCCAAGTCCTGAGTCCCAGGTGGCCACCGTTTCCAGCTGTCAGACCTGGTACTGCTGGCAGAAACAGAAACAGTTAATGGTGGGTGTGTGAAGACACACCCAGTAATCTCTTCTTGCTCAGTTCCTCCGGGAGGTTCCTCCAGAAACAGCTTCACCCGTGCAGCTCCTGTCAGTCTCTTCCCTGGAAGGAGTGAGAGGCGAAAAACGTCGCACTCCCACTATCCGCCAATTCAGCTTCAGACTGTGTCCACAGGAAAACGGCACACAGAACAATGTTTAGATACAACAAAATCACCGCAGAGAAGGTTACCTTGAGTGGTAGCTGATTTCTCGGCGAGGAGGTGGAGTTGCAGTCCGGCCTTTATAGTGATGGTGATGAGTTGGATGAGTGACAGCTGGTGCTGATAAGTGACAGCTGTCACTTCCAGCGGCTCCGACGCCCTCTCGTGCTTGAAGCCCGCACTCCAAGCAGGGCGCCATCTGGTGGTGGTGGGCCAGCAGTACCTCCTCTTCAGCGGCCCACACAACAGGACCCCCCCCCCCCCCCTCAACGGGCGCCTCCTGGCACCCGACCAGGCTTGTCCGGGTGCCGGGTGTAGAAGTCGGCCGGGTCCAGGATGAAGCTCCTCTTCACCCAGGAGCGTTCTTTGGGTCCGTATCCCTCCCAGTCCACTAAGTACTGGAACCCCCGGCCCTTCCGACGGACGTCCAGGAGCCGGCGCACAGTCCAAGACGGCTCCCCGTCAATCCCCGTCGATCCAGGCAGGTGGCGGCGCCGGTCCAGGGGTACAGAGCGGATAGGTATGGCAGGGTTTGAGGCGTGACACATGAAGCTTCAGCTTCACTGCTGGACTGAGGACTTTAGTGATGGTGAAGGGTCCTATGAATCTGTCCTTTAGTTTCTGGGATTCCACTTGCAGGGGAATGTCCTTTGTAGACAGCCAAACCACCTGCCCAGGCTGATACGTAGGGGCCGGGGCACGCCGGCGGTCTGCATGGGCCTTAGCCCTCATCCGGGCTTTGAGCAGGGCAGAGCGGGCGGTACGCCACACCCGACGGCACCTCCTCAGATGGGCCTGGACCAAGGGCACCCTGACCTCTCCCTCCACTAGCAGAAACAATGGGGGCTGGTACCCCAAACATACCTCAAACGGGGAGAGGCCGGTGGCAGATGAAACTTGGCTATTATGAGCGTACTTGATCCAGGCCAGATGGTTGCTCCAGGCCGTCGGGTGCGCGGAGGTCACGCAGCGGAGGGCCTGCTCCAGTTCCTGGTTCGTCCGCTCTGCCTGCCCGTTCGTCTGGGGGTGGTACCCAGACGAGAGACTTACGGTGGCCCCCAGTTCCCTGCAGAAACTCCTCCAGACCTGGGAGGAGAACTGAGGACCACGATCTGAGACAATGTCCGATGGAATCCCATGCAGACGCACGACGTGGTGGACCAGGAGGTCTGCAGTCTCCTGGGCCGTCGGGAGCTTCGGGAGGGCCACGAAGTGGTCCACCTTGGAGAACCGGTCCACTATCGTGAAGATGGCAGTCATGCCCTGGGACGGCGGGAGGCCCGTGACGAAGTCCAGGCCAATGTGAGACCAGGGGCGATGAGGCACGGGCAGAGGCTGGAGGAGGCCTTGGGTCTTGTGGTGGTCGGCTTTGCCCCTGGTGCAGGTGGTGCAGGCCTGGACGTACTCCCAGACGTCGGCTTCCAGAGATGCCCACCAGAAGCGCTGCCAGACCACTGCCACGGTTCTTCGCACCCCCGGGTGGCAGGAGAGCTTGGAACCGTGACAGAAGTCAAGGACTGCAGCCCTGGCCTCTGGTGGGACGTACATCCTGTTCTTCGGTCCAGTCCCCGGGTCCGGGTTCCGTGTCAGGGCCTCCCAGATGGTCTTCTCCACGTCACAGGTGAAGGTGGCCACGACAGTGGACTTGGGGATGATGGTTTCTGTAGGGTCTGACAGCTCGGTCCTGACTTCCTCCGCGTGCACCCGGGACAGGGCGTCAGACCGTTGGTTCTTCATCCCGGGGCGGTATGTGATCTGAAAGTCAAAACGCCCGAAGAACAGTGACCAGCGGGCTTGCCTGGGGTTCAGACGCTTGGCGGTCCGGATGTACTCCAGGTTCCGATGGTCAGTGAAAACCGTGAATGGTACCGAAGCTCCCTCCAACAGGTGTCTCCACTCCTCCAGAGCCTCCTTCACCGCAAGAAGTTCCCGATTGCCGACGTCATAGTTCCTTTCAGCCGGGGTCAACCTGCGGGAAAAGTAGGCACATGGGTGGAGAACCTTGTCGGACTCCCCGCTCTGGGATAGCACGGCTCCTATCCCTGAGTCAGAGGCATCCACTTCAACTATAAACTGGCGATTTGGATCGGGCTGCACCAGGACTGGCGCAGTCGAGAACCGGCATTTCAACTCCCTAAACGCCGCTTCGCACCGATCTGACCAGGTGAAGGGGACTTTTGTGGAGGTCAGGGCTGTCAGGGGGCTAACTACCTGACTGTAGCCTTTGATGAACCTCCGGTAAAAATTAGCAAAACCGAGGAACTGCTGTAGTTTCCTACAGTTTGTTGGTTGGGGCCAATCTCTCACCGCCGCAACCTTGGCCGGATCAGGGGCAACGGAGTTGGAGGAGATAATAAACCCCAGGAAGGACAAAGAAGTACGGTGGAACTCGCACTTCTCGCCCTTCACAAACAGCCGGTTCTCCAACAACCGCTGCAGGACCTGATGTACTTGCATAACATGAGTCTCAGGATCCGGGGAAAAGATGAGTATATCGTCTAGATATACGAAGACAAACCGATGCAGGAAGTCCCGCAAGACGTCATTAACCAAGGTCTGGAACGTCGCGAGCGCATTGGTGAGGCCGAACGGCATGACCAGGTACTCAAAGTGACCTAACGGGGTGTTTAATGCCGGCTTCCACTCATCTCCCTTCCGGATCCGAACCAGGTGGTTCGCATTCCTAAGATCCAGTTTTGTGAAAATTTGGGCTCCATGCAGGGGCGTGAACACTGAATCCAACAGAGGCAAAGGGTATCGATTGCAAACCGTGATCTCGTTCAGCCCTCTGTAATCAATGCATGGACGGAGTCCGCCGTCTTTCTTGCCCACAAAAAAGAAACCTGCACCCATCGGGGAGGTGGAGTTCCGGATCAGCCCGGCAGCTAATGAGTCCAGGATGTAGGTCTCCATTGATTCTCGCTCAGGACGTGAGAGGTTTTACAGCCTGCTGGACGGGTACTCAATGCCCGGGATCAAATCAATGGCGCAATCGTACGGTCGGTGCGGGGGAAGAGTGAGTGCCAGATCTTTGCTGAAGACATCAGCAAGATCATGGTACTCCTCCGGCACCGCCGTCAGATTGGGGGGAATGTTGACCTCCTCACTAGCTGTCACACCAGGCGGAACCGAGGATCCGAGACATTCCCGGTGCCAGGTTTCGCTCCACTGAGCCACAACCCCAGACGGCCAATCAATCCGGGGATTGTGCTTTATCATCCAAGGATAACCCAAAATCACACGGGAGGTAGAAGGTGTTACGTAAAACACAATCTCCTCCCTGTGATTACCAGACACCGCCAGTGTCACTGGCGGTGTCTGGTGTGTAATTAGTGGAAGAAGGGTGCCATCAAGTGCCCATACCTTCAAAGGTGAAGGTAGAACCACTAGAGGGAGCCGGACCTCCCTTGCCCATCTGCTGTCCAGCAGATTCCCTTCCGACCCCGTGTCTACCAGTGCTAGGACGTGAAGGGTCAGATCCCCACTCAGGATCGTAACTGGGATGCGTGCTGATTTACGGGGTTTCCCCGCATGCGTGTTATGGCCCACCCTTAGCCCAGTTTCTAAGGGCGGGCGTGGTTGTTTAACCGCTTGGGGCAGTTCCTCTGTAGATGCTCACTCGAGCCACAGAAAAAACACTCCCCGCGGTTATTTGATTTAACTTTGGCCCTGCTCATGTCTATAGCTTCGTCAGCAGGGGGAGCTGTTGCCACACAGGAGTCACGGGCTGTGGAGCGTGGGGAAGGCGGCACCCTTTCGGACCTGGAAGGAAGAGGGACGGCTCGTACCCGGCCACGCCCCCCGCCCTGCTCCCGACGGTGTTCCTCTAATCGGTTATCTAATTGTATAACCAGATCAACAAGCCCATCGAAATCCTGCGGTTCGTCCTTAGCCAGTAGATGCTCCTTCAGGACCGGAGACAGTCCATTTACGAAGGCGGCGCGGAGCGCAACGTTGCTCCAGCCGGACCTCGCTGCTGCGATGCGGAAGTCGACTGTGTACTCCGCTGCACTCCGACGCCCCTGTCTGATTGACAGCAGCAAGTTTGACGCAGGTTTGCCTCTATGGGGGTGATCAAAAACCTGTTTGAACTCCCTCACAAACCCAGTATACGTCGTTAGGAGCCGTGAATTCTGCTCCCAGAGCGCCGTAGCCCAGGCGCGTGCCTCTCCTCGAAGCAAATTTATTATGTAAGCCACCCGGCTGGCGTCTGATGTGTACATGACGGGACGCTGTGAAAAGACGAGCGAGCACTGCATTAAGAAGTCCGCACACATCTCGACACGGCCTCCATACGGCTCCGGAGGGCTTATGTATGCTTCAGGGGATGGTGGGGGGGTTCGTTAAAAGACCAGCGGAATGTCTGTCTCAGGCCTCCGGTCACCAGGAGGAGGTGCTGCAGCAGCGCCCTGAGCATGCGCTTCCACCTGGGCGGTGAGAGCCTCCATCCTCCGATTGAGAATAACATTCTGCTCAGTGACTAAGTCCAACCGAGCAGTGAAAGCGGTTAAGATTTGCTGCAGCTCACCTAACACGCCTCCTGCTGACGCCTGTTCACCTCGCTCTTCCATTGGCTGTTCAAGCGATGGTTGACGCCCCTCAGGATCCATGACACTGGCCGAGAAATCCTGTTGTGAAGGTGTAGTGACACGGACCCACAACAGGGGGCGTTAATGAACGGACAATGGATAAGCCAAAAAAGTAACAATTTAATGTTGTGAATTGCACAACGGAATACAGACAATAACAATAGAGGAGTACAGTCAATCATACACAAGGTGATGTGTGGGCAGGCTCAAGGATAGAAGACGTTTGTCCAGAGAAGAGCCGGATCCCACACGGCTTCCACTGCCAGCGGATCTGAAGAACACCGGAGCCGCCAAGTCCCGAGTCCCAGGTGGCCACCGTCTCCAGCTGTCAGACCTGGTACTGCTGGCAGAAACAGAAACAGTTAATGGTGGGTGTGTGAAGACACACCCAGTAATCTCTTCTTGCTCAGTTCCTCCGGGAGGGAGAACCTCCACCTCCAGAAACAGCTTCACCCGTGCAGCTCCTGTCACTCTCTTCCCTGGAAGGAGTGAGAGGCGAAAAACGTCGCACTCCCACTATACACCAATCCAGCTTCAGACTGTGTCCACAGGAATGCGGCTGCACACAGAACAATGTTTAGATACAACAAAATCACCGCAGAGAAGGTTACCTTGAGTGGTAGCTGATTTCTCGGCGAGGAGGTGGAGTTGCAGTCCGGCCTTTATAGTGATGGTGATGAGTTGGATGAGTGACAGCCGGTGTTGATAAGTGACAGCTGTCACTCCCAGCGGCTCTGACGCCCTCTCATGCTTGAAGCCCGCACTCCAAGCAGGGCGCCATCTGGTGGTGGTGGGCCAGCAGTACTTCCTCTTCAGCGGCCCACACAGCAGTTGCAAGTATGAGTCATTCTTCTATTGAAGCATTGTCAGAGTTGTTCAGGGTTGGACCTGAAAAGAACAACTGTTTACACACAGAAATGATCACGCAAGAGACACTGAATTTCTTTGTCCTGTACAGGAGAGGGCCAACAAGAAGCTCCTTCAGAAAGAACTGTCGTCCGTCCTAAAGGTCCCGCCCATTTGCCTCTCCTTTTTATTGAATATCGTTACATACAGCATATAGGAGTGACAGTATTACAAAACAATGGAAAGACACAAAGTCTCACATTGATATGAAAACTGTTGTGGCTTTTGAGCCCTCAGTCTCCTAAGCTTTCCATAACAATGTCCAGCCCTTGAACCGTGTTCCAGTTACAATGCTCTTCTTCAAGGCTGAACCATTAATCAAAAGTACACATCTGCGATTAGCCAAACATGACCCTAGCCAACCAGTCTGACATTCTGGCAAAACAATCTGCACATTGAATGGTCAAAGATCATCTGCTCACTTTTCTTGTTTGACAGTCTTAATGATCACTTGAACCATTCAGCGTATATGATTGCTTTTGACACTAAGTAATTATTTAAAGGAATAATGGTACATGAACTTTCACACATGCATATACGTATATATGAAAAATAGAGAACAGAATCAAAGACATGATAATACATGTATTGATAATACAGATAATAATATTGATAATACATATATTGACAATATAGAGAAAAACCCTGTCAAGCATGTCTTAATTTTACACACATTACAACTTTAATATTTGAGATTTCTCTCCTAATATATCCACCCCAAAATAACAGCAATTTATGTTTGCACTAGTTAAAGGCCTCTTCACACATAACACAAAGTTGGGTGAATGAGGCTGAAAATGGCAGACAAGGCCAAATTGGCTTACCTCAAAAAATTCCAGCTGCTGTCGGGAGGTACAGACGGTCGGATTGCCGTGTACGGATGCCATACAATCCCATAGCAACAGTTTTGTGCACGCTTGTGTGCACACGCACAAACGCAGTGTGACCACGTGAGAGGTGTCAATCAATCAATCAATCATTTTTTTTATATAGCGCCAAATCACAACAAACAGTTGCCCCAAGGCGCTTTATATTGTAAGGCAAGGCCATACAATAATTATGTAAAACCCCAACGGTCAAAACGACCCCCTGTGAGCAAGCACTTGGCTACAGTGGGAAGGAAAAACTCCCTTTTAACAGGAAGAAACCTCCAGCAGAACCAGGCTCAGGGAGGGTCAGTCTTCTGCTGGGACTGGTAGGGGCTGAGGGAGAGAACCAGGAGGTGTGATACCACATTGTACTCATACAGCAGTGGAAGCAATTAAATGTTGTACAAATGTACAGAAATCAAAGAAAATGTGTAAGGACCAAATAATGAGAGAGCACGGAACATCATAAGAATAATGAATGTACTGTTTAAATGTAAGACAATTATGTTACTGGTAATGATGTGTAATTGATGCTTGATGACTTGACGGTCTGTGTTGTAATTGAGGAAACAAATGTATTTAGTTAAAATATTTAATGTTATGTTTGGACGCGGGTTGAGGAGCGAACCAGCGTCTGACAAGGACCCAGCACTAAATAAACAGAGAGCGGTTCCAGAAAACAGATTTATTTTACAAGTGCTATGTATAAACAAAAGGTGAATTAATGGCCTGGCGGGGTGGAGGACGACATGCTCTTCCTAGCGCCCAAGGGATTGGAGCCCGACAGTTCTGGACTCAGAAATTCCCGCCGGCACCCCCCAGGTGGTTAATGAATCGGACAGCGCCTGTTAAGGACGAGAGGTGAGGTAAGTCACTGTTCACACAAATACTGTTTAGGATTCACACCATCAGCAAACACATTCAGGTTCTACTTCAGACTCAAATTAAAGAGACAGCTCTCAGCCTGTGGAGGACCATCAATCCGCACGCCACAGCTGTGAAGAGCGAATTTACACAATTATCAGAGTAGCTCAAATATTGCTGCGTGCAAGACGCCAAATTACTACTGTTAATTACTCAAAGTCATTTAAGCTTTAGTTACCTCTGAGGTGTGCTGATGGAGCGTGTCCCTCACCCATCTCCTTAACAGGCACGGTGCGTCAAACCTGAAGCGATCCTCGGCGTCACAGTGTTGGACAAATGGTCGTCACACAGAAGTGACAAGGTTGAGTCCCCAGCACCTTACACAGAGCAGTCATGGCTTAAATGTAGTACATCATTAGGATATCTACTTCAGCTGGAAGTCCTTTGGAACTGCACGTGAACTGCTGATCAGGATATCCACTTCAGCTGGTAGTCCTTTAGCTCTGCACGTGAACTGCTCATCAGGTGCATCCTCTTCAGCTGGTAGTCCTTTAGATCTGCACATGAACTGCTCATCAGGTGCATGGGTTTGGCGTGATGACAGTGGAGGGTGAGAGACACTTCATCCATCATCACAGCTTCAGACACGCCCCCCACAAACCACACAAACAGTATCTTGGCCAGCCAACCCCCCCCCCCCCCCCCCCCCCCAACACATAACATTTAATTTGTGTTTTAAAGAGCAGACAATACAAGAATCACTGTCCTTCTGTTCTTTTTAGCTCATAAACCATGGCCGTGGGCGCAAACAAGGAATTAATGAACTGACATGAATGAATTCATGCGCTCACATCATGAACACATCAGCCAGCCACACGGGGGCTCTGTGCGTTGAGTTGCCTCTGGCCAATCGGCACGCCAAAGGACACCACGTCATGTGGACTATAACTCATGTGGTGGACGTGAAATTTGCCTCGCCAGCTGGCCGTTCATATGATCATATGGGGTAGCCTGGCTGATGGTGTCCAAAGTGCACACTCAACGCATTCCAAAGGTGATATGTGTTTTTATTTTTCACCATGTCATGAGAGTCTGCCACCACATGTGCTTCGTGGTGGCGTGTTGAGAGGTGATGTTCTTCATGGCACGATATGTGTTCTCCAGCTTTGAGTAGCGATGACACAGTGGTCAGGAGTAACATGATGATCGCCTTGGTGAACGCACATGTGATCATTTGATGGCTTCAGTGCACCAGCATGTGGTGGCATCATCTGATTGCCTCGGTGGGTGCGCCTGGGCTGTGATCATCATCATCAATCACACGTCACGTGATGTGGTTGTCTGGTCGGATGGCGCACTGGTGCTATGACATGCAGATGGAGCACCTGGGTTTTTATTTTTATCTGTGTTGTGGTGGTGTGGGCACACTGCTGGCCAGTGATTCCACCTCCATGGGCATGCTGGATATGCCATGATGGGTGTTTCACAGCTGTCAGCTGTTCCATCATGGACATGCCAACCGCCCAGATGTGCGCGCTACGCTGGACAGCAATCGCACTGCACTCCAGCCACCGTTCGAGCCTTCACCACCTCAGCTGCACCTCGACAATGTTGGATGGGGGGGACAACATGACACACTCCCATGCCATTGGTGTTGCTCGGGGGTGGTGAGGGTGACATGACACACTCGCACAGCATTTGTGTTGCTCAGGGGCAGACACAACACAACCTTTGAGCTTTTGACACCTTGACCGCACCTCCACAGTGGTGTCCTGCACACTACATTTGTGCTGAGTCTGAATCAGAGCTCAGATTTCCTCTAGCACATCACTTTTTTTGCAATCTGCATTTTCCCTATTGATGGATTATGCAAAAATTGCTCATTCACTCACAAGTTGGACACCACTAATCACCCACAAAAGCAGTTTCAAAAGCATAGTTTTACACCAGGTGTTGTGTGGGCTGCTGAAGAGGAGGTACTGCTGGCCCACCAGAGGGCGCCCTGCTTGGAGTGCGGGCTCCAAGCACGAGAGGGCGCCAGACCCAGAAGAAGTGACAGCTGTCACTCATCCTCTGCACCAGCTGTCACTCGTTCATCATCACCACCATAAAAGCCGGACAGCAACTCCACCTCCCCGCCGAGAAATCGACTACCATTACCAAGGTAATTTCTCTGCTGACTAACATTGTGTGTGTAATAACTTGAACTTCTATTGCAGCTGTTTTCCTGGAGTGTTGCCTTATCTAGAGGATTGGCATTTGGTGTGACAGCGACGGCTTCGCCTCACACCCCATCTCAGATAAGTGGTTGACCAGGAGCTGCACGAGTGTGTGTGATTTGGAGGTGGAGGTGCTCCCTCCTAACTGTGTTCGGACTGAGAATTACTGAGTGTGCGGACTCACACTCACTCATCATATTTCTGCCACCTGGGGATTCGGGACTTGGCGGCTCCGGTGTTCTTCAGACCGTTGGTGGTGGAAGCCGTGTGGGACGCGGCTTCTCTCTCGTCGGGGGTCTCCTATCTTCGAGCCTGCCCACACGTCACCTGGAGTTACATTAACTGTGCAAATTACTGTACGTTTCGTTGTGTATTATCACAACATTAAATTGTTACCTTTTTGGCTTATTCATTGTCCGTTCATTTGCGCCCCCTGTTGTGGGTCCGTGCTACGACACCTTCCCAACACCAGGTCCACCAAACGTGAACAAGAACCTTAATGTCATTTATGGTGCAAAAGAGGTGTGCAAGACTGCAGCTTTTGCTTCAATGCATGATACAAAATTATGTTTTCATATCTCAGAAACATGATGTGATTGGCAAAACTAACACTAGATTCAGATTCAGCAGCCCCAAATTACCCCATATCTGTTGAAAAACTCCATGCAAGAAAAATTGTGTTGACGAGTGTTATTTTATTTACCTGTAACTTGGCTTCAGCCAATTTACCTCACAATGTCTCATGAATAATTTACAATAATAATAATAATTATTATTATTATTATTATTATTGTTATTAGTGCATCCCTCTGACAAAATCCAGTTCATGCCATTTAGCAGTGTGTAAAATAATAATTTTAAAAAGCCTGGCAATTTCTCTGACCATTTTGAGTTCAATTTTATTGTTAAATTTGATCTTGTGTTTGTTGACTTTGGACCTTATTCTTGTTATATAAGCATACCAACTTAATAAACATCATAGCAAGAAGGCCAACAAACGTGTTCCACCACCAATTAACTTTAGCCCTTCATTCCTGACATGGATGCTGTAATCATACAGACAGAACACGAACACTGTTACATACCTTTATTCTTTGCTTGTTTTCTTTTTTTTCTAAATTGGGCACCTGATGGCTTTGACCATTTTCTGCTGTCACTGTGGTGGAGGTGTATTCAGTTCTACAAACAGTCTGCTTGCAGCAACAGGACAAGTAGACAGGTTGAACAGTCCAGAGAGAACAGAGGTGTTAAGACTCTGACTGCTGGTGTCAAGGGTGTTTTGGGCTCTGGTTCAGTACCTGGCCAGCTGAACGTAGAGCAGCAGATACAGAGCATGCCTGCTGTGTGATGTCATGAGGAGGCTGAAACCCATCTTCTGCTGGTACTGTTGCTGCTGTTTGTGTTGCATGTACAGGTCCACATGCCCAGCTGACTGTGAACCCCAGACTGATGATGCAGAGCATGCATTGTGTCTCCACATGTGGAGAGGTGGCTGGTACATCTCTGTGGGGGTGTAGGCAGCTGGTGCAGGAGCAGGAACTGTGGTGAATCTAGTAAGTTCTTCCTCTTCACTCTCCTTGTCCATCAGCTCACTGAGGATGATGTTTATGCGTGACCATACCTTCTGGAGCTTTGACATGCTGACCAGGCTGTCACACACGTTATTGGCAAAGACTGCAGTGGCTGTGATGAGCTGAGGCTGTATGAGACCTTTGAGGATCTCCCCAGACTTGTACATCCTCTTCTGCAGTGACTGTATCAACTGGTCATCTTCCTGACCACACTTGCCCTTGGGCAGTGATGAGTATAAGGAGGGGATAGGGGTGTGTGTGCTGTCATAAGCTACCATGACGTCTGCACAGGCAGCCTCAAGGTCCCCGCTATGTGAAGCAATGGTTTCCTTCAACTGCAATTATGAGAATTGTTTAACCTCCTAAGACCCGGAGGTTCTCATGAAACAAAACTTAGTATTATGGTCTAGACAACCAAAAATGTCATGTACACATATGTGGATGCCAGGCCCTAGGAGGTTAAAATACAAGGCAAATTCAATGATTTGTCTTCACAATAAAATTATTATAAAGGGAGTGCCTATTCGCAAGTAGGGATGGGTATTGATAAGATTTTATCGATATCAATGCCATTATTGATTCCGCTTATCAATCCGATTCCTTATCAATTCCCTTATCGATACGGCCTGTGAATTTTCTGTGTACTAAAAGCAGGCTTTACAGGTTTTCTGTGTCAACAACATTTTATTCAGTCTTAAAGTAAGTAAATATGAAATTGGTCACTGGATCCTTGATCTCTGGACATAAATAAAAATAAACTAAATCTGTAGTTTTTGTCAAAAGCATTTCCTTTCAGACATTAATGGCATGAATGTCTCTCCATACCTCTGAACTGAGCTCAGCCGGCTGTTGCACATCAGCGCAGGACATCTCATTTTGGGAGGAAAAAACATTTTGTGCTCCACTGGAAGCTGTTTCATAAAGAATTAAACTTCAGTTCATGTGCTGAGGATCAGGGTCACGTCTTTCATTTAAAAAAATCTCCTTTAACAGTGGAATATCCGGATAAAATGCTGAAACCAACTTCTTCTGAAACTTCTCTGTTCTCTCACGACGTCCTGGATCAATAGAGCCTGAAATGTGGAGGTTTTCAGCTTGAAATAGGCTGACGACGGCGCCTGAGAGCGCTGCGCGACGTCTCGCACCGTGGGAAGTCCTTAAAGCGACAGTATCACCTCAAAATCTCTCATCAGCCATTACAATTTTCACTGAAAACCAGCTTAATTAATCAAACAAAGCGCCAGTCTCTCAGCAACTTCTCAGACAAAGGAATTCCGACAAGGGGCTGGACGACTCCTCCCACAAGGAGTGCTCACAGGCGAATGACGTCACCGACAGGCGTGGAAAAACTCACGCATGCGCACGAGGGTTCAAGCATGTCTGACGTAAAAACATATGAATGAAATCCATATAGTTTTTGAAAAAAATAAAAAGGACCTATACTTTATTGACAGACCTCGTATGTAGCGCCTTGAGGCAACTCTGTTGTGATTTGGTACTATATAAATAAATGAAAAATAAATACATAAATACTAAGGTATATCTAAATATCTAAAAAAAAAGAAAAGAAGTGTAGAATAGAAGAGTAGAAGAGAGTAGAGTAGAGCCACTTAGGGTTATACTTGTATTATAGAGTGAATGTTGTGTGTTGGGGGGGCATGGCTGGCTGTGTTGGTGTTCTTTTCTTTTCTTTGCTCTCCAGGTGGCATGAGGGCTGATTTGTCTGTGGAGAATGTGCTGGCTGAAGAGTCCTCACCCTTATTAGCGTCATGTGGAACACCTGTGGCAGGGGCTCACGTGCGGCCTTGAAGACTTGCAGCTGGAGCAGATAATTGGATGGCGTTCTGCATATAAGTCATGTGTGATTTGAGCAGAACTGCCGGGAACTCGACCTTGTGACGTTTGTTTGTGAGACGCTGAGGACCGCGCCTGGGTTTGACATATCGAGCCCGTGAAGCAGGGAAGGGTGAGGACACATGCTGTCAGCACATGCTAAAGGTAATTAAGTGATTAAGTAATTGTTGATAGTATCTTGGTGTTTTGTTACACAGTAAACTGAGACTGTGAAGAGAATTGTGCAGCTTGCTTCTCACTGCGGTGGCGTGCAGGATAAGTGTTCCTCCACTTGTTGTGAGAGGCTGCTCATTTGCATAAAGTTAAAAAGAAACATTGACCTGAGTGTGTTGCTGATAGCGTGTGTTATGCGAAAGATAGAGTTGTATCTGCTGACTCACCTCACCTTCTCTTTGCTCCACAGAGAATCGGTTCGTTGTGTCCACCTGGGGGGTGTTTGGCGGTGGTAGTGAGTCCAGGAGCGCCGGACTTTAATCCTTGCGGGCGCTGGAGAACGAGCCACTTATCACTCCACCAGAGGGACGCTTTTTATGTTTTACATTTGTAAGCACAGGTGAAAAATAAATTGTTTTCTGTTGGGAACCGCCTTCTGGTTATTTTAACCGCTGGGTTCTGTCAGACGCAGGTCCGTTCCTCAACCCGCGTCGACACATAACAGTAGTTCCCGGCCGGCAGAGGCGGTTCCTTTTGCCGAAAAGATGCAGGAACACTTGGAGAAGATATGGGAGCAATTACAGCATCTCGCAAATCGACTTGAACAAACAGACGCCCGTGTTGCGGAGCTTGCAGCGCAGGCCGTTCCGCTTCCTGCAGCTCCAGCTGTGGCATTAAACGAATACCGGGGCTCAACGGTTGCTGAATCTCAGGCAGGGGAGGCGGAGTGCAGCGGAGTATTCCGTGGACTTTCGGATTTTTTTTCTGCTCAATCCGGTTGGAATGCCGTAGCTTTACGGGGCGTGTTTGTAGACGGGTTAAATGAGGCACTAAAAGACGAGCTGGCGGTCTGTGATGAGCCAAACGATTTAGATGAGCTAATATCGTTGGTGATTCGTCTGGATGATCGGATGAGGGAGCGTGGACGCGAGAGAGGACGCCCATCAGAGCGGTTTTTTTTGTCTCGAGGCTTTCCCCGACACAGGTTTGGGCCGCCTCTTCTTCGCCCCACTGAGGCTCCTCCGATGGGACCTCCAGCTCCTCCTGTTGACGAGCCCATGCAGCTCGGAGGAGTAGAGATGTCTGTATCGCCCCGACACGTAAGCGTCAAGAGAAATAACGGCGACGTAACTCCAAGTGTTCTGGGACAGGCAAAATAACACAATAAAAAAAAAAAAAAAAAAAAATTTCTAGCACAAGTAAATGTTTTGTTTTCTTTAATTAGGGGTTATGAGTGTTTGGGGAGTTAGGGGCGTATCTGGTGGAGTGATTGATGGGCTCACTTAATTGTCAAGTTTGTATGTGGTTTAGGTATTTTTTGTTTGGGTTGTTGGGTCGTTTTATTTTGTTGTTTTTATTTCTCTACACCCCTAATCCCGACCTCACTTGCCCCAAGCCTGTTCGTCTTGTGGGTTGTGGGGTGGTGCAGGTTGGTCACGCTGAGCATTCTCAGAAGACCTCTGCACCTAGGGGGGGGGGGGTGTTGGAGGCGTTTCTTTGGTTTGGTTAGGGCCCGGTTCCACTCCGGCCTCGGTGAGCCTTTGTACCGTTCGTCATTGGTGTTGCCGGGGTGTGGTGCAGCAGAGGCTTACCTCAGTCGGAGGGGTGGACCGATCTGTTGCCGTTCGCCATTTCGGTAGTTCCACCCCTCCCGAGCGGCTGGGGTATGGTCGAGTTGTGGCACTGGACGCATTTCCAGTTCTCTGCTGCGCCTTGGGGTTGAGCTGGGTTAGTTTTTTCCTTGTTCCCTTCTCCGGCTTACTATTTTGGGCCGTTTGCCAAAATTGAGCCGCCGGGGGGCTCTGGGAGGGACCTGGGGTCTTTCGGGGTGCTGGGGAGGGTAACGGGATTTATGGTCGTTTCTATCCCCCCGGGGTTGTTTTTGGTTGTCCTCCGGGGGTTGGTTTTTGATTTCGTTTTGTTTTCCTTCCGGGTTCCACCTCTGGGGTTGATGGGACGGTCCCCTGGGGGGGAGTTGGCTTGGGACCGACCAGCCATGTGTGACCAAGTCTGGGGTTCCAGGGTTGTGGGTTGGGTTCCTCCTGGGGTTGATGGTACGGTCCCCTGGGGGGGGCGCCGTGTTGCTCCATGTGCACCTGGGGACCTTTGTTGGGCTTATGGTTTTGGCTGTTCCTCCTGGAACTGGCAATGAAGGCCTTCTGGGGGGGGGGGGGGGGGGTTGGGCTCTGCAGGTCATTCTGGGGGGGTTGTTTGTTATTTTTCTTTTATGCATTTACGTTTGTATTGTGTTTGTGGGACTGTGTTGGGGGTTTTGCGTTTGGGAGTTTTTTCTTTTCTTCCCGGGGTTGATGGGACGGTCCCCTGAGAAGGTTGTTGGGTGGGTTTTTGTGTTTTTTTTTCTGTGTGAGTGACTTCGTTTTTGGGGAATGTTTTAGGGGGCTTTTGTTGATTCCAGCCGGCCTTCCTGCTGCGGTGCCTGTCCTGCTTCCTGACGTGGACCCTGGAGGGGGATGCTGTTCTCGGGCCTGGTTGGTTCGGTCACCGGGAGGCTTCCCGTTGATGGGGGGGTACTGTTGTGTGTTGGGGGGGCGTGGTTGGCTGTGTTGGTGTTCTTTTCTTTTCTTTGCTCTCCAGGTGGCATGAGGGCTGATTTGTCTGTGGAGAAAGTGCTGGCTGAAGAGTCCTCACCCTTATTAGCGTCATGTGGAACACCTGTGGCAGGGGCTCACGTGCGGCCTTGAAGACTTGCAGCTGGAGCAGATAATTGGATGGCGTTCTGCATATAAGTCATGTGTGATTTGAGCAGAACGGCCGGGAACTCGACCTTGTGACGTTTGTTTGTGAGACGCTGAGGACAGCGCCTGGGTTTGACATATCGAGCCCGTGAAGCAGGGAAGGGTGAGGACACATGCTGTCAGCACACGCTAAAGGTAATTAAGTGATTAAGTAATTGTTGATAGTATCTTGGTGTTTTGTTACACAGTAAACTGAGACTGTGAAGAGAATTGTGCAGCTTGCTTCTCACTGCGGTGGCGTGCAGGATAAGTGATCCTCCACTTGTTGTGAGAGGCTGCTCATTTGCATAAAGTTAAAAAGAAACATTGACCTGAGTGTGTTGCTGATAGCGTGTGTTATGCGAAAGATAGAGTTGTATCTGCTGACTCACCTCACCTTCTCTTTGCTCCACAGAGAATCGGTTTGTCGTGTCCACCTGGAGCGCCGGACTTTAATCCTTGCGGGCGCTGGAGAACGTGCCACTTATCACTCCACCAGAGGGACGCTTTTTATGTTTTACATTTGTAAGCACAGGTGAAAAATAAATTGTTTTCTGTTGGGAACCGCCTTCTGGTTATTTTAACCGCTGGGTTCTGTCAGACGCAGGTCCGTTCCTCAACCCGCGTCGACACATAACAGTGAAATCAGCTCTACAGTCTTGTCAAATCAAGTGTTTCTACTCCAGTAAGAGTTGATTTTACACTGTGATAGAATTGATTTAGCACTGTGATAGAGTGTATTTAGCTCTGTTTGGACTGGGACCAAATGTTATCCAAGCAGAGTAAATTTTACTCTGCAAAATTTACTATGTATGTAGACAGGTGTGTGCCTTTCCAAATCATGTCCAATCAACTGAATTTATCCAAGGTGGACTCCAACTAAGATGTAGAAACATCTCAAGGATGATCAGTGGGAAAAGGATGCACTGAGCTCAGTTTTGAGCTTCATGTCAAAGGCTGTGAACACTTATATACCTATGAGCTCTTAATTTGCTCTTAGTTTGCTCCTCTTTCCATGACAAAACTCCTGTAACAGTGGAATGTGCCGTTCATTTCCAAACTGAACGCTGTGTTGATCCGGGACATCGTCTGACTACCACAGAAATTGCAGAAGACGTGGACATCAGCACATTTTCGGCACATTGAGACAGACGTGCGGAGAAATTCACGCGTCGGGACGGAGCCGCATGGCGCAAAGCAACGCCGTGATGAAGCCTCACAGGACATGTTCTGGCATGTCCAGCTCATCCACAATTTCTCGGATAGTCACATGACTGAAAAGCCACCAAAAGCCGTCTGAAAGCCGTCTGAAAGCCGTCCTGTGAGACCAACATGGAGGTGCTTTTGTCCCGCGCCATGAGCAGCTCCGTGGCGCATCCCTCTGCTTCTCTTTCCATGACAAAAACTCCTGTAACAGTGGAATGTGTCGAAAAAGTGCTGATGTCCACGTCTTCTGCCATTTCTGTGGAAGTCAGACGACGTCCCGGATCAACAAAGCCTTCACTTTGGAAATGATCTGGTTGTTCCAGCGGGGTGTCAGCCTGTCGATCGGCGCTCGGAGTGCGCCGCGCTCTCAGACGCTGTGGGCGGTCTTTAAACCGGCTGGAGCACTCCTTAATCTGTGTAATCCCCATAAAATCGTCCCTGAAAGCCATCTGAATTTTCCGAATGGTTACCACCTGGAGGTCTCTCACAGTTTCTGGAAAAATTTGATGCAGCAAAGCTCCAAATCATTCAGTCATTTATTCGCAATAAAAATCCGACGAGAGGGGTGGACCACTGCTCACACAAAGCCTGATCACAGGCGAATGACGCAACCGACAGGCGTGAAAAAACTCACGAATGCGCACGAAGGTTCAAGCTTGGCTGATGCAATCACACGTGATTCAAATCCATTTGGTTTTTGCAAAAAATAAAAAGGTCGGATAGTTTTCTAACAGACCTCGTTCTCCTCCTCTTACTCTCTGTAACTAATAGTGCTTTCATACAGTCAATCCAGTGGTATCCAAAAATCCTTCAAATAGGCCAAATACTAATACCACAAACATCCAGTCGTCACTCTAGTTTGCTGTTTTGTGTCCAAGTCTCACACTTCTGTCCAGTGACATCACAGCCCCTTGGGATATAAAGGCGTCATAAACAAAGAATAATTTTAGCCATAGACATTTTGACAAGAAAGCCCAGGTGTCTTACCATATTTTCCAGAGTATAAGTCACACGGGAGTATAAGTCGGACCTTTATTCAGTATTATCAGCTCATTAATTTGGGATATTTGCACACTGGTGAAGTGTACTTATCATTGCCATTTATTTTTATTGGGGAGATGATGGTCTAGTGCTGGCCCAATCAGTCGATTGACACTGGTGCTGTAACGGACAGTGCTGCTATAACGGATTGATGCAGAAGGTGGCAGCACTGCACCAATAAGGATGTTGGTTTGTTGGGATGTTGATTAAAAACGATAAAAGAAGAAGGCTCCTTCTCCTTTTCTTCTATGGTGCAGGATGCAGAGGAAAAAAAATTAAAATGAGAAAAAAAAAAGTGTTTGAAGCAATATAACAGCTTAAAGAGCTGAAATAAGTTACACTGTGGACCATACGGTATGTAAGCAGTTCAAAACTCAGTATTTTTATGAATTTATTTGTTGTGTTTGTGAACACAAACAGTGAGCCGTTAGCTCAGTTAAACTGTGACTGCTTTTGTTAAAGATGATGACCGTGTTTAAGATTTTACTTTGTTTTATTTGTGTGTTCATTTTGTGTAATGTTTACAAAAGTGACACAGGTGAGCCGTTTCTGTAACAGTTTATAAATATAATACAGAGATAAACTGTGACTATTAATACTGTGATTGCCTGCTTTTTCAAAAGATAACTGTATGGTTTTATTTTATTTATTTTTTCCTTATTCCATGTGCAGCTGGAGGACTGCTGCACACAGACGTTAGGTGGCTCAGCAGAGGTAAATTTCTGTAACGGTTTAATTAATTGTTGCCCAAAATTAAAAAAAAAATCTGAAACATTCAAACCATGCTGAATATGCACAGCTTTTGGATTTAGCCCTTCTTATTTCTTGCATCCTCTCAGTGCCAGAAGTCCTATTAAGGTAGGGAACAACTTTTCCAACTTTAATTAGGCGTTGTGTAATTTGACTTGTTCGTTGTTGTGTTGTTACAGGCCAGTCCAAAGCCTACTTGTGCTTATTCTTTGCACATTTACTTCAATAATGCATTATTATTGTTAGAACTTTATCTTTGTGCCAGGAAATTGTGTTAATATATTGGTGCACAATAAATTGCGGCTACGCTATGGTGGTCGATATGGCTTGGTAGATGTCGATACACTGTCAACTTTAAAAGTAGCTCTCAGTTCAAAAAAGGTTGGCACCCCTGGTCTAGTGGTTAAGGTGTTGGGCTTGAGACCAGAAGATCCTTGGCTCAAATCCCAGCTTGACTGAAAAATCACTAAAGGCCCTTGGGCAAGGTCTTAAATCCCCTATTGCTCCCAGTGTGTCGTGAGCGCTTTGTATGGCAGCACCCTCACGTTGGGGTGAATATGAGGCAATATTTGTAAAGTGCTTTGAGCGTCTGATGCAGATGGAAAAGTGCTATATAAATGCAGTCCATTTATCATTCTGTTACTATTGCAGTTTATTTTGTTTTGTGCTTTGATTCCTGTTAAAGTCCAATATAAATAGTTACTGTAGTTATTATTATGAATAACAAACATTATTTTTTTGCTATATGTTGCACTTGAGCATAAGTTGCAGGACCTCCCAAACTAGGAAACAACCCAACAAGACTTATACTCTGGAATAATACATTATATATGTTGCTTGTGATTTTAAATTGCTATTTATATGCTATTTGTTTGTCCCTTTTGAGAGGGGCGTCCCTCCTTCATACTCCTACAAATCATTTGCAGAAGCACTCGGTGTCTCACACAGCCGAGAGTAGTCAAGATGTGGAATTCTATGACAAATATGTCACACAAGTATATCATGCTGAAAAGGATTCTCATTTAATTTGATGAGCTGAATTCATTTCTGTCAGTTACAGGATCTTTCTACTCCACTGATTTCACAAGCATTTTCTTGAACTTCTCCAAGTTAATTTTCTTAATGATGTAGGCCTTGTGTTTCTTATTGAGCAGCTCCATGTAGTCCACGACCATCATGCCTCGGGTGTGGGTGCCGTCCAGTTCCACTGACACTGCAACCTGCAGAATAAAATTAAGTTGCTGCCATCAGGTGATTTGAACTGAATAATGGAAGACTGAAAAGATCTGACAGCAGTTATTTCTTACGTGGTCACTCTCTGTCACCAGTGTGTCATCGATGGCAGCAGCCACGGCATACGTGTCACAGGAGTTGAAGCCTTTTCCTGCTATTACCTCCTTTTGATAGTCTGCAGACTTGGCTTTCTGTCACAACATTCCAACATTATTCTTGTAACGTTTTACTTTAAGCAACTTTATATGGAAATGCAGTAGACATTTGAACTGATTAAAGGTAATTTTTTTCAAAGATTTTAACAAAGGTGTATATAAACGTATTAGCGTGTTGCTCGTGGGGATCCATGGGCTCTAGTTTGGGTAGTGTTTATAAAATAGGTAGCTTCGAACAAGGGTGGTAATAAAATCTGCAAGTTACTATTATGAGTGAATGTTCTTAGAACCTTAGACCTCAACAGTTTTTAGAAGAACCCCCCCCCCCCCTTTTTTTTTTACTGTTAATTACATAATAGTTTTAATGTTACTTTACTGCCTTAATGTATTATAAAATGTTTAGGTTCTTGTTATCATATACACACTATGTGTGTGTGTGTGTGTGTGTGTGTGTGTGTTATCATCACTTACACTCTTACCTTTGCAGAGAAAGCTGATATCTCTTTCATGAAGACAGCCTTGTCAGTTTTTGGGGCCAGAAAACTGTCGTAGAATGTCTGAAACAGGACATTTGAGTCATTATTGTGCAAATACTGTCAAGTTTGAGTACTTCTGTCATGATCACAGGTGATTTCTCTGAGGCTGCAAGGGAAGTTCAGCTTCTCCTAAAATGTAAAAAAACAAACAAAAAACAAAAACAAAAACAAAAGAAATGGTCAAATATGTACAGTTTGTTAACATTTTATTGACTATAAATATGTTAGAACACATTCAACTTGAAGACAGGTTCATTTAGAATCAGCTACTTATCACAAATTGATAAGTAGCTGATTTTGTTAACCTCTCAAATCTTTTTCTTATAAGGTCTGTGGTCAGTGCATTTGCCTGGAGAAGTCGAGTCATCATTCACTTCAATAGGACTGCCTGGAAAGGTTTTTTTCATTGCCATGTGTCATTGGATAAATGACACGATTTTGTCACCCCCCAGATGCTGGACCTCCACACAATTGGACGATCAGTGGAAAGGCTGAATCCTGTTTTGATTGACAGCTATTTTGACATATTATATGCATGTAAGAACTAATTTGCACATTGTTACGTATTTATGCATTTTGAAATTTCTGCCAAAGTGTTTTGTGTGAGCTATAAATCAGTCTGTTTTAAAGGTGCATGTTAGATATCATATGTTTATACAGTGCTACCAAACTAAAACAAAACAAAACAAAAAAACAAAAACTTTGTACCACAACAAACAAAATTAGTCAAAATCTGGGGAAAGACAATAGAAATGGTCGAAACTGGTGATTTTGATGCCAGGAACATTCACAGAGAAGCAGGCATCAGGTACCAGATTCGACATTGTGGGGAGAAGATCCAGGTGAGTTATTCCAGGGCTGCCAGCTCTCACGCATCTGGCATGACACTCATGCTTTCAGCATCAGTCTCACCCTCTCTCGCACAAGCATGAAATATCACGCCAAAAATAAAAATTTCTCCCGTTCATTTTCTGTTGATGACTAGATCACACTAGAGCAGGCCACAGTGCATTGACTCTTAATAAAAGGAGAGGAGATTATCGCCCACACCTGAAACAGCTGTTAACATCTGCTTACAATGTTCTCACTGCAGTATTCTCTGATAGCTGGTTCACTGGAAACTTTGCACCTGATACCTCAAATGTGTGTGAAGAGTTCAGACAGAGTTCGAGCATAGGTTCGAAGCTTGTGGTTCTGAGTCGGCCAATGATGTGTGATAGAAAGTTTTGAGTGACAAGGTAAGACAATAAATAGCCGAATTAATCAAATAATCTATTGTCTAATAAAATTGGACCCCTTGTCACTACAGATGTAGCCTAATCAGTCTAATTGTGTGATGAGACAGTAGGCCAGATAGTTTGAAGGACATGTTGTATGTTATTTAATGTCTGGGTTAGCAAGTTTTCATGATTGTAAGTCTATCATGCACATGCACCAAAAATTTGTCATCCCTGGTGTATTTAATTGATAATTATTAGTTCAGGACATACCGAAGCATTTTGAACCACTGAATCAATATGAAGCATTTGTGTTGAAATGGTTCAGTGTTTCAAAGCATTTGATACAATTAATAAATATGGCAACATCTGCTGGCAAATCTTTAACATGGCACTTCCATGGAACAATGAAATGGGCACTGTTATGTATGATAATAAAGGTTCTGTGTGCATCTTGGAAAATTTTTCACTATATTTTCATTTAAAGACATTAACACTATATTATATGTTTTATGATTGTGCCATCATAAAATACTGCATGTAATAGATATAAATTATGAATGCTTTTGCAGCTAGGGACTGTTGTGATCATAGTTGAACAAAATGAAAGGGATTTGGGGCTTCTAAGGTTTTTATTTAAAAAGAAGACCATTTCAGCAGTGTTAGGCTCACGTCTGTTCCTCTTCTCTCCAGACGTTGCTGCCATATGAAGATGGATTTTGTCCAGCTTGTAAAGAATTGGATAAATACCTGCCTCCATCTTCCCTATCTCTCCTTCCAAATTCACTGCAGAAAATGGATCTGGAGAGCATTAGCATGGCTAAACCCTTCAGCTACATATAAATAAATTGACAAATTTTATGACGTAAGCTGAGAATGCGCTTCCCCTCTTTGAAAGACCGGCAGCCGCCACTGGTCATGATCCTACTACTCACTCCCAGCCTCATTCTCCAAGCTTTTCCTAAGAGATAATAATACTGTGCTCACCATATTTGCTGACATTTCATGTCATGTCATGTTCCTGCTCCTGCTGCAGTTGTATATGAAAACCAGCCGCATTTTATTGTGTTTGTTTTTTTTTTGCCATTTGCTGTTTGTATCGCTGACTCAAGTCAAGTCTGGGCACATGTGCTGGTGAGATCTGGGAAGAGACACATTCTACATGCTGTCGCAGAAAACGAGAGCGGCACGATGAGTAGGGTGGTGAAAGTAGTCCAGCGAGCTCAATCTGTGGGCGAGCTATCCCACAATGCCAAAATAGCAGAGATGGCGGTCCAATGAGACCAGCACTCTGAGCAGGGTGCAGGGAGTATTGAGGACTTTAGCATAATGGAACGCAGCTCTTTGTCGGGTTTTTTTCACACTACAATGGGAGACGAAAGACCATTTGTCTTAAAATGTTGGCAGCGGACAACATGAAGCCAAATAAAGGCGTCACTTAAAAACATTACACCCCAATCACGCAGATAAGCTGCTTGAGTTTTTCAATGAAAACATGCCGAATATTGCTAGAAATCATCCCGATTTGTGAATGCTGCTTTAGGAAACCAGCGAGCGCCGTTAGCATCATAGCACCATAGCAGAGGGGCTGAGCAGCAGTAGACATGGTCTCACACTCTCACGAGCGCCACTAGCTTAGCTTATGACAAGCTAAAAATGGACACTCTCGTTATGGCCGAACAGCTGTCCAGTTTCTGGGTATTCTGTGTTAGTACGCGCCCACGGCTGACGTGCTTGATGAATTCCTGCGCAAAAAGTAGTTCCCAGATAATTTTGATATATTCCTGTGAGATAATGAGTATATTTCATCTAAATTCATTCTAAAATTTACCAGTAATAAAATTATAAAGATAACTGAAGTTTTAAGAGTGGCCATAATAAATATTTAAGAAACTTAGTTTATGAGAATTGTAAACATTGACACGATAGCGTTTCATGCGGAAGAGTTCAGAAAGATACAATTGAAATGTTTTGATTACCATTTACAGTTGGCAATGAAAGACTTGGGTGTTAACGTCGTGTTAAAATCAGAACAAGAAGCTGCACTGAAAGAGATCTATCTGGGACAAAGGGACACATTCTGTGTGTTATCGCTCCGAGAACGCCACGCTGAGCAGGGTGGCGAAAGTAGTCCGGTGAGCTCAATCTGTAAGCGCAAGCTACCCCACAGTTCCAAAATAGCAGGGATGTCGGTCCACTGAGAGCAGCACTCTGAGCAGGGTGACATGGTCTCTGTCATGCTGCAAGTGCTGCAAAAATTAAAAACTAATAAAAATAAATAAATAAAAATCACAAAAAAATAATCATTAAAAAATCAGCACAAATTGTTTTATTAATTTTTGTTTTGTCTGTTAAACTGTTTTATATATTCAAGTTGAATTTATTATTATTTATTGATTTTATTTAATTTTGTTTTTCAATATCAAATGGCAGTCGGTCAAAAAAATGTTATAGTTTAAGGATGAATTTTTTTTATTTCAAGCAAAGTGATGCAATTTTTTTTCTGTTACAAACTAAAAAACAATGTTAATAAAGTTATTCTTTGCTGAAAGTTGACCTAAAGTTATATCTTTTTTGTTTCATTTAATGTTAATAAGGATACATGTTATGCAGAGGTGTACTTATAACAATTTTATGGACAAATTATACTATTTATAGTCACTACAGAGAGTTGGGGGGGGGGGGGTGTTTTCTTCTTCCTTGGGGGGATAACACAAAATAGCTGAGAAGCACTGCTCTAACCCATTAACTAACATGAAAACTGCCTCTGGTAACAGGAATCCAGTTACTTAGGGAAACTCAGATGAGGTGCGCAATGTTATGTGTCGACGCGAGTTGAGGAGCGGACCTGTGTCAGACAGAACCCAGCGCTGAAAATAACCAGAAAGGGGTTCCAACAACAGAAACAATTTATTTTTCACCTGTGCATTATAATGTGTACAAAACTAAAAGAACGTCCTTCTGGTGGAGTGACTGTTGGCACGCTCTTAAGCGCCCAAAAGGATAGAAGCCCGGCGCTCCTGGACCCAGTACCACCAGACAAACACCTCCCAGGTGGACACGACAAACTGACACTCTGTGAAGCAAAGAAGAGGTGAGGTAAGTCAGCAGTTACAACAATATCTTTCAAAAGACACACGCTATCAGCAACACATTCAGGTCTGTATTTTTTAACTTTATGCAAATGAGCAGCTTCTCACAACAAGTGGAGGATCACTTATCCTGCACGCCACAGCAGTGAGAAGCAAACTGCACAATTCTCATCACAATTCCAGTATACTGCGTAACAAAACACCAAGTTACTATCAACAATTAGTCGAACACTTAATCACCTTTAATGTGTGCTGACAGCAAGTGTCCTCACCCTTCCTTGCTTCACAGGCTCGATGTGTCAAACCCAGGCGCGGTCCTCAGCGTCTCACAAACGGACATCACAAGGTCGAGTTCCCAGCAGTTCTGCTTGAATCACACATGCCTTAAATGCAGAACGCCATCCAATTATCTGCTTCAGCTGAAAGTCTTTAAGGTTGCATGTGAGCACCAGTCACAGGTGCTTCACATGATGTTGATGAGGGTGAGGACTCTTCAGCCAGCACCTTCTCCACAGACAAATCAGTTCTCATGCCACCTGAAGAGCAAAGAAAAAAGAACACCAAAACATCCAGCCACACAACACGCAACTTTCATTGTGAAGAAACGTCACACTGTGGTGCACTTTCCTGAGTAATCCATGGAGCTGTATATGAGAAATATAACCTCTTTGGAGTAATCACAGTAGACAAGTCCGATGTATGACATCAGCAGGATCACATCCACCTGTTTCTTTGGTAAAAGGTGCTGTTAGCAGGAATTGGGGTGGGTTGCTTTGTGTTGGGGATTTTAATGTATATAGAGATTCTTCAGTGAATCAAGCCGTTGGGTTTTTTCCTCAGCATTAATCACTTAATCTGCATGTTAAAACATAGGACAGTTTTATAACAACAAAATTCTTATCTGATATGCTAGCTACCCTGACTTTTAGAAAATCAAAATATATTTTTCATTAATGTAAATTAAATTTGCAAACATGACAAAAAGTATGAGAGAGCATGAATAAAACAATCTGGATATGAAAACTTTAAACATTTAATAAAAAAAAAAGCCCACAGATCCCAGATAGCACTGACAGAAAGAAATTTGTGTGACTGCATGAGGATGTCTGGAGTAGCAGAGAAGTACTGTATGTGAGGGTAGTGCAGGACATGTACAAGGATAGTATGACAGCAGTGGGAATTACAGACTCGTTCAAGGTGGAGGTGGGATTACACCAAGAATCAGCTCTGAGTCCTTTCTTGTTTGCAGTGGTGATGAACAGATTGACAGATGAGATCAGAGTGGAGTCTCTATAGACAATGATGCATGCAGATGACATTATGATCTGTAGTAAGAGTAGAGAACAGACTGAGTCTTGCGTGAAAAGGTGGAGATAAGCTCTGGAAAGAAGGGGAATGAAAATCAGTAGGAACAAGACTGAGTACATGTGTGTGAATGTGAGGAAACCCAGTGCAGTTACAAGGAGTAGAGGTGGTGAAAGTAGATGAGTTTACATACTTGAGGTCAACTGTCCAAAGTAATGGAGAGTGTGGTCAAGAGGTGAAGAAGAGAGTGCAGACAGGGTGGAGTGGGTGGAGAAAGGTGGCAGGAGTTTTTTGTGAATATATAGAAAAATATATGCAAGCGTGACAAAGAAAGTTTACACAATTGTAGTGAGACCAGCTATGTTGCACGGCTTAGAGACGGTGGCACTAACAAAAAGACAGGAGGTAGAGCTGAAGATGTTGTGATTCTGTTTGGGAATGATGAAGATAGACAGGCTTAGGAATGACCACATCAGAGGGACAGCTCAGGTGGGATGGATTGGAGACAAAGTTAGAGAGGTGAGATTGAGATGGTTTGGACATGTGCAGAGGAGGGACCCAGGGTATATAGGGAGAAGGATGCTGAGGATAGAGCCACCAGGCAGGAGGAGAAGAGGGAAGCCAGGAGATTTTACAGCACTTCATACTTCAAGATGCTGATTTCCTTTTACAGCAGGACTTTGCACTTCCCCACAGTGCCAAAACCAATTATGTGGTGTAGAAATTAACATAGTTTTCAGAATTTTTTTTGTAGCATAATTGCTTTTTTTTAACTGACTGTATGAAATATTCCAATATTTTGAGATACACATTTTCTAGTTTTTGGCACTGTAGGCTGTAATGATCAAAATTAAAATTTCAAAAAGCTTGAAACATTAGTTTATATGTAATGAGTCCAGAATATATACAATTTTAATTTTCTGAAATACCTGCCAAAAAGATTTTTTTAGATGCAGATGTATAAGTTGACTTTTTTCTCGTTTAGAAGGTCCTTCGACTTATTCTCTCGTGTGACTTCTTTACAGAAAAATCACATATTTGTTGATAATAATAATAATAATTTATAAAGGTCTTTCCCAGGAATCAAACTTCTAAACAAAATAAACTCCAATAATAAAAGAACAAATGCCAATAATAAAACTATACTACAACAATGCACAAAAATAAATTAAATAACTGCGATTTATACTCCGGTGAGATTTATATTCTGGAAAATATAGTAGATTAATGAACGATGCTGTTGATATAATCTCTCTTACTGTTCTGAAATGGTTTCTGGTCCCTCACGTTTGTCCTTGGTATAAACACAAATCTGTCAATATGCATTTTTAAAAGTTGTGTGTTTGGTCTCACCCATGGCAGGCTGTTTTCACAGGTGAACTCCCAGGTAGCAATGTAGGTGGGACATTTGTATCGATCCAGGACAATATGGGCAGCTTCGGAATCAGCCACAAAGTTAAACTCTCCACACACTGAGGTGTTTCCCCTCGCTGCACACAGACCACACAGAATTGCAGGAGAGCTCAATGGTTAGACGTAACACATACTGTACTTTGAAGTGAATTAGAGGTCAACATACATTCGGTGTTGCCTCCCATGATATAGAGTCCTTGCAGTTTCTCAGGGAGGGAAGGGTCCAGTTGCACTGCCACAGCCAAATTAGTGAGAGGCCCCACGGCAACAAGTCTCACCTGCACAAGTGATAAAAACAGCATTTTTACCAGACGTTATCAAATATGGCCATTGGGTATAATGAAGACTTTGCATCAAAGACAAAATCAGAAAGAAGCAAACACATTTTCACTGCACTGCATGCTGTGACAGGTTGTGGAATGCTGAAGGAATCTCACTTTCAAGTATGCAAAAGGAAATGCAGTTACTTGTGGCAGGCCTGTCTTAACTTGTGTTCCTGGGTCTAGAACTTGTGTAACAATATAAAAATGTTTTTTCAGTTGCAAAGAGATACTGATCTAATCAGTAACCATAAGCATGAGCCTTGGGTTCTTGTCTGAAATTACAGTTGTGCTCAAAGGTTTACATACCCAGGCAGAATTTTTTTTTTTTTTTTTCCCCCTTTGACAATTTTTCAGAGAATATGAATGATTATGCACAAACTTTTTTCACTCATGGTTAGTGGTTGGGTGAAGCCATTTACTGTCAAACAACTGTGCTTATTCATTTAAAATCAAAATGACAACAGAAACTACCCAAATGACGCTGATCAAAAGTTTACATACCCCTGTTCTTAATACTGTGTGTTGCCCCCTTAAACATCACTGACAGCTTGGAGTCTTTTGTGGTAGTTGTGGACGAGGCTCTCTGATGGTAAAGCTGCCACTGAATATGTCTTGGACTTTATTTACATCAATTACGAAGAAATCCAGACAGTATGGCACTCTATGGAGCAGACTGTTCTCAAAAACTGAGTGACTGTGCAAGAAGGAGAAGAGTGAGGAAAGCCACCAAGACACCCAGACAACCAGGAAGAAGTTATAGGCTTATGTCATTGCAATTGGATAGACTGTGCACAGTGCAAGCTTTGCAGTTTGTATGCCCAGTTATACAGTTTCATGATGAAATGGTATAGAGGAAGATTTTCTTTAAAAGAAGACCTGAAACTTTAGCTACGATTTGTCACAAGGTACATCTGAGTTGCAAGCCTAGATTTGATTTGTTTTGGTGAAAGAAAATCCTTCTCTACTCCACTATGATGCTAAGAGTGGTGATGCAAAATTTAAAATTGTGCATCATGTATTTCTTCGTAATTTATGTACAGTGAGGAAAATAAGTATTTGAACACCCTGCGATTTTGCAAGTTCTCCCACTTAGAAATCATGGAGGGGTCTGTCCACTGTGAGAGACATAATCAAAAAAAAAAAAAAAACACAATGTATGATTTTTAAATTATTTATTTGCATGTTACTGCTGCAAATAAGTATTTCAACACCTGTCAATCAGCAAAAATTCTGGCCCTCAAAGACCTGTTAGTCCGCCTCTAAAAAGTCCACCTCCACTCCACTTATTATTCCAAATTAGAAGCACCTATTTCAGGTTGTTAGCTGCATAAAGACACCTGTCCACCCCACACAATCAGTAAGACTCCAACTACTAACATGGCTAAGACCAAAGAGTTGTCCAAAGACACCAGAGACAAAATTATAAACCTCCACAAGGATGGAAAGGGCTACGGGGCAATTGCCAAGCAGCTTGGTGAAAAAAGATCAACTGTTGGAGCAATTATTAGAAAATGGAAGAAGCTAAACATGACAGTCAGTCTCCCTGAGACTGGGGCTCCATGCAAGATCCCACCTCATGGTGTATCAGTAATCCTAAGAAAGGTGAGGAATCAGCCCAGAACTGCACGGGAGGAGCTGGTCACTGACCTGAAGAGAGCTGGCACCACTGTTTCCAAGGTTACTGTGGGTAATACACTAAGACGTCATGGGTTAAAATCATGCATGGCAGAGAAGGTTCCCCTGCTTAAATCAGCACACGTCCAGGCCCGTCTTAAGTTTGCCCATGACCATTTGGATGATCCAGAAGAGTCATGGGAGAAAGTTATGTGGTCAGATGAGACCAAAATAGAACTTTTTGGTCTTAATTCCACTCGCCGTGTTTGGAGGAAGAAGAATGCTGAGTACCATCCCAAAAACACCATCCCTACTGTGAAGCATGGGGGTGGAAGCATCATGCTTTGGGGGTGTTTTTCTGCACATGGGACAGGACGACTGCACTGTATTAAGGAGAGGATGACCGGGGCCATGTATTGCGAGATTTTGGGGAACAACCTCCTTCCCTCAGTTATTAGAGCATTGAAGATGGGTCATGGCTGGGTCTTCCAACATGACAATGACCCCTAACACATAGCCAGGGCAACTAAGGAGGGGCTCCATAAGAAGCATTTCAAGGTCCTGGAGTGGCCAGGCCAGTCTCCAGACCTGAACTCGATAGAAAATCTTTGGAGGGAGCTGAAACTCCAAACCTGAAAGATCTAGAGAAGATCTGTATGGAGGAGTGGACCAAAATCCCTGCTGCAGTGTGTGCAAACCTGGTGAAAAACTACAGGAAATGTTTGACCTCTGTAATTGCAAACAAAGGATACAGTACCAAATATTAACATTGATTTTCACAGGTGTTCAAATACTTATTTGTAACAGTAACATACAAATAAATTATTAAAAAAATCATACATTGTGATTTCTGGATTTTTAAATTTTATTTATTTATTTATTTATTTTTTAGATTATGTCTTTCACGGTGGACATGCACCTAAGATGAAAATTTCAGACCCCTCCATGATTTATAAGTGGGAGAACTTGCAAAATCGCAGGGTGTTCAAATACTTATTTTCCTCACTGTAAATAAAGTCCAAGACATATTCAGTAGTAGCTTTACCATCAGAGAACCTCATCCACAATGACCACAAAAGAGTCCAAGCCTTCAATGAAGTTAAAGGGGGCAACACACAGTATTAAGAACAGGGGTATGTAAACTTTTGATCAGGGTCATTTGGGTAGTTTCTGTTGTCATTATGATTTAATACAGTTGTTTGACAACAAATGGCTTCACCCAGCCACTAACCATAAGTGAAAAAAGTGTTTGTGTTATTATTCATATTCTCTGAAAAATGGCCAACAATAAATAAATAAATAAATAAATTCTGCCAGGGTATGCAAATGTTTGAGCACAGCTGTGTGCCAAAACATCAAATGTTTCAGCTCATGATTTTACATATTTATTTTAGTCAAACTGTTGATATCAGAAACAAAATTACCCATTGTTTCCTAAGGGCCCCTTCACACATAGTGCGAAGTTTGGACGAAGTGCACACTTAGTGCGCATGACGCAGGAATCATGTGCAAACCGTGTAATGTCGTCCCTGTCTTCAATGCCTCAACTACAACTATTTGCACACACAAGCGCCTGAAAGACAAAAGTGTGGCCTGTGCGAACCCATTGCACCCTCTCGCGGCAGGTGCCGGCCAAATTCCAGGTGACAAGCATGAACATCTAACACCGCTCGCATGGCACTTAGAAAATGTGTGGCCATTCACACTTTTGGCATGATAACAGACTGCAGACAATCACTGTCGTACTCGAAGTGAAATGTGTCTAAGTCCCACACAAGTGTGGCTTTGGTGTGTGCACTGAGATGACAGGAGGTGTGTCCTCCCACTGAAGCGGCTGTGGAAATCTGTAGATCTGGACATTCCAGCCGGACACCATGTACTGCGTTTGGACAGACATGCACAAACAACTGCCCACTGTGATGCGCGTGTGTCTGTTTGCTGTTATCAAGTGGACATAAATAAAACGTATATCACTGTGGTGATGTGCTGCAGAGAGTGAGCGGGTGCACGGCGCGCACATAGACAGGCTGCTCCCAGGATGAAACAGACTGTCAGAACAGAACACGCAGCAGGCGATCTCACTGTCACGTCACCCACGTGAGCTCTGTTCCACATGTCGCGGTGTCCTGCGGCGCATCGTCCACAAGACACACGTGCGTGGTTGGTTGGAGACACGCCAGCAGACATGGGCATGAATGAGATGAGCTAACTGCTTCTCTTTCATGTCATTTCATGACTGTATGTCTGTGACCATGGGTGATTTGGAACAGACAGACCATATTTGTATTGCTCGCTTGATAAATGCAGTGTTTTTATATGGTGTGTGATTTTAATTTTTTTTTTTGTTATACTTTCATGTCCTTCCTGATATGAGGCAGATTCCTGCAGCTTTCAAAGAACAGCTCTGTAGCTCAGTGGTAAAGTCTCTGACTGGCAATCAGAGCTTTTGGAAGGCGCGAGTTTGCGTCCAGCGGGTTGTGTGTGTGTGTACATATATATATATATATATATATATATATATATATATATATATTTTTTTTTTTTCACATAAGCGGCGCAATGTGGTCCCACAGGTACCGGCTGGTTTTTTATATTTCCTCCACATAAGCGGTGCGATGTGCCGCAGCTGGTACTGTGTGTTCCTGCCCGAAAAACACCGGCGTGTGCATGAACTCTTGCACCAGATTCGTGCACGCCTGCCCATCGGTGCAATGTTTCGTGGTGTGTTAATTTCGAACTGTTTCGCGCTGTTTCGCCGTTTTCGTCCAAATGCCAACCAAACTTTGCACTTTGTGTGAGGGGGCCATAATCTAATCTAATCTTTGTTCGAAAATTCATTGGTGTCATTGAATGTGTCCCTGATTCCAGACCATTTCTGTCTGATTCTAGCAGTTTTATTTTTTAAGGAAAATAAAAAAATTTAGGCAGCCTTTCCCACATAATTTCTCATCTGGAAAAATGTTGGCTCTGATCTGGCAGAGGAGACATTATTTTGGCAGGTCTCATTATAAATGTACCGCTAGAAAATTCTAAAAGACTTTTTGTTTTAAGTCTTGTAAGATTGTACACACTGTACAAGCTTGGGTTCTTTCTAATGAAAGAATAAAGAGAAATAGGTGTTTTGGTGTTGCTTTCTCTCACCTCCCCAGGGTTCTCATTGATGATCCTGATCATGGCCTGCACAGCTCCTTCCTTCTGCAGGTAATCCAAGCCTGGAGCATTTTTATCTGGGACATCGCCCAGCCCGTCAATCCCGTGATAATCTCCAGCGTGGCGTTTTTGGGCCACCAGGGGAACAGAGCAGCCACGGTACACTGGGATTTTCTGTGAAGGATTTATTTAGAGTGAGGAACATAAGTATTTTGATAGTATCACAAGTTCTTGTAATTTCACTTCTGTGCACCACCACAAAAGAGATGAAATGACACAATCAACATGTGCCTGTAGTGTTGACTTTCAACTGTAATTCAAGGGCTTTAACAGAAATATCACATTAACCATTTAGGAATTACAACCATTTTATACCCAGTCCCGCCATGTTCAGAGCCCATAAGTAATTGGACAAATGAAATATAAAGATTATTTTGAAGACAAATCATTTTGTTTACCACCACTTTTCCTGAGACGGGTCAGGGGAAGGAGACATGAACATTTCCCACACTCTTAAAAAAATGAACCACTGTCTCAATGAGAAAAAGTGATCTAATAATTTGCATAGAGTTTTTTCAAGTTATTTCCAGTTAACTAAAGTTATTTCAACTTAACTAGAAGAAGTCTTGTAACATTAACTCAGTTGAAAGTTGAAATAACTAATAGAAATAACTTGAAACAAATCTATGCAAATTGTTGTTGAGACAGCAGTTCCTTTCTTAGAGTGCAGTCACTGAATATGTCTTTGACTTCATTTACATCAATCATTAAAAAGTACAGACAGCGTGGCACATAGTATGCTAAATCTGTCTGGAGGAGGCCATTCTCATAAGCTGAGTGTTCGTGCAAGAAGGAGACTAGTGAGGGAAGCCATCAAGACATTCACAGAAAAAAACTTGCCTTGGGAAAAAAGAAAGAAAAAAAATAAACATAAGGCCAGAAATATACTGGAACAAGATAAATACTCATTATTATCAGCACTGAATATAAATGGAGCTGGTTAAAGGTGTTATACTAAATGTATATATTGACAAAATTATTGGTTAATTGGAGCTAAAAATGTTATTCAGTAGAAGAGAATAGCAACTCTACATTAACAGCTGGGAAGCTTCAGTTGCACAGTGTGCTGTTTTCCCAGAGAGAATGTGTCACATCTCTCTGGATTTTTTGGAGGCCCTATCTTTTTGTTGTTGTTTATTAGTTCTAGGAAGATGCTTATTGTTTACCTTTTGCACTGGTTAAGGTTTGTTATAGTTGTTTTGAGTTTTAAAAGGTGTAGAGTAAATGGATGTCGACTAAAATTAGGAAGAGGTAAATGTAAGGAAGAGGTAAAATGTCCAAAGTTTAAACCATCCCATCAAGAAGAAGAAGATACTGAGCCAACTGAAATGACGACAGTGTTCTATTGCTTTAACACAAGAAATTTAGTGAAGAGTGAACATTAAAAACTGAAAAGCGATTAGGTAAACCAGGTGTTCCGTTCCACATATGGCGAGAAAAGGGGTGTGGCTTTGTTAATTAATGAATTGGTACCATTTTCATTCATTGATCTACAAAAACACAATAAATCAATAACACTAACAACACTGTTATACATGAACCACAATAACAACATTTAAAACCTCAAAACCCTGAACTCCCATGGTACATTGCAGCACTATGTCCATTGTTCACTGTTGTTAGCTAATATCGCTAATTTCTCAAAAATATTAGTACGATTAGGTTTCCATTTTCACATGACCCAAAAGACATAAGCATACCAAGCAGAAAATGTCAGCTCTCCCCAGATTCTCCATGATCTAAGCCATGTACACACAGACCACTTGGTGATTATAAAATAGATTTGGAAAGTATATAATGGTGGTGGGTTTCGTAGGTGATATAACTATTTCAATACTAAACATCTATGCCCCTAATGAGGAGGGGATTCTTCAGAAATATGGATAATGTAATAAGCAATGGAAAATGTATGATACTGTATTTGAAAACAGCACAAAATGGAAAACTAGTTTGGTTACCATCAGAAGAAAAAAAATCTAGAATGTGAATAGTCTTATTAAAGACTTAGGCCTTAATGATCCCTGGAGAGATAATAATTCCAGAGGAAAGCACATTACCTTTCATTCAAATCCACATGGCAGTTATTCGAGGATATTTTTTTCTGGTGTCTCAATAATACATACAAAAAGCCATGGATTGTAATATTGAAACCATAACTACAAGTGACCGCCTCTATCAAGGTGACGGTGGACTGATAAAGAGTCCTTCTTTAAATATTGTACACTAAATGTATATTTTTTTTTTATCAAATAAGATGGTATGTTGTGTGGGCCGCCCAAAGAGGAGGTACTGCTGGCTCACCACCAGAGGGCGCCCTGCCTGTTGTCGGGTTTCAGGCACTAGAGGGCGTAGTCGCCTCACAGGAGCACCGCATCTGACAGCTGTCACCCATTATTCATCAGCATCATCCATAAAGGCCTGGGAGAGACACCATACCTCTGCTGAGTTATCTGCTTACCCTCAAGGTAAACAACTCAGCTGTTTTGTGCCGTACGCACACGTTTTTGCATCTGAGCTTTTTGCAGTCGTAACCTTTTGTACACTTGCAGCTTGTAGCCGAGTTTGTGGAAGCTGGAGGAGTTGGCGTCTCCACTCCTCACTGCAGACTTGATTTAAGTGATACATAAGGCACTGCACGTACTCTGTGTTCCTGTGTTTGGAGGTGGAGGTTTTTCCCTCAGGAAGGAACTGTATTTTTGCTGACTGTTTGCTGGGTGTTCACACACCCACCTTTAACCTGTCTCTTTTCCTGCCAGCAGTACCGGATCTGACAGCTGGAAGTGGCCACCTGGGGACTCAGGACTTGGTGGCTCCGGTGTGTTGCAGGTCTCCGTTGGCAGTGGAACCTCGTGGGTCCCGGCTCTTCTCTGGTTAGGCGTCTCCTACCCTCGGGCCTGCCCACGCGTCACCGACTTTTGTGATTGACAGACAAAACGCATATCTGGTTGTTTGTGCACATTTGCAGAATAAATTGTTATTTATTCTGACTTCCTATTGGCCGTTCATTTACGCCCCCTGGCGTGGGTCCGTGTACTTCACTTTCCCAACAGGATAACTCGGCCATGTCATGGACTCCGAGGGGCGTCTTCCACCAGTTGAACCACCAATGGAAATGCAAGGTGCGCAGGCTCCACCAGGATGTGAGTTGGGTGAGCTGCAACACATTCTCACCAACTTTATTGCTCAGTTGGATCTGTTAACCGAGCGGGATATTCACCTCACCCGTAGGATGGAGGCTCTCACCGCTCAGGTAGAGGCACGCACGTCAGGCGCGGCTGCAGCCCCTCCTCCTGCTGGCCTGGCGCTTCATTATGATGATCCAGTGGTAGTTCAAAGGGCTCCCCCCCCGTTGCCCGAAGCTTACATTAGCCCCCCGGAACCGTACGGGGGTTGTGTCAAAACGTGCGCGGACTTCTTGATGCAGTGTGCGCTCGTTTTTTCACAACGCCCCGTGATGTACGCGTCAGACCACAGCCAGGCGGCTTATGTGATTAATTTGCTTTGGGGCAAGGCACGCGCCTGGGCTACGGCACTCTGGGAGCAGAATTCACGGCTCCTGTCGACATACACTGAGTTCATCAGGGAGTTTCAACAGGTGTTTGATCATCCTTACAGAGGCAAATCCGCTTCAAGAGTGTTACTGTCAATCCGACAGGGGCGCAGGAGCGCCGCTGAGTATGCAGTCGACTTCCGCATCGCGGCAGCGATAGCCGGCTGGAATACGGTAGCGCTCCGCGCCGCCTTTGTAAACGGGCTGTATCCTTCACCTGGTGGTGAAGGATCAGCCGCAGGATTTAGATGGGCTTATCGACCTGGTTATACGGTTAGACAACTGATTAGAGGAACGTCGACAGGAGCAAGGCGAAGGACGTGGCCGGGAACGTGCCGCCCCTCTCCCTTCTGGGTCCAAAGCAGCGCCGTCCTCCCCCCGCTCCAAAGCCAGAGCACTCCGTGTGACAACAGCTCCCCCTGCTGACGAAGCTAATGACACGAGCAGGGCTAAAAAGAGATTTGATGACAGACAAAGGAGGCTGGCTCGTGGAGAGTGTTTTACTGCGGCTCTAGTGAGTATATGCAGAAAACTGCCCAAGCGGTTAAAACGCCAACGCTCGCTCTTAGAGACTGGGCTAAGGGTGGAGTCATAATACTCACGAGGGAACACCACGTAAATCCACACGACTCCCAGTCACAATCCTCTGTGGGGATTTAACCCTTAATGCCCCAGCACTGATTGACACGGGGTCAGAAGGGAATCTACTGGACAGTAGATGGGCTAAGGAGGTAGGGCTCCCTCTGGTGGCCATTCCTTCACCATTGAAGGTACGGGCACTAGATGGCACCCTTCTTCCACTAATCACACACCAGACACAGCCCTTAACACTGGTTGTCTCTGGAAACCACAGGGAGGAGATTGTGTTTTTTGTAACACCTTCTACCTCCAGGATTATTTTGGGTTATCAATGGATGATGAAGCACAATCCCCGGATCGATTGGCCGAGTGGGGTTGTGGCTCAATGGAGCGAAACCTGCCACCGGGAGTGTCTAAGATCCTCGGTCCCACCCGGTGAGACTGCTAAAGAGGAGGTCCGAGTCCCCCAATCTTACAATGGTGCCGGCTGAGTACCATGATCTTGTTGACGTTTTCAGCAAAGATCTGGCACTCACGCTTCCCCCCGCACCGACCGTATGATTGTGCCATTGATTTGGTTCCGGGCGCTGAGTATCCATCCAGCAGGCTGTACAATCTCTCACATCCTGAGTGCGAATCAATGGAGACCTACATCCGGGACTCTTTAGCTGCAGGGTTGATCCGGAACTCTTCCTCCCCATTGGGTGCAGGTTTCTTTTTTGTGGGCAAGAAGGACGGCGGACTCCGTCCATGCATTGACTATAGAGACTGAACGAGATCAGGGTTCGCAACCGATACCCGTTACCTCTGTTAGATTCGGTGTTCACGCCCCTGCATGGAGCCAAAATATTCACAAAACTGGATCTTCGAATGCTTATCACCTGGTTCAGATCCGGAAGGGAGACGAATGGAAGACGGCATTTAACACCCCCTTAGGTCACTTTGAGTACCTGGTCATGCCGTTCGGCCTCACCAACGCGCCTGCGACGTTCCAAGCATTGGTTAATGACGTCTGCGGGACTTCCTGCATCGGATCGTCTTCGTATATCTAGACGATATCCTCATCTTCTCCCCGGACCCTGAGACCCATGTTAAGCATGTACGTCAGGTCCTGCAGCGGTTATTGGAGAACCGGCTGTTTGTGAAGGGCAAGAAGTGCGAGTTCCACCGTACTTCTTTGTCCTTCCTGGGGTTCATCATCTCCTCCAACTCCGTCGCATCCGACCCGGCCAAGGTAGTGGCGGTGAGAGATTGGCCCCAACCGGTAAGCCGTAGGAAGCTGCACCAGTTCCTTGGCTTCGCTAATTTTTACAGGAGGTTCATTAAGGGCTATAGTCAGGTAGTTGGTCCCCTTACAGCCCTGACCTCCACAAAAGTCCCCTTCACCTGGTTGGATCGTGCCACGTTTAGGGAGTTGAAACACCGGTTTTTCGACTGCGCCAGTTCTGGTGCAGCCCGATCCTAACCGCCAGTTTGTTGCTGAAGTGGATGCCTCTGACTCAGGGATAGGAGCCGTGCTGTCCCAGAGCAGGGAGTCCAATAAGGTTCTCCACCCTTGTGCCTATTTAAGGCATTGCACGTACTCTGTGTTCCTGTGTTTGGAGGTGGAGGTTTTTCCCTCAGGAAGGAACTGTATTTTTGCTGACTGTTTGCTGGGTGTACACACACCCACTTTAACCTGTCTCTTTCCTGCCAGCAGTACCAGGATCTGAAGCTGGAGCGTGGGCCACCTGGGGACTCAGGACTGGCGGCTCCGTGTGTTGCAGGTCTCCGTGGCGGTGAGAACCTCGTGGGTCCCGGCTCTTCTCTGGTTAGGCTTCTCCTACCCTCCGCGCCTGCCCCACGGCGTCACCGAGTTTTGTGATTGACAGACTAAACGCATATCTGGTTGTTTGTGCACATTTGCAGAATAAATTATTTATTCGGACTTCCTATTAGCCGTTCATTTACGCCCCCTGGCGTGGGTCCGTGTACTTCACTTTCCCAACATGGTAAATTAATTAAAACAATACACAAAGGAATACTTTCAAATAAATCACAATTATGGGAGGGTGGGAAAGCAGTAATAAGAGGGAAAATAATAGAAATATCATCCAGACTGAAAAAAGCACACTTAGAACAGCCAAGAATGATAGAGAGTAAAATTAAAGACTTGGAGATAGCATTGGTACCACAGTCTCTTGTACAAAGAGATTGGTAGCGTGTTTTTGAAAACATGGCGTGTGATGGTCCATCTGATACGTCGGCCGCTATTGGCTATCACGCCACCCTCTGTGACTGGCTGTGGTGTAACTGCCGAAAATGGAAAAACAACCGGAAAAGACTTGAAAAGTGTGACAAACTAGTTGCAAAATGTCGGGGGTGGAAACCAGGTATTTGCTTTGTGTGTCTGGAATTCACACGTCAACCGAAAACATTTGGAGGTTTGAAACATTGTAAACAAAGGCTGCAGCCAATCAGAGAGCGGTGTGTCTCAGCCAATCAGCAAAATGTTAGAATCCTGACTAAAAGTCACGTGGCCAAATAACGCTATACCGACTCCCTTGCCTTGGCTGGAGGAGTGGAACCAACTTAACTTGGAGATAGAACATAAAAAAATCAGCCAATTCTACATTACTTGAATTGAAAAAAGACCGGCAGAAATTGGAAGAGAGGGAGCCTTATAGGTTTACAAGCAAAGGTACTTTGAGATGGATATAGGGCCCGGCCGATTACTGCCATATCTACACACAGATATTTTGGGATTGCCCAAAGCTACTGAATTTTGGAGTGAATTCAAAGGAGATGAAACAGATTTTGGGTATCAATTTTACTTTAGACCCAGTACTTTGTATATTATGTATTGTATGAGTGATGAAAATTGATTATTTGTTGAGAATTTGGCTTTTAATTGCAAGAAAACAGTGACTGCTTCCTGTATGAAGCGGAAGCTTGCCAGTCTAATGACGTGGAGAGACAGATGAAGAAGGTCTTTGTATAGACAGAATCACTGCAAAGATTACAACTGAAACAGACAGGTTTGCTGATATATGGGCACTGATGATACAGGCAATACCAGACCTCTAATCACCTCTTTTATTTCTGTTTGCTTTGGTGTTGTTATTTTCTTTGGTTGTATCATTTTAAGAGTTACTTCAGCTTGTATCTGTGACTCTATGAAGGTATGTACTATGTATTGGTTTATTTATTTTAGGTTATTTATTTTTTGACATATGCATCTGTTGTTTTGTTATTGTGTGATAAACTGAAAAATAATAAAAGAAAACAAAAACTTACTTTGAGTTGGCCGCACTTGTCGAGGACACGGAGTGTGTTTTTGAGGACATTCTCCAGTGGCGTGTTTCCATGGGTACATGTGATACCCAGAATCTTCACATCAGGGGCAGCAAGCGCCACCATGATGGCCTGGGCATCATCTACACCTGTGTCCACATCAAGTAGCAGCTTCTTCTTCATCCTACACATGAAGTCAAATGTTGTGACACAGCGCATGTTTAAATAAGTATTTTTCAGTTAATAAAGAAAAGCTGCTAAACAGTAAAAATGTAAACAAGCAACAGCGGCCACTAGGACACTGCGATTAGAAACATGGCTTTAAAAGCCATTGCAATGACCTGTCTACTTTTATATTATTTTGTCTTAAAAAATACCAACATGGACCAATAAAGGAGGTTCAGTGGTCCTCACCTGCATCTATCAAAACCCAAAATGAAACCTAGAACTTAACGTGCATTAGGTTGGCAAGCCCACTCATTGATTGACTGACTGGCTGACTGACAGACTGACTGACTGACTGACTCCATTAATCATTGTACTTGTAAGTTATGCACTGCAGAAATCTCTTTACATGTTATGTTAACCAAACACTGATGACAGGGAAATATAAAATTTCAACAATGGTCAGTGGGTGCAATCCCCACTGACAGCTGAGCAATCAAATGCCCTTGATGAAGGCACTGAGCTGTAGACCTCTGAGGATTGTCTGAGGCACAAATCTACAAAGGGTACATTTTTGCTGCTTTGAAGGTCCAATGAGCCACAGTGGCCTCCATCATCCCAAAAATGGAAGATATTCAATTGGGGAGGAGGACCTTAGTCAGGAGGTGAGCCAAAACCCATAGTCACATCTGTCAGAGCTCCAGCATTCCTCTGTGATTTGAGGAAACTTTCCAGAAGAACACCATCTCTGCAGAAATCCACCAATCAGGCTTGTATGGTAGTAGGCCAGACAGAAGCCACTCCTGTGCTTCTGTCTGGCTTCTGTGGGCTTCCATGTGCCAAAGCCACATGAAGAAGCCCACCGGAGTTGCCAAAAGACACCTGAAGGACTCTCACCAGGAGAAACAAATTTCTCTGATCTGATGAGACAAAGATTGAACTCTGTTCCCTACAGTGAAGGGTGGTGGCAGCATCATGCTGTGGATGTTTTTCAGTGACAGGAACTGAGAGACTAGTCAGGATTGAGGGAAACATGAATGCAGCAATGTACAGAGACATCCTGGATGAAAACCTGCTCCAGAGCGCTCTGGACCTCAGACTGGTGCCAGTTCTTTCAGCAGGACAATGACCCTAAGCACAGAGCCAAGATATCAAAGAAGTGGCTTCAGGACGACTCTGTGAATGTCCTTGAGTGGCCCAGCTAGAGCCCAGACCTGAATCCAATTGAACATCTCTGGAGAGATCTGAAAATGGCTGTGCACTGACACTCCCCATCCAACCTGATGGAGCTTGAGAGATGCTGCAAAGAGGAGTGGCAAAACTGCCCAAAGATAGGTGCACCAAGCTTGTAACATCATTGAGGCTGTAATTGCTGCCAAAGTGCATCAACAAAGTAGTGCACAAAGGGTGTTAATACTTATGTACACGTGAGTTCTTTTTTTTTTAATAAATTTGCATACATTTTTTAAAAACTGTTTTCATGTTTTTTCATGCTATCATTATGGGTGTTATGAGTAAAATTTTGAGGACAAAAATGAATGTTTTCCATTGTGGAATAAGGCTGTAACATACAGTGCCCTCCAAAAGTATTGGAACATTTAGTATTTCACACATCCATCCATCCATCCATTTTCTTCCGCTTTATTTTAATTTTTTATGCCATTTCAAACAAAAATAAAAATCCTTTAAACTCAAACTGAAAACAAATCTCTGCAACTTGATATAAATTAAATATAAAAGCCAAGATGATGGACTGCATAAGTAATGGCACACTTTGGTATAATACCCGTAAATAATAAATCAAATCAAATCAATTTTATTTATATAGCGCCAAATCACAACAAACAGTCGCCCCAAGGCGCTTTATATTGTAAGGCAAAAGCCATACAATAATTACAGAAAAACCCCAATGGTCAAAACGACCCCCTATGAGCAAGCACTTGGCGACAGTGGGAAGGAAAAACTCCCTTTTAACAGGAAGAAACCTCCAGCAGAACCAGGCTCAGGGAGGGGCAGTCTTCTGCTGGGACTGGTTGGGGCTGAGGGGAGAGAATCAGGAAAAAGACATGCTGTGGAATGCCGTGTTCACACCGGGTGTGACGCGAGCGACTGCAGCCACAGGTTGCCATGTAATCCCTATGTAAGGAGGAGTTTTGGCGCCAAACTGCGCAGCGCAACGCGATGGACGCAAGTGAAGCGATTTTGAGCGTTTTGCGCGTTTGTGGCGCGATATTGCCTCGCGTCACGTCGTGTTGCCCTCCTCCCCAAGTTAAAAAATCTGAACTTTTTCGTCTCATCGCGCCACGATGACCAATCAGGGACTGAATATGTAGTGACGTGGAGATGTCTGGAGTTTGACTGATGATACTCTCTGTATTGGGAGCTTTCCACAGCAACTCGCTCCATGTGATCAAGGTCCGTCATGTTAGCTTGACTGACAACCGGAGCCGGCGAGCGGAATGGAAGCTCCTCCTATTTGATGACGCACCGGGGCGAATTTTCGCAGTGAAAGTCCACCCAAGCAGAGCGACACACCGGGCGAAGGAGGCGTGTCCGTCGCCTGGTGACCCACGCGAATTTGTAGTGTCTGATCGCGCCCGGTGTGAACGCGGCAGAAGAGAGCAGAGATCAGTCACCAATGATTAAAAGCAGAGTGGTGCATACAGAGCAAAAAGAGGTGAATAAAAAGAAACACTGGGTGCATCATGGGAACCCCCCAGCAGTCTAGCAGCATAACTAAGGGATGGTTCAGGGTCACCTGATCCAACCCTAACTAGCTTTTTCAAAAGGAAAGTTTTAAGCTTAATCTTAAAAGTAGAGAGGGTGTCTGTCTCCCTAATCCGAATTGGGAGCTGGTTCCACAGGAGAGGAGCCTGAAAGCTGAAGGCTCTGCCTCCCATTCTACTCTTACAAACCCTAGGAACTACAAGTAAGCCTGCAGTCTGAGCGCAGAGCGCTCTATTGGGGTGTTATGGTACTATGAGGTCCCTAAGATAAGATGGGACCTGATTATTCAAAACCTTATAAGTAAGAAGAAGAATTTTAAATTCTATTCTGGAATTAACAGGAAGCCAATGAAGAGAGGCCAATATGGGTGAAATATGCTCTCTCCTTCTAGTCCCTGTCAGTACTCTAGCTGCAGCATTTTGAATTAACTGAAGGCTTTTCAGGGAACTTTTAGGACAACCTGATAATAATGAATTACAATAGTCCAGCCTAGAAGAAATAAATGCATGAATTAAGGATTATTAACAAACTGCGAGTTTTGTACAGGGAAATATCAGACTGATGTGTTGTCAGTACGGTCCGAGTGATAAGGGGGTCTGATATTTCCCCGTATAGACCAAGCAAGCGAGGTTAATACTTTGTTTATTATATGGCTATTTTATATATATATATATATATATATATATAATATATATATATATATATATATATATATATATATATATACAAGGTCTGTTAGAAAAGTAATGGACCTTTTTATTTTATGCAAAAATATATGGATTTAATTCACATGTTTTTACATCAGCCAAGCTTGAACCTTCGTGCGCATGCGTGAGTTTTTCACGCCTGTCAGTTGCGTCATTCGCCTGTGGGCAGGCTTTGAGTGAGCACTGGTCCACCCCGCTCATCATTTTTTCATTGCGAGGAAATGGCGGAATGATTTGGGCTTTGCTCTATCAGAATTTTTTCAGAAACTGTTAAAGACAGGGAGCTGGAAACCATTCGGAAAATTCATTTGGCTTTCGGTGAAAATTTTTTGGGCTTCACAGAGATTACGGAGTGTTACTACTGCTTTAAGGACGGCCCACAATGGTGCATGGCGCGCTGCGCTCCGAGCCGCGATCGACAGGCAAAATGACCATTTCATTTCTAAACGATGGCTGTATGGATCCGGGACCATCGTGTGCAGTTTCTCTGGTTATCACAAGAGCTGGACATCAGCCATTTTCCGTCAGATTTCACTTTTAACAAGAGATTTTGTCATGGAAAGCCGCGCGGAGGCCTTCGCGCGTTCACGACGGAGCCGCTGATGGAGCGAGACAAAACACCTCCGTTTTCGAGTGTCAGAGGACAAGTTGGGACATGCCTATCTCGGCTTTCAGTGGCTTACAAAAACTCTTGTTAAAAGTGAAAATCTGCTGGAAAATGGCTGATGTCCAGCTCTTGTGATAACCAGAGAAATTGCACACGATGGTCCCGGAGCCATACAGCCATCCGTTTAGAAATGAAATGGTTGTTTCTGCCTGTTGATCGCGGCTCGGAGCGCGCCGTGCGCCATTGTGGGCCGTCCTTAAAGCGGTAGTAACACTCCTTAATCTCTGTGAAGCCCAAAAAATTTTCACCGAAAGCCAAATGAATTTTCCGAATGGTTTCCAGCTGCCTGTCTCTAACAGTTTCTGAAAAAATTCTGATGGAGCAAAGCCCAAATCATTCCGCCATTTCCCTGACAATAAAAATCTGACGAGGGGGTGGACCAGTGCTCACTCAAAGCCTGCCCACAGGCGAATGACGCAACCGACAGGCGTGAAAAAACTCACGCATGCGCACGAAGGATCAAGCTTGGCTGACGTAAAAACATATGAATCAAATCCATATATTTTTTGCATAAAATTAAAAGGTCCGTTACTTTTCTAACAGACCTCGTATATATATATCTATATGTATGGTAACAGGTCCGGATATGGAAAAATATCCGACCAGTAATCAGCCATTCAGAGTGTGCATAGTATCACAGCCATATAATAATTAGTTTTATTGCCAGTTTTCTTCAGACAAGTCAAGGGATGGATACATGAACATTTCCAAGTCACTGAAATTGTCTTGGACTTTATTTACATCAGTTATAAAGAATTACAAATAGTATGGCATTCTATGGTAAATCTGTGTGGAGTAGACAGTTCTCAAAAACTGAGTGACTATGCAAGAAGGAGAAGAGTGAGGAAAGACACCAAGACACCCAGAACAAGTTATAGGGTTCTTTTGCTGTAATTGTGTCATGGTTTAAGATGGCATGGCACGAAAAGGAGGTGGACACAAAATGCAGACTCACAGGCTCAGGAACTGAGGTAATTAAAAAGGCTTTTATTGAATACACAGGCAGAGATTTGGTACACAGTTTGGCAGTCAGCGGTGCTGACGTTCCAGACAGTCAAGGGCAGAGACAAAGGCGTAATCCAAAATCACAAAGCAAGGTAAAAAAACATGGCAAACAGGACTATAACAAAGGGTGGAACAAAGACTCATAAGTCTAATGAACTGTTGAAGTTTGACAAACACACACGGCTTAAATAAGGAGTAATCAACAGGAGATAATTAATAAAATGAGACACAGGTGTGGATAATGCTCAGGAAGGGGGCGTGGTAGGATGAGATAAAGATGAGGGACGACACAGCAAGAGAAATCTTTGACAGAAGCAGGGTTCTAGCCAGAACCATTTTAGTGCCGGGTAAATTACGTGATCACGGCTCATGGGCCGGGGGTGCAGGGGCTCCCGGCGGGGGTCAAGGGGCAAAGCCCTCTGAAGTTATAGGGTTTTATACCTCTAAAATGTTATTGACAAGCCCTATTTTAACCACTTTTGAGTGGTTTTAGATACATTGAAAGGAAGAATAACAGACAAAAAAGACGTTTATGTTGCAATATTTGTAAAATCAAAGTTTAAAAGATTAAAAGCACATTAATATTTGATGGACATATAGCATTTGCTCTCTTTGTTCTTCTTTCATCCAGTGAAGCAGACAGAGTTTTTCTGTCATGACAGTTTTTTTTCCCAACATATTTGAGTGGGACTGCATTATTAAAAAAACATAAAACAATATAACCACTAACTGTCTTGTTTAAACAAAAGCTGAATGAGGCTCCTCTCTCCCTCCTCCTCCCCCATCTCTCTCATGTGTGCTCTATTCTGCTCCTCCCCCTCCTCCTCGCTTTCACCATTCCTCCAAGCTTTTTGGAAACAGGAGCCTTTAAACTGTAAAATAAACCCTAAACTTCTGAATGTGTCAACATCTACTGACACTGACACTCTGGATTATTTTAATGAAACATTATAATGGAGTTTTTTTCCCTTTAAATTAGAGCAGATTGACACGCACAGTGTCTCCGTTCTACTGCCGTTCATCTCCGCCACAAACTCTGCCGTTTTCAGCGGAGATATGAAGAAAATGAGAAATATATTTATTTCTTTAATTATTTGGTTGAAATTGCAAAATAAAACAAAAGTACGACACTATAAGCTTGAAATATGATCAATTGGTACATTTTTCAGCAACATTTCAGTTCATTTTTTTGGAAAATCTGTGCCAGGCGGAGAGGAAATTTGAACCCATGAGCCGGTGAAAATTTGCAGTGCTGGGCGGTACCATCCGGCGCCGCTCACCGTAGCTAGAATCCTGGACAGAAACATCAGCAGTGAACAACATAAAATGCTAAAAGAAAGATTAACCAAATGGAAGGCCTAATCAATAATAACATGAGAAGACCAAAGGAAAAAATTAGGAAACAAATGAAAAACTTGAAAAGAGATCAACAAGAAAATAAAAGGCAGAGACTAAACTAAAGCTGAACTGACAATGTGCCAAAGGTATAACAAATAAATAAAACCAACCAGTGACAGAAAATCAAAGACAGTGGACCGAAGCGGGGAAACAAGGACACAGACATGGGATACAACATAACATTAGCCCAGATATTGGGGAAATCTCAACATCACCACCCCCCCTCCACAAACAGCTGACACAGATGGCCGACAGAACCCCCCCCTCCAAAGACCAAAAGGAAGATGACCATGGGAGGGGGGAGGGGGACCCGAAGGTGAAACACCCAAAAAAGGACCACTGGTGGGAAGCCACAGCACTCATCCACAGTAAATATAAAGTATAAGACAAGCAGCCGGATGGCTGCGGTAGACAACCAGAACCAAGGAAACCCAAGGCGAAAGGCTGAATGGCCTGCCAGGTGGGTGACCATGCAGCAAAAGAAAACCGAGAGGGCGGTCCAAGGAAAAGCCCAAGGAACAGCCAAACGGCCCTTCAGGGACCATGGCAGAGTCCAGATAAAGGCTGTGCTGCAGATTACAGGCCATGGTAATGTCAGGGGCGGACCATGATGACCGCCAGGACGTAGTAGGTCCATGGGGAGTACCAGGGTCAAACACATGACGTAAAACCACAAAAAGTATTGTGTCGCCATCTGTTTATGAGATTTTATTTGTTTTGGTGTCTTGTCTGTTCTCTGAGTATCTGCTTTCCTGTTGCATGTCCAAGTCCTTTGTTTATGCCTGATATATCTGTCTCCTCTCCCGGCATGTCTGTGTCTGCATCAGCTGTCATGTCTGTCCACGTCGGTTGTCATGTGTCTGCAGATGTGTATGGGTGTGCATGCACCACTCTTTCCCTCTGCTGAGTGGGGGTGTGGTAGGCTTGTTGCCTCCGCTCAACCTCCTTGTCTGTTGTGTTTGTGTGCCGTCATGGCTGTGTCCGCGTCAGCTGTGTTGTCTGTCTGTTGTAGTTGTGTGGGTGCGTATATGCGATCGTATGTTTGTCATCCTGCGTGTTTCTGTCTGGGGTCCCATGTATGTCTGTCTTGTGGGTCCCAGTAGTGTGGGTGCACATCCCTTATGTGTGTCTTGGATGGGCGTGTCTCTCCGGCATCCCGCTCTCATGTGCGTCTCTGGTCTGCATGCTTGAATGTGGGTGTGTGGTCTAATAGTCACGCATTTGTGGGGAGGTGATGGTCTAGTGGTTAAGGCATTGGGCTTGAGACCAGAAGATCCTCGGTTCAAATCCCAGCCTGACTGGAAAATCACTAAGGGCCCTTGCCTTGGGCAAGGTCTTTAATCCCCTATTGCTCCCAGTGTATAGTGAGCACCTTGTATGGCAGCACCCTGACATCGGGCTGAATGTGAGGCATTATTGTAAAGCGCTTTGTACATCTGATGCAGATGGAAAAGTGCTATATAAATTCAGTCCATTTACCATTACCATTTGTCATCATTGACTATGCCTTATTTTCATGTGGGTTTTGTTTCAGTTTGTGTTAAGTTGTTTCTGATTAGTTATCTTTATTCTCCTCATTCTGTTCTCTTATTTCTTTATGGATTTAGTCTCAGGTTGTTGTTTATTTGTTGTTGTTATTTCTTGACTTTCAGTCTGCTGTGTATGTCTGAAATTTGTTGCCCCTTCTGTTTAGTTTAGTGAATTACATGTATGCTCTGATTACTTCACCTGCTGCTCTCTCCCAGCTGCTGCTCATTTGTCGGTTTATTTAAACCTCCTCGTTTGTTCCTTCCTTGGGGTTCATTGTTTGTGTTTTCTCGTGTGAGGTGCTATGTATAGTGCTGGTTATTGTCTTTGGGTTTTGTAGTATTTTCTTGTCAACCTTTGTGTTCAGGTAATTCCTTTGAACTTTAAGTATTTCAGTCTTTCTGTTTGCGCTCCTGATGTCATTGTTTTTTCTCCTCACCCTGCATTCAGGGTTGGGTTGTATTTTTGTTGAAACCATTCCCACTTCTGTTGTCTTTTGAATTCCACACCCCTAGTGGGGTTAAGACTATATTTTTGTTGTATCCTTCTCCACTCCTTTTTTGTGATTTTGACACACTGACGTCATTAAATCTTGGCTTCTATTTGGAACTTACATCTATGTTTTGACTGATCTGCATATTGGGATTCTACTCTGCCTACTCCTGTCACCTAATCATAACAAAAAGAACAAAACTCCCCCAGGGCAATGGATGCATTAAGGTGAAGGCGGTAGAAGGGAAAAGTAACCTGGAGAGGAGTGGACCTGCTTAAGGAACCGGACGTGCATATCGGGGCAGCTGATGGACCCAAAAAAAACCCCACCATCAAACAGCTAAACCAATAAAGCAACTGAGAGGGGAACCAAAGGATGAATGACAACCAGTGACAGAAAATCAAAGACAGTGGGCCTAAGTGGCGAAACAAGGACACAGACATGGGATCCAACATAACATTAGCCCAGATACAGGGCAAATCCTGACAGACTGGAGAAATTGTGCATCGTGCATGTTTTGCATTTTGTATCCAGAGTTATACAACTTCATGATGAAGTGGTATAAAGGAGGATTTTCTTCAAAAGAAGACCTGAAACTTCATCTACAGTTTACCAGAAGGTACATCTGAGATGCAAGCCTTAGTTTGTTTTGGTGATTGAAAATCCTCCTCTATACCAATTCATAATCCAATTCAGAAAAAAAACTTGTAAGTGCAAATTTTATAAAACACCCCTGCAATGATCTTTACATTTACCTCAACTTCTATTTCACTGCAGACAGTATGAACCCAAGATATTTCATGCTGTGTGGTCAACTTCATTTGTTATGAATTTTTGAGAGGATTCCAAATGCGTTCTCCACGTCATGAAGCACAGGAGAAAAGCTGCAGCTGTAGAACATTCCTCTGTCATTCCAGAGCGATTAGAGGTGTTTTCATCAGCCAAGTTATGAGAGCAAATGATTAATCTGCTAAGAAATTATTATTTTATATAATGCAGCATCCAGCGGAACAAAGCGGGTCGCATTGGCACGACAAACTGCGCGGCAGTGCGGAGTTAAATGCGTGCAAGTGTCAAGGTGCCTTTATTCTTACTGTTATTTGTTATTCTTTTATTCATAATCTCAGCTCTAATCTAATGTGTGTGTGTGTGTAATTTACAATTACTAAACAACAAAGATTCATTCCTTAAATAATTATGGAATAAAGAGTCTTTTAAAAACAGTTTTGTCTCCCACTGAGACGTGAGAGCAGAGCACAGTTAGCTAGTTAATTAGATATCCTGCCATTTATGTTTGCTTGAACACCTCATGAGAAAATGAAATAAATAAATCATATATATATCATATATATATATATTACTTACTTGGGATGCCGCTTCTGACAGATATCTACTGGTTTCTGCCTTGAAAGTGGAGTCGTGGCTACTCCCTTTGTAAATGTCTGAAACTTGAGAAGAGCAATTATTTGCAACAGCAACATGCAACCACAACCCAGGCAGTGGGTGTGGTTATACAGCCAGCGTGGTTTGACTTGCCCTGAAATTCTCGTTTTTCCTCTTCTCGATGAGGTACATCTTCATATATTTCAGCTGTTACCTCTGGCAGACTGCGTGCTTCAACAAAATCTGACTGTTTTATTGGTTTTTCAACCTTTTAAGAGTTTTATGGAATTTTCTGGTAACATTCTATCTGTAAGGATCTAATGGAAAAGAAAGCACATGTTGTGCCCTCTTCACATTTGTTCTGCAAAGTACAAGTACAGCGTGGTATCGTCTGCAATGTGAGGAGTCGACACGGGAGTCTGCAAATCACAGCCACATAGAGAAATATTACGACACGAAACTGGCCTAGAAAGCTCTATGAAGGCACATACTGGCATATTATTATTATAAAGTTATACATTTGTGAGAGAAAAACCTCTCAGTAACAGCTTGAACATGGCTGACTATTAATATTATCATATTAACTTTCATGTTAGCTCAACGAGAAGGAGTTTGGAGCATTTATGTTATGGAAACAGGAAAAAGAAGGAGCTCATCCCTATCTCTCTCTAACAGGCACAAAGCCCTCCTCAATTCAGAAACATAATTAATATGATATTGAGAGAGTGAGAGCTCATCCCTCATTCTCTTCAGAGTTTTTTCCCCTCCAAATATGCCCCAATTTCAATTCAATTTCATCAGCTTATAAAGTGCCAAATCATAACTAAAGCCATCTCAAGGTGCCTCACACAGAACAGTTCAATATAAAATTTTAAATATATAAGTAAAGATTAAAAAATTAAAATACATAATTAAAAACAGAAATAAAAGAATAAAACAGATAAAAAATAAAAGCTATTCATAAGAAAGAGAATAAAATAGGCTTTAAGTCTTGACTTAAAAATGTCCACGGACTCCGACTGCCTCACGGTCGCAGGAAGACCGTTCCACAGAGATCCCAGATAGCACTGACAGAAGAAATTTGTGTGACTGCATGAGGATGTCTGGAGTAGCAGAGAAGTACTGTATGTGAGGGTAGTGCAGGACATGTACAAGGATAGTATGACAGCAGTGGGAATTACAGACTCGTTCAAGGTGGAGGTGGGATTACACCAAGATCAGCTCTGAGTCCTTTCTTGTTGCAGTGGTGATGAACAGATTGACAGATGAGATCAGAGTGGAGTCTCTATAGACAATGATGCATGCAGATGACATTATGATCTGTAGTAAGAGTAGAGAACAGACTGAGTCTTGCGTGAAAAGGTGGAGATAAGCTCTGGAAAGAAGGGGAATGAAAATCAGTAGGAACAAGACTGAGTACATGTGTGTGAATGTGAGGAAACCCAGTGCAGTTACAAGGAGTAGAGGTGGTGAAAGTAGATGAGTTTACATACTTGAGGTCAACTGTCCAAAGTAATGGAGAGTGTGGTCAAGAGGTGAAGAAGAGAGTGCAGACAGGGTGGAGTGGGGGAGAAAGGTGGCAGGAGTTTTTTGTGAATATATAGAAAAATATATGCAAGCGTGACAAGAAAGTTTACACAATTGTAGTGAGACCAGCTATGTTGCACGGCTTAGAGACGGTGGCACTAACAAAAAGACAGGAGGTAGAGCTGAAGATGTTGTGATTCTGTTTGGGAATGATGAAGATAGACAGGCTAGGAATGACCACATCAGAGGGACAGCTCAGTGGGATGGATTGGAGACAAAGTTAGAGAGGTGAGATTGAGATGGTTTGGACATGTGCAGAGGAGGGACCCAGGGTATATAGGAGAAGGATGCTGAGGATAGAGCCACCAGGCAGGAGGAGGAAGAGGGAAGCCGAGATTTACAGCACTTCATACTTCAAGATGCTGATTTCCTTTTACAGCAGGACTTTGCACTTCCCCACAGTGCCAAAACCAATTATGTGGTGTAGAATTAACATAGTTTTCAGAATTTTTTTGTAGCATAATGCTTTTTTTTAACTGACTGTATGAAATATTCCAATATTTGAGATACACATTTCTAGTTTTTTGGCACTGTAGGCTGTAATGATCAAAATTAAAATTTCAAAAAGCTTGAAACATTAGTTTATATGTAATGAGTCCAGAATATATACAATTTTAATTTTCTGAAATACCTGCCAAAAAGATTTTTTTAGATGCAGATGTATAAGTTGACTTTTTTCTCGTTTAGAAGGTCCTTCGACTTATTCTCTCGTGTGACTTCTTTACAGAAAATCACATATTTGTTGATAATAATAATAATAATTTATAAAGGTCTTTCCCAGGAATCAAACTTCTAAACAAAATAACTCCAATAATAAAAGAACAAATGCCAATAATAAAACTATACTACAACAATGCACAAAATAAATTAAATAACTGCGATTTATACTCCGGTGAGATTATATTCTGGAAAATATAGTAGATTAATGAACGATGCTGTTGATATAATCTCTCTTACTGTCTGAAATGGTTTCTGTCCCTCACGTTTGTCCTTGGTATAACACAAATCTGTCAATATGCATTTTTAAAAGTTGTGTGTTTGGTCTCACCCATGGCAGGCTGTTTTCACAGGTGAACTCCCAGGTAGCAATGTAGGTGGGACATTTGTATCGATCCAGGACAATATGGGCAGCTTCGGAATCAGCCACAAAGTTAAACTCTCCACACACTGAGGTGTTTCCCCTCGCTGCACACAGACCACACAGAATTGCAGGAGAGCTCAATGGTTAGACGTAACACATACTGTACTTTGAAGTGAATTAGAGGTCAACATACATTCGGTGTTGCCTCCCATGATATAGAGTCCTTGCAGTTTCTCAGGGAGGGAAGGGTCCAGTTTGCACTGCCACAGCCAAATTAGTGAGAGGCCCCACGGCAACAAGTCTCACCTGCACAAGTGATAAAAACAGCATTTTTACCAGACGTTATCAAATATGGCCATTGGGTATAATGAAGACTTTGCATCAAAGACAAAATCAGAAAGAAGCAAACACATTTTCACTGCACTGCATGCTGTGACAGGTTGTGGAATGCTGAAGGAATCTCACTTTCAAGTATGCAAAAGGAAATGCAGTTACTTGTGGCAGGCCTGTCTTAACTTGTGTTCCTGGGTCTAGAACTTGTGTAACAATATAAAATGTTTTTCAGTTGCAAAGAGATACTGATCTAATCAGTAACCATAAGCATGAGCCTTGGGTTCTTGTCTGAAATTACAGTTGTGCTCAAAGGTTTACATACCCAGGCAGAATTTTTTTTTTTTTTTTCCCCCTTTGACAATTTTTCAGAGAATATGAATGATTATGCACAAACTTTTTTCACTCATGGTTAGTGGTTGGGTGAAGCCATTTACTGTCAAACAACTGTGCTTATTCATTTAAAATCAAAATGACAACAGAAACTACCCAAATGACGCTGATCAAAGTTTACATACCCCTGTTCTTAATACTGTGTGTTGCCCCCTAAACATCACTGACAGCTTGGAGTCTTTTGTGGTAGTTGTGGACGAGGCTCTCTGATGGTAAAGCTGCCACTGAATATGTCTTGGACTTTATTTACATCAATTACGAAGAATCCCGGACAGTATGGCACTCTATGGAGCAGGACTGTTCTCAAAACTGAGTGACTGTGCAAGAAGGAGAAGAGTGAGGAAAGCCACCAAGACACCCAGACAACCAGGAAGAAGTTATAGGCTTATGTCATTGCAATTGGATAGACTGTGCACAGTGCAAGCTTTGCAATTTGTATGCCCAGTTATACAGTTTCATGATGAAATGGTATAGAGGAAGATTTTCTTTAAAAGAAGACCTGAAACTTTAGCTACGATTTGTCACAAGGTACATCTGAGTTGCAAGCCTAGATTTGATTTGTTTTGGTGAAAGAAAATCCTTCTCTACTCACTATGATGCTAAGAGTGGTGATGCAAAATTTAAAATTGTGCATCATGTATTTCTTCGTAATTTATGTACAGTGAGGAAAATAAGTATTTGAACACCCTGCGATTTTGCAAGTTCTCCCACTTAGAAATCATGGAGGGGTCTGTCCACTGTGAGAGACATAATCAAAAAAAACAAAAAAACACAATGTATGATTTTTAAATTATTTATTTGCATGTTACTGCTGCAAATAAGTATTTCAACACCTGTCAATCAGCAAAAATCTGGCCCTCAAAGACCTGTTAGTCCGCCTCTAAAAGTCCACCTCCACTCCACTTATTATTCCAAATTAGAAGCACCTATTTCAGGTTGTTAGCTGCATAAGACACCTGTCCACCCCACACAATCAGTAAGACTCCAACTACTAACATGGCTAAGACCAAAGAGTTGTCCAAAGACACCAGAGACAAAATTATAAACCTCCACAAGGATGGAAAGGGCTACGGGGCAATTGCCAAGCAGCTTGGTGAAAAAAGATCAACTGTGGAGCAATTATTAGAAAATGGAAGAAGCTAAACATGACAGTCAGTCTCCCTGAGACTGGGGCTCCATGCAAGATCCCACCTCATGGTGTATCAGTAATCCTAAGAAAGGTGAGGAATCAGCCCAGAACTGCACGGGAGGAGCTGGTCACTGACCTGAAGAGAGCTGGCACCACTGTTTCCAAGGTTACTGTGGGTAATACACTAAGACGTCATGGGTTAAAATCATGCATGGCAGAGAAGGTTCCCCTGCTTAAATCAGCACAAGTCCAGGCCCGTCTTAAGTTTGCCCATGACCATTTGGATGATCCAGAAGAGTCATGGGAGGAAAGTTATGTGGTCAGATGAGACCAAAATAGAACTTTTTGGTCTTAATTCCACTCGCCGTGTTTGGAGGAAGAAGAATGCTGAGTACCATCCCAAAACACCATCCCTACTGTGAAGCATGGGGGTGGAAGCATCATGCTTTGGGGGTGTTTTTCTGCACATGGGACAGGACGACTGCACTGTATTAAGGAGAGGATGACCGGGGCCATGTATTGCGAGATTTTGGGGAACAACCTCCTTCCCTCAGTTATTAGAGCATTGAAGATGGTCATGGCTGGGTCTTCCAACATGACAATGACCCCTAACACATAGCCAGGGCAACTAAGGAGGGGCTCCATAAGAAGCATTTCAAGGTCCTGGAGTGGCCAGGCCAGTCTCCAGACCTGAACTCGATAGAAAATCTTTGGAGGGAGCTGAAACTCCAAACCTGAAAGATCTAGAGAAGATCTGTATGGAGGAGTGGACCAAAATCCCTGCTGCAGTGTGTGCAAACCTGGTGAAAAAACTACAGGAAATGTTTGACCTCTGTAATTGCAAACAAAGGATACTGTATCAAATATTAACATTGATTTTCACAGGTGTTCAAATACTTATTTGCAGCAGTAACATACAAATAAATTATAAAAATAAATAAATAAATAAATAAAAAATCATACATTGTGATTTCCGGATTTTTAAATTTTATTTATTTATTTATTTATTTTTTAGATTATGTCTTTCACGGTGGACATGCACCTAAGATGAAAATTTCAGACCCCTCCATGATTTATAAGTGGGAGACTTGCAAAATCGCAGGGTGTTCAAATACTTATTTTCCTCACTGTAAATAAAGTCCAAGACATATCAGTAGTAGCTTTACCATCAGAGAACCTCATCCACAATGACCACAAAAGAGTCCAAGCCTTCAATGAAGTTAAAGGGGGCAACACACAGTATTAAGAACAGGGGTATGTAAACTTTTGATCAGGGTCATTTGGGTAGTTTCTGTTGTCATTATGATTTAATACAGTTGTTTGACAACAAATGGCTTCACCCAGCCACTAACCATAAGTGAAAAAAGTGTTTGTGTTATTATTCATATTCTCTGAAAAATGGCCAACAATAAATAAATAAATAAATAAATTCTGCCAGGGTATGCAAATGTTTGAGCACAGCTGTGTGCCAAAACATCAAATGTTTCAGCTCATGATTTTACATATTTATTTTAGTCAAACTGTTGATATCAGAAACAAAATTACCCATTGTTTCCTAAGGGCCCCTTCACACATAGTGCGAAGTTTGGACGAAGTGCACACTTAGTGCGCATGACGCAGGAATCATGTGCAAACCGTGTAATGTCGTCCCTGTCTTCAATGCCTCAACTACAACTATTTGCACACACAAGCACCTGAAAGACAAAAGTGTGGCCTGTGCGAACCCATTGCACCCTCTCGCGGCAGGTGCCGGCCAAATTCCAGGTGACAAGCATGAACATCTAACACCGCTCGCATGGCACTTAGAAAATGTGTGGCCATTCACACTTTTGGCATGATAACAGACTGCAGACAATCACTGTCGTACTCGAAGTGAAATGTGTCTAAGTCCCACACAAGTGTGGCTTTGGTGTGTGCACTGAGATGACAGGAGGTGTGTCCTCCCACTGAAGCGGCTGTGGAAATCTGTAGATCTGGACATTCCAGCCGGACACCATGTACTGCGTTTGGACAGACATGCACAAACAACTGCCCACTGTGATGCGCGTGTGTCTGTTTGCTGTTATCAAGTGGACATAAATAAAACGTATATCACTGTGGTGATGTGCTGCAGAGAGTGAGCGGGTGCACGGCGCGCACATAGACAGGCTGCTCCCAGGATGAAACAGACTGTCAGAACAGAACACGCAGCAGGCGATCTCACTGTCACGTCACCCACGTGAGCTCTGTTCCACATGTCGCGGTGTCCTGCGGCGCATCGTCACAAGACACACGTGCGTGGTTGGTTGGAGACACGCCAGCAGACATGGGCATGAATGAGATGAGCTAACTGCTTCTCTTTCATGTCATTTCATGACTGTATGTCTGTGACCATGGGTGATTTGGAACAGACAGACCATATTTGTATTGCGCGCTTGATAAATGCAGTGTTTTTATATGGTGTGTGATTTTAATTTTTTTTTTGTTATACTTTCATGTCCTTCCTGATATGAGGCAGATTCCTGCAGCTTTCAAAGAACAGCTCTGTAGCTCAGTGGTAAAGTCTCTGACTGGCAATCAGAGCTTTTGGAAGGCGCGAGTTTGCGTCCAGCGGGTTGTGTGTGTGTGTACATATATATATATATATATATATATATATATATATATATATATATTTTTTTTTTTTTCACATAAGCGGCGCAATGTGGTCCCACAGGTACCGGCTGGTTTTTTATATTTCCTCCACATAAGCGGTGCGATGTGCCGCAGCTGGTACTGTGTGTTCCTGCCCGAAAAACACCGGCGTGTGCATGAACTCTTGCACCAGATTCGTGCACGCCTGCCCATCGGTGCAATGTTTCGTGGTGTGTTAATTCGAACTGTTCGCGCTGTTTTCGCCGTTTTCGTCCAAATGCCAACCAAACTTTGCACTTTGTGTGAGGGGGCCATAATCTAATCTAATCTTTGTTCGAAAATTCATTGGTGTCATTGAATGTGTCCCTGATTCCAGACCATTTCTGTCTGATTCTAGCAGTTTTATTTTTTAAGGAAAATAAAAAAATTTAGGCAGCCTTTCCCACATAATTTCTCATCTGGAAAAATGTTGGCTCTGATCTGGCAGAGGAGACATTATTTTGGCAGGTCTCATTATAAATGTACCGCTAGAAAATTCTAAAAGACTTTTGTTTTAAGTCTTGTAAGATTGTACACACTGTACAAGCTTGGGTTCTTTCTAATGAAAGAATAAAGAGAAATAGGTGTTTTGGTGTTGCTTTCTCTCACCTCCCCAGGGTTCTCATTGATGATCCTGATCATGGCCTGCACAGCTCCTTCCTTCTGCAGGTAATCCAAGCCTGGAGCATTTTTATCTGGGACATCGCCCAGCCCGTCAATCCCGTGATAATCTCCAGCGTGGCGTTTTTGGCCACCAGGGGAACAGAGCAGCCACGGTACACTGGGATTTTCTGTGAAGGATTTATTTAGAGTGAGGAACATAAGTATTTTGATAGTATCACCAGTTCTTGTAATTTCACTTCTGTGCACCACCACAAAGAGATGAAATGACACAATCAACATGTGCCTGTAGTGTTGACTTTCAACTGTAATTCAAGGGCTTTAACAGAAATATCACATTAACCATTTAGGAATTACAACCATTTTTATACCCAGTCCCGCCATGTTCAGAGCCCATAAGTAATTGGACAAATGAAATATAAAGATTATTTTGAAGACAAATCATTTTGTTTACCACCACTTTTCCTGAGACGGGTCAGGGGAAGGAGACATGAACATTTCCCACACTCTTAAAAAAATGAACCACTGTCTCAATGAGAAAAAGTGATCTATAATTTGCATAGAGTTTTTTTCAAGTTATTTCCAGTTAACTAAAGTTATTTCAACTTAACTAGAAGAAGTCTTGTAACATTAACTCAGTTGAAAGTTGAAATAACTAATAGAAATAACTTGAAACAAATCTATGCAAATTGTTGTTGAGACAGCAGTTCCTTTCTTAGAGTGCAGTCACTGAATATGTCTTTGACTTCATTTACATCAATCATTAAAAAGTACAGACAGCGTGGCACATAGTATGCTAAATCTGTCTGGAGGAGGCCATTCTCATAAGCTGAGTGTTCGTGCAAGAAGGAGACTAGTGAGGGAAGCCATCAAGACATTCACAGAAAAAAACTTGCCTTGGGAAAAAAGAAAGAAAAAAAATAAACATAAGGCCAGAAATATACTGGAACAGATAAATACTCATTATTATCAGCACTGAATATAAATGGAGCTGGTTAAAGGTGTTATACTAAATGTATATATTGACAAAATTATTGGTTAATTGGAGCTAAAAATGTTATTCAGTAGAAGAGAATAGCAACTCTACATTAACAGCTGGGAAGCTTCAGTTGCACAGTGTGCTGTTTTCCCAGAGAGAATGTGTCACATCTCTCTGGATTTTTTGGAGGCCCTATCTTTTTGTTGTTGTTTATTAGTTCTAGGAAGATGCTTATTGTTTACCTTTTGCACTGGTTAAGGTTTGTTATAGTTGTTTTGAGTTTTAAAAGGTGTAGAGTAAATGGATGTCGACTAAAATTAGGAAGAGGTAAATGTAAGGAAGAGGTAAAATGTCCAAAGTTTAAACCATCCCATCAAGAAGAAGAAGATACTGAGCCAACTGAAATGACGACAGTGTTCTATTGCTTTAACACAAGAAATTTAGTGAAGAGTGAACATTAAAAACTGAAAAGCGATTAGGTAAACCAGGTGTTCCGTTCCACATATGGCGAGAAAAGGGGTGTGGCTTTGTTAATTAATGAATTGGTACCATTTTCATTCATTGAACTACAAAAACACAATAAATCAATAACACTAACAACACTGTTATACATGAACCACAATAACAACATTTAAAACCTCAAAACCCTGAACTCCCATGGTACATTGCAGCACTATGTCCATTGTTCACTGTTGTTAGCTAATATCGCTAATTTCTCAAAAATATTAGTACGATTAGGTTTCCATTTTCACATGACCCAAAAGACATAAGCATACCAAGCAGAAAATGTCAGCTCTCCCCAGATTCTCCATGATCTAAGCCATGTACACACAGACCACTTGGTGATTATAAAATAGATTTGGGAAAGTATATAATGGTGGTGGGTTTCGTAGGTGATATAACTATTTCAATACTAAACATCTATGCCCCTAATGAGGAGGGGATTCTTCAGAAATATGGATAATGTAATAAGTAATGGAAAATGTATGATACTGTATTTGAAAACAGCACAAAATGGAAAACTAGTTTGGTTACCATCAGAAGAAAAAAAATCTAGAATGTGAATAGTCTTATTAAAGACTTAGGCCTTAATGATCCCTGGAGAGATAATAATTCCAGAGGAAAGCACATTACCTTTCATTCAAATCCACATGGCAGTTATTCGAGGATATTTTTTTCTGGTGTCTCAATAATACATACAAAAAGCCATGGATTGTAATATTGAAACCATAACTACAAGTGACCGCCTCTATCAAGGTGACGGTGGACTGATAAAGAGTCCTTCTTTAAATATTGTACACTAAATGTATATTTTTTTTTTATCAAATAAGATGGTATGTTGTGTGGGCCGCCCAAAGAGGAGGTACTGCTGGCTCACCACCAGAGGGCGCCCTGCCTGTTGTCGGGTTTCAGGCACTAGAGGGCGTAGTCGCCTCACAGGAGCACCGCATCTGACAGCTGTCACCCATTATTCATCAGCATCATCCATAAAGGCCTGGGAGAGACACCATACCTCTGCTGAGTTATCTGCTTACCCTCAAGGTAAACAACTCAGCTGTTTTGTGCCGTACGCACACGTTTTTGCATCTGAGCTTTTTGCAGTCGTAACCTTTTGTACACTTGCAGCTTGTAGCCGAGTTTGTGGAAGCTGGAGGAGTTGGCGTCTCCACTCCTCACTGCAGACTTGATTTAAGTGATACATAAGGCACTGCACGTACTCTGTGTTCCTGTGTTTGGAGGTGGAGGTTTTTCCCTCAGGAAGGAACTGTATTTTGCTGACTGTTTGCTGGGTGTTCACACACCCACCTTTAACCTGTCTCTTTTCCTGCCAGCAGTACCGGATCTGACAGCTGGAAGTGGCCACCTGGGGACTCAGGACTTGGTGGCTCCGGTGTGTTGCAGGTCTCCGTTGGCAGTGGAACCTCGTGGGTCCCGGCTCTTCTCTGGTTAGGCGTCTCCTACCCTCGGGCCTGCCCACGCGTCACCGACTTTTGTGATTGACAGACAAAACGCATATCTGGTTGTTTGTGCACATTTGCAGAATAAATTGTTATTTATTCTGACTTCCTATTGGCCGTTCATTTACGCCCCCTGGCGTGGGTCCGTGTACTTCACTTTCCCAACAGGATAACTCGGCCATGTCATGGACTCCGAGGGGCGTCTTCCACCAGTTGAACCACCAATGGAAATGCAAGGTGCGCAGGCTCCACCAGGATGTGAGTTGGGTGAGCTGCAACACATTCTCACCGACTTTATTGCTCAGTTGGATCTGTTAACCGAGCGGGATATTCACCTCACCCGTAGGATGGAGGCTCTCACCGCTCAGGTAGAGGCACGCACGTCAGGCGCGGCTGCAGCCCCCTCCTCCTGCTGGCCTGGCGCTTCATTATGATGATCCAGTGGTAGTTCAAAGGGCTCCCCCCCCGTTGCCCGAAGCTTACATTAGCCCCCCGGAAACCGTACGGGGGTTGTGTCAAAACGTGCGCGGACTTCTTGATGCAGTGTGCGCTCGTTTTTTCACAACGCCCCGTGATGTACGCGTCAGACCACAGCCAGGCGGCTTATGTGATTAATTTGCTTTGGGGCAAGGCACGCGCCTGGGCTACGGCACTCTGGGAGCAGAATTCACGGCTCCTGTCGACATACACTGAGTTCATCAGGGAGTTTCAACAGGTGTTTGATCATCCTTACAGAGGCAAATCCGCTTCAAGAGTGTTACTGTCAATCCGACAGGGGCGCAGGAGCGCCGCTGAGTATGCAGTCGACTTCCGCATCGCGGCAGCGATAGCCGGCTGGAATACGGTAGCGCTCCGCGCCGCCTTTGTAAACGGGCTGTATCCTTCACCTGGTGGTGAAGGATCAGCCGCAGGATTTAGATGGGCTTATCGACCTGGTTATACGGTTAGACAACTGATTAGAGGAACGTCGACAGGAGCAAGGCGAAGGACGTGGCCGGGAACGTGCCGCCCCTCTCCCTTCTGGGTCCAAAGCAGCGCCGTCCTCCCCCCGCTCCAAAGCCAGAGCACTCCGTGTGACAACAGCTCCCCCTGCTGACGAAGCTAATGACACGAGCAGGGCTAAAAAGAGATTTGATGACAGACAAAGGAGGCTGGCTCGTGGAGAGTGTTTTTACTGCGGCTCGAGTGAGTATATGCAGAAAAACTGCCCAAGCGGTTAAAACGCCAACGCTCGCTCTTAGAGACTGGGCTAAGGGTGAGTCATAATACTCACGAGGGAACACCACGTAAATCCACACGACTCCCAGTCACAATCCTCTGTGGGGATTTAACCCTTAATGCCCCAGCACTGATTGACACGGGGTCAGAAGGGAATCTACTGGACAGTAGATGGGCTAAGGAGGTAGGGCTCCCTCTGGTGGCCATTCCTTCACCATTGAAGGTACGGGCACTAGATGGCACCCTTCTTCCACTAATCACACACCAGACACAGCCCTTAACACTGGTTGTCTCTGGAAACCACAGGGAGGAGATTGTGTTTTTTGTAACACCTTCTACCTCCAGGATTATTTTGGGTTATCAATGGATGATGAAGCACAATCCCCGGATCGATTGGCCGAGTGGGGTTGTGGCTCAATGGAGCGAAACCTGCCACCGGGAGTGTCTAAGATCCTCGGTCCCACCCGGTGAGACTGCTAAAGAGGAGGTCCGAGTCCCCCCAATCTTACAATGGTGCCGGCTGAGTACCATGATCTTGTTGACGTTTTCAGCAAAGATCTGGCACTCACGCTTCCCCCGCACCGACCGTATGATTGTGCCATTGATTTGGTTCCGGGCGCTGAGTATCCATCCAGCAGGCTGTACAATCTCTCACATCCTGAGTGCGAATCAATGGAGACCTACATCCGGGACTCTTTAGCTGCAGGGTTGATCCGGAACTCTTCCTCCCCATTGGGTGCAGGTTTCTTTTTTGTGGGCAAGAAGGACGGCGGACTCCGTCCATGCATTGACTATAGAGACTGAACAAGATCAGGGTTCGCAACCGATACCCGTTACCTCTGTTAGATTCGGTGTTCACGCCCCTGCATGGAGCCAAAATATTCACAAAACTGGATCTTCGTAATGCTTATCACCTGGTTCAGATCCGGAAGGGAGACGAATGGAAGACGGCATTTAACACCCCCTTAGGTCACTTTGAGTACCTGGTCATGCCGTTCGGCCTCACCAACGCGCCTGCGACGTTCCAAGCATTGGTTAATGACGTCTTGCGGGACTTCCTGCATCGGATCGTCTTCGTATATCTAGACGATATCCTCATCTTCTCCCCGGACCCTGAGACCCATGTTAAGCATGTACGTCAGGTCCTGCAGCGGTTATTGGAGAACCGGCTGTTTGTGAAGGGCAAGAAGTGCGAGTTCCACCGTACTTCTTTGTCCTTCCTGGGGTTCATCATCTCCTCCAACTCCGTCGCATCCGACCCGGCCAAGGTAGTGGCGGTGAGAGATTGGCCCCAACCGGTAAGCCGTAGGAAGCTGCACCAGTTCCTTGGCTTCGCTAATTTTTACAGGAGGTTCATTAAGGGCTATAGTTCAGGTAGTTGGTCCCCTTACAGCCCTGACCTCCACAAAAGTCCCCTTCACCTGGTTGGATCGGTGCCACGTTTAGGGAGTTGAAACACCGGTTTTCGACTGCGCCAGTTCTGGTGCAGCCCGATCCTAACCGCCAGTTTGTTGCTGAAGTGGATGCCTCTGACTCAGGGATAGGAGCCGTGCTGTCCCAGAGCAGGGAGTCCATAAGGTTCTCCCACCCTTGTGCCTATTTAAGGCATTGCACGTACTCTGTGTTCCTGTGTTTGGAGGTGGAGGTTTTTCCCTCAGGAAGGAAACTGTATTTTTGCTGACTGTTTTGCTGGGTGTACACACACCCACCTTTAACCCGTCTCTTTTCATGCCAGCAGTACCGGATCTGACAGCTGGAAGCGGTGGCCACCTGGGGACTCAGGACTTGGCGGCTCCGGTGTGTTGCAGGTCTCCGTTGGCGGTGGAACCTCGTGGGTCCCGGCTCTTCTCTGGTTAGGCGTCTCCTACCCTCGCGCCTGCCCACGCGTCAACGAGTTTGTGATGACAGACTAAACCGCATATCTGGTGTTTGTGCACATTTGCAGAATAAATATTATTCGGACTTCCTATTAGCGTTCATTTACGCCCCCTGGCGTGGGTCCGTGTACTTCACTTTCCCAACATGGTAAATTAATTAAAACAATACACAAAGGAATACTTTCAAATAAATCACAATTATGGGAGGGTGGGAAAGCAGTAATATAAGAGGGAAAATAATAGAAATATCATCCAGACTGAAAAAGCACACTTAGAACAGCCAAGAATGATAGAGAGTAAATTAAAGTACTTGGAGATAGCATTGGTACCACAGTCTCTTGTACAAAGAGATTGGTAGCGTGTTTTGAAAACATGGCTGTGATTGGTCTCTGATACGTCGGCCGCTATTGCTATCACGCCACCCTCTGTGACTGCTGTGGTGTAACTGCCGAAAATGTGAAAAACAAACCGAAAGACTTGAAAGTGTGGACAAACTAGTGCAAAATGTCGGGTGGTGGAAACCGGTATTTGCTTTGTGTGTCTGGAATTCACACGTCAACCGAAAACATTTGGAGGTTTGAAACATTGTAACAAAGGCTGCAGCCAATCAGAGAGAGGTGTGTCTCAGCCAATCAGCAAAATGTTAGAATCTGACTAAAAGTCACGTGGCCAAATACGCTATACCGACTCCTTGCCTTGGCTGGAGGAGTGGAACCAACTTACTTGGAGATAGAACATAAAAAAAATCAGCCAATTCTACATTAATTGAATTGAAAAAAGACCGGCAGAAATTGGAAGAGAGGGAGCCTTATAGTTTACAAGCCAAGGTACTTTGAGATGAGTATAATAGGGCCGGCCGATTACTGCCATATCTACACACAGATATTTGGGATTGCCCAACGCTACTGAATTTTTGGAGTGAAATTCAAAAGGAGATGAACAGATTTTGGGTATCAATTTTACTTTAGGAACCCAGTACTTTGTATATAGGTATTATGAGTGATGGAAAATTGATTTATTTGTTGAGAATTTTGCTTTTAATTGCAAAGAAACACAGTGACTGCCTTCCTGTATGAAAGCGGAAGCTGCCAGCTAATGACGTAGGAGAGACAGGATGAAGAATGGTCTTTGTATAGACAGAATCACTGCAAGATTTACAACTGAAAACAGACAGGTTTGCTGATATATGGGCACTGATGATCCAGCAATACCAGACCTCTAATCACCTCTTTTTATTTCTGTTGTGCACTTTGGTGTTGTTATTTTCTTTGGTGTATCATTTAAGAAGTTACTTCAGCTTGTATCTGTGACTCTATGAAGGTATGTACTATGTATTTGGTTTATTTATTTTAGTTATTTATTTTGACATATGCATCTGTTGTTTTTGTTATTGTGTGATAAACTGAAAAATAATAAAAGAAAACAAAAACTTACTTTGAGTTGGCCGCACTTGTCGAGGACACGGAGTGTGTTTTTGAGGACATTCTCCAGTGGCGTGTTTCCATGGGTACATGTGATACCCAGAATCTTCACATCAGGGGCAGCAAGCGCCACCATGATGGCCTGGGCATCATCTACACCTGTGTCCCACATCAAGTAGCAGCTTCTTTCTTCATCCTACACATGAAGTCAAATGTTGTGACACAGCGCATGTTTAAATAAGTATTTTTCAGTTAATAAAGAAAGCTGCTAAACAGTAAAATGTAAACAGCAACAGCGGCCACTAGGACACTGCGATTAGAAACATGGCTTTAAAAGCCATTGCAATGACCTGTCTACTTTTATATTATTTTGTCTTAAAAAATACCAACATGGACCAATAAAGGAGGTCATGGTCCTCACCTGCATCTATCAAAACCCAAAATGAAACCTAGAACTTAACGTGCATTAGGTTGGCAAGCCCACTCATTGATTGACTGACTGGCTGACTGACAGACTGACTGACTGACTGACTCCATTAATCATTGTACTTTGTAAGTTATGCACTGCAGAAATCTCTTTACATGTTATCATGTTAACCAAACACTGATGACAGGGAAAAGATATAAAATTTCAACAATGGTCAGTGGGTGCAATCCCCACTGACAGCTGAGCAATCAAATGCCCTTGATGAAGGCACTGAGCTGTAGACCTCTGAGACAGGATTGTCTTGAGGCACAAATCTACAAAGGGTACATTTTTGCTGCTTTGAAGGTCCCAATGAGCACAGTGGCCTCCATCATCCCAAAATGGAAGATATTCAGATTGGGGAGGAGGACCTTAGTCAGGGAGGTGAGCCAAAACCCGATAGTCACTCTGTCAGAGCTCCAGCATTCCTCTGTGATTTGAGGAAACTTTCCAGAAGAACAACCATCTCTGCAGAAATCCACCAATCAGGCTTGTATGGTAGAGTGGCCAGACAGAAGCCACTCCTGTGCTTCTGTCTGGCTTCTGTGGGCTTCCATGTGCCAAAAGGCACATGGAAGCCCACCTGGAGTTTGCCAAAAGACACCTGAAGGACTCTCAGACCAGGAGAAACAAATTTCTCTGATCTGATGAGACAAAGATTGAACTCTGGTTCCCTACAGTGAAGCATGGTGGTGGCAGCATCATGCTGTGGGGATGTTTTTCAGTGACAGGAACTGAGAGACTAGTCAGGATTGAGGGAAACATGAATGCAGCAATGTACAGAGACATCCTGGATGAAAACCTGCTCCAGAGCGCTCTGGACCTCAGACTGGTGCCAGTTCTTTCAGCAGGACAATGACCCTAAGCACAGAGCCAAGATATCAAAGAAGTGGCTTCAGGACGACTCTGTGAATGTCCTTGAGTGGCCCAGCTAGAGCCCAGACCTGAATCCAATTGAACATCTCTGGAGAGATCTGAAAATGGCTGTGCACTGACACTCCCCATCCAACCTGATGGAGCTTGAGAGATGCTGCAAAGAGGAGTGGGCAAAACTGCCCAAAGATAGGTGCACCAAGCTTGTAACATCATTGAGGCTGTAATTGCTGCCAAAAGTGCATCAACAAAGTAGTGCACAAAGGGTGTTAATACTTATGTACACGTGAGTTCTTTTTTTTTTAATAAATTTGCATACATTTTTTAAAAACTGTTTTCATGTTTTTTCATGCTATCATTATGGGTGTTATGAGTAAAATTTTGAGGACAAAAATGAATGTTTTCCATTGTGGAATAAGGCTGTAACATACAGTGCCCTCCAAAAGTATTGGAACATTTAGTATTTCACACATCCATCCATCCATCCATTTTCTTCCGCTTTATTTTAATTTTTTATGCCATTTCAAATACAAAAAATAAAAATCCTCTTTAAACTCAAACTGAAAACAAATCTCTGCAACTTGATATAAATTAAATATAAAAGCCAAGATGATGGACTGCATAAGTAATGGCACACTTTGGTATAATACCCGTAAATAATAAATCAAATCAAATCAATTTTATTTATATAGCGCCAAATCACAACAAACAGTCGCCCCAAGGCGCTTTATATTGTAAGGCAAAAGCCATACAATAATTACAGAAAAACCCCAATGGTCAAAACGACCCCCTATGAGCAAGCACTTGGCGACAGTGGGAAGGAAAAACTCCCTTTTAACAGGAAGAAACCTCCAGCAGAACCAGGCTCAGGGAGGGGCAGTCTTCTGCTGGGACTGGTTGGGGCTGAGGGGAGAGAAATCAGGAAAAAAGACATGCTGTGGAATGCCGTGTTCACACCGGGTGTGACGCGAGCGACTGCAGCCACAGGTTGCCATGTAATCCCTATGTAGGAGGAGTTTTGGCGCCAAACTGCGCAGCGCAACGCGATGGACGCAAGTGAAGCGATTTTGAGCGTTTTGCGCGTTTGTGGCGCGATATTGCCTCGCGTCACGTCGTGTTGCCCTCCTCCCCAAGTTAAAAAATCTGAACTTTTTCGTCTCATCGCGCCACGATGACCAATCAGGGACTGAATATGTAGTGACGTGGAGATGTCTGGAGTTTGACTGATGATACTCTCTGTATTGGGAGCTTTCCACAGCAACTCGCTCCATGTGATCAAGGTCCGTCATGTTAGCTTGACTGACAACCGGAGCCGGCGAGCGGAATGGAAGCTCCTCCTATTTGATGACGCACCGGGGCGAATTTTCGCAGTGAAAGTCCACCCAAGCAGAGCGACACACCGGGCGAAGGAGGCGTGTCCGTCGCCTGGTGACCCACGCGAATTTGTAGTGTCTGATCGCGCCCGGTGTGAACGCGGCAGAAGAGAGCAGAGATCAGTCACCAATGATTAAAAGCAGAGTGGTGCATACAGAGCAAAAAGAGGTGAATAAAAAGAAACACTGGGTGCATCATGGGAACCCCCCAGCAGTCTAGCAGCATAACTAAGGGATGGTTCAGGGTCACCTGATCCAACCCTAACTAGCTTTTTCAAAGGAAAGTTTTTAAGCTTAATCTTAAAAGTAGAGAGGGTGTCTGTCTCCCTAATCCGAATTGGGAGCTGGTTCCACAGGAGAGGAGCCTGAAAGCTGAAGGCTCTGCCTCCCATTCTACTCTTACAAACCCTAGGAACTACAAGTAAGCCTGCAGTCTGAGCGCAGAGCGCTCTATTGGGGTGTTATGGTACTATGAGGTCCCTAAGATAAGATGGGACCTGATTATTCAAAACCTTATAAGTAAGGAGAAGAATTTTAAATTCTATTCTGGAATTAACAGGAAGCCAATGAAGAGAGGCCATATGGGTGAAATATGCTCTCTCCTTCTAGTCCCTGTCAGTACTCTAGCTGCAGCATTTTGAATTAACTGAAGGCTTTTCAGGGAACTTTTAGGACAACCTGATAATAATGAATTACAATAGTCCAGCCTAGAAGAAATAAATGCATGAATTAAGGATTATTAACAAACTGCGAGTTTTGTACAGGGAAATATCAGACTGATGTGTTGTCAGTACGGTCCGAGTGATAAGGGGGTCTGATATTTCCCCGTATAGACCAAGCAAGCGAGGTTAATACTTTGTTTATTATATGGCTATTTTATATATATATATATATATATATATATATATATATATATATATATATATATATATATATATATATATATATATATACAAGGTCTGTTAGAAAAGTAATGGACCTTTTTATTTTATGCAAAAAATATATGGATTTAATTCATATGTTTTTACATCAGCCAAGCTTGAACCTTCGTGCGCATGCGTGAGTTTTTCACGCCTGTCAGTTGCGTCATTCGCCTGTGGGCAGGCTTTGAGTGAGCACTGGTCCACCCCGCTCATCATTTTTTCATTGCGAGGAAATGGCGGAATGATTTGGGCTTTGCTCTATCAGAATTTTTTCAGAAACTGTTAAAGACAGGGAGCTGGAAACCATTCGGAAAATTCATTTGGCTTTCGGTGAAAATTTTTTGGGCTTCACAGAGATTACGGAGTGTTACTACTGCTTTAAGGACGGCCCACAATGGTGCATGGCGCGCTGCGCTCCGAGCCGCGATCGACAGGCAAAAATGACCATTTCATTTCTAAACGGATGGCTGTATGGATCCGGGACCATCGTGTGCAGTTTCTCTGGTTATCACAAGAGCTGGACATCAGCCATTTTCCGTCAGATTTCACTTTTAACAAGAGATTTTGTCATGGAAAGCCGCGCGGAGGCTTCGCGCGTCACGACGGAGCCGCTGATGGAGCGAGACAAAGAACACCTCCGTTTTCGAGTGTCAGAGGACAAGTTGGGACATGCCTATCTCGGCTTTCAGTGGCTTACAAAAACTCTTGTTAAAAGTGAAAATCTGCTGGAAAATGGCTGATGTCCAGCTCTTGTGATAACCAGAGAAATTGCACACGATGGTCCCGGAGCCATACAGCCATCCGTTTAGAAATGAAATGGTTGTTTCTGCCTGTTGATCGCGGCTCGGAGCGCGCCGTGCGCCATTGTGGGCCGTCCTTAAAGCGGTAGTAACACTCCTTAATCTCTGTGAAGCCCAAAAAATTTTCACCGAAAGCCAAATGAATTTTCCGAATGGTTTCCAGCTGCCTGTCTCTAACAGTTTCTGAAAAAATTCTGATGGAGCAAAGCCCAAATCATTCCGCCATTTCCCTGACAATAAAAATCTGACGAGGGGGGTGGACCAGTGCTCACTCAAAGCCTGCCCACAGGCGAATGACGCAACCGACAGGCGTGAAAAAACTCACGCATGCGCACGAAGGATCAAGCTTGGCTGACGTAAAAACATATGAATCAAATCCATATATTTTTTGCATAAAATTAAAAGGTCCGTTACTTTTCTAACAGACCTCGTATATATATATCTATATGTATGGTAACAGGTCCGGATATGGAAAAATATCCGACCAGTAATCAGCCATTCAGAGTGTGCATAGTATCACAGCCATATAATAATTAGTTTTATTGCCAGTTTTCTTCAGACAAGTCAAGGGATGGATACATGAACATTTCCAAGTCACTGAAATTGTCTTGGACTTTATTTACATCAGTTATAAGAATTACAAATAGTATGGCATTCTATGGTAAATCTGTGTGGAGTAGACAGTTCTCAAAAACTGAGTGACTATGCAAGAAGGAGAAGAGTGAGGAAAGACACCAAGACACCCAGAACAAGTTATAGGGTTCTTTTGCTGTAATTGTGTCATGGTTTAAGATGGCATGGCACGAAAAGGAGGTGGACACAAAATGCAGACTCACAGGCTCAGGAACTGAGGTAATTAAAAAGGCTTTTATTGAATACACAGGCAGAGATTTGGTACACAGTTTGGCAGTCAGCGGTGCTGACGTTCCAGACAGTCAAGGGCAGAGACAAAGGCGTAATCCAAAATCACAAAGCAAGGTAAAAAAAACATGGCAAACAGGACTATAACAAAGGGTGGAACAAAGACTCATAAGTCTAATGAACTGTTGAAGTTTGACAAAACACACACGGCTTAAATAAGGAGTAATCAACAGGAGATAATTAATAAAATGAGACACAGGTGTGGATAATGCTCAGGAAGGGGGCGTGGTAGGATGAGATAAAGATGAGGGACGACACAGCAAGAGAAATCTTTGACAGAAGCAGGGTTCTAGCCAGAACCATTTTAGTGCCGGGTAAATTACGTGATCACGGCTCATGGGCCGGGGGGTGCAGGGGCTCCCGGCGGGGGTCAAGGGGGCAAAGCCCTCTGAAGTTATAGGGTTTTATACCTCTAAAATGTTATTGACAAGCCCTATTTTAACCACTTTTGAGTGGTTTTAGATACATTGAAAGGAAGAATAACAGACAAAAAAGACGTTTATGTTGCAATATTTGTAAAATCAAAGTTTAAAAGATTAAAAGCACATTAATATTTGATGGACATATAGCATTTGCTCTCTTTGTTCTTCTTTCATCCAGTGAAGCAGACAGAGTTTTTCTGTCATGACAGTTTTTTTTCCCAACATATTTGAGTGGGACTGCATTATTAAAAAAACATAAAACAATATAACCACTAACTGTCTTGTTTAAACAAAAGCTGAATGAGGCTCCTCTCTCCCTCCTCCTCCCCCATCTCTCTCATGTGTGCTCTATTCTGCTCCTCCCCCTCCTCCTCGCTTTCACCATTCCTCCAAGCTTTTTGGAACAGGAGCCTTTAAACTGTAAAATAACCCTAAACTTCTGAATGGTCAACATCTACTGACACTGACACTCTGGATTATTTTAATGAAACATTATAATGGAGTTTTTTTCCCTTTAAATTAGAGCAGATTGACACGCACAGTGTCTCCGTTCTACTGCCGTTCATCTCCGCCACAAACTCTGCCGTTTTCAGCGGAGATATGAAGAAAATGAGAAATATATTTATTTCTTTAATTATTTGGTTGAAATTGCAAAATAAAACAAAAGTACGACACTATAAGCTTGAAATATGATCAATTGGTACATTTTTCAGCAACATTTCAGTTCATTTTTTTGGAAAATCTGTGCCAGGCGGGAGAGGAAATTTGAACCCATGAGCCGGGTGAAAATTTGCAGTGCTGGGCGGTACCATCCGGCGCCGCTCACCGTAGCTAGAATCCTGGACAGAAACATCAGCAGTGAACAACATAAAATGCTAAAAGAAAGATTAACCAAATGGAAGGCCTAATCAATAATAACATGAGAAGACCAAAGGAAAAAATTAGGAAACAAATGAAAAACTTGAAAAGAGATCAACAAGAAAATAAAAGGCAGAGACTAAACTAAAGCTGAACTGACAATGTGCCAAAGGTATAACAAAATAAATAAAACCACCAGTGACAGAAAATCAAAGACAGTGGACCGAAGCGGGGAAACAAGGACACAGACATGGGATACAACATAACATTAGCCCAGATATTGGGGAAATCTCAACATCACCACCCCCCCCTCCACAAACAGCTGACACAGATGGCCGACAGAACCCCCCCCTCCAAAGACCAAAAGGAAGATGACCATGGGAGGGGGGAGGGGGACCCGAAGGTGAAACACCCAAAAAAGGACCACTGGTGGGAAGCCACAGCACTCATCCACAGTAAATATAAAGTATAAGACAAGCAGCCGGATGGCTGCGGTAGACAACCAGAACCAAGGAAACCCAAGGCGAAAGGCTGAATGGCCTGCCAGGTGGGTGACCATGCAGCAAAAGAAAACCGAGAGGGCGGTCCAAGGAAAAGCCCAAGGAACAGCCAAACGGCCCTTCAGGGACCATGGCAGAGTCCAGATAAAGGCTGTGCTGCAGATTACAGGCCATGGTAATGTCAGGGGGCGGACCATGATGACCGCCAGGGACGTAGTAGGTCCATGGGGAGTACCAGGGTCAAACACATGACGTAAAACCACAAAAAGTATTGTGTCGCCATCTGTTTATGAGATTTTATTTGTTTTGGTGTCTTGTCTGTTCTCTGAGTATCTGCTTTCCTGTTGCATGTCCAAGTCCTTTGTTTATGCCTGATATATCTGTCTCCTCTCCCGGCATGTCTGTGTCTGCATCAGCTGTCATGTCTGTCCACGTCGGTTGTCATGTGTCTGCAGATGTGTATGGGTGTGCATGCACCACTCTTTCCCTCTGCTGAGTGGGGTGTGGTAGGCTTGTTGCCTCCGCTCAACCTCCTTGTCTGTTGTGTTTGTGTGCCGTCATGGCTGTGTCCGCGTCAGCTGTGTTGTCTGTCTGTTGTAGTTGTGTGGGTGCGTATATGCGATCGTATGTTTGTCATCCTGCGTGTTTCTGTCTGGGGTCCCATGTATGTCTGTCTTGTGGGTCCCAGTAGTGTGGGTGCACATCCCTTATGTGTGTCTTGGATGGGCGTGTCTCTCCGGCATCCCGCTCTCATGTGCGTCTCTGGTCTGCATGCTTGAATGTGGGTGTGTGGTCTAATAGTCACGTATTTGTGGGGAGGTGATGGTCTAGTGGTTAAGGCATTGGGCTTGAGACCAGAAGATCCTCGGTTCAAATCCCAGCCTGACTGGAAAATCACTAAGGGCCCTTGCCTTGGGCAAGGTCTTTAATCCCCTATTGCTCCCAGTGTATAGTGAGCACCTTGTATGGCAGCACCCTGACATCGGGCTGAATGTGAGGCATATTGTAAAGCGCTTTGTACATCTGATGCAGATGGAAAAGTGCTATATAAATTCAGTCCATTTACCATTACCATTTGTCATCATTGACTATGCCTTATTTTCATGTGGGTTTTGTTTCAGTTTGTGTTAAGTTGTTTCTGATTAGTTATCTTTATTCTCCTCATTCTGTTCTCTTATTTCTTTATGGATTTAGTCTCAGGTTGTTGTTTATTTGTGTTGTTATTTCTTGACTTCAGTCTGCTGTGTATGTCTGAAATTTGTTGCCCCTTCTGTTTAGTTTAGTGAATTACATGTATGCTCTGATTACTTCACCTGCTGCTCTCTCCCAGCTGCTGCTCATTTGTCGGTTTATTTAAACCTCCTCGTTTGTTCCTTCCTTGGGGTTCATTGTTTGTGTTTTCTCGTGTGAGGTGCTATGTATAGTGCTGGTTATTGTCTTTGGGTTTTGTAGTATTTTCTTGTCAACCTTTGTGTTCAGGTAATTCCTTTGAACTTTAAGTATTTCAGTCTTTCTGTTTGCGCTCCTGATGTCATTGTTTTTTCTCCTCACCCTGCATTCAGGGTTGGGTTGTATTTTGTTGAAACCATTCCCACTTCTGTTGTCTTTTGAATTCCACACCCCTAGTGGGGGTTAAGACTATATTTTTGTTGTATCCTTCTCCACTCCTTTTTTGTGATTTTGACACACTGACGTCATTAAATCTTGGCTTCTATTTGGAACTTACATCTATGTTTTGACTGATCTGCATATTGGGATTCTACTCTGCCTACTCCTGTCACCTAATCATAACAAAAAGAACAAAACTCCCCCAGGGCAATGGATGCATTAAGGTGAAGGCGGTAGAAGGGAAAAGTAACCTGGAGAGGAGTGGACCTGCTTAAGGAACCGGACGTGCATATCGGGGCAGCTGATGGACCCAAAAAAAAACCCACCATCAAACAGCTAAACCAATAAAGCAACTGAGAGGGGAACCAAAGGATGAATGACAACCAGTGACAGAAAATCAAAGACAGTGGGCCTAAGTGGCGAAACAAGGACACAGACATGGGATCCAACATAACATTAGCCCAGATACAGGGCAAATCCTGACAGACTGGAGAAATTGTGCATCGTGCATGTTTTGCATTTTGTATCCAGAGTTATACAACTCATGATGAAGTGGTATAAAGGAGGATTTTCTTCAAAAGAAGACCTGAAACTTCATCTACAGTTTACCAGAAGGTACATCTGAGATGCAAGCCTTAGTTTGTTTTGGTGATTGAAAATCCTCCTCTATACCAATTCATAATCCAATTCAGAAAAAAAACTTGTAAGTGCAAATTTTATAAAACACCCCTGCAATGATCTTACATTTACCTCAACTTCTATTTCACTGCAGACAGTATGAACCCAAGATATTTCATGCTGTGTGGTCAACTTCATTTGTTATGAATTTTTGAGAGGATTCCAAATGCGTTCTCCACGTCATGAAGCACAGGAGAAAAGCTGCAGCTGTAGAACATTCCTCTGTCATTCCAGAGCGATTAGAGGTGTTTTCATCAGCCAAGTTATGAGAGCAAATGATTAATCTGCTAAGAAATTATTATTTTATATAATGCAGCATCCAGCGGAACAAAGCGGGTCGCATTGGCACGACAAACTGCGCGGCAGTGCGGAGTTAAATGCGTGCAAGTGTCAAGGTGCCTTATTCTTACTGTTATTTGTTATTCTTTTATTCATAATCTCAGCTCTAATCTAATGTGTGTGTGTGTGTAATTTACAATTACTAAACAACAAAGATTCATTCCTTAAATAATTATGGAATAAAGAGTCTTTTAAAAACAGTTTTGTCTCCCACTGAGACGTGAGAGCAGAGCACAGTTAGCTAGTTAATTAGATATCCTGCCATTTATGTTTGCTTGAACACCTCATGAGAAAATGAAATAAATAAATCATATATATATCATATATATATATATTACTTACTTGGGATGCCGCTTCTGACAGATATCTACTGGTTTCTGCCTTGAAAGTGGAGTCGTGGCTACTCCCTTTGTAAATGTCTGAAACTTGAGAAGAGCAATTATTTGCAACAGCAACATGCAACCACAACCCAGGCAGTGGGTGTGGTTATACAGCCAGCGTGGTTTGACTTGCCCTGAAAATTCTCGTTTTTTCCTCTTCTCGATGAGGTACATCTTCATATATTTCAGCTGTTACCTCTGGCAGACTGCGTGCTTCAACAAAATCTGACTGTTTTATTGGTTTTTCAACCTTTTAAGAGTTTTATGGAATTTTCTGGTAACATTCTATCTGTAAGGATCTAATGGAAAAGAAAGCACATGTTGTGCCCTCTTCACATTTGTTCTGCAAAGTACAAGTACAGCGTGGTATCGTCTGCAATGTGAGGAGTCGACACGGGAGTCTGCAAATCACAGCCACATAGAGAAATATTACGACACGAAACTGGCCTAGAAAGCTCTATGAAGGCACATACTGGCATATTATTATTATAAAGTTATACATTTGTGAGAGAAAAACCTCTCAGTAACAGCTTGAACATGGCTGACTATTAATATTATCATATTAACTTTCATGTTAGCTCAACGAGAAGGAGTTTGGAGCATTTATGTTATGGAAACAGGAAAAAGAAGGAGCTCATCCCTATCTCTCTCTAACAGGCACAAAGCCCTCCTCAATTCAGAAACATAATTAATATGATATTGAGAGAGTGAGAGCTCATCCCTCATTCTCTTCAGAGTTTTTTCCCCTCCAAATATGCCCCAATTTCAATTCAATTTCATCAGCTTATAAAGTGCCAAATCATAACTAAAGCCATCTCAAGGTGCCTCACACAGAAAAGTTCAATATAAAATTTTAAATATATAAATAAGATTAAAAATTAAAATACATAATTAAAAACAGAAATAAAAGAATAAAACAGATAAAAAATAAAAGCTATTCATAAGAAAGAGAATAAAAATAGGCTTTAAGTCTTGACTTAAAAATGTCCACGGACTCCGACTGCCTCACGGTCGCAGGAAGACCGTTCCACAGAGTGGGTGCATGATAAGAAAAAGCTCTTTGACCTGCTGACTTCTTCACCCTGGGAACACAGAGTAGTCCCGCATCCTGCAACCACAAAACCTGGGCCCCACACGGCTTATTTTTCAATTAAATTCTGGGTCTGTTAGTGAAGCTTAGGGCTATTTTCTCTGCTTTCCTGTCGATTTCCTGCTGATGAATTATACTTTAGGTGTAGCTTTTCTGGGAGACTGATTCTGCTCTTTTCCTCTCTGTCCGAGGGACGGATAGTGGGACGGCAACTGAAGACATGGTTCCAGACTGACAGATTGCACACTGCTGGATGACCCCTGCCTGTGGTATAACCACCTGTGTGGACGTCTCAACAAATACATATTCTTTTGTTAATATGTCATGTTGTTTTGAATTCCTGTTTTCCATTTCTTCACCTTTGTAAAATTTTATAAAAACCTTGTAACTGTTAGAATAGCCTAAGTAGAGGGTTGCCCCTTTGAGTCTGGTCTGCTTGAGGAATCCCTGTTCAATGTTCCTCACAGCAGTGGAAGAAAAAGAAATCCTAGATTTTGTTAACAATTGAAAATACAAAACATCTACTGATTTAAATTAAATTGAAATGATAGTTGTAAAACAGGTCATTGAAGGGATTTCAGAACCATTAACATATATTTGTAATTTGTCATTTCAAACCGGTAAATTTCCCAATGAAATGAAAATAGCCAAAGTTGTACCGTTGTATAAGACTGGGGATAGACACCACTTCACAAATTATAGGCCTGTTTCTTTGCTTCCACAATTTTCCAAAATATTAGAAAAATTATTCAACAATAGATTAGATAAATTCATAAACAAACATAAATTACTTATTGACACTCAATATGGATTTAGAGCAAATAGTTCAACATCACTGGCATTAATAGAATCAGTTGAGGAGATCACAAATGCCATAGATTATAAATTACATTCAGTTGGAATATTCATAGACCTTAAAAAAGCATTCGACACAATCAATCATGATATATTAATCAATAAACTTGAACAGTATGGGATCAGGGGATTAGTGTTGCACTGGGTGAGAAGTTATTTGAGTAACAGAAAACAATTTGTGAAGTTGGGGGAATATACATCATCATGCTTGGACATTGCTTGTGGTGTCCCACAAGCTCTGTGTTCAAATAAAAGGACCAGAAGGACCCTAGAAGCTATCCAAAAGCCTGCATTAGCATTATTCTGTGCCATCAGCAGGTGGCAGTGCATTTTCCCTTTCTTAGATTAGATTTTTTTTTTAACATTAGATTAGATGAGATTTATTGTCATTGTCATTAATCCACAGTTATTACTTGTTTACCGTAATAATGGCACACATCAGAATTAACGACAACACATTTTTGACATTTTGTATGTGCACTAAACTTGAAGCAGTCCATCATCTGAATTGAGGCAAGTGGGTGAAGGCTGCAGCAGGAGGGGCCTGTGCCACCCATCTTGGGGAGTTGAAGGCTGCAGCAGTAAAAAAACAAAAAAAAAAACACGCTGCCTCCAGGGTGGCAGGGAGGAAGCCAGGGTGAGGGGAGTGGAGAGACACGGGGGGTAATAGGAATGGATGGAGGGAGATATGCGTCATGTGCAGATGAGTTAAGTTTCTGTCTGTGTGTGTGTGAAGTCTGACATTGCTAGGCAACAGCAGGCTGGAGGTGGGGGTAGATAGGTGAGAAGGGGGAGCCGAATTCCTTCACCAAGGCTGAAGATCCTTCTGGGGATCTACGGCCTTGGTGAAGGAATTAGAAAATTCTCAGTTATTTTCAGAAAAAAAGAACAGACTGTTGCATTCTTTTGGGCCCCTTCATACATAGTGCGAATTTGGTTGATTTGCACAGAATGTGCGCATAAAGCAGGAATTGTGTGAAAAACGTGTAATTTTGTAGCTGCCTCCAACGTCTCATACACCTGTTGCTACAACTATTTACACACACCAGTGGCTGAAAGACACAGCGTGTGCTGTGCGAGCCTATCGAACCCTCTCACAGCAGGTGTCGACCAAATTCCAACTGACACACACGAACACGTAACACCGCTTGCATGGCACTTAGAAAATATGTGGCCATTCATACTATCATCACGAAGACAGTCTGCAGACAATCACTGTCGAGCTGGATGTGAAATTTGTCTAAGTGCCCCCATGACTGTTGAGTTGCAAAAAGCCACACATGTGGTGCATGTGTCTCGCACGTGTGCATAAAATGCATAACATGCTTATATGTATGTATAGATCTGATCACATGAGGGGGCCCGGACAGCGAGGTCTGATCGTACACAGCGCGGAGAGGTGCCTGTCAGCTGATCACAGCACACTGACAGCTGGATGACAGCTCAGTGCACACATTACAAACACAGAAACCACTGCCAGGACAGTTATATAAATAATTACGACAATACCTACATATGCAATTACATAACAAATAACGAAAATGAATGACCACATAACACAGAGAGTGACATGCTGGTCTGGGCACTGAGCGGGCAGGGGGGCATGTCTGCTCACAGCTGTGGCTGTAAAGATCTCTGCTCCTGGATGTCCCAGCTTGAGAACACGTTCCCTGTTTGGAAGGACATGAACTTACAACATTCCTCTGTGAGACGCATGTCTCTGCCTGCTGTCCTCATGTACGCTGGGCTGCAGCGGTCGGACACAGTGCACCTCCTCCATGTCCTTGTTGATTTCAGGCATTTTTCCACACTGATTATGAGCCAGCAATGGTAGGTCAGTGGTAATGTTTCTGTCTGGTAATGAGTTTATGGGTTCAAATCCCGTGAGTGACATTTTTTTTAACCAGCGTTATTTAACCGTGTTCTGTATTGCATCCCCTTTCATGTATTATTTATATCAACCCAGTTATATTCACTAATTATACAGCTGTTTTTTAATTTTATTGTTCTCCACATCAGCAGCGTGATGTGGTGCAGCTGCTCGCACTGTGTTTCTGCTGGAAAGACACCGTCACATGCACGAACCATCACACTGGGATCGTGCACGCCTGCCCATCGGCTCAGTGTTCATGTTGTTCGTTCATACGAGCTGTTTCGCCATGAGTCGCCGAGTTGTATTTATTCGTACTATGTGTGAAATCAAATTCAAAATTCAAATTTATTAATATATATATATATCACGCTAATTTGCGATGAAATTGCTTCAAGGTGCTTCACACAGCATAATAAAACAAAACTGAATTAAAAATTTAAAAACAATAAAAAGACAAAACCATAAAAAAAAACCACAAGAATAAAAACACATCATAAAACAATAAAACTGTTGAGTCAAAGTCAAAAATCAGTCAGTCAAAATCAGTCATAATATGCCACCTCCAGGAAGAGTGAAGGAGTGAGCTTCCTCCTCAAACTGACTCCAGCTGATTAGCTGACTGAAGACACCTGTCGGCGACACAACTGTTCAGCTTAGGCAAACTGTGAAGAGGCTACTGGTATGGATGGTAGAGGTGGGCGGATCGATCCTAATATTGATACCAATGCTGGTATTGATATTGAACGATCCTCATGTAAAAAGATCGATACTCAAGCTTTTTTTCCTCTCCCGCACGCACTGACTGCTGCACACACAGATTCATCAAAGTCTACTCTCTGTCTGTAAGAGCAGCGCTGTGCTGTGTCACACAACACAGAGCAGCGCATCCTTGTATTGTGGTTTGTCAGACCTCTACCTCAGGTGATTTTGTTTTAAGTTGTGTTGAGTGATATGTTTTTTAAACAAAAATGTTGATTGTGATAATAAAGTATTTTGTTGCCACATACAATGTTTGGCGAAGTTTTATCCTATGTCTTTTGGATCCTTTGGATCTATGAAGCTTAAATATGAAAAAGTATCAGTATCGGTATTAATATTGCCGATACTGGGCCTGTATTTACTTGGTATCGGATCAATACCAAAATTCACGGTATCGCCCACTTCTAATGGATGGACTGAAATGTATAAATGAAATGATAATGATAAGTGTTTTGGTTTGAAAAACTGATTTGATGATGAATGTAAATTTCTGTTTTGTTGAAGGTTTTCAACCAAACAATCCTCCAAATTAAAAATCAAGAAGAGGAAGAGTTGATCCTTCTCATTCTTCATAGTTTTGCCAGGACTTTTTCAAGTTTGGGCAGAAGCTGAATAATTTAAACACTGTATAACTTGACAAAAACTAATGATAAAACAAGGAAAGCAAATGAGTCTTTAAACATGATTTAAGTCTCCACAGTATCCGACTGTCGTATGTGTGCCGGGAAATCGTTCCACAGAGCCGGGGCACGGTAAAAGAAAGCTCTGTGGCCGGCAGAGTTTTTATTCACCCTGGGTACACATAACAGTCCTGCACCCTGCAAATGGTACATAGGGCATAGCTGGTACATAGGGCTTACCAGGTCAGCCACATAGGGAGGCACAAGTCCATGAACAATTTTACAAGCTAATAATACCTTAAAATCCAATCTTGCAGCAACTGGAAGCCAGTGTAGGGATGCCAAAAATGGGTGTAATGTCAAATTTTCTGCTTTGTGTCAAAAGTCTTGCAGCAGCATTTTGAACCATTTGAAGACCGCTAATACTGGACTGCAGTAAACCAGAAAATAGAGCATTACAATAGTCCAATCTAGAAGAGACAAATGCATTAATCAAAGTCTCAGTATCAGCCATAGACAGGATGGGATGAATCTTTGCTATATTTCGCAAATTGAAGAAAGCAGTCCTCCTAATGTCTCTAATGTGGAGGTCAAAAGACAATGTAGGATTGAAAATTACCCAAAGATTCCTTACTTTGTCTGTATGATGTATAAAACACAATCCCAAGCGAAGCGCTAGCTGATTGAATTTATGCCGATACCTCGCTGGACCAAGAACCATCATTTCAGTCTTATCAGAATTTAAAAGTAGGAAGTTACTAGACATCCAACTTCTCACTGATGCAAGTCAAACTTCCAAAGATCTTATGTGAATGAGATTACCAGTAGTTATCGGCATGTACAATTGGGTTTCATCAGCATAGCAATGAAAGGCAATCCAAAACGCTGCACTATATTCCCAAGGGGTGCTACATAAAGGGAAAAAAGCAGGAGGCCTAAAACGGATCCCTGCGGAACCCCAAACTTCATATCCCTAAGATCAGAGGAAGTGCCATTGCACAAAACACAGTAAGAATGACTGGACAGGTATCACATCAACCATGCAAGGGCAGTTCCAGTAATCCCAAAATGATTCTCCAGCCTTTTGAGTAAAATATGATGATCCACTGTATAAAACACAGCACTAAGATCCAACAGCACCAAGACTGTAGTGGTGTCTGAGTCCATTGCTCACAAAAGGTCATTCACGACTTTCGTAAGTGCTGGCTCTGTGGAGTGATATTTTCTAAAAGCAGACGTGGCTCAAAAAGATTATTCTCAGTGAGGTGGTCCATGAGCTGTTGTGAAACCACTTTTTCCAGGATTTTAGAACAAAATAGATTTGATATCGGCCTATAATTTTTCAATACAATAAGGTCGAGATTGGATTTCTCAATGGTTTAATCACTACAGACACCATCAAAATTTGTAAATCTGGGTGACACCTCAGTGGTAGCACCCACCTCCATAGCAAGATGCGATGGTTGGACCAAGGCCTGCTGAGATATGCTCAACCTAAGATTTTCAATTTTCTTCTCGAAATAGTCCAAGACGTGCTGTGCTGAAAAGGGAGACTGAAGAACAGGTGGCCGTCCATGAATGAGAAATGCTACTGTTTCAAACAAAAGCTTTGAGTTATGCCTGTTTTTATTGATCAAATCAGAATAATAGGCCCACTTTGTAGCCAGTAGTGCATGCTTATAATCTAAAATAGCATCACGCCACGCAAGGTGGAACACCTCTAATTTGGAACTATGTCATTTCCATTTCAAACCTCTAGCCTTCTGCCTAAGGTCATGCAAGTAACCATTGAACCAAGACGACTGTGCCTTGGGAAGGTGTGGCCTTAAAAGAGGAGGTGCAACCTTATCCAGTGTAGCCTTGAGCTCTGAATTCAAGCCATCCGCAAGACTATCCACTAATTGAGCATTCTCTAAACCTGAAGCCAAAATTTCAGGCAATCTAGCTTCGAGTTCAGACATAGTTGAGGGTTTAATGCATCGCCGCAGTAGTAGACAAGGCTTTCGCTCCGCTATGTATGTAGATTAGGTTTACAATGTAAATGTAAACCTAATAAATGAGTGGTCAGAGACCACTGAGGCAAGAGGCAAAATGTCGATGTTTGTGACAGCAAGGTGACGTGCGAGAACCAAATCCAGGGTATTTTCATTAATGTGCGTTGAATCCTGAATGCATTGCTGGAATCCTAACGCATCCACAAGTTCCATAAATGTTTTGCAAAGGGGATCAGAGGGCTTATTTATATGAATACTTACTAATACTGCATGCTGATTGGTCGAAATCAATGCTGATGTCATTCTGCACCAATTAGAACATAAAAGCACCAAATGTAAAACATTATTTTTTTAACTAGATAACGATTTGTTTCACAGTGTAATCTTCACGTGCCTTAACTAAAGCACTCCCTCTGCTGAATCACCTCTAAATTATTTACACATTATTCACTTTGTGTGTTTTTAGGAATCCGCTAGCTTAGCGCAGCTACTAGCTCTTAGCTGGTTTAGCATGGTGGCTTCTCTTGTCTCTCCGCACTTTTCTGCTCTGGGTGTGAAATGTTTAGTTATTCCTCTGCCTCCTGGTACTTGTAATAAGTGTAGCTTATTCGTAGATTTGGAGGCCAGGCTGGGCGAATTGGAGACTCGGCTCTGCACCTTGGAAAATCCTACAGCTAGCCAGGCCCCTGTAGTCGGTGCGGACCAAGGTAGCTTAGCCGCCGTTAGTTCCCCTCCGGCAGATCCCGAGCAGCCGGGAAAGCAGGCCGACTGGGTGACTGTGAGGAGGAAGCGTAGTCCTAAACAGAAGCCCCGTGTACACCGCCAACCTGTTCACATCTCTAACCGTTTTTCCCCACTCGGCGACACACCCGCCGAGGATCAAACTCTGGTTATTGGCGACTCTGTTTTGAGAAATGTGAAGTTAGCGACACCAGCAACCATAGTCAATTGTCTTCCGGGGGCCAGAGCAGGCAACATTGAAGGAAATTTGAAACTGCTGACTAAGGCTAAGCGTAAATTTGGTAAGATTGTAATTCACGTCGGCAGTAATGACACCCGGTTACGCCAATCGGAGGTCACTAAAATTAACATTGAATCGGTGTGTAACTTTGCAAAAACAATGTCGGACTCTGTAGTTTTCTCTGGGCCCCTCCCAAATCGGACCAGGAGTGACATGTTTAGCCGCATGTTCTCCCTGAATTGCTGGCTGTCTGAGTGGTGTCCAAAAAATGAGGTAGGCTTCATAGATAATTGGCAAAGCTTCTGGGGAAAACCTGGTCTTGTTAGGAGAGACGGCATCCATCCCACTTTGGATGGAGCAGCTCTCATTTCTAGAAATCTGGCCAATTTTCTTAAATCCTCCAAACCGTGACTATCCAGGGTTGGGACCAGGAAACAGAGTTGTAGTCTTACACACCTCTCTGCAGCTTCTCTCTCCCTGCCATTCCCTCATTACCCCATCCCCGTAGAGACAGTGCCTGCTCCCAGACCACCAATAACCAGCAAAAATCAATTTAAGCATAAAAATTCAAAAAGAAAAAATAATATAGCACCTTCAACTGCACCACAGACTAAAACAGTTAAATGTGGTCTATTAAACATTAGATCTCTCTCTTCTAAGTCCCTGTTAGTAAATGATATAATAATTGATGAACATATTGATTTATTCTGCCTTACAGAAACCTGGTTACAGCAGGATGAATATGTTAGTTTAAACAAGTCAACACCCCCGAGTCACACTAACAGCCAGAACGCTCGTAGCACAGGCCGAGGCGGAGGATTAGCAGCAATCTTCCACTCCAGCTTATTAATTAATTAAAAACCCAGACAGAGCTTTAATTCATTTGAAAGCTTGTCTCTTAGTCTTGTCCATCCAAATTGGAAGTCCCAAAAACCAGTTTTATTTGTTGTTATCTATCGTCCACCTGGTCGTTACTGTGAGTTTCTCTGTGAATGTTCGGACCTTTTGTCTGACTTAGTGCTTAGCTCAGATAAGATAATTATAGTGGGCAATTTTAACATCCACACAGATGCTGAGAATGACAGCCTCAACACTGCATTTAATCTATTGTTAGACTCGATTGGCTTTGCTCAAAATGTAAATGAGTCCACCCACCACTTTAATCATACCTTAGATCTTGTTCTGACTTATGGTATGGAAATTGAAGACTTAACAGTATTCCCTGAAAACCCCCTTCTGTCTGATCATTTCTTAATAACATTTACATTTACTCTGATGGACTACCCAGCAGTGGGGAATATGTTTCATTAAAGTAGAAGTCTTTCAGAAAGTGCTGTAACTAGGTTTAAGGATATGATTCCTTCTTTATGTTCTCCGATGCCATATACCAACACAGGGCAGAGTAGCTACCTAAACTCTGTGAGTGAGATAGATTATCTCGTCAATAGTTTTATATCGTCATTGAGGACAACTTTGGATGCTGTAGCTCCTCTGAAAAAGAGAGCCTTAAATCAGAAGTGCCTGACTCCGTGGTATAACTCACAAACTCGCAGCTTAAAGCAGATAACCCGTACGTTGGAGAGGAAATGGCGTCTCACTAATTTAGAAGATCTTCACTTAGCCTGGAAAAAGAGTCTGTTGCTCTATAAAAAAAGCCCTCCGTGAGCTCTATTGAGCCGAGTATTCCTTTAACTTTAACTAGTAATGACTTCATGACTTTCTTTGCTAATAAAATTTTAACTATTAGAAAAAAAATTACTCATAACCATCCCAAAGACATATCGTTCTCTTTGCCTGCTTTCAGTGATGCCAGTATTTGGTTAGACTCTTTCACTCCGATTGTTCTGTCTGAGTTATTTTCATTAGTTACTTCCTCCAAACCATCAACATGTCTATTAGACCCCATTCCTACCAGGCTGCTCAAGGAAGCCCTACCATTAATTAATGCTTCGATCTTAAATATGATCAATCTGTCTTTATTAGTTGGCTATGTACCACAGGCTTTTAAGGTGGCAGTAATTAAACCATTACTTAAAAAACCATCACTTGACCCAGCTATCTTAGCTAATTATAGGCCAATCTCCAACCTTCCTTTTCTCTCTAAAATTCTTGAAAGGGTAGTTGTAAAACAGCTAACTGATCATCTGCAGAGGAATGGTCTATTTGAAGAGTTTCAGTCAGGTTTTAGAATTCATCATAGTACAGAAACAGCATTAGTGAAGGTTACAAATGATCTTATGGCCTCAGACAGTGGACTCATCTCTGTGCTTGTTCTGTTAGACCTCAGTGCTGCTTTTGATACTGTTGACCATAAAATTTTATTACAGAGATTAGAGCATGCCATAGGTATTAAAGGCACCGCGCTGCGGTGGTTTGAATCATATTTGTCTAATAGATTACAATTTGTTCATGTAAATGGGGAATCTTCTTCACAGACTAAGGTTAATTATGGAGTTCCACAAGGTTCTGTGCTAGGACCAATTTTATTCACTTTATACATGCTTCCCTTAGGCAGTATTATTAGACGGTATTGCTTAAATTTTTATTGTTACGCAGATGATACCCAGCTTTATCTATCCATGAAGCCAGAGGACACACACCAATTAGCTAAACTGCAGGATTGTCTTACAGACATAAAGACATGGATGACCTCTAATTTCCTGCTTTTAAACTCAGATAAAACTGAAGTTATTGCACTTGGCCCCACAAATCTTAGAAACATGGTGTCTAACCAGATCCTTACTCTTGATGGCACCGTTGGGGTTTTTCCGTAATTATTGTATGGCTTTGCCTTGCAATATAAAGCGCCTTGGGGCAACTATTTGTTGTGATTTGGTGCTATATAAATAAAATTGATTTGATTTGATTTTTCCCTGATGAAAACTGCACGAAATTAATTTTGCAAACATAAAGCTTCAGAACTAAACATTCAGTTTTAGATCTGAAGGATCCGTTACAATATGAGGGGACATGTAATGCCTGCAGCTGACTGGCTGAGCACAGCTGACTTAATGAACAGTGGGCAGAGCCTGGAGAGTCAGGTGACCTCCAGGACCAAGGTTGGTGACCCCAGTGGCGGTCCTAGAGTGATTTACTCCCCGGGCGAAACCCCCTGTGTGCGCCCCCCCCCCCCCGCACACACTAACGTGGCCACCACCTCCGCCCCACCACCCATGAAAACACTAACTTCATCCAGAACACCCACAATCCCACAAATTAACTCACAACAGCTATTTTCAAGAACAAATTTCCGGTTTTAATGACTACTGCAATAACAAACACAAAGATAAACAATAATTACTTCAATAAAGTTTTTGTGGAGAGATGTGTGTGTGTGTATACGTGTGTTAGACAGACACCATCACAGTCGCGATGATTACGTCATCACGGCTCGACCGGGGGTTGTTGTTAGCAGTGCCATGCTACGAGGATATGCTATGTGAGAGAGAAAACTGACCCACCTTTCGTCAAAAAAGTGACAGCTGCCAATCAAAATCGGCCACGTCACTAAGCCCCGCCCCCTCTATGACGTCATAGCCAATCAGAATCGATGACGTCACTATGTCCCGCCCCTAAGCCCCTCCCCTAGTCCTGCCTCCAAGCCCCGCCCCTTATGACATCACAGCCAATCATAATCGATGACGTCATTATGCCCCGCCCCTAAGCCCCGCCCCTGATCCCGCCTCCGAGCCCCCGCCCCTTATGACGTCACATCCAATCAGAGTCGATGACGTCAGTATGTCCCGCCCCTAAGCCCCGCCCCCAGCTCCTCCCCTAGTTCCGCCCCTGGCTCCTCCCCTAGCCCCACCCCCAAGCTCCTCCCCTAACCCCGGCCAAGCACCGCCTCCAAGCCATACCTCCCCTCCCACCCAGGGTCTAATATTTTAATGTCATTTTATTTCATGAATTAAAGAACGATTAAAAATACCTAGATCTTTTTAATGTATTAAAGAATTAACTAATTCTGAAATAATTAAACATAAATCACTGTCTATTATTTAATGACCCTTTAATATCTTTAATTCTTAAATTATTACGTTTCCTTTTCTGTTTTTTAATTCGTAAATTAAAGAAGGGGAACAAATACCCGTCTCTCTCGGCTGTAAGTCTTTGCAGCAAGACGGTCAAATACCCACGCATAGAGCCGCTCGCGGAAACATGACCCCACGGCTGTAAAACCTGTTGCAGACGCTGTGTCTGTGTGAGTGCGTGTGTGTGTGCGTGTGTGTGTGTGTGTGTGTGTGGTGTGTGTGTGTGTGGCGGGACACCCGCTGAGCGGAGATGCTGCCCCGAGGTGATGAACCCGAAGAACAATAAACAATGCTCCTTATCACTCACGCCAGATGATGTTTTCTTTTAAGATATTAGCCGATCGATCATGGGGCGCGGGACACCCGCTGAGCGGAGATGCTGCCCCGAGCCCGAACAATAAACAATGCTCCTTATCACTTACGCCAAACGGTGTTTTTAGAGCAAAAGGTAAGGAATTACGCCCCGCGGACGAAGAAGGGTTTAAAAATCCCCTTTCGACGATAGAGTGACATACAGCATTCACCATGGCGAGACGAACTCCGATCCTCCGCTACATCTGCGAGACCCCGGTTAACATCACCATGACAACAGAAGGCTCGCTTGCCCCAAAAAAAGCGAGAATGTACGTCAGCCGTCTGAGCCAGCCGATACCGGAGGAAGATCTGACGTACAGCCTGGAGGGGCACGAACGTTTAACTTACACGTTCGACCCGTATTATGCCCAAGTAAGTTTCTTCACTCTGGCCGAGGGTGAGACTGCCACTCGAGGAACCCCACGGGTGGCGCTTACTTCCGCCGATTGGGGTGTCTTCTCCGCGGCGGCGGGCTCGATGATTCGCGACACGGTCAACCCTGAACCTCCAGGAGATCGGACGCCGGAAAAGAAGAAAAACACGCTTCCAACTCACCTGGCTCAGCGCCCAGGGGCCTCGCTATAGGGTGATATTCCAGCGTGGACCTCCTGACACTGTCTCTGAGGGTGAAATTAAGTTGGAGCGGGTTAGTGCCAGCGGCCACGTCAGAAGCGTCACAGCTGCGGCTGAGAGCTGGCATGAGATGTTCAACACCTGCAACGACAGGATTACGGGCCTCTTTACAAGGTGCCTGGCCTGGAGGGACGTTATCGAAGTCCGAAAAAACTTGGCCCCTCTTTTTACTTTAAAAAAATAAATAAAAAAATAAAATAAAAAATAAAATTAAAAAAAATAAAAAAAATAAAAAAAACTCTGACGTAGCTCCTCCCCGCATGCACGGGGATTTCTATAAAAACCAGGGGACCACATCTCATTCAAGCATCGGACGACGAACCAGCATGAGCTCCTCAACCTCTCCCATTGCAGCGGCCGACGACATCGCTTGTGACTGCGCGCTCGACTGTGGAAGAGACCGGCCCTCCCTGAGCCAGGCTTCACGGACCCGCGGTGGGTACGAGAGCCCGTGGGGAGTTCAGCTCGAGGCGGTCTGGGGCGAGATCCATCCTTCTCACGCGCTTTCCAGCCGGGAGGCGTGGGGTCTCTTCCCGCTGTCACAGAGGCCGCGAGTCCGCGGGAGGTACAAGACCTCGAGCCGGCTGAGAAATACGCCACATCTTTCGCATCTGACCGGCCTGACGGGTTCCTGTCAGAGGAATTCCTGAAACGGTGAAAGTCGGCGTGGCACACTTACTTTTGGCTGTGATCAAAAGTTACAGACAAAAACTCTGTTACGGGTGTGAGATCGATCACCCCAGCCAGCGCCAGCACGAGTGCCTGGACCCGTTAAATGAATATTTCTTTACCGGACATTTTGAGAGATTAATGGTGAGACTCTGGAGACCGACCTTCATCCCGGCTGTGGTAAAGCTCCTAGCCCAGCGCTTCCTCAACCCATCGGCTGCGAGGGTTCAGGGGGTGGTAGAAAACATCCTCACTGAGCTGAAATACACTGATACTTTTGAAGCAAAGATCAACGAACTGTACACATGTTTCGGTGAAGACGCAGATCTCGACCTGGAGGGGATGGTAGCCGTCTATAACCCAGACGACTGAAGAAAAACCTGCTTTTTTTTTTTTTTTTTTTTTTTTTTTTTTTTTAATATCATTATATTGTTTTACAGTCATGGGTAATTGTGTGATGATTCTCTTTCAAGCTTGCGGGAAGTTTATATTATACGTGGACTCTCGTATAAGCTGGAGCGGGTAGTCATTCGCAGGCTGGAGATCCCAGACGCCCCGCCTTTATGCGCTATGGAGAGGGTTTTCGACGTTATCAGACGTCGCCCCGGGCCCGGAGTCTGGACAGATCATATCTACAGCGCGGCTCTCCATTCATCTGAAAAATCTCTGTACAACGTATTACTGAAAATCTCTGTTTTGACCACTGACGATTTTACACGGTGTAATACGATGCATCTGCTTACATTATACACTCTGTTTGTGGATGTGATAGCGTGCCGGGTGACACAGATGGGGGTGTCCAGAGGGGAGATTGTTCCTACACTTTTACAGCTGAATACTGAAATAAACCGTAAATGCGGGGGAGATGTATTACTGAGAGTTTTCCAGTTTTGTACGTGAACGTATGCTTTTTTCCTTCACGTATGCTGTGTTTAATAAACATGAACAATTGCTTTTTTCTCTGTGTGTGACTTTAATGAATGTAATAAAGCACATATTCTAAACCTTATACGGCCTGTGTTCTTTCCTATAATATTGTTGAAAAAGGGTGAAATGTTTTTCATATTGCAAGACAGAGTCATACAAACGAGGTTTTGGTGGAAAAAAGGTGCTCGTATGAATTAATGAGGGGTTTTAACACAGTCTCATTAAAAGCTCGAGGCTGCTCTGTGAGCGCTCTCCGCGGTGCTGAATCAGAGTTCAATTTAACGTTTCCAAGAGCTCCTATTTAAAACGTATACTTTTTTTCCTTCACACATGTTGTGTTTAATAAACATGAACAATTGCTTTTTTTCTCTGTGCGTGACTTTAATGAATGTAATAAAGCATATATTCTAAACCTTATACGGCCTGTGTTCTTTCCTATAATATTGTTGAAAAAGGGTGAAATGTTTTACAAATCAAATTTATATAGTGCCAAAACCACAACAAAACAGTTGCCTCAAGGCGCTTCATATTGCAAGACAGAGTCATACAAACGAGGTTTTGGTGGAAAAAAGGTGCTCGTATGAATTAATGAGGGGTTTTAACACGGTCTTATTAAAAGCTCGAGGCTGCTCTGTGAGCGCTCTCCGCGGTGCTGAATCAGAGTTCAATTTAAAACAAAAGACTAATATTTATGGTCGCTAAAACATATAAAAATGCAAAAGGACTATCCGGTTCATCATTCTGAAGAGATCCGTCTTAAAAGATGGGTGATGAGGGTTTAATGAAGGATGTATATTATAGTCCGGTAAATCCGGGGAGTTTTGGAGGGCCGGAGCGTTTACGCAGGGCTCTGCATGATCAACACAGCTCTAAAATTCGTATGAAGCATATCAGAGATTTCCTGTCGGGGGAAGATGCATACACATTACACAAACCTGCCAGGACGCATTTTCCAAGAAATAGAGTATTTGTCACAAACCCGCTTAACCAATTTCAGGCGGATTTATGCGACATGCAGGGGTTATCAGATTTTAACGACGGGTACAAGTACCTGCTGACCGTTATCGATATCTTCTCAAAAAAAAGCGTATGCCAGACCTCTGAAGTCAAAGCAAGGGCGCAAAGTCTCACAGGCCTTTGCCTCACTCTTAAAGCAGAGCGGGGTGCCTCTGAAGATGCAGACTGATGCCGGGAAAGAGTTTTTTAACAAACCGTTCAAGGATTTAATGAAAAAACACCGGATTCTACATTTTGCCACCGCAAGTGATCTGAAAGCCTCGGTTGTCGAGAGGTTTAATCGCACGCTAAAGACGAGAATGTGGAGATATTTTACTGCTAAAAACACGAGAAGATACATCGACGTCCTACCGTCTTTACTCACGGCTTATAACGAGAGTTATCATAAAAGCATTAAGATGAGGCCGAATGAGGTTAATGATCGAAATGTCGATCAAGTGTTTCAAAATTTGTATGGGGCATCCACCCTACGCAGGAGGCCTGTGAAGTGTAAATATAAGGTCGGAGATATAGTCAGGGTCTCCAAGCTCAGGGGAGTTTTTGATAAAAATATGAACAAAGTTTTACGGATGAAATGTTCACGGTGTCAGAATGTATACAACGTACGCCGCCCGTTTATAAATTGAAAGATTATGACGGTGAGATCATTGAAGGCTCATTCTATGAACCGGAATTGCAGAAGGTTAAAATAGCAAAAGACAGACCGTATCAGGTTCAAGAAATTATTCGTGAACGTTTTACCAAGGGAAAGAAATTTGTATTTGTCAGATGGAAAAATTGGCCCGAGAAATTTAACTCCTGGGTTCCCGCGGACCAGCTGATGGGCGTATAAATATGAGAACTTCCATCTTCAACCGACATATGAGAAATGGATCGGGATCTGAAACACGGATTTTATATGACTCTGCCTTCAAACGCCAGCCTAAAAGTATTCCCGGACAACACAATTTCATGCTACCAGGTGGACTTGGCTCGACACCTGGATCTAGAGGGTGACTGGGATGTGGCGCTGACGGAAATTTGTTATCCGCACACCTGGTTAAATATCCCGGAAAAGCCTTCCTGTACGTTCCAGGTGATGAAAATTACGGGCAAGAACAAACTCGCCGTTCACTCGCGATATTTTGACACGGGATATTATGATAACTTTGAGGTTATTGCAGGGCTGATAAACCCTCGTTTGAAGACTATAGATCCGAATCTGACTTTAAAATATGACGATATCCAGAAAAAGTTTCTGTGGGAAGGAGACGGTACCAGCCAGGTATATTTTGAAGCCCCGACGGCGTACATGCTGGGGATGCACCCTAATCAATGGCTGAGATGCGGACCCGGGTCACGAGCTGTCCCCGCTACCCCGATATAAAAGCAGGGATGTATCACCTGTTCTGTTATACAGACGTTGTACAGCCTCAGGCGGTGGGTGACGCTTTTGCTCTTCTCCTCCGAGCGTTCGAAATTGGAGGTCGTTTCGGGGAAATAATTACAAAGAAATTCAACCCCGCTTATTACATCCCGGTCTCCAAAAGACATATTGAGACAATACGCATCGAAATCAAAAGCGATCAAGATCAAACGGTGGATTTCAGATACGGTAAAGTGGTTGTGACATTACATTTTAAACCGGCGGGATAAAAAAAAAATGGCTGGGGCAGCGCACAAAGCCGACATTTATAGATTTGTGCCTTACTATGAAAATCAAGTCGGGAATGGCCTTCACGGCTTCCACGGTGCTCCTGTTATGTACGGGCGCGGGCTCGGGAACATATTTTCGAAACTGTTCAAATTTGTGTCGCCGCTGATTAAACAAGGATACACGATCGCCAAACCTCACCTGAAAAACGCAGCCCGAAGCATCGCTTCCGACGTAGTGAGCCGCGTTGTTGAGAGGGCCGGACGGAGTCAGGAGCCCGAGCAGCAGCGGGGGTCCGGGATCATGGTGCTCTCAAGAAGGCCCCGGAAACGCCCCCCGGGGAAACGGGTCAAAACGGTTAAAAAGCGAAAGACCCCCGGAAAAAGCAGAACAGTTCGAAGGAAGCATAAGAAGAGGAGGTTGTCCGGGGATATTTTCTCTTAAACAATGTCTCTTTTGCGAAATAATTCCCCCGAATGCACCATGAGCGAATTGGATTTATTCGCCGTCCCCGGGACCCAGCTGTCCATCGAGCAAAGCCAATACGTTGAAGTCAGCCCGTTATCAGCCCTGACGGACATGGGCCCTATCGAGTTTTTTATCCCCGGAGACGGTGAGAGGTATTTAGACCTCAATAATACGCTGCTTTATCTGCGAATGAAAATTACAAACGCCGACGGGACTGACCTGGCTAATGACGCCCGCGTGGGCGTCATAAATTATCCTCTCAATACGATTTTCTCACAAGTCGACGTGACTCTGGGTGACCGGCTGATTTCCCAGTCCAGCGCGACGCACCCGTACAGGGCAATGATTGAGACGCTGCTGAACTTTTCCCCCGCTTCATTGAAATCGCAGTTCACGGGCGGTTTGTTTTACAAGGACACCCCGGGTCAGCACAATTCGACCGCTGTGGATGACGCGGGCCCGAATAAAGGCCTCGTGAGCAGAGCGCGCTTTAGCGCCGAATCGCGTGAATTTCAAGTTCAGGGTCCGCTGCACGCGGACATATTTTTCTGCGAGAGGCTTCTTCTGAATAACATTGATCTAAGAGTTAAATTAATTCGAGCCAGCGATGCTTTCTGCCTGATGGGGCTGGCGGCCTCCACTTTCAAGCTGAAAATTCTGGGCGCGTCCCTATTCGTTAAGAAAGTCACCGTATCCCCTGCAGTGAGATTGGGCCACTCCGCGGCTCTCATGAAAGGGAACGCCGTGTACCCGTTATCACGAATCAACGTTAAGACTTACGTGATCCCCAGCCATTCCAGGATATGCAACCAGGAGAACCTGTTTTTAGGAACCATGCCCAAATATGTGGTTCTGGGTATGGTGAATCACAATGCATTCAGTGGGAGAAGAGATCTGTCCCCGTTTGAATTTGCACACTATGACCTGGAGTACCTCGCACTCAGTCAAAACGGGAGACAGCTGCCGGCTAAAGCTTTCCAGCCTGAATTTAACAACGAACTCTCTGTCAGGGAGTTTTACAATCTCTACACCGCGACCGGACGACACCTCAAAGACCAGCCTCTCTGTATAGACCGGGAGGATTTTGCGCGCGGCTACGCGCTGTACGTCTTCAATTTAAACCCGGAGGAGGACAGCGGCGCTCTGAGCCCCGTCTCCACAGGCACCCTGCGACTTGAAATGAGATTCAGAGTCGCGACTCCGCATACCACCACGCTGATAGTGCACGCGTGTTATGATTCTCTCCTGGAGATTAATTCCAAGCGACAGGTCCTTGTGGATTTTTACTGATGAACACCCTGGAATTGGACGCAGTTATGAGGGGCTTAATAGGAGACCTGTTTGCCGGTGTTTTTGCGTCTGACGAGTTATTCCGGATCAAGCCGGGCCCTCCCGTATATTTCATTGTAAACACCCACCCTAGACATTTACCGGGAGAACACTGGTTAGCGCTCACCGTTGAAAAAAATGGTCGAGCCACATTTTTTGACTCGTTCGGCCTCAGCCCTGACTTTGATTACTACCCTAAAAGCATCCTGCAATATCTGGAGAATCTCCCAGATGTTAAAAACATTCTGTATCACAACAAGCAGCTTCAGCACGAGTTATCCGACGTATGCGGACAACACTGCGTGTATTATCTGTATAACAGAGCCAGTGGGAAGTCGTACCGGGACGTGGTGTCTTTATACTCCGAAAATACTATCGCGAACGATGATTTGGTTTCTGATTTTGTGAAAAGACATCGTTATTGCCTTAAGAAAAGCTGCAATACCTCCTGTAACCAGCTAGCAGGGCCTCTGCATGAGTTTAAATATTGTCACGGCTTGTGTTAACCGGCGTTCCTATTTTTTTATGTTTTTCCGTGTGAAAATGTAACCCCCGTCTTAGAACGCTCTCCCGATCATACCTTTAAAGTTTTATTGCGTTTGGAAAATTTAAACCCCCGTTTTTTAAACGTAGAAAGAAGCCTTGACCTTGATTTTGTATGTGTTTTTTTTCGCCTGAAAACGGGGTGGATGTGTGAGAGCGGCCTTCCGATCATACCTTTAAAGTTTTAACGCGTTTGCATAATGTAAACCCCCGTTTTTAAACGTAGAAAGAAGCTTTGACCTTTGACCTTTGATTTTTTTTATGTGTTTTTTTTTTCGCCTGAAAACGGGGTGGATGTGTGAGAGTGGCCTTCCGATCATACCTTTAAAGTTTTAACGCGTTTGCATAATGTAAACCTCCGTTTTTAAACGTAGAAAGAAGCTTTGACCTTTGACCTTTGATTTTTTGTATGTGTTTTTTTTCGCCTGAAAACGGGGTGGATGTGTGAGAGCGGCCTTCCGATCATACCTTTAAAGTTTTAACGCGTTTGCATAATGTAAACCTCCGTTTTTAAACGTAGAAAGAAGCTTTGACCTTTGACCTTTGATTTTTGTATGTGTTTTTTTTTCGCCTGAAAACGGGGTGGATGTGTGAGAGCGGCCTTCCGAACATACCTTTAAAGTTTTAACGCGTTTGCATAATGTAAACCCCCGTTTTTAAACGTAGAAAGAAGCTTTGACCTTTGACCTTTGATTTTTTTTATGTGTTTTTTTTTCGCCTGAAAACGGGGTGGATGTGTGAGAGCGGCCTTCCGAACATACCTTTAAAGTTTTATCGCGTTTGCACGCTTTAAAACATTGTTATTAAGTACAGAAAGAAGTGTTAATCTTTGATCCTAAATTTTTTTTATGTTTTTTTTCGCCTGAAAACGGGGTGGATGTGTGAGAGCGGCCTTCCGATCATACCTTTAAAGTTTTATCGCGTTTGCATGATGTAAACCCCCGTTTTTAAACGTAGAAAGAAGCTTTGACCTTTGACCTTTGATTTTTTTTTATGTGTTTTTTGTGAAAAATGTTCCGAATGTGTAGAAAATGCACCCCCGATCATACCTTTAATGTTTTTGCATCGTTGTTATTAAGTAGAGAAGTGTTGAAAGTTGTTTTTTAAACCGTATACCGAATAAAAGTGATGAAGGCCGGAGATGAGTTTCAGTCTGTGTTTTATTAGTAACAATATACAAAAACGTGACTGACTGCGATGTATTTTAAAGAATCTTGATCATAATATCCAGTCAGTTTTTAATTCGATACCCTCCTTTTATGGTGAGAAACCTTCCCAGCGTTGGAAGTCTTTTTTTTTCTTAAGTTTCTTCCTGGCCGGCGAATCGGTTAAAAGAAGGGATTCATCCGGCGAGCTGCTCCGGCCTTTTTTAAGCTTCTGAAGCTGCTCGCGGGCTTGCGGGTTTGATACGCACGCCACCGGGATGTTCCGCTCCTGTAAAATATTGAGGAACTTCACCCAGCCTGTAGGAGGGCTCGATTTCTTGAACGAGGATCCGAGATGTTTCATAAGATCTATGGCGTGAGACCCCCTCACGACTTTCCCCTTGTAAATAAATTCCCCCGACGGACTCCAGCGCGTATCACCCTTCGATAATTTCCTCATAATATATTCAGCGTTTCTACGCTCTCTGGAGGGGATATTCTTCAGGACCTCTGTGACAGTCTCATCCTCCTCCTCCTCCTCCTCCACCCCCCTCCTCCTCAGGTTGCTTAGCGACGCGAGTCTCTTGCGGGGGTGAAACGCGTGATTCGAGTTCCCCCTGCTTGATCAGGGTTAAATAGCGCTGCAGCAGAGCCTCATACTTTTTAATTTTTTCATAAGGAGAGTGAGTACGTTCTTCCAGTATACCTCGCATTCGCGAGTCTAAATCATTTTCCGCCGTTTGTCTGATGTTATTTCCGCTCGGCGGAACGGAATGACTGAGTTGAAGCATCTGCTGTGGAGTGAGTAAAAACATCTTTTGCGCCGCTTTGAACGCCATTATCCTCTGGGTACTATTAGACTCGTTATAACGGGCAGGGCCGCGGCGAGCAGAGGCAGGAGAAAGCCGCCCGTCTGAATCAGCGCTCCCCGCTTCTTTTTATAACTGGTTTTTCTGTCGGCCAGAAGACGTAAAACTCTTTTTCGTTTTTTCAAGGCCCGGAATTGAGAGTCGCTCAAGGCGATATTCCCCTTTAATATATTCAAAGCGATCTCGGATAAAGTTTTCAGAAGCTCCGCCCTGCAGGTCTTCAGGCTGTGGTGACGCTCCCTCGCCCCGGCTCTGATTAGCGCTTTAAGAGCGGGGGCGTTCCTTTTTAAAAGAGAGCTCATATCCGTTTATCTTTCTGTAAATAAACTGTGGGCCACTCGTGCGGGAGTAATCCCGATCTCAGTCTGAACTGATCTGGACACTCCTGCGTGCAATCCAGTAATAAATACCCGTAAGGTACGCTCGTAGCATCATCAAGTGCCTCCAAAAAAAATTGTTTTCTGCCGGGAAACATTTGCTGAGCCAGAATGTTCATCTGTAACTTGTCTCTGGGATTTTTAAACAGCACCATATAATTACAATTCAAACTGATGGTTCGACTGTATTTCCCTTTATGAAACACGTTCTGTGTGATCATGATGACGCTCATATTCCGGTGATGTCTGTACTGGGTGAAAATTCTTACAACTTCAGGATGATCCGTTGCTTGAAAGATGAGATCGTCCAAAATAACCAGATGGCTCTGACCTTCAGGGAAAAGGCTGTCGTCCAGAAATGAGTCAGGGAGTCCTCTTACAAATTTAATATTTTTATTCTTCAGTTCAGAATACAGAGGTTGTTCAGACGTATACAGCCATACAATGTTGTCAGGCACATGTCTCATAGCGTGGCTACAATTTTCCAGCAATGTTTTCACAAACACAGTCTTTCCCGAACCACTCGGTCCAACGATGAGACAGGAGAATGGGAGCTGAAGTCTGGGGTCAATCTCCACCGTATTTCCAGAGTGAGACATGTTTCAAAATCCGAACGGTTCGGTTTCCCCGTCCTTTAAAAGACGCCGCTTGTCATACACCACCCTGAAGGATTTTTGAAATGACACGTTTGTCAAACTGAAACTGCTTTTATGACGTTTAATTCCCTGCTGCGGCGTTATGATAGATGCAGCGAGGGCGGGATCTTTTATATAACCCTCGACCAGATCTTTGACGCTGTCAAAGTTTATTTTCTGACAGCTTTCGTGGGTTTGAGTGATCCCCTTCACACGCATGACCGTTTTACCTCGTGCGGTTTTATATGCGTAACTTTTAGGTCCCGCCGCTGCAAACTCTGTGATGACGTCGCCGTTCAACTCGTCGGTGAGCTGCCCCAGATAATTACCGGTAGGCAGCGGGGTTTCACCCCGCCTACAAACGTAAATCAGGCTATCGGTATCATAATACAGAATCCTGTCAGGATTTGCCACAGCCTCCATAAAACCGTACAAGGTCAAACGCGCGTACGCCGTTGTAAACGCCGCGATGAAAATATTGACGGTTTTACCCGGTCGGCTGACGTGCCGCGGGCCGTACCTCCATTGAACCATAGCCGCCTGACTGCTGAGGAATGTTAGATATGTGACCTCGTACTCTTCAGAAAACAGATACCTGAACAGATCGTCAGCATTTTTAATGAGCGCGGTCTGCGTCAGATTTGCCCTCTGGGCGAATTTCCCCCAGAAGGAGTTGAGGCAGATCTTAGCCATCTGACGTTTTGCCGGATTGTGACTGATTTTTTCTGGGTCTAAACGAATCTTCTGATTCAGCCAGTAGTCCGTGATGTATTTTTCTCTGCTCTCGGAGTCTTTATCAAATTCGGGAGGGAAACCAGAGGCTTCCTGCTTGTGTTTTAAGAAGGTGTTTATGTACCCCTCAAAGATTTTATCACTTTTTTCCTCAAAATGCCAGACTTCAAAATCTTAGCTACAGCATAGCCTGTATCCAGAGCTTTGTGGAATTCCGGGGTCGTCCAAGTCCCAGACAGAGCTCTCTGCTGCTGACTGTGTGTGCACGCTGCAGCTTGATTATTTTCATCAGCGCAGGTGCGACACAGAGTAAACACCAGTTTACCGTGAGGAGTTCTGTGTGGGAGGACGGGGAATTTTAGCCCCTGGGGCGGGTACACGATGGCTTTGATGAGCCCGAAATAAGTCCTGGGGTCTCTGAAATTTCTCTCTATAATTTCCGGATGCCCCGTGGGATATGTGAAATTTACGTTAACGTAAGGATACAGCGAGGTCACGTCGACGTAATAGACCGTCTCATCTTGCTCAGCCGTGTACCTCAGACGGGCCGCGCAAGTCCGACCGCCGTATAAAGCGTCGCGAGGTTCGAGGGGCGGCGGTAACCCCCTGCGGGCGAGGAAACACCGAACGCTCTCATCCCTCAGCCTCATTTCAAGCCATTGATGCTCCCAAATTACGTTGAGGGTGACGCCCGGCATAGCCCGCAGAAAGGCTATTTTTTTCTGACACGCTGCGTGGAGCTCTCCAAATGAGGTGTTTGTGAGAGGGTTTATTTCATGCTGTGTAAAACACCTTGCACACCCGTGGTAAAAACATCCGAGAAACTCCCACACTTTTATCCGGCCGTCAATCTGAGCATACCCATCAACATAATAACCTCCTATTTTTTTCTCGCCCCTGTTTAGAGCATGATCGATGATAATGTTTTGCGTCTCAGCAACCCATTCTAACCATTGCACGGCCACGTCCGAATATTTTTTATGCCTCGTTCTATAATTGTCGGCGGAGGGGATCGCCAGCGTTTTTGGAGCAAGAAAGTTAGTTTGGAAGACTTTCATACACGCCGAGGCGATTGTAACGCAGGTAAAAGGATCCACGAGTGTTTCAGCGATGAATTCAGACATAAATTTGGAGCAGGCTGCAGCCAAGATTTTTGTGTCGTTATCACAATACATAACGGCCTCGGCTTTAAAATCGAAAATTGCGTTTTTTTCCCCGCACGTACCACGCGTTAAATTCCTCTCTTTCTCCCTCTGACATATTTGCGACCCCGTAAGCCGCTGAGTCAGGGTACGGACCGACATAGTTCAGATTTTTTTCTGAACTGAACAGGTGCGGAAAGTAACCTTTGCGGATGATTTCGTCTTTCAGCCGGATCCCCAGGGCTTTAGGCATCTGAGATAAGCGCATTGTAAGGAAAGATAACGAATCTATATATTTCTGTTTAAAGGCGGCGTCTGTCATGAGTAATAGTTTACTCCCGGTCATAATCACAGCGGGGGTTACGCCCTGCTGGACTAAATACTTTAGAAGCAAATAGCCGTCAAAACCTTTGAGTTGTGAGCGATGAACACGTATTCTTTGAATTTTCTCGTTCTAAAATGTTTAAAGAAGCGGGCTACGCAGTCTGTCCCCCATGCGCTCCAAAAATCACCCGTCTTTGTTACAGCGCTGACGTAAAACGGTACGTGTTCCCCGTTATTATCGACATACGTTTCAAAATCATAAAAAACATATTTCTCTGAATGCGTCTCTTCAGCTTTGAGCGGGGTCATATAGCAGAGGTGACCCTCGCCCGGCTCCTGGAGAGCCTCGCCGCATATATGACACCTCTTCTGCTTACACACGTGCGGAGCGCTGTTTTTAGAAAACGCTATGTAATACTCACGTTTACATCGAGAGCATTTTTTTCTGTTATCACACACATTAACGAACTTACCGGCGGAAGGACGATACTTCGGCTGTTTATGCAGGCTGTAACAGGTGGGAGAGCGACACTCCTTGTTACATTCGCTGCAGAATACAGGGTTATTTTTCTCATAACACTGCGTGGATTCACAAATTTTACAATATGACGGACAATTATGGGAGGCGTGGTTATTGTACCCCTCAAAGCAAAACTTACATACATATTTCACTCCCAAAAATCTCTTTAAATCGATGATTCCGTAAAAATGATTATTAAACAGAAAAACGAAAAGAGTTTTCTGCTGCGCCGGTATTCCTGTCTGGAATTTTGTCAGCTTTCTCTCCCCTTCGGCTCTGAAAAACACCACAATTTTACAACCCAGAGCGTTTTCAAATTTTCCCACCTGCTCTAAAGATACCGGCGTAGCTTCCGTTAATCCGACGCTATTTTGTAACGCCAGTCCGCGCTGCTCCGCCTCGTGCGTACTCAGATGAGGATTCAATAACTGAACGAGGTTTATCGCGAAACATAAACTGTTGTCAGGATTATACACGATATTAAGGCATTTGGATTTTTTCCTCAGAACCTCGTGATGGAGGAGGTCATCTATTCTGCGCTTCCCCGCGCCGTTCTGGTTGCGGATGACTTGAACCACTAATTCCAGAGACTCGTCGGCTAAAACGTTGGAATTTGATTGTATCAATCGTTCTAACAGATTTTGGAAGCCCGTCACATCGCCAGCGTCGTTATATGAGCTGATCAAAGCGGCCTCGTTGTAGACTGAGTCCCCACGAATCTCCATTTGGATAAAGTCCCCGGCCCTGGCGTGTGTTAAAGCCTTTTCGACCGAGTTATGAAGAGCCTCAACGACGTTACGGTAAAATTCCGCGTAGTCGGGAATTTCGTCGGCGCGCTGGAAATTGAGAGGCAGCCTGATTTCGATATTGTTAAAAGCAGGTCTCCTGATGACGTTAGCAGCCCCACCACCCGTCATGGGAGAGTGTCGGCTGGGTCCCGGTCGTGCATCATCTCCGTCTTCCATCAAAACAGAGATCGCCGCGTTTATCGGGGTTAAACGAGCTCTGTTTAAAATCTCTTCTCCGCGCGCATTGCGCGGGGAGGGACTTCTTAAAGGTGAAAAAGCGCGAGCGTCGTTAGGCGTTTGATTTAATTCATCCACCGCGGATTGGACGTGAGGATTAACTTCACACGCGAGGAGGTTTACGGCGTTATTTAACGGAGTCAGACGTACCTGGTTCAACGCCGCGGGACCGGACTCGTCTGGAGGTGAGGTGTGCGGGGGTCAGGGGGCTCTTCAGTATCAGACTGGACCGTCGAATTTATAGCGTTAATCGCAGAAATGATGTAGGGGTTAATTTCTTCCGATTCTCGTTCAGCCGCTAAATTGTTAAGAGCCTCATTTAACGGTGTTAAACGAACACGGCTTAAAAGTCTCTCTCCGGACTCGATGTTATTTTGAGGCGGCGAATTTAACGCCTCGGATAATGGACCATCTGCTCCAGGAGCGCTCCCCGCTGAGTCGATTATTGAAGCGTTTAAATCCAATACACGTCCGAAGTTATTTTCCCGATGTGAATTCTCTCCTTCCATCTTTTAAAATCTGTAGCAGGAAGAATCTACCTCAAGAAATTCAGTTAATATACCTCTTCAAAATGAATTCTCCCGTTCCATCGGAATAAGAGAAAAAATAAAAAAATAAAAACAGACTACACATTTTCAAGAAAGTTGCGTGATGAGGTTAATCCCAGCTCAGAATATCTTCGAGCCTTGCGTCTCTGTGGAAAATAGACGGTCTCCCTCCACCGCGTGCTGAAAAAAGAGAAAATCGTTAGTTATTAAATATTTAAAATAAATAAATACATAAACTCCGACTCCTTACCGTGTACATCCGCGGATCGTTTTACGGGTCTCTCCCACTGACCCGCTTCTCCATGGGCTGTGACAGAAAAAATCGGGTTATTCCAGAGTTTTAATCGTGATTTAATCTCGATCGCTGTACTTACATCTGCGTGGTGAAGTCGGGGCTTCCAGCCTTCGAACTTCTTCAGGGGGCTCTGACTTGATTTCTAGAATTAACATAAATAAATGAATACAAAGCATCACCCTCGCAAGCGGATATTCTGTACTATTTCAAATATATTACCGAGGACGGGTCCGAACGCGCTCTGGACCGTCTGCGTGGTTTTGTCTAAAAAAAAAAAAACAGTTTCAGACGGCGTGCATCATTTAAAAACACTCATTTCTATCAAAACAGATTACTTAAATCACTTACCCTGAAAGCTGATGCGGTTTTCGCACTCTGCTCGAAGACAAGAAAACTTAATTAAACAACATGGTTTTCCAGGATTTTTTCCGCAAATTTATTCTATTTTATACCCATAGCTGGGGGTCCAGGCATCTTCACTCTTCACCGGTCGTAGTGGAAATGCTCGCTGACTCGTTCCCAGGGACGTAAGTGATAAGGAGCATTGTTTATTGTTCGGGCTCGGGGCAGCATCTCCGCTCAGCGGGTGTCCCGCGCCCCATGATCGATCGGCTAATATCTTAAAAGAAAACATCATCTGGCGTGAGTGATAAGGAGCATTGTTTATTGTTCTTCGGGTTCATCACCTCGGGGCAGCATCTCCGCTCAGCGGGTGTCCCGCCACACACACACACACACACACACACACACACACACACACACACACACACACACACACACACACACACACACACACACACACGCACTCACACAGACACAGCGTCTGCAACAGGTTTTACAGCCGTGGGGTCATGTTTCCGCGAGCGGCTCTATGCGTGGGTATTTGACCGTCTTGCTGCAAAGACTTACAGCCGAGAGAGACGGGTATTTGTTCCCCTTCTTTAATTTACGAATTAAAAAACAGAAAAGGAAACGTAATAATTTAAGAATTAAAGATATTAAAGGGTCATTAAATAATAGACAGTGATTTATGTTTAATTATTTCAGAATTAGTTAATTCTTTAATACATTAAAAAGATCTAGGTATTTTTAATCGTTCTTTAATTCATGAAATAAAATGACATTAAAATATTAGACCCTGGGTGGGAGGGGAGGTATGGCTTGGAGGCGGTGCTTGGCCGGGGTTAGGGGAGGAGCTTGGGGGTGGGGCTAGGGGAGGAGCCAGGGGCGGAACTAGGGGATGAGCTGGGGGCGGGGCTTAGGGGCGGGACATACTGACGTCATCGACTCTGATTGGATGTGACGTCATAAGGGGCGGGGGCTCGGAGGCGGGATCAGGGGCGGGGCTTAGGGGCGGGGCATAATGACATCATCGATTATGATTGGCTGTGACGTCATAAGGGGCGGGGCTTGGAGGCGGGACTAGGGGAGGGGCTTAGGGGCGGGACATAGTGACGTCATCGATTCTGATTGGCTATGACGTCATAGAGGGGGCGGGGCTTAGTGACGTGGCCGATTTTGATTGGCAGCTGTCACTTTTTTGACGAAAGGTGGGTCAGTTTTCTCTCTTATGTGAATCCTCCAAGAAGTTCAAAAATAAAAGGAGTTATTGAGCAGTTCCTTTCCGTGTTTCATTAACGTGACATGGTGTCAGAAGCCTGACGAACAGGACGCCCGACGGAGATGGCAAAATTTGGACCACCGGAGCAGTTTGACTTCGCAAAGCCGGCGGAGTGGAAGCGGCGTTACAGCAGGTTCCATGTGGCGACCAAACTTGATAAAGAGCCTGATGTGGTACAAATAAATTCCCTTCTTTATGCAATGGGGAGGGAAGCGGAGCCCATTTACGAGTCCTTCACGTATGAGAGTGAGGAAGAGGAGAATGACTTTGACATGGTAATGGGCAAATTTGATGAACATTTTGTGCCGAAACGCAACGTGATTCATGACCGTGCGTGCTTCCACAGATGCACACAGCACCCCGGGGAGACTGTGGAGGCTTTCATAAGAAGCCTTTATGAACTGGCCCAATATTGCGAGTTCAGCCAAGCTAAAGATGAGAACATTCGGGACAGAATTGTCATAGGTATACTGGACTGTGATGTGTCTCAAAAGCTACAGTTGGAACCGGACCTGACACTTGAAAAAGCCATTCAGATCGCAAGACAGAATGAACAAATCAAACAACAAAATACAGCTAGGAGGGCTGAATGCTCAGCGGATGCAGTGAGGCGAGGGGAGCAGCAACATAACACAAAAAAGAACAAAAGTGGATGGCTGGGGCAAAACAAAAACAAAAATAAATATGATGTACAGGAAACATGCACTCGATGTAACAGGCAGCACAGGAGGAATGAAACATGCCCAGCGAAAAATAAAAGATGTCGTAAATGCAACAAAATTGGACACTTCCAAGTTGCATGTAAAACCAAGATGGTGAATGAACTTGTGGCAACAGCAGCACCAGAAACCACAGATAGTGATGATACGTTCTTCCTGGGCGCCATAGTAGATCAGGAGGCCACAGTTATAGACCAACCTGGGTCAGACAATGAATGGCATGTAACACTGCTGGTGAATGGCAGTCCGGTGGAATTTAAAATTGACACTGGGACTGACATTACCATAATGTCTCAGCGCACATTCCACAGCCTGCCCCAGAAACCCAGACTGGTTAGGACCAGACCCAATGCCAGCAGCCCGGGAGGGGAAGTGAAGTGTATTGGTAAATTCCTAGCCACCAGTCAGTACAAAGGGCAAAAATACTCATTTTGGATAACAGTCATTCATGGACCGTTCACACAAAACTTACTGGGGAGATGCGTGGCCAAACAAATGGGCCTTGTAGTGCGTGTTGGTGCGGTTAGTACCGAAGTGCTCAGCGACATGTTTGGAGACATAGGGCTGATGGACTGTGACCCAGTTAAAATTAAATTGAGGGCTGATGCTGATCCCTACGCCACAGCAACACCCCGCCGTGTGCCATTTCCCCTCCTACCCAAAGTGGAGGCTGAACTAAAAAGAATGCTGAACATGGGCGTCATCAGGGAGGTGACGGAGCCTACTGACTGGTGCGCGCCCATGGTGCCAGCAGCGAAGAAAAATTCAGACTCCATCAGGGTGTGTGTCGACCTTAAGCGCTTAAATAAGGCAGTTAAGCAGGAGTGCTACATGTTGCCGACGTTCGACGACATCACTCCAAAGTTGGCTGGAGCCAAGGTGTTCTCCATGCTGGATGCATCTAGTGGCTTCTGGCAGATTCCCTTGGACCCAGGTAGCCAGCTACTGACTACATTCATCACACCAATGGACAGGTTTTGTTTCCGCCGCCTGCCATTCGGTATCTCGTCAGCGCCGGAGATCTTCCAGCGGCTGATGTCAGAACTGCTCAAGAACAATGATGGAGTCGTTGTGGTCATGGATGACATCTTGGTGTGTGGATTGAGCGAGGAGGAGCATGACCGACGCTTAGAGTCCGTCCTGCGCACTATAAAGCAGTCGGGCCTGAAGTTAAATAAAGCCAAGTGTCACTTTGGTAAGGAGGAACTCCACTACTTTGGACACATAATTAGCACAAGTGGCATCAGGCCGGACACAAACAAGGTCAGGGCCATCACGGAAATGCCCAGACCGACCAATGTTGGGGAGTTGCGCCAGCTGTTGGGGCTTATTAACTACGTGGGGAGGTTCCTCCCGACCTGTCCACTAACCTGCACCCGCTCAGTGAGCTGCTCAGGAAGGAGAATGTGTGGGTGTGGAGCGAGCTGCAGGAACAGGCACTGGAAAAAGCAAAGCTTATGCTCCTATCTGCACCTGCGCTTGCATATTATGACCCAAGCCACCAGAAGGTTGTGAGTGCGGATGCCAGCAGCTATGGCTTGGGAGCAGCACTGCTGCAAGATCACAGCGGCACTTTGAGACCTGTCACCTTCTGCTCACGTACTTTAACAGAGACAGAAAAACGCTACTCACAAATTGAAAAGGAGTGCCTGGCAGCAGTGTGGGCCTGTGAGCGGTCTACGAGGTATGTGCAGGGGATGGAGAGCTTCCTCCTCCAGACAGACCACAAACCACTCGTACCGCTAATTAACGTGTATGATTTGGCCAAAGCACCACTGCAGTGCCAAAGACTGCGCCTAATGAGGTTCAATGTGACGGCTGTGCATGTTCCCGGGAAACAAATGGTCATGGCCGATACACTGTCTCGAAGCCCTCTAAGTCAGGAAGCAGAGTCAGACATGGACCAGGAAGTGGAGGCGTATGTCAGAGGGGTGGTGACGAACAAACCGGTGTTAGTGGACAGACTCTCCGAGATACGAGAAGCCACACAAAGTGACCGGGATCTTCAGACTGTTATCACATGCATCCGGGGTGGTTGGCCATGCAAATTGGCCGAGTTCCCATCCTCTCCCGGGTTCTACACCGCTAGGAGTCACCTTTCAGAGTCAAACGGACTAGTACTGTATGAGGACCGAATTGTAGTCCCAACACGGCTGAGGGCCAACATCCTCAACCAAATTCACGGGGGCCATCAGGGGCTAACAAAATACGGTGCGAGAGCCAAGTTGTCAGTGTGGTGGCCGGGCATCAGTGGCGACATTAAGCGAATAGTGACGCAATGTGTGTTCTGTATAGAACACAAGCCAAAGCAGAGACGCAAACCCCTTATTACTACACCTCTTCCAGAAGGGCCGTGGCAGAAGATTGCTGCAGACCTGTGTGAGCTAAATGGGGAGAGCTATCTGATTGTGGTAGACTATTATTCACGCTACATTGAGATGGCACATCTGCCCTCCACGAGTAGCCTGCAGGTCACCAATCGCTTAAAGGGTAACTTCGCCAGATGGGGAATACCGCTGCAGTTTGTTAGTGACAATGCAATGCAGTTCACTTTAGTAGAATTCAGAGACTTTGCTGAAGCTTATGGGTTCACCCATATGACCTCCAGTCCACACTACCCCCAGTCAAACGGGGCAGCTGAGAGAGCGGTCCAAACCGCAAAGAGGATCCTCAAGCAGCCAGATCCATCACTTGCTCTGATGAGCTACCGAGTGACACCCATCACTGCCACTGGGGTCAGTCCAGCTCAACTAATGTTGGGAAGACAGATTCATACCCCTGTGCCGACGCTAGAGACGAGCTTACAGTCAGACCCTGTGGGACGGGACCTAGTGTTACAAAACGATTTGAAGGCCAAAAGGCATACAGGCACTTCTACAACAGGAGACACTCTGCCCGCCCACTCCCGGAGTTATGTCTGAGTCAACCAGTCAGGGTGATGTTGGATGGAGAGAGAGGGTGGAAAACCCCAGTGGAGATCATCGGCCCATCAGGAGAACCGCATTCCTATCTGATCAAGACGGATGGTGGCGCTATGCTGCGTCGCAACAGGAGACATCTGCAGGTGGTTCCGGAGAACATCGCGCCTGTGGACCAGCTGCACGCGCCAGGTGGGAGCCTGATGCAGCCGGTGACTCATTCCAGTCCTGCACCAACCGGCTCGGAGGTTACAGCACTACCGGGCAGCTCAACTCCGGGGTTTACACCAGGTACTCCTCTGTGACCCTCTCCTTCCCAGGGGGAAACCAGGATGACCTCGAGGGGTCGTGAGATCAAACCTCTCAGGTACAGAGATATTTAGAGACCAAGTTGCAAACATCACTTGGGTGAGTTACAAAGTTTTAATTTGTTTTGACAGAGATGTTCTCGTTGCTAGAGGAAAAAATGGAGATGTTTGTTGAACATTATACTTCTGTTGCATTACCTTCTGTGTGAGTGTGAGAGTGAAGTTCAGAACAGACTTTTCTTCGTTATTTTAGAAGGACTTTGAGGTCTTGTGTTCAAAACCAAAAGAGACTTTCAGTTTTGATTTATGGTTCGATGTTGAATATGGACATGTTGTTGTTTTGTTAACCACTGTATTTGCTGGTATATTTACCCTGTTCAACGAAATTGGGGAGATGTGGAGAGATGTGTGTGTGTGTGTGTGTGTGTGTGTATACTTGTGTTAGACAGACACCACCACAGTCGCGATGATTACGTCATCACGGCTCGACCGGGGGTTGTTGTTAGCAGTGCCATGCTACGAGGATATGCTATGTGAATCCTCCGAGAAGTTCAAAATAAAAGGAGTTATTGAGCAGTTCCTTTCCGCATTTCATTAACGTGACAGTTTTTGAACATAAAAAAACAAAAGACTCAGTGACTTCACATTACAACTATGTACAGTACAGGTATTTAAGAAAGCACAACTGCACTACAGCAACACCCGATGGTCAAAATATTGCACGTCATTCAGTTTTACCAACAGAGTGCACTTTGCATTATCATAGAGTACCATTCACCATAATGAACAAGACTTAAACCTCCATTAAAGTCACACCATATAAATAAGTGCTCACTATCCGTGATGTGAAATTCCATCGAGTAGGAGCATTTCTGGGCAACCTTGAGCAGCCTGCAGACTCAAGAAAAGACATCCTCTTTGTGGATTTTGAGAAAAATGTGGCAAACCCAGAGAGTGATGCAAAAAATATTCTGCACTCAGATAAGCATTTAGCCCCCTGAGACAGAACCAGATTCAGTCTGTGTGCATAGCAATACACAAACATTGCACTGGGGGCTATTGCTTTATCTTTGGCCTGCAAACCATTAAGAGCTGAAGCCATGACAGCAGCCACGGCTTCTTCGTAAGGAAGACTATCAAATGGCTTCGCCAAAATCCGGTCCACAACATTCAAATTGTCTGCCATTATGTGCAGCTTGCTACCTAGCTAGCTCGCTAGCTGGGACTGGCGCAAGGCTAGTGTGAAGTTTGTCGGCCTGTGAGTGCTTTGTGACGGTGGAGGAGCTCAGCAGCACCTGCTGCTCGGTAGGGACAGAAACTGCGATAGAAGTCAGAAAGAGTGATGAAATCAGTCTCCAAACACAAGCAGCTACAAAAAACCCCAAAAAAACCCACCAGAAATAGAAGCTCGATTTGTCGCTAGTCGTTTTTAACAAAGAAAATCCCGCTAAGAGGATTAGGAAAGTCTCCGGTTCAACTCAGAACAGAACGAAAAATAAAAATGCTCCCACGGATGTTTACACCAAAAGATCGCTGATTCGCTCATTTCGCTGTCAATCAAAAAGGGATTCAGCCTCAGACAGATCATCCAATCATCATGCAGAAGCTGAGCGTCCGGGGCAGCCGAGGCCAGCCCACTGCCCCATAGACCGCCAGAGACGCTGAGCGTCCGATGGGCGGGACAAGCCCAGCATTTATCCAATGACTTGTCTTGTTTCGCTGCACTCTTTGCTTCGCTATTAAACTCTGTGAACGCTCAGCGTCCACACTGTTTAAAGCACAGTGAAGCTGCGGGAATGAGTGAGGGGAAAGCCGCGTCGTTACCAGTGATAAGAAGCTGATTCTGAACAAAAGTTGAACGCGTTGTAGCGCATATTTAGTCAATGACATGTACACACAACAGTAGTATATATTTGATCACTTATTTTTTGGCATTTTAGGGGAAGCTGAGCTTCCCTTGCAGTCTTAGAGCAATCACCTTTGTAGTAGTGTAGTACTTGGTAGTCAAAATTTCAATGACTATTACAGCGTTCCACTGGTGGAACGGCGTCGGCGTGTATTATGGGGCTACCATTCTGTTGGCTAACACAGAGCCTAACGTTATCTGAGGACAGTGGATTGTACAGGCGCCAGATGCGCGCCTCCCACCATGGGATGGGGGGGAGGGGGAGGATGGGGGCACCGCTCTGCCGTAATGTAACCATGAACCCCCTCATCAGGACAACTCCCCCCCCCCCGTTTTTTTTTTTTTTGTTGTTGTTTTTCCACGCACGGTCGTGCCGCCCGCCACCCCCCCCGCGATGCCGCCCCGGGTGGCTGCCCGGTCGGCCCGCGTTCAGGACCGCCCCTGGGTGACCCTGATTTAAAGGATTAAATCCACTCCAACAGATTTTCACCAGAATCTTCAAACCTGAAAAAGCCAAAAGTTGTTGTTTGCTGCTGATCAGCACAGTTAGAGGTGATCAATAATCAATGATCCATTTGGAGTGATGAGTGTGTTAGAAGAGAAGAACTAAAGTGTGTGAATGAGATCAATGTCATGTTGATGTTTCCATGATTAAAGACCATGTGTTGCTCCGCTCCCTCCTCCTTTCAGGGTGGATCCTGGTGGAGTCCGATGGCTGAGACCAGGTCTGAGAAAGTGTAAGTCTGTTTGTACTTTGATCCATCTGTTTCTATAGAAACCACCCTCTGTGACATCACTCATTCAAGTCCTACTGACACTGAAGCAGAGTTCAACAGGAAGGCTCGTCTGATCCACGTGCATCACGTGCACAACTGCTGTGGGTGGTCAATTGATAACGCTGGCTGTGGCGTCATGTTGATCGGTGAACTGATCCATTGATGACTCCGGTTGTGTCGTCGTGTTGATCGGTGAACTGATCCATTGATGACTTGCGGTTGTGTTGTCATGTTGATCGGTGAACTGATCCATTGATAACTGTGTTGTTTTGTTCCATCAGATCTCTCTCTGGATCCAAACTCAGCAAACAGAAAACTCAAACTGTCCGATGACAACACAAAGGTGGAACATGTGGACAAGGATCAATCATAACCTGATCATCCAGACAGATTTGACCTTCGCCCTCAGGTCCTGAGTGCAACTGGTCTGACTGGTCGCTGTTACTGGGAGGTCAAGTGGAGAGGACATGTTTATATATCAGTGACTTACAGAAGAATCAGTAGGAACGGAAACAGTGACGTCTGTAGGTTTGGATTTAATGATCTGATACTCGTTTGTACTCTGTTTGGCACAATAACAGACGAACATACTGTCCTCGTCGTCCTCTTAGAGGGTTTCAGTGTCTGTCCTTCTATGAAGTCTTCTCCGAGTCTCTGATCCACCTTCTGCTGCACGTTCACTGAACATCTGTGTGCTGGGTTCAGGTTCATGTCTGGTTCAGTTTCCTCAGTGTCTCTGTGTGGACTGTAAGACAGAGAGTCTCCTCATGTGGTCACAAACACTTGATCCCACACATGAATGTTTGAACAGTAAATGTCCAGCTGGTTTGATTTTGACGTCTCAGTGGTTGTAAACTAACATGATTTTCACGATTGACAGTTTGCTTCTTCAAAGGAGCACAGCTCTATCACAAAACCTAAAACCTTCAAGTTAAATGAGTCTGTCTTTATAAATAAGTTGTACAGAAAGATGAATTGTTGTGCAAAGTTTTGATACATTTATAGTTTGTAAAATAAGTTAACAGCACCTTCAGTAATTTGCTATTTTGGATTTGATGATGAACATGTTAATGTTTGTGAATCACATTTTGTTTGATCACTATGAGAAATTAAATATTTGAATTAAAATAAAATCAATTAACCTTCATATAAGAAACAGATATTTAAAAGAATATATGCTTTGTGCAAAATGTATGTTTTCCTACAAAGGAAACAATAAGCCCAGAATTTGGAATTAAAGGTATAACTGTTATGTGTAGGACGCGGGTGGAAGACCGACCCAGCGTTTGACTGGACCCAGCGCAACAGAAGCAGAGAACGGTTGGAATAAAAACAGATTTTAATAAACAAAGAGTAGATAAAGGTACACAAATAAATAAGGATGTCGGCAGTCTGGTGAAGTGGAGGACACGGCCCGCTCCCGGCAGTTCAAAGGGGCTGGAGCACAGCAAAACTGGACCCAGGGACCGGACCGGCACCAGGTGGCTGCGACAGAACCGAGTCTGGAGAAAGGTGAGGTAAATCCAACACTCTCTTACACAGAGAGACAGTTCAAAGGTGCCCACAGTCAGCAATCTGGAGGAGAAAACAGGTAAAAATGACACCCACCCACCCCCCCACCCCCCCCCACCCCAGGAGCAGAGGAAACTGGAAGTACGTCCAGTGTCATCAACTATGACTACACCCAAAACTCAAACGGGAGGAGTGGAAACAGCGGTAATGGCGTATGGCACAAAATGGCGCCACTCCTCCGACTTTCAAACCCAGCTACAAGCATATTCCAACTGCACTAACCTCAGCAACGCTAATGGCGTACGGCACAGAAGCGGCTGAGGCTGGAGGCGGAACAGGGAATCAACAAAAGATAAACAACGACCCCCCACCCCCACCCCCCAGGTGCAGAGGTTTACTGGGAAACGCCCAGTATAACCAAACTGCACCACCCCAGCAACAATAATGGCATACGGCATTGGAGCTGGAGGAGAAGACAGGGAACAACACAGTAAAATAAAAGAAAAACAACCCAATCCCCCCCCCCCCCCCAATCACTCCCCAGAGGACATTTGCAATCAAACCCTGGGGGGTGAGACCAAAAAGGAAAAAAAAAGAACTAACAGAAAATAAAGATAAATTTACCTGAGTCCAAAGCTGTGCTCCAGCCAGCCTGTGTGTCCACTCCAACAGACCATTGACAGTGCTATAATTTACCCAAAAACAACAAATTAACCCCTACTACAAGAACACCCCACACTAAAAAGGAAACAAAAGACAGACCAATGATATATCAAGGAACAGTTGGTCTTTATCATCCTGTTCGGGAAATAGATTTTTTTTTTTTTTGTACTTGGAGTGACGTCACTATTGTTTCCGACACCTGTTTGACTGGGGTAATGTGGATACATCGGCCCGACCGAGCTGCATAGGCTCGTCCGCTGGGGGAGCCAGAGTTCCGGAAGGAGGAATCTCGGTGGAGCGAAAAAGGGGTGGACCTGATCTGTGTCGGGGAAAACCCGGTCAGAAGTCTGGCCTCTCTCGCGCCCACGCTCTTTCATCCGATCATCCAGACGAATAACCAGGGAAATCAACTCATCTAAGTCCTTTGGTTCATCTCGGCCTGTCAGTTCGTCCTTAAGGGAATCGTTTAGGCCCTCGACAAAAACACTTCGCAATGCTGCGGTATTCCAACCGGCCCGTGCAGCAAAAATGTGGAAGTCAACGGAGTAATCCGCTGCGCTCCGCTGCCCCTGTTTAAGATTCAGCAACCGTTGAGTAATGGTATTTGTTTTTAACGGGTGGTCAAAAACCAGTCAAAATTCACGGGAAAAATCCACGAAGGATTTAAGCAGAGGTGAATCATTGCTCCACAGAGCAGTGACCCAAGCCAAAGCGTCACCCCGGAGCAGATTCGTCACGTACGAGACCCGACTACTTTCTGTGGAGAAAGAAGACGGTCGTTGAGCAAAAACCAAAGAACACTGCATCAGAAATGGAGTGCAGGTTTCAATGTTTCCAGCATATGGCTCTGGGTGACAAATTACATGTTCGGGAGCTGAATCCCTGGAAGTCGGAGCTGCCTGCACCGGAGGCGGCGGGGCCGCAGCTGGAGCAACAGGAAGCGGAATAATTTGAGCTGCAAGATCCGTAATGCGAACGTCAGCTTGTTTAATCTGGGCAGAAAGTATCTGTAATTGCTCCCAGATTGTCTCCAAGTACCGTTGGGTTTTTTCCCAGAACTGAACCACCTCTGCCTCCACTGGGTCCATGTTGGGGGGCCAGAGACTTCTGTTATGTGTAGGACGCGGGTGGAAGACCGACCCAGCATTTGACTGGACCCAGCGCGACAGAAGCAGAGAACGGTTGGAATATAAACAGATTTTAATAAACAAAGAGTAGATAAAGGTACACAAATAAATAAGGATGTCGGCGGTCTGGTGAAGTGGAGGACACGGCCCGCTCCCGGCAGTTTAAAGGGGCTGGAGCACAGCAAAACTGGACCCAGGGACCGGACCGGCACCAGGTGGCCGCGACAGAACCGAGTCTGGAGAAAGGAGGAAAGGTGAGGTAAATCCAACACTCTCTTACACAGAGAGACAGTTCAAAGGTGCCCACAGTCAGCAAACACTTCCAAGCTTAATTTAGAATCAGCATTCTCCCCGCAGGTGTGGAACAACCAAGATCAAATATTAGCTGCGGTTAGAAGCTGATTGAGCAATTAGCACAGCAGCTCAACACAGGTGCGAGGGAACGCCACATTTACTGGCTTTAATTAATGAGAATCACAGAAACCAAAATACCTCAGGAAGTGCGTTGAATGGCGTTAGACCTCACCAATCCTCTCCCCAGAATCGTGGCGTCAAACATGGAGAGGCTTCAGCATCCGATGTAACAAGGTTGATCACCAAGTCGGCACAAAGTCGATCTCACAAGGTCGAGTCTCTGCACGGTGTATTCAGGGTTTAAATGCAGCCTCCCTTGATCAGGAAAGATGAGCTACAGCTGAGTTTCCTGATCAGGCTATGATGAATTTCAGGTGATGCAGGTTTCAGGTGATGAGGGTGAGGTCCTCAAACTCAGCCACAGATTAATCAGCCACTCAGTCCTGAACGCATGCCACCTGGTGACAGTCAGAAACAGAAACATAGCCAGAGCCAGCCAAACATCCCAGTCCATGACAATAACTGGAGAGAAGCACTTAATCAGTGATGAAAATGAATATTGGATTATTCACTGGATTAACAAGAGGGGTGAATATCCATGATTTAGGGCCTGCTGACCCAGAAATGAACCCACTAGCCTGGTAATTATCCATGACAAAGGTTTTTGAACACCTCGACCCGGACTGAGAGTAAAGTCAGTGGCTGGCTCAAGAAATTAACTAATTTGCATTTGTATAATGATATTGTGAATAACTGTTTTTATTGGTGTAAGAAGTTTAGAAAGGCCGCCCACTTTGGGTGGAGTTGCTGAATTGTATAAAAATGCATTGTCAGCTTTTGTGTCTTCAAAGCTGTTCTGGTGTTTCTGAAGACTGTGGATTTTGCTTCCTTTTTTGACGGCAAAAAAAAAAAAAAAAATATGCTTTGAGACTTTGATCCTCTGATTTTTTTTTTTTTTTTGGACACCTTTGAGGAAATGTTTTTATGATTGAGCAGCTAAAACACTTAGGTTCTTGTCCTAAATTCTCCATGATTCAACCATCCACCATGGCCAAGACCAAAGAGTTAAGAGTTAAGGACACCAGGGATAAAATTGTAGACCTGCACAAGGCTGGGATGGGTTACAGGACAGTAGACAAGCAGCTTGGTGAGAAGGCAACAACTGTCGGCATAATTATCAGAAAATGGAAGAAACACAAGATGACTGTCAATCTTCCTCGGTCTGGGGCTCCAGGCAAGATCTCGCCTCATGGGGTAAGGAGGATTCTGAGAAAGCCCAGAACTACACAGGAGGACCTGGTCAATGACCTGAAGAGAGCTGGGACCACAGTCACAAATATTACATTAGTAACGAACTTTGCTGTCATGGTTTAAAATCCTACAGGGCACGTGAGGTTCCCCTGCTCACACCAGCACATGTCCAGGCCCATTTGAAGTTTGCGAGTGACCATCTGGGTGATCCAGAGGAGGCATGGGAGAAGGTCATGTGTCAGGTGAGACCAAAATAGAGCCTTTTGGTATCAACTCCACTCGCCTTGTTTGGAGCATGAGAACAATCCCAAGAACTCCATCCCAACCATGAAGCATGGGGATGCTTTTCTGCAAAGGGGACAGGACAACAGCACCATACTGAAAAGAGGATGGATGGGGTCATGTATCATGAGGTTTTGCAAAACAACCGCCTTCCCTCACTAAGAGCATTGAAGATGGGTCGTGGCTGGTTCTTCCAGCATGACAATGACCTGAAACACACAGCCAGGGCAACTCAGGAGTGGCTCCATAAGAAGCATTTCAAGATCCTGGCCTCGTGTACAAAGCGTGCGTATGCACAAAAACCTGGCATACACCCACGTCCACGTGCAGATGTATCAGAAATGACTTGAGCATGGAAATGTGCGGTGCGTCACGCAAAAATTCTGTCTGGCGTACACACATTTCTACAGCTGTTCTGCCATCTCTGAAATGTACAGGTGATGCAGAGAACTGTTAACTGTGTGAAAACATGAAGTCATCAGAGAGATGTGCATATCAGAGACACACTGATGAACACTGAACACACCCACATGTTTGCAGTTATATGTGTGGATATAAAAGCATGCGCAAAGTGATGCGTAAAATGCCACTAACAGTGGCTGCAGTAGAGTTGTCAGAAGACCTTGCAAATGGTGCAATCCGACGTGAGCGTGTATTCAGGGAACACGAGGATTTACTTCCAAATGAGGATAATTGGCTCAGAAACCGATTTCGATTACCAAGGCCACTGTTACTGGAGTTGCGCACAGAACTGCGGCCGGTCCAGAGCTCAATACGGCGAGGAGCCAGGGGTTGTCTGTGCCCACACACGTGCTGACCACGCTGGGGCGTCCTGGTAACAGGGGCATTCCAGCGTGAGCTGGCTGATCAGTCAGGCATGTGCCAGTCAACCTACTGAGTCATGCCAGCTGTGTGGAACACAATCACCCAAATGTCATCAAGGTACATTCCAACATTACAGCTCATTTTGAGGTGAGAGCCGGTTTCCCGAATGTAATTGGAGCTATTAACTGCACACATTTTGCTATAAAGGCGCCATCACATGGTGAATTTGTTTTTGTTAATAGGAAACATTTTCATTCCATCATGTTCAAATCACATGTGGAGGTGTTTAAACAGCTTATTTGTGTGACTGTTCTGAACAAAAACCAGCGAGGGCACATTTGGGGATGTGAGCATTCAAATACATTTTATGACTTACTTTTATTACTACTATTTTTTTTTCTTTTCTTTTTTTTGGCTTGATGGTGAGCTGTAGAGCTTCTTAACAGGCTTCCTGTGTTCAATATTTGTTAACGTGTGTAAACTGTGATGTCAAACTGTCAGTGGAGGTGCGCCTCACCTTTTTAACATCAGTGTGTGCGCGCTGTTCTGCGTGTGTGCATGTCTGCCTCACACACACACGCTACATAGCTCCCATGAATATTTTTCCAGTTTCATGATTAATCTGTTTAACAGCTTACCGTATAAAACCGCAGCAAAATTCGTTTTACGTTGGATATTTGGCAGACATTCACTCTGGTTTACCCTCTTTGCTGCGGGTAAACCTCTACTTTGCTCAGGAAACAGTGCGACTCTGAGCAAGCCAGTCCAACATTTCCGACTTCCTGTTTTCAAAATAAAAAGGTGGGATATTCAAACCAGAGATATTGTGTTTAAAGCTATTGAGAAGCTGTTGAGCGAAAAGGCTAATATTTACATATAAAAATTAATAAAAAATATTCAGCAATTTAAAATGCAAAACTGAGGGGTGTCTCTCATAGAGCACGAAGATTCTACACTGATTTTGAGTCAATTGATCACATGTACTGGAAGCTATTGAGCTAAAATTCTAATACACACACACATCTTCAACTGCTTAGTCCAATCAAGGGTATCCCAGTAGTCACAGAGCGTGAGGCAGGGTACACCCAGGACAGGATGCCAGTCTGTCGCAGGGCCACAAACAGACAAACAAAACAACGTTCACACCCACTCGCACACCTATGGACAATTTAAAGATTCCAATCCACCTAACCCGCATGTCTTTGGATGTGGGAGGAAACCGGAGCACCCGGAGGAAACCCACAGAAACACGGGAAGAACATGCAAACTGAAAGGCCACAGGTGGGAATTGAACCCATGATCTTCTCACTGTGAGGCAACAGTGCTAACCACTAAGCCACCATACTGCCCTAAAATGCTAATATTTACATTTAAAATTAATTTAAAAATATTTTGAGATTTAAAGTGCAAAAATGAGGTGTATCTCATGCAGCCAGTGGAGTACTATGATTCGACACTGATTTTGAGTCAGCTGACTGTGGGAGAGAACAGAGAAGGCTGATGACCATAAACCACATGGAACAGAGAAAACCCGGAGGAAGCTGACGGCAAACTGTTGTGAGCTAATTCTAGCCAAGATATTTGTGAGGACCAAGTGGACGGATGCTGTGAACACAGAATTCTGAGACCCTTTTCCAACTCTTGATTAAATCGTTCTGACTGACCGTTAGCCTGTGGATGGTACCCGGACGTAAGGCTGGAGGTGGCCCTGAGGAGACAGCAGAACTCCCTCCAAAATCCAGAAATAAACTGTGGACCCCGGTCAGAGACAATGTCCTGTGGAAAGCCATGGAGACGGAAGGCATGAGCAAACATTATCTCAGCAAGTTCTTCAGCAGAAGGCAGTTTCAACAAAGGCACAAAATGACACATTTTGGAGAGGTGATCTATAACTGTTAGAATCACAATATGTCCCTTTAAGGGCAGAAGGCCAGTGACAAAATCTAGAGAAATAGGAGTCCAGGGTTGCCTAGGAATAGAGAGAGGAAATAATGACCTGGCAAGAGGACGAGTGGATGATTTGTACAGAGCAAAAACCTGACAGGTGTTAACAAACTCAGTAATGTCTCCAACCATACGAGGCCACCAAAACCGCTGTTGAACCATAAACATGGTCTTCTTGATACCCGGATGCAGGATAACTGGCTGCTGTAACCCCATTCAGTAACTTTCCCTCTAAGAGGGACAGGGACAAATAACTTCCCCGCCGGGCAGCCAACCGGAGTAAATTCATTACTGAGAGTGCGTCTAACCCGAGACTCGAAGTCCCACGTGACGGCTGAAACAAAACATGAGGCCGGTAACTGACCTTTTCCACAAGGATGCAAAAGGACACATTTTACAGGATCTGGACTAAATGGACTGAGTATGTAAAACCTTATCGATCGGACTTTACCTAAACCCTGGAAATGTAAATATCTGTGAATTTTGGCATGCTTCCCTACTTTGACTGTTTGCTTGTGTTTGTGCAATTACTGAAGAATGTTAAAAATACAAATTACAAAAAAAAAAACCCAACAATGTTATGATGTCCAGTTCTAACAGTGATCGACCGGTCGATCACGGGCCGAGTTCCAGTTGAGAGGATTTAGTGCTGCTATAACAGATTGATGCAGCAGGTGGCAGCAATGCACCAACAAGGATACCAGCAGTCATAAATGCCAGAGGAGAAGAAGAGCTCTTCTTCTATGGTGGATAAGAAAAATTGTAATTTTCATCCTGTGTTATTTTTTCATTTATTCAAACGGCAAATCCATCTGTCTCATCCGCAGTGTAAATGTGGCTTTACTGAAGAAAGGGAATTTGGAGCGGCATTTCAGACGATTCACAAGGGATAATAAATATAAGTGTAAAGATGATTGACTATATCATCAGAGCAGTAAATTGATCAGTCCATGTGAACACCTACTGCTGCTGCGTTCATGTACTGTTGGAAATTACAGCCTGTTTACTTGGATTGTTTTATGTTGGTGGGGGGTCTGCTTCGCTGGGCTCAGGCACCTTATATAGGCTAGAATTAATCTTTTGTGTGGATACAATTAATTATTTTATCAAAAAATAAAAGAAAAACCACGCTCCTGCCACAAACAACTGCTGAATCTTCTGCCTAAAATTAAAGAATTTCTGAAACCTTCAAACCGTTGCTGAATATGCACAGCTTTTGGATTTGAAAGCAAGTTTAAAAGCATGTTACATGTGCTATCAAGCAGGTTGCAAAGTGTGACCTTCAGAACTTTCCACACATGGACACAGAACTTAAGAACCAGGACAAAGACCATGGAGCCTGAGAGTGCACATTATGATGATCACGTGCAGAGCATCTTGTCAGAATTTGACAGGCGCTTCACTGACTTTGCATCCAAAGAGCCTGTTGTCAGTTTTCTCTGTTTTCCATTTTGGGGAAAATATAGATGTGGACTATATATCCAGAATGCCATCACTCTTCAACCTGGATCCTCACATTGAAAAATGACATTGAGCTCAAATCCAGAACAACACCTGACATGAATGTCCAAATCTGGAATATAATGCAGACAGAGAGTGCGTGAGTGCCCGCTTACAGCTGCTCTCAGCTCCTACTGTCCGGACTATCAATCAATCAATCAACTTTTTTCTTATATAGCGCCAAATCACAACAAACAGTTGCCCCAAGGCGCTCCATATTGCAAGGCAAGGCCATACAATAATTATGAAAAACCCCAACGGTCAAAACGACCCCCCATGAGCAAGCACCTGGCCACAGCGGGAAGGAAAAACCCCCCCTTAACAGGAAGAAACCTCCAGCAGAACCAGGCTCAGGGAGGGGCAGTCCTCTGCTGAGACTGGTTGGGGCTGAGGGAAAGAACCAGGAAAAAGACATGCCGAGAAGGGGGGCAGAGATCGATCACTAATGATTAAATGCAGAGTGATGCATACGGAGCAAAAAGAGAAAGAAACAGTGCATCATGGGAAGGGTTAACCCTAACCCCCCACAGTCTACGTCTAAAGCAACATAACCAAGGGATGGTCCAGGGTCACCCGATCCAGCCCTAACTATAAGCCTTAGCGAAAAGGAAAGTTTTAAGCCTAATCTTAAAAGTAGAGAGGGTATCTGTCTCCCTGATCTGAATTGGGAGCTGGTTCCACAGGAGAGGAGCCTGAAAGCTGAAGGCTCTGCCTCCCATTCTACTCTTACAAACCCTAGGAACTACAAGTAAGCCCGCAGTCTGAGAGCGAAGCGCTCTAATGGGGTAATATGGTACTACGAGGTCCCTAAGATAAGATGGGACCTGATTATTCAAAACCTTATAAGTAAGAAGAAGAATTTTAAATTCTATTCTAGAATTAACAGGAAGCCAATGAAGAGAGGCCAACACGGGTGAGATATGCTCTCTCCTGCTAGTCCCCGTCAGTACTCTAGCTGCAGCATTCTGAACCAACTGAAGGCTTTTTAGGGAACTTTTAGGACAACCTGATAATAATGAATTACAATAGTCCAGCCTAGAGGAAATAAATGCATGAATTAGTTTTTCAGCATCACTCTGAGACAAGACCTTTCTGATTTTAGAGATATTGCGTAAATGCAAAAAGGCAGTCCTACATATTTGTTTAATATGCGCTTTGAATGACATATCCTGATCAAAAATGACTCCAAGATTTCTCACAGTATTACTAGAGATCAGGGAAATGCCATCCAGAGTAACGAACTGGTTAGACACCATGCTTCTAAGATTTGTGGGGCCAAGTACAATAACTTCAGTTTTATCTGAGTTTAAAAGCAGGAAATTAGAGGTCATCCATGTCTTTATGTCTGTAAGACAATCCTGCAGTTTAGCTAATTGGGGTGTATCCTCTGGCTTCATGGATAGATAAAGCTGGGTATCATCTGCGTAACAATGAAAATTTAAGCAATACCGTCTAATAATACTGCCTAAGGGATGCATGTATAAAGTGAATAAAATTGGTCCTAGCACAGAACCTTGTGGAACTCCATAATTAACTTTAGTCTGTGAAGAAGATTCCCCATTTACATGAACAAACTGTAATCTATTAAACAAATATGATTCAAACCACCGCAGCGCAGTGCCTTTAATACCTATGACATGCTCTAATCTCTGTAATAAAATTTTATGGTCAACAGTATCAAAAGCAGCACTGAGGTCCAACAGAACGAGCACAGAGATAAGTCCACTGTCCGAAGCCATAAGAAGATCATTTGTAACCTTCACTAATGCTGTTTCTGTACTATGATGAATTCTAAAACCTGACTGAAACTCTTCAAATAGACCATTCCTCTGCAGGTGATCAGTTAGCTGTTTTACAACTACCCTCTCAAGAATCTTTGAGAGAAAAGAAAGGTTGGAGATTGGCCTATAATTAGCTAAGATAGCTGGGTCAAGTGATGGCTATGAGAGACCAGCTTCTTCCTCTCAGGGCCAGAAGTCCCACTAAGGAAGGGAACAACTTTTCCAACTTGAGGTCAGTCCTAGGCCTACTTGTGCTTATTCTTTTCCACCTTGCACATTCTTTTTTTTTTGCCATTCACTTGCATATGTTCTAGTTCTTCATCTCATATAATATGAGATGTGCTCAAAGAAACAAACTGTCCAGCTGGTTCCACTTTTGGGGGAGATGATGGTCTCATGAGACTCACAACCTTAAGCATTGGGCTTGAGACCAGAGGATCCTTGGTTGAAATCCCAGCCTGACTAGAAAATCACTAAGGACCCTTGGGCAAGGCCCTTAATCCCCTATTTGCTCCCGGTGTGTAGTGAGTACCTTGTATGGCAGCACCCTGACATGGGGGTGAATGTGAGGCATTAGTGTGTAAAGCACTTTGACCATCTGATGCAGATGAAAAAGCAAAATATAAATGCAGTCCATTTACCATTTACATGTCATTCTGTTCGAAGTGACCTTGTATCTGGCTGGTTTATGGATTATATCTGCAAAAATAAAAGAAGAGCTGCTTGGTGGTAATGCATCGACAGTTACATGGCATTTCTGAAAGCTTCAGAAAAAGCCTTTATGGCAAATAAAGCATAAAACTTTATGACATCAAAGCAGAAAAGCTCAGTGCAAATAAAGCATAAAGCTTTATGACATCATAGCACAAATGCTCATGGTAAAGAAAGTATAAAGCTTTATGACATCAAAGCAGAAAAGCTCAGTGCAAATAAAGCAGAAGGCTTTATGACATCATAGCACAAAGATGCAAAGTCTACAATAGATGAACCATCACTAAATGTTCATTGTGTGACCAGCAGGTGTTTCAGTCAATCCCACTGTCAGCTGAAGAGGAAAACATGAGTTCAACAATGATTGTGGATATCAATGCAATTGAACTGAAAGAAATGAAACGACAAAAACATAAAACAGGTAATGATCGCATCAAACATTAACACTGGTCAGGTGAGCATGAGGCGTGCTCTCTTAAAAACAAAACTTGAGGCTTTTTGAAGCTTTGAATGTTTTTTGACATGCTTAAATGAACTTTCATCAATGAGCTGAATCTGTTCAATTTATTTTGGTGTGTAAATGTGTTTTCCTTCCTTCAGTCTTAGAGACTCCAAATGACAGCATGAGCTGCTGTGATTGGCTGATGGTCGTTCTGTCGTTCCTGCTGGTGGTTCTCACTTTTCCACTCACCATATGGAGATGCTTTAAGGTCAGTTGATGATCAATTCAGTCTTTAACACACATTTTCTGAACTTTAACAGCAAAGATTATTATTATTATTTAGCTTATCGACAGTCATTAAACAGTCATCAGGATGTAGGACTAATTGCTGATCTGATCATGTCAGATGTTGAGGCTGGACTCATGTTTATATATTGTTTTTGTTGTTTTTTTTAATTAAAAGGCACATCGAGGGAAAAGCGTTAATTTGAATTTTAATGTGTTTGATATCTCAAGGTCTTTTCCTAAAAAAATGAGCTGACAGCATCACTCACTGTCAGGTTACAGGATCAGTGCAGATTTAAAATAAAAGTTTGACGTGATCATTAATGTGGTTTCTCTCTGTGCACAGATCATTCACCAGAATGAGAGGGCTGTTCTCTATCGAATGGGTCACATTTGGAGAGGAAGCAAAGGACCAGGTCAGATAACAACAAAAACGTTTGATCAAAGAAAATTCAAAATGTTTTTCCTCATTATTGTGTTTGCGGTGGCTTCAACTTGTGTTGTTGTGATGTCACAGGGTTGGTGTTTATGTTGCCGTTCACCGACACCTTGATTAAAGTCAGCACAAAACTCCTCACCTTAAGCATCCCATCACAAGAGGTATGACTGACACATACACACACACTACCAGATACAATCAACACGTCCAATAATTTAGCCCGTAAGGATCAAAGCCCGGCGCTCCTGGACCCACTACCACCGCCAAACACCCCCCAGGTGGACATGACAAACTGACTCTCTGTGAAGCAAAGAAGAGGTGAGGTAAGTCAGCAGTTACAACAATATCTTTCAAAAGACACACGCTATCAGCAACACATTCAGGTCTGTATCTTTTTTAACTTTATGCAAATGAGCAGCTTCTCACAACAGGTGGAGGATCACTTATCCGCACGCCACAGCAGTGAGAAGCAAGCTGCACAATTCTCATCACAATTCAAGTATACTGTGTAACAAAACACCAAGTTACTATCAACAATTAGTCAAACACTTAATTACCTTTAATGTGTGCTGACAGCATGTGTCCTCACCCTTCCCTGCTTCCCTGCCTTAAATGCAGAACGCCATCCAATTATCTGCTTCAGCTGAAAGTCTTTAAGGTTGCATGTGAGCACCAGTCACAGGTGCTACACATGATGTTGATGAGGATGAGGACTCTTCAGCCAGCACCTTCTCCACAGACAAATCAGTTCTCATGCCACCTGAAGAGCAAAGAAAAGAAAAGAACACCAAAACATCCAGCCACACCCCCCAACACACAACAGTACCCCCCCATCAACGGGAAGCCTCCCGGCGACCGAACAGACCAGGCCCGAGAACAGCACCTCCCTCTGGGGTCCACGTCAGGAAGCAGACAGCACCACGCTCCTAAGGTCCACCACAGACAGCAGGACAGGCACCGCAGCTGGAAGGCCGGCTGGAATCAACAAAAGCCCCAAAACATTCCCCAGTACAATTCAACACACAGAAAAAAAACATAAAACCCACCCAAAACCTCCCCAGGGGACCGTCCCATCAAACCCCGGGAAGAAAAGAAAAACTCCCAAATGCAAAAACCCAACACAGCCCCACAAACACAATACAAACGTAAATGCATAAAAGAAAAATAACAAACAACCCCCCCAGAATGACCTGCAGAGCCCAACCCCCCCCCCAGAAGGCCTTCATCGGCAGTTCCAGGAGGAACAGCCAGAACCATAATCCCACAAAGGTCCCCAGGTGTACATGGAGCAAAACGGCGCCCCCCAGGGGACCGTACCATCAACCCCAGGAGGTACCCTCCCCACAACCCTGGAACCCCAGACCCGGTCACACTTGGCTAGTTGGCCCCAAGCCAATTCCCCCCCAGAGGACCGTCCCATCAACCCTGGAGGTGGAACCCGGAAGGAAACAGAACAAAATCAAAAATCAACCCCCGGAGGACTACCAAAAACAACCCCGGGGGGATATAAAACAACCGCAAACCCTGTTACCCTCCCCGGCACCCCGAAAGACCCCGGGTCCCTCCCAGAGCCCCTCGGCGGCTCAACTTTGGCGAACGGCTCAAAACATTAAGCCGGAGAAGGGAACAGGAAAAAACTAACCCAGATCCAACCCCAAGGCGCAGCGGAGAACCGGAAATAGGTCCGGTGCCCCAACTCGACCATACCCCAGCCTCTCGGGAGGGGTGGAACTACCGAAATGGCGAACGGCAACAGATCGGCCCACCCCTCCGACTGAGGTAAGTCTCCGCTGCACCACACCCCGGCAACACCAATGACGAACGGTACAAAGGCTCACCGAGGCTGGAGTGGAACCGGGCCCTAACCAAACCAAGAAAAACGCCTCTAACAACCCCCCCCCAGGTGCAGAGGTCTTCTGAGAATGCTCAGCGTGACCAACCTGCACCACCCCACAACCCACAAGACAAACGGTCTTGGGGCAAGTGAGGTTGGGGTTAGGGATGTAGAGAAATAAAAAAACAACAAAATAAAACGACCCAACAACCCAAACAGAAAATACCTAAAAACACATAAAAATTAACAATGACGTGAGCCCAGGCGGACTTCTAACCGCCTAACAGTCACTTCACCAGACAATTATAACCCCTATTTAAAGAAAACAAAACATTTACCCGTGCTAGATTTTTTTTTATTTTTTTTTTATGTGTGTTATGTTGCCTGTCCCAGAACACTTGGAGACACGTCACCATTATTTCTCTTGACGCTTACATGTCGGGGCAATACAGTAATCTCTGCTCGTCCGAGCTGCATGGGCTCGTCAACAGGAGGAGCCAGAGGTCCCGTCGGAGGAGCTTCAGTGGGGCGAAGAAGAGGCGGCCCAGATCTGTGTCGGGAAAAGCCCCGAGACAAAAAAACCCGCTCTGATGGCCGCCCTCTCTCGCGTCCACGCTCCTTCATCCGATCATCTAGACGAATCACCAACGATATTAGCTCATCTAAATCGCCTGGCTCGTCACGGACTGCCGGCTCGTCCTTCAATGACTCATTTAACCCTTCCACAAACATTCCTTGTAAAGCTGCGGCGCTCCAACCTGACTGAGTAGAAACCAGAGAACATTGCATCACCACACAAGGCTCCGGACAACAAACAATCGGTTCGGACGCCGAATCTCTGGGTGACGGAGTTATCTGCACCGGTATCGATGGTGCCGCAGCTGGAGCAGCAGGAAGCGGAACAGCTTGCGCTGCAAGCTCCGTAACACGGGCGTCTGTTTGTTTAATTTGGTTTGCGAGATGCTGTAATTGCTCCCATTTTTTCTCCAAGTGTTCTTGAACTTTTTCGGCAAAAGGAACCGCCTCTGCCGCTGGGTCCATTATGGAATGGCCAGGAACTACTGTTATGTGTCGACGCGGGTAGGAGCGCTAAAAATAACCAGAAAGCGGTTCCAAAACAAAACAATTTATTTTTTTACCCTCTTTGGTGCATAATAATGTGTACAAACTAAACAGCGTCTTTCTGGTGGAGTGACTGTTGGCACGCTCTCCAGCGCCCGTAAGGATCAAAGCCTGGCGCTCCTGGACCCACTACCACCGCCAAACACCCCCCAGGTGGACACGACAAACTGACTCTCTGTGAAGCAAAGAAGAGGTGAGGTAAGTCAGCAGTTACAACAATATCTTTCAAAAGACACACGCTATCAGCAACACATTCAGGTCTGTATCTTTTTTAACTTTATGCAAATGAGCAGCTTCTCACAACAGGTGGAGGATCACTCATCCGCACGCCACAGCAGTGAGAAGCAAGCTGCACAATTCTCATCACAATTCAAGTATACTGTGTAACAAAACACCAAGTTACTATCAACAATTAGTCAAACACTTAATTACCTTTAATGTGTGCTGACAGCATGTGTCCTCACCCTTCCTTGCTTCACGGGCTCGATGTGTCAACCCCAGGCGCGGTCCTCAGCGTCTCAGAAACGAACATCACAAGGTCGAGTTCCCGGCAGTTCTGCTTGAATCACACATGCCTTAAATGCAGAACGCCATCCAATTATCTGCTTCAGCTGAAAGTCTTTAAGGTTGCATGTGAGCACCAGTCACAGGTGCTACACATGATGTTGATGAGGGTGAGGACTCTTCAGCCAGCACCTTCTCCACAGACAAATCAGTTCTCATGCCACCTGAAGAGCAAAGAAAAGAAAAGAACTGTTGGGAAAGTGTAAGTACACGGACCCACAACAGGGGGCGCAAATGAACGGACAATGGAATAGGTCAAATAACAACGCTTTACTGTTGCGAACGTGCACAACAAACACAACAGATCATACAATAGAGCGAAGGTCAAATTACAAGGTGTCGTGTGGGCAGGCTCGAGGATAGGAGACGCCTGTCCAAAGCAGAACCGGAACCACACGATTTCCTCCGCCACCAGACCCCGGGAATACTGGAGCCGCCAAGTCCCGAACTCCCAGGTGGCCACTGCCTCCGCGTGTCGGACCTGGTACTGCTGGCGAGGAACAAAAACACAGTTAAATGTGGGTGCGTCTGCACCCAGCAATCTGCACGGCAGGGAAGCTACCTCCACCTCTCGTTGGAGAAAAAGTCTGTTATCACTCACAAAATCACAAAAAGGCTTTCAATCAAGCTGTCAGGCTGAGGATATTACCTTTCAGGTAGAACGATATCTCGGCAATGAGGTGGAGATGCCGTCTTGCTGATATACCATATGATGATTGATGACAGCTGTCGTCGGTGATAAGCAACAGCTGTCACCCCGGCTGCTCCTGTGAGGCGGCAGCGCCCTCTGGTGCCTGGAGCCCGCACTCCAGGCAGGACGCCCTCTGGTGGTGGTGGGCCAGCAGTACCTCCTCTTCAGCGGCCCACACAACAAGAACACCAAAACATCCAGCCACACCCCCCAACACACAACACACCACAACTACAATGATGGCTGGTGCTGGCAGTGGATTATGATTTGACTGAGCAGTTAATATTACTGCTGGTAGTTATTTACACCGGTAAGGTGAGTCCTGATGATATTGTGGCTGTCGTGTGCAACTGTGATTTGTAATTTTGATTTTGATTTTGTCATTTTGAGTTAAAAAGAGTAAACCTGGTTGTTTGACAATAAATGGCTTCACCCAACCTCTAACCATGAGCGAAAAAAAAAGTTTTTTGTGTTATCATTCATATTCTCTGAAAAATGGCCAAAAAACAAAAATTCCGCCAGGGTATGTAAACTTTTAAGCACAACTGTATCTATTAAAAAATCTTTTGAACTGAAGAACCAATTTGTTATACAGAAACCCTTTTTTAACTAATCTACTAGTAAGTTTATGGTGTCTAGTGGAAAAATGTTGGTAATTATCACAGATTCTACCAGTTTGACTAATAGGGAGGTGTAAACACTGTATGTAGGTTTACTCGGTGTGTTGCTACTCATATAAGGAAATTTTACAATATGAAAGTTAAAATCATCCCGTTTGTCGAAAACTGCTGTTCTAAACTGTCTATCTATAAAACTCAACTCTATATCTAAGTATGAGAGTTTGTTATTGTTTTCTGTAGTCTTTTTAAGTTCTAATTCTGATGAATAAATATTTTTAATTTCATTCTCAAAATTAGGGTTATTTAAAGTCAGTAGGTCAATAACTACTATTTCCTCACTGTATATATATATATATATATATATATATATATATATATATACACATACAGTAGTTATTGTAGTATTTATTTATATACTTGTCTTGGCTGTACTCTCTGTGTTTTTAATTTAACACATCGTGTGCACTGAGCTGTCATTTCCAGATGTCAGTGAGTGGCTGGCTGGCGATCAGCTGAGAGGCACCTTGCTGTGCCATGTGCGCTCAGACATGGCTGGCTGGTCCCCATGTGATCTTCTTGTCTGTCCATAATTATCAGCATGTCATGCAAGTATATGCACGTGACATGTGTTGGGAGGGGGGGTGGGTCAGCACAGTTACTGCTATGTGTGCTGCTTGGTAACACAGACTCGTGTTGCACTTAGACAATTTTTACAGACAGCTTGAATGTGGTCATCTGCTCTCTACTCTCTTGCCAGTAGCGCGAATAGCCCTGCCTTTTCTACAGAGTGCCCATTCGACAGAAGTTGCAAATGGGCACTCGCAGGGCACTCGCTGTCTTTCAGCCGCTGATGTGTGCGAATGGTTGTGGCAACAGGTGTACGAGGTGTTTGAGGTGGCTATAATTTTTCATGAGTGGCATGCAGTTTGTCTTTTGTGCACAAGTTTGCTTCAGTCATGTTATGTGTGAAGGGCTTTAGGTTTTTTTATTATTATTTTTAATAAATTTGCCAAAATCTAAAAAAAAAAAACAAACAAAAAAAAACCTTTAACACTGTAATTATGGTGTATTGTGTGTAACATTTTGAGGGGAAAAAAAAAATTTTCATCCATTTTGGAATAAAGCTATAACATAACAAAATGTGGAAAAAGTGAAGACTGTGAATACTTTCTGGATGAACTGTACATCGTGAGTGATTGGAGACAAAAATGAGAATCTGACATTCCTGTGGGAGACACGCAGGAGCTGCCCTGGGTGCACACCAAAAAATGATCACTCATCTGTGTATGTGTGTGTGTTCATAATGGCTGAATGAGCCACAGTGTGTGTGTGTGTGTGTGTGTGTGTGTGTGTGTGTGTGTGTGTGTGTGTGTGTGTGTGTGTGTGTGTGTGTGTGTGTGTGTGTGTGTGTGTGTGTGTGTGTGTGTGTGTATATATATATATATATATATATATATATATTGGTGTGTGTGGCCACTTGGTCTTCCACCATTGCTGGGGTCATCACCACCTGTGTGCTGGATCATTCATAGAAAAACACACCAAGCATCCAAGATGTTGCAGCTGGCGTTCACTCACAATATCAGTCATACTCCTCCTCTTACTCTCTGTAACTAATAACTCATTTCATACAGTCAATCCAGTGGTATCCAAAGATGCTTCAAATAGACCAAATACCACAAACATCCAGTTGTCACTCTAGTTTGCTGTTTCGTGTCCAAGTCTCACACTTCTGTCCAGCAACATCACAGCCCCTTGGAATATAAAGGTGTCATTAAAAAAAGAATAATTTTAGCCATAGACATTTTGACAAGAAATCCCAGGTGTCTTACCATATTTTCCAGAGTATAAGTCACACGGGAGTATAAGTCGGACCTTTATTCAGCATTATCAGCTCATTAATTTTGGATTTTTTTTGCACACTGTTGAAGTGTACTTATCATTGCCATTTATTCTGTTATCATTGCTGTTTATTTTGTTTACTGCTTTGATTCCTGTTAAAGTCCAATATAAATAGTTACTGTAGTTATTATTATGAAAAACAAACATTGTTTTTTGCTATATGTCGCACTTGAGCATAAGTAGCAGGACCTCCCAAACTAGGAAACATCCCAACAAGACTTATATTCCAGAATAATACTTTATATGTTGTTTGTGATTTTAAATTGCTATTTGTATGCTATTTGTTTGTCCCTTTTGAGAGGGGCGTCCCTCCTTCATACTCCTACAAATCATTTGCAGAACCACTCGGTGTCTCACACAGCAGAGAGTAGTCATGATGTGGAATTCTATGACAAATATGTCACACAAGTATATCATGCTGAAAAGGATTCTCATTTAATTTGATGAGCTGAATTCATTTCTGTCAGTTACAGGATCTTTCTACTCCACTGATTTCACAAGCATTTTCTTGAACTTCTCCAAGTTAATTTTCTTAATGATGTAGGCCTTGTGTTTCTTATTGAGCAGCTCCATGTAGTCCACGACCATCATGCCTCGGGTGTGGGTGCCGTCCAGCTCCACTGACACTGCAACCTGCAGAATAAAATTAAGTTGCTGCCATCAGGTGATTTGAACTGAATAATGGAAGATTGAAAAGATCTGACAGCAGTTATTTCTTACGTGGTCACTCTCTGTCACCAGTGTGTCATCGATGGCAGCAGCCACGGCATACGTGTCACAGGAGTTGAAGCCTTTTCCTGCTATCACCTCCTTTTGATAGTCTGCAGATTTGGCTTTCTGTCACAACATTACAACATTATTCTTGTAGCTTTTTATTTTAAGTGAAGTTATATGGAAATGCAGTAGACATTTGAAATGATTAACCTTATTCTGGTCTTTCTCGGTATTGTGATCACTGTATATCATTTTCTTGCGCAATTTTATGTAATTGTCACCTGTCAATTGTCGACTGCATCATATGTTGTTGACAAAATTTGAACATGGAATGAGCAGAGTATATGCCATTACCTGATTGGGGTTTACTGGACCCCACTGGAAATTCGTTTTGCTAATGCAATACATGTTGCTTCTGTGATTTCATTTTGATAAAAATCTGTTTCTTAATGTTTATTTTACCATCTGGTGGAATTGTGACAGTGAAACCTCGTACCCTCTCAATGGACAGGTCTATCTTGGGTTGCAAACGAACAGAGAGAAATTAGCCAAGGTCGGCGTGTTGTGCATGACATGATGAGGCCATGGTACAGGTTTGTGCTCTAGTTTGGGTAGTGTTTATAAAATATGTAGCTGACATTTCTCAAGGGTGGTAATAAATTGTGCAAAGTTACTATAATGAGTTGGAATGGTATGAGAGTCCAGAATGTTTTTAGAACCTTAGATTTCAACAGTTTTTAGATGAACTGAACTCTTTTTTTCCCTGTTAATTACATAATTTTTTAATGTTAATTTACTGTCTTAATGTATTTATAAATTGTTTAGGTTTTTGTTATCACATACACATTATTATTATCAGTATTATTATTTTATTATTACTTCTATTTTGTTATTTGATTTTTAAATGAACTGTAATAGAAAAAAGATGCGAGATTTCTAACATCCATAATCATTCAAAGCCTACATAAAGTGAACTCTTGATCCAGAATCTGGATCCGGTGTCACAAACTAAACGGTCCCCCTAAAAATCGGTCCCCCCTGATGAGGATTAACATCCCATTTCTGCTTCAAACTGCACTCCAGTCATCATCTATCTCAGCAACAGATATCTGAAGCTTTAGTACAACAGTCATTTCCACATAAATTCAGCAGTAGTTTTGATGTAATCCTGCTAACGGTCAGGCAAATAAATACGAGGGCTGTCAATAAAGTAACGGTCCTTTTTATTTTTTTCAAAAACTATATGGATTTCATTCATATGTTTTTACGTCAGACATGCTTGAACCCTCGTGCGCATGCGTGAGTTTTTCCACGCCTGTCGGTGACGTCATTCGCCTGTGAACACTCCTTGTGGGAGGAGTCATCCAGCCCCTCGTCGGAGTTCCTTTGTCTGAGAAGTTGCTGAGAGACAGGCGCGTTGTTTGATCAAAATTTTTTCTAAACCTGTGAGACACATCGAAGTGGACACGGTTTGAAAAATTAAGCTGGTTTTCAGTTAAAATTTTAACAGCTGATGAGAGATTTTGAGGTGATTCTGTCGCTTTAAGGACTTTTCACGGTGCGAGACATCGCGCAGCGCTCTCAGGTGCCGTCGTCAGCCTGTTCAAGCTGAAAACCTCCACATTTCAGGCTCTATTGATCCAGGACGTCGTGAGAGAACAGAGAAGTTTCAGAAGAAGTCGGTTTCAGCATTTTATCCGGATATTCCACTGTTAAAGGAGATTTTTTTAATGAAAGACGTGCGGACGGATCCGTGCGGACGGATCCGTGCGTCGGGACGCAGCCGACGCGGTGCGGCGGCACAGGAAAAACACCTCCGTGTTGATAACCATTTGTAAAATCCAGGCGGCTTTTGATGGCTTTCAGTGGAGTGAGTATATGAGAAATTGTTTAACAGGCAGGACATGTTCCAACTTGTCCTTAAGGCTTTCAACAGAGGTGTTTTTCCTGTGGCGGACCGTCGCGGCGGCTGCGTCCCGACACGCGGACCCGTCCGCACGTCTTTCATTAAAAAAAATCTCCTTTAACAGTGGAATATCCGGATAAAATGCTGAAACCGACTTCTTCTGAAACTTCTCTGTTCTCTCACGACGTCCTGGATCAATAGAGCCTGAAATGTGGAGGTTTTCAGCTTGAACAGGCTGATGACGCCGCCTGAGAGCGCTGCGCGATGTCTCGCACCGTGAAAAGTCCTTAAAGCGACAGAATCACCTCAAAATCTCTCATCAGCCGTTAAAATTTTCACTGAAAACCAGCTTAATTTTTCGAACCGTGTCCACTTCGATGTGTCTCACAGGTTTAGAAAAAATTTTGATCAAACAACGTGCCAGTCTCTCAGCAAATTCCCAGACAAAGGAATTCCGACGAGGGGCTGGACGACTCCTCCCACAAGGAGTGCTCACAGGTGAATGACGTCACCGACAGGCGTGGAAAAACTCACGCATGCGCACGAGGGTTCAAGCATGTCTGACGTAAAAACATATGAATAAAATCCAAAAAAATAAAAAGGACCGTTACTTTATTGACAGCCCTCGTAAATAAACAAACACCAATTACTTTATTACGTCCTTGGCAGATATAATCAGTGTTTTCACTTTCTTGTGTCATCCATGTATATTTAATTTATTTACAATTACTTTATATGCTTGCATTGAACTACTAAATAAAATCACACACATACTTTTAATAAATTATAAAGATGATTTCCTGCTGGAATGGCATGTTAGTCGAGACTAATTAGCGACATTAGCTAATATCTGCATTTTCTCCAAAAATATGAGTCCTATCAATGGTCTGTTTTCGCCACGCATGCAGACACAGAGACCTTTTTGTCTTTTCTGCATTCTGTCACAAGCAGGTACTTCTATTTTTACACATGCACAAACAGAGACGGCGGCAGAAGACATCAAAGTCAATACACGTCTCACCCACGGTAACGGCAACATGACACTTTTTCTTGTTTTCACAGCGTTCGTCCTTGACCCAAATCCATAAGCAAACCAAATGACAAATGTCAGTTCTCCCCAGTCTCTCCGTGATCAACGTCATATTCATGCAATGCACACACACACGCACGGATGCAGAGGCCCCTTGGCTATTATAATATAGATAGCAGCAACAGTATCACACTATAATGTGAGAAATGTTTGTTGGTTTGCATGTGTTATTGTTTGTTCTAGTACTCTCCTCCAAGTAGGAAATGTAGGCGAATGCTTGAATTTCCCAGTAAGGTAAAATTTGCTAACAGTCAGTCATTGGGGTCAAGGTCATGTCTGCCTATCTGTTTATTGGCCTATTCCTCACAGATCTCTTCGCTGATTTCTACCAAAGTTGTTATGCCAATGAAGGCTGGCCCTGAAATTGACAGATCTGGCAACTTGCTTCCAACGGATTATTTGCTGTTGTAACGCTCTTCCAGTCTCAACACAGTTATATTTGTTTCTTTTATTTCTGTTTAACCCTTCTTTTGGTTTTTAAGTGTGTCTACTCTGAATCTTATTTAACTACATTCCTCCTGTTGTGAATCACTAGCAGTTAGCTTGCATTAGCTAGATTGACTCTCCCCCCCACCATTTCTTTTATTACTGTTTTTACCAGTCTAATACTTCTGTTAGTTTTTCAGTGTAACTGCTGTGAATTTTAGGTCGTTATTTTACTCTTGTGCAAATCTTAGGAGTGGCTAGCATATTCGCTGGCAGTTAGCTTTTGTTAGCTAGGTCGACTCACCCCCCCCCCCCCCCCCCCCGTTTCTTTAATACTTCTGTTACTTTTTCAGTGTAACTGCTGTGAATTTTAGCTCATTAATTTACTCCTGTGTGAACCTTAGGAGTGGTTAGCATATTCATTAGTGGTTAGCTCGCGCTTGCTTGGCTATACTCTTGAATTTTCTGGTGCACAAAGTAGACTACACTTCACATAAATCCTGCGTGATGCTGGCAGCTAGGGTGGCGCTTTAAGCTAGAACAGCTTCTTAGCTTAGTGGAGATAGATGTTACAGGCACTCCAGATGTGGTTAGTGTTGGGCCAGCTAGCATGCCCAGTTAGCATCAGCCTAGAAACGCCGGCTTTGGAGGACAGCTTTCGGACTGTGGTTAGGCGGAGGAAGTCATGTAGGGCTTGGTGCCCGGTTGTGGTACGTGATGACACTCACCACTGTGAACTGTGAACCAGTTTTCTCCCTTGGATATGGGGATGAGGTGGACTTCATAGATAATTGGCAAAGCTTCTGGGGAAAACCTGGTCTTGTTAGGAGAGACGGCATCCATCCCACTTTGGATGGAGCAGCTCTCATTTTTAGAAATCTGGTCAATTTTATTAAACTCTCCAAACCGTGACTACCCAGGGGAGGGACCAGGAAGCAGAGTTGTAGTCTTACACACCTCTCTGCAGCTTCTCTCCCCCTGCCATCCCCCCAATACCCCATCCCCGTAGAGACGGTGCCTGCTCCCAGACCACCAACAACCAATAAAAATCTATTTCAGCATAAAAAATCAAAAAGAAAAAATATAGCACCTTCAACTGCACCACAGACTAAAACAGTTAAATGTGGTCTATTAAACATTAGGTCTCTCTCTTCTAAGTCCCTGTTGGTAAATGATATAATAATTGATCAACATATTGATTTATTCTGCCTTACAGAAACCTGGTTACAGCAGGATTAGCAGCAATCTTCCACTCCAGCTTATTAATTAATCAAAAACCCAGACAGAGCTTTAATTCATTTGAAAGCTTGACTCTTAGTCTTGTCCATCCAAATTGGAAGTCCCAAAAACCAGTTTTATTTGTTATCTATCGTCCACCTGGTCGTTACTGTGAGTTTCTCTGTGAATTTTCAGACTTTTTGTCTGACTTAGTGCTTAGCTCAGATAAGATAATTATAGTGGCTGATTTTAACATCCACATAGATGCTGAGAATGACAGCATCAACACTGCATTTAATCTATTATTAGACTCAACTGGCTTTGCTCAAAATGTAAATGAGTCCACCTACCACTTTAATCATACTTTAGATCTTGTTTTGACTTATGGTATGGAAATTGAAGACTTAACAGTATTCCCTGAAAACCCCCTTCTGTCTGATCATTTCTTAATAACATTTACATTTACTCTGATGGACTACCCAGCAGTGGGGAATAAGTTTCATTGCAGTAGAAGTCTTTCGGAAAGCGCTGTAACTAGGTTTAAGGATATGATTCCTTCTTTGTTATGTTCTCCAATGCCATATACCAACACAGTGCAGAGTAGCTACCTAAACTCTGTGAGTGAGATAGATTATCACATCAATAGTTTTACATCCTCATTGAGGACAACTTTGGATGCTGTAGCTCCTCTGAAAAAGAGAGCCTTAAATCAGAAGTGCCTGACTCCGTGGTATAACTCACAAACTCGCAGCTTAAAGCAGATAACCCGTAAGTTGGAGAGGAAATGGCGTATCACTAATTTAGAAGATCTTCACTTAGTCCCACTTTACTTGGCCCCACAAATCTTAGAAACATGGTGTCTAACCAGATCCTTACTCTGGATGGCATTACCCTGACCTCTAGTACAACCCCTGGCAAAAATTATGGAATCACCGGCCTCGGAGGATGTTCATTCAGTTGTTTAATTTTGTAGAAAAAAAGCAGATCACAGACATGACACAAAACTAAAGTCATTTCAAATGGCAACTTTCTGGCTTTAAGAAACACTATAAGAAATCAAGAAAAAAAATTGTGGCAGTCAGTAATGGTTACTTTTTTAGACCAAGCAGAGGGAAAAAAATATGGACTCACTCAATTCTGAAGAATAAATTATGGAATCACCCTGTAAATTTTCATCCCCAAAACTAACACCTGCATCAAATCAGATCTGCTCGTTAGTCTGCATCTAAAAAGGAGTGATCACACCTTGGAGAGCTGTTGCACCAAGTGGACTGACAAGAATCATGGCTCCAACACAAGAGATGTCAATTGAAACAAAGGAGAGGATTATCAAACTCTTAAAAGTGTTGTATGGCTGGGGGGGCCTGGCTGCCTTTTTGTTTCTGTCTTTTGTCCTGTCTTTTGTTTTTCCTTCCAGGTGGCTTGCATTTGGGACTGAGTGGCTGTGTAGCTGAGTTTATCAGGACCTCACCCTGATCACCTGAGGCTGATCACCTGCGGCTCGTCAGGACTCACAGCTGTGGTGCATCTACATGGATTGGAACATGGTGGCATTTAAGACTGGAGTACACAGTGTGTATTTGCCAGAGACTCGACCTTGTGACCAGACAGGTGAGATCGTCGTCTCGGGAGCCATCTCATCATCAGTGGATGCAGAGAACGTCCAGGTTTGATGCATGGTCTGTGAAAGAGGAGGGGGTGAGGTCTCACGTTCGTCAGCACACTTCCTGAGGTACGTTAGATTTTGTGACTAACATTTATACAGTCAGTAAATGCGGTGTCCCTCACACCTTATTATATTGAGATGTTATGTTAGTCGCTTTAATCAGCTTCCACTGCAGTGGAGTTTTGTGAACTGGGTGTTCCATGCCTGCAGGGTTGGAAGCTGATTAGTAATTAAGCCAGGAATTGTTTGCTGTTTGTGCACCTTTGAGCGTTCTCTCTGTGTGTTGAGTGTGGACTCACATAATGATTCCTTCTTTCACAGACTCAGTTTGTCGCGGCCACCTGGGGGGTGTCAGTGGGGTCCTTGGGTCCGAATTGGTTCTGGCTCCGGACCGTTAGCGCTGCTGGGAGCGCACTGCAAAACCACCACGCCAGACCGCGCACTTTTATATTTTTTTTCACAGCACTGTTATGTTCATTAAACTCTGTTATCCTTTGTACCGTGCTCTGCTTATTTTATACTGGGTCCTTCAAACGCTGGTCGGTTCTCCGGGCTGCGTCCGACACATAACAAAAAGAGGGTAAATCATCACACAATCTTGCAAAAGATGTTGGTTGTTCACAGTCAGCTGTGTCTAAACTCTGGACCAAATACAAACAACATGGGAAGGTTGTTAAAGGCAAACATACTGGTAGACCAAGGAAGACATCAAAGCGTCAAGACAGAAAACTTAAAGCAATATGTCTCAAAAATCAAAAATGCACAACAAAACAAATGAGGAACGAAAAGGAGGAAACTGGAGTCAACATCTGTGACCGAACTGTAAGAAACCGCCTAAAGGAAATGGGATTTACATACAGAAAAGCTAAACGAAAGCCATCATTAACACCTAAACAGAAAAAAACAAGGTTACAATGGGCTAAGGAAAAGCAATCGTGGACTGTGGATGACTGGATGAAAGTCATATTCAGTGATGAATCTCGAATCTGCATTGGGCAAGGTGATTGTAACGGTTGACAATATGATTGCAGTTCACTTGTTTTACCAATAGATGGCACTTGTGTATTAAGAACGCATACACGAAACTTTATTTAAATCGTTTTATTTTGTACAAGTTTATATTGTTTTCCTATTATTGAAGCATAAATCGTAAGTGTATGTGAGTAATAATATTTAATTTCAGTCCATTTTGAGCGTATAAGTTTAACTACTTGAGTCTAGCTTAAGGTCACGCGAACTACTTCCGGTTTTACGTTGTCAGTCTTCGCTAAAGTCAAATCCGAAAGTGCGTAAGTTAAGAAAGCCAATTAAAGAGTAAATGTCAAGTTTCAGTTCACCGGTTTGTTTGCTAGCAGGCCAAAGTGGTATGTATATTTTGTATGTGTAATGTGCAGTTTTATGTGCGCATTTGTGTTTTATAAGCCAAGGCTAATGCTAAAATTTATGTTTGCTAGTTCTACGGTGGGAACTGTGAAGATGCAAAAAGGTGCAAAGACCACAGTAAACATCAGTCAAAAGAACTCTCAGGTCTCCTTTGTTTGTGGACGAACCGGCACAGTAAACACTACACTGCCCCAGAGAAAGCATCAAGACGATCGGGACCAAAGCTACTGGCAAGAGGCAGCACATGGCAGAGAATTATCACATGCTCCAATAAAGCACCATTTAAACTAAGATAACGTGAGCAAGTGAAAGCTAAGCAAGCCAGGCCTGAAGACTGTGTCTGGGAAGTAGCACGAGCATTTGTAAACTGCATCTGAAAGTCAGGATAAGAAGTCTATAAGTAAATGCATAAGAAAGATAAAAGCATCACGCTAAAAATACAATGGCAGATGAAGACACAGTACAGCCTACTGAAGAAGACAGGGCAGAGTTTGATTCACAAGACAATGAAAATGAAGAACAGGCAGGCGAAGTAGCTTCACAGCTCACTGTATTAGTTGAACAGCCTGAAGATGTTCGCAAAAGCCAGCGAAGGCGCACACTTACAGAGAAAGGAAAATCTCTACAAGAGGCTAAGTTGAGTGATCTGACCAAAGATTTTCAACGGCAGTACAAGAAGTGGAAATACCATGTAAACTGTTTCAAGAAGTTTCTGAAAAGCAAAGATGTAGAATTAATTTCTGAAGCTGTAACAAGCCACCAAGTACCTCTACAGGCAACTGGGATACAAACAGCAGCTCCCTCCACAGAAGAAGTAGCCTCTATTGATCTGGTTAAACTGCTCGCTGAAGCCATCACTGCTAATAGAATCCCTATTCCAGAACCTGCAGTCTTCTTAGGTGATCCACTGCAGTACGATTGGAAACTGTCTTTTCAGACACTAGTTGACCGCAAAAACCTGCCAATACAAGAAAAGCTCTTCTTTCTGCGAAAATACGTTGGAGGTTCAGCAAAGAAGGCCATTGAAGGTCACTTTTTAGTTGGAACAGAAGCAGCATATCTTGCAGCTTGGGAAACTCTTGAAGACAGATTTGGAAATCCCTTTGTAATTGGCAAATCCTATCGCGACAAGATATGCATGTGGCCAAAGATCACTACCAAGGACAGTAAGGATTTACATGAGTTTGCAGATTTCCTAACCAGTGTTGAGTCAGCCATGCCCTACATACAAGGATTACAAGTACTGAATGACTGCACTGAAAACATGAGAATCGCAGCAAAGCTACCAGATTGGCTAAGTGCACGCTGGAACAGGAAAGTGACAGAGTTTCAAGATGAGTACAAAATGTTTCTGAATTTCAGTCATTTTGTAAGGTTTTTAAACCAAGAAGCAAGGATCGCATGTAATCCGATCACTTCATTGCAAGCGATAAAGCCATCTGACCAAGAGCCCAAATATTTTAATAAAGAGAAGCAAAGAAGAAGTCATGCTCTTAATGCGAAAACACTGAGCACAAGCAGCAATGAAAAGACAACCATGACATGTCTCTTTTGCAAGAAACCTGGTCACACTCTACACAAGTGTAGAAAGATAATGGAGAAAACAGTCGAAGAAAGAGTAAAGTGAGTGCAGTCCGAGAAACTGTGCTTTGGCTGTCTCAAGTTCAGCCACAACTCAAAAAACTGTTCATCCAGAAGTGTATGTGACAAATGCGAAAAACCACACCCAACATGTCTACATCAAGACAGAGAGAAAAGAGACAAAGAACAAAATCCAAAGATAACTCAAGAACTTCCAAAAACAAATCAAGAAACAGAAAAGCTGTCTCAAACTCAAGAACAAGAATCCAAACAAGTCACATCGAACAGAGTGGTACAACAAAAGGCTAAAGGTTGTACTTCCTCAGTCATTCCTGTCTATATATCCACCGTAGACAACCCAACGGAGGAGAAGCTGTATACGCTTTACTTGATACTCAGAGTGACACCACATTCATCCTCAGAGACACCGCCGACTCACTCAACGCCAAGGCTGAGCCAGTCAAGCTCAAGATCTGCACAATAACGTCCAAAACTAAAGTTGTGTCCAGTCACAAGTTGAAAGACCTTCAAGTAAGAGGCATTAATTCTGAAACGAGAATCAAGTTGCCAGCCACTTATACTAGAGACTATATTCCTGCCAACACATCTCATATTCCCACAAATAAGACAGCAGAGAACTGGTCTCATTTAATACATCTGTCAAAGGAAATGGCCCCCAAACTTGATTGTGAAGTTGGATTCCTCATAGGATATAACTGTCCTCAAGCTCTATTCCCTCTGGAAGTCGTCAGTGGTGAAAGAACCCAACCCTTTGCACAAAAGTCCCTGCTTGGTTGGAGCATCATTGGCTACAGCCACTCTGAAAGTAATGATGAAGATGACATTGGAGTAAGCCATCGTGTTATTGTGAAACACGTTTCGCCAGCTGTTGAGTCTAAAGAGTTTAAAGGTGAAGTCCACTTTGTGAGCAGAAACAAAGTTACAGAGGTCATTACACCGGCAGTGTTGGGAAGGTGTCGTAGCACGGACCCACAACAGGGGGCGCAAAGGAACGGACAATGAATAAGCCAATGAGTAACAATTTAATTTTGTGACAACACACAACTAAACACACAAGATATGTATAGTCAATTAACACCAGGTGACATGCGGGCAGGCTCGAAGATAGAAGACCCCCGACGAGAGATGAGCCGCGTCCCACACGGCTTCCACCACCAACGGCCTGAAGAACACCGGAGCCGCCAAGTCCCGAGTCCCCAGGTGGCCTCTGTCTTCGGCTGTCGACCCTGGTACTGCTGGCAGAAAACAAAGACAGGATGGATGAGTGTGAATTCACACACTCAGTAATCCACAGTCTGCACTCAGTTAGGAGGGAGCTCCTCCACCTCCAATCACACACTCGTGCAGCTCCTGTGATAACCACTTATCTGAGTGGGGTGGGAGGTGAAGCCGTCACAGTCCACACCAAATGCCAACTCCGCAGATAGGGTATCCGTCCCAGGAAAACGGCTGCAAAAAGAGATCAGACTAATATTCAAATCTTTTAGTCAGCAGAGAAAATTACCTCTTCGGTAGTTGATTTCTCGGCGGGGAGGTGGAGTTGCAGTCCGGCTTATGTAGTGGTGTTAAAGAGTGACAGCTGGTGCGATGAGTGACAGCTGTCACTTCTTCTGGGTCTGGCGCCCTCTCGTGCTTGGAGCCCGCACTCCAAGCAGGGCGCCCTCTGGTGGTGGTGGGCCAGCAGTACCTCCTCTTCAGCGGCCCACATAACAGGCAGAGATAATTAAAGTGCTAGAGATGGACTTTGTAGAAAGGAGCATTGAGGAAGAATCAATGTCACAAGAAGATCTTATGTTTCTATCTAAAGTGAAGGAAGGCATTAAGCAAAAGGAAGATGGTCATTTCGAACTACCTTTACCCTTTAAGGAGGAGAGACCAGATTTGCCCAACAACAGACTTTGTGCAGAGCACAGGCTCAAGTGCTTGGAAAAACGCTTAATAAAAGACCATAGTTATTTCAGAGACTATGTAGCATTCATGCAAGACATCATAACAAGAGGCGATGCTGAAAAGGTGCCAGAGGATGAGATAAGCAAACAACCAGCCTGGTATATCCCTCACCATGGCATATACCATCCACAGAAGCCTAATAAGATACGAGTTGTTTTCGATTGCTTGGCAAAATTCCAAGATACATCGCTAAATGAACATCTCCTGACAGGACCAGATCTCACGAACACCTTAGTAGGAGTTCTGTGTCGCTTCAGGAAAGAACAGGTGGCAATCATGTGTGACGTCGAACGCATGTTCCACCAATTTCATGTGGCTCCACAAGATCAAGATTATCTACATTTCCTTTGGTGGGAGGACGGCAACATAGAGCAACCACCATCTGTGTTTTGTATGAAAGTCCACTTGTTTGGCGCAGCCTCCTCGCCTGGATGCGCAAATTTCGGGCTCAAACATCTAGCTGCCCAAGACAAAGGCAAGTTCAGTCAAGCCACTGTTAAGTTCATACAACGTAACTTCTACGTGGATGATGGTTTGACAGCTGTGGACTCAGAACAAGAAGCTATTCAGCTTGTAAGAGAAGCAAGAGAACTTTGTGCTACAGGAAAGCTGCACCTGCACAAGTTTATAAGCAATAGTAAGGAGGTTATTGCCACAATCCCCAGAGAAGAATGTGCAGCAGGAGCTACAGACCTGGACCTAGCGCTAGGAGAACCGAAGATGGAACGGGTGTTAGGAGTCCAGTGGTGTATAGCATCCGACACATTTTGCTTCAGAGTTGTTGTTAAGAACAATCCTTTCACATGGAGAGGAGTGCTCTCTACTGTGGCGTCTATACATATTTGACCCACTTGGATTCGTCGCCCCATTCATTCTGGTCGGCAAAGGAATTCTACAAAGAATGTGTCAGGAAAAGCTGGGTTGGGATGAGCCACTTCCAGAAGATCTTAAGCCAAAATGGGAAGCCTGGCTGAAAGACCTCCAGAACCTGTCCACTATAAAGATACCAAGATGTTATGTCCCATCAAAATTCAAGCAAGTCCAGCGGCATGAACTACACAGTTTTTCCGATGCTAGTGTATCCGGCTACGGAGTGTGCTCATATCTCAGAACTGTGACCAAATTAGGAGAAATGCAGTGTGCTCTAGTAATGGGAAAAGCTAGAGTTGCTCCCACAAAGGTGACAACCATTCCAAGATTGGAGCTCTCAGCCACAGTAGTAGCTGCCAGAACAGCAAGTTTCCTGAAAAGAGAGTTGGAAATACACGATTTACAAGAATACTACTGGACTGATTCCAAAGTCGTCCTTGGTTACATTAACAATGATGCAAGACGATTCCATGTATTTGCAGCCAACAGAATACAGCAAATCAAATCAACTACAGAACCAACTCAATGGCAATACGTTGCCTCAGAACAAAATCCCGCTGATCATGCATCGCGTGGAGTCATGACAAAAGAACTAGTGGAATCCAACTGGTTCACTGGACCAAGTTTCTTATGGCAAAAGGAACTGCCCAAGGAAGAAGTTAAAGTAAAAGAATTCAGTTTGGAAGATCCTGAACTCAAAATCACACAAGTTTTCACAGTTAAAGCAAGAGAAGAAAAGTCTATTGTTGATCAACTCCAAAAGTTTTCTGCTTGGAAGAGAGTGGTGAAGGCAATAGCAAGATTAAAGCGATGCGTGAAACATGCAAAGAATCCAAATGAAATGTCCTATGAAAGTAGTACGCTGGAAGAAAGAAAGGAAGCGGAGGAGTTTATCATACGCACAGTTCAAAAGGAAGCATTCAGTGAAGAAATTAAGTGTCTGAGAGAAAAGGAAGAGATCAAAGTTTCTCACTCGAAGCTTCATCAGTTAAGTCCATTCCTCGATAGCCACAATATCCTGAGGGTGGGAGGAAGATTGACAAGAGCGTCACTCCATCCATATGTCAAACATCCAGCCATACTTCCAAAGGAACATCACGTTTCACATCTACTCATCAAGCACTTTCATGAAAAGATTCTTCATCAAGGAAGAGGGATGACAGTCAATGAAATATGAGCCAATGGCATTTGGATTGTTGGCTGCAGTAGTGAAGTGTCATCATTCATCTATAAGTGCATCAAATGCAGAAAGTACAGAAAAGGTGGTCAAGAACAAAAGATGTCAGACCTACCATCTGAAAGAATGGAAGCTACCCCTCCATTCACATACAGCGGTATGGATTGCTTCGGACCATTCTATATAAAGGAAGGAAGAAAGGAAATAAAAAAGTATGGACTCTTGTTTACATGCATGTGCTCCAGAGCGATTCATCTTGAAGTACTGGACGATCTCAGCACAGACTGTTTTCTCAATGCACTTCGTTGTTTCATCTCCATTCGTGGCAACATTAGTCAATTGCGTTGTGATCAAGGCACTAATTTTGTTGGTGCGAAGAATGCGTTCCTAAATCTAACACAAGTCACTAAAGAGAAAGTGAAAGAGCTGGGAATAAGTTTCATTTTCAACTCACCTGCTTCCAGTCACATGGGAGGTGTCTGGGAAAGACAGATTAGGACAATAAGAAATGTTTTAAGATCTGTCTTGGATGAATCAGCCTCAAGATTGGATACTTCATCATTGAGAACTTTCATGTATGAAACCATGGCTATAGTGAATAGTCGACCACTAACTGTAGAGTGTATCAACGACCCTGTAGGACCAGAGCCGCTGATGCCAAATCACATTTTGACAATGAAATCAGCAGTGATCTCTCCACCGCCGGGAGAATTTGTCAAAGAAGATCTCTATCTGCAGAAAAGATGGAAAAGAGTGCAATATTTGTCAAATGTATTCTGGACCAGATGGAGAAAGGAATACCTGTTAAACCTGCAACAGAGAAGAAAACGGAATAAGAGCAGAAGAAACACAAAAATCAATGACATTGTTTTACTGCAAGACGATTGTGTTCCGAGAAACCAGTGGAAACTCGCCAGAGTCGTGGAAGTCACACCAGGAGCCGACGGAAAAGTCAGAAAGGTCAAGCTTCTTCTTCGTGACTCTACTCAAGATAACAAGGGAATATGTATAACTAAGACTACTGTTTTAGAAAGACCAATTCATAAGACTATTCTTTTACTTGAAGCTGAGTAATGTTTGCTAATGTTGAGTTCATACTGTGCAACTTCTATGTAGGATCACACAAAAGCTAGTAGTGTGATGGTGGGAGTATAACGGTCGACAATATGATTGCAGTTCACTTGTTTTACCAATAGATGGCACTTGTGTATTAAGAACGCATACAAGAAACTTTATTTAAATTGTTTTATTTTGTACAAGTTTATATTCTGTTTTCCTATTATTGAAGCATAAATCGTAAATGTATGTGAGTAATAATATTTAATTTCAGTCCATGTTGAGCGTATAAGTTTAACTACTTGAGTCTAGCTTAAGGTCACGCGAACTACTTCCGGTTTTACGTTGCGAATCTTCGCTAAAGTCAAACCCGAAAGTGCGTAAGTTAAGAAAGCCAATTAAAGAGTAAATGTCAAGTTTCAGTTCACCGGTTTGTTTACTAGCAGGCCAAAGTGGTATGTATATTTTGTATGTGTAATGTGCACTTTTATGTGCGCATTTGTGTATTATAAGCCAAGGCTAATGCTAAATTTTATGTTTGCTAGTTCTACGGTGGGAACTGTGAAGATGTAAAAAGGTGCAAAGACCACAGTAAACATCAGTCAAAAGAACTCTCAGGTCTCCTTTGTTTGTGGACGAACCGGCACAGTGATGATGCTGGAACTTTTGTTTGGTGCCGTTCCAATGAGATTTATAAAGATGACTGCCTGAAGTTAAGTCATTAAGTCATTAAGTCCATGCCTCAGAGACTGCAAGCTGTTATAAAAGCCAGAGGTGATGCAACAAAATACTAGTGATGTGTTGGAGCGTTCTTTTGTTTTTCATGATTCCATAATTTTTTCCTCAGAATTGAGTGATTCCATATTTTTTTCCCTCTGCTTGGTCTAAAAAAGTAACCGTTACTGACTGCCACAATTTTTTTTCCTGATTTCTTATAGTGTTATAGCCAGAGAGTTGCCATTTGAAATGACTTTAGTTTTGTGTCATGTCTGTGATCTGCTTTTTTTCTACAAAATTAAACAACTGAATGAACATCCTCCGAGGCCGGTGATTCCATAATTTTTGCCAGGGGTTGTAATACTGTGAGAAATCTTGGAGTCACTTTTGATCAGGATATGTCCTTCAATGCGCATATTAAGCAAATATGTAGGACTGCTTTTTTACATTTGCGCAATATCTCTAAAATTAGAAAGGTCTTGTCTCAGAGTGATGCTGAAAAACTAATTCATGCATTTATTTCCTCTAGGCTGGACTACTGTAATTCATTATTATCAGGTTGTCCTAAAAGTTCCCTGAAAAGCCTTCAGTTAATTCAAAATGCTGCAGCTAGAGTACTGACAGGGACTAGAAGGAGAGAGCATATCTCACCCATATTGGCCTCTCGTCATTGGCTTCCTGTTAATTCTAGAATAGAATTTAAAATTCTTCTTCTTACTTATAAGGTTTTGAATAATCAGGTCCCATCTTATCTTAGGGACCCCAATAGAGCGCTTCGCTCTCAGACTGCAGGCTTACTTGTAGTTCCTAGGGTTTGTAAGAGTAGAATGGGAGGCAGAGCCTTCAGCTTTCAGGCTCCTCTCCTTTTGGAACCAGCTCCCAATTCAGATCAGGGAGACAGACATCCTCTCTACTTTTAAGATTAGGCTTAAAACTTTCCTTTTTGCTAAAGCTTATAGTTAGGGCTGGATCAGGTGACCCTGAACCATCCCTTAGTTATGCTGCTATAGACTTAGACTGCTGGGGGGTTCCCATGATGCGCTGTTTCTTTCTCTTTTTGCTCTGTATGCACCACTCTGCATTTAATCATTAGTGATCGATCTCTGCTCCCCTCCACAGCATGTCTTTTTCCTGGTTCTCTCCCTCAGCCCCAACCAGTCCCAGTAGAAGACTGCCCCTCCCTGAGCCTGGTTCTGCTGGAGGTTTCTTCCTGTTAAAAGGGAGTTTTTCCTTCCCACTGTAGCCAAGTGCTTGCTCACAGGGGGTCGTTTTGACCGTTGGGGTTTTACATAATTATTGTATGGCCTTGCCTTACAATATAAAGCACCTTGGGGCAACTGTTTGTTGTGATTTGGCGCTATATAAAAAAAATTGATTGATTGATTGATAATGAACCAGGCCAATAATCAGTCAACACCTTATACGTATGTGTGTGTGTGTGTGTGTGTAATATATATATATATATAGAGCATCCCAAACATGCTCAATGGGTGACATGTCCGGTGAGTATGCCGGCCATGCAAGAACTGGGACATTTTCAGCTTCCAAGAATTGTGTACAGACCCTTGCAACATGGGGCCGTGCATTATCCTGCTGCAACATGAGGTGATGTTCTTGGATGTATGGCACAACAATGGGCCTCAGGATCTTGTCACGGTATCTCTGTGCATTCAAAATGCCATCAATAAAATGCACCTGTGTTCTTCATCCATAACAGATGCCTGCCCATACCATAACCCCACCGCCACCATGGGCCACTCGATCCACAGCATTGACATCAGAAAACCGCTCACCCACATGACGCCACACACGCTGTCTGCCATCTGCCCTGGACGGTGTGAACCGGGATTCATCCGTGAAGAGAACACCTCTCCAACGTGCCAAACGCCAGCGAATGTGAGCATTTGCCCACTCAAGTCGGTTACGACGACGAACTGGAGTCAGGTCGAGACCCCGATGAGGAAGACGAGCATGCAGATGAGCTTCCCTGAGATGGTTTCTGACAGTTTGTGCAGAAATTCTTTGGTTATGCAAACCGATTGTTTCAGCAGCTGTCCGAGTGGCTGGTCTCAGACGATCTTGGAGGTGAACATGCTGGATGTGGAGGTCCTGGGCTGGTGTGGTTACACGTGGTCTGCGGTTGTGAGACTGGTTGGATGTACTGCCAAATTCTCTGAAATGCCTTTGGAGATGGCTTATGGTAGAGAAATGAACATTCAATACACGAGCAACAGCTCTGGTTGACATTCCTGCTGTCAGCATGCCAATTGTACGCTCCCTCAAATCTTGCGACATCTGTGGCATTGTGCTGTGTGATAAAACTGCACCTTTCAGAGTGGCCTTTTATTGTGGACAGTCTAAGGCACACCTGTGCACTAATCATGGTGTCTAATCAGCATCTTGGTATGGCACACCTGTGAGGTGGGATGGATTATCTCAGCAAAGGAGAAGTGCTCACTATCACAGATTTAGACTGGTTTGTGAACAATATTTGAGGGAAATGGTGATATTGTGTATGTGGAAAAAGTTTTTAGATCTTCATCTCATATGAAATGGGAGCAAAACCAAAAGTGTTGCGTTTATATTTTTGTTGAGTATATATACGAGGGCTGTCCGTAAAGTATAGGTCCTTTTTATTTTTTTCAAAAAACTATATGGATTTCATTCATATGTTTTTATGTCAGACATGCTTGAACCCTCGTGCGCATGCGTGAGTTTTTCCACGCCTGTCGGTGACATCATTCGCCTGTGAGCACTCCTTGTGGGAGGAGTCGTCCAGCCCCTCGTCGGAATTCCTTTGTCTGAGAAGTTGCTGAGAGACTGGCGCTTTGTTTGATCAAAATTTTTTCTAAACCTGTGAGACACATCGAAGTGGACATGGTTTGAAAAATTAAGCTGGTTTTCAGTGAAAATTTTAACAGCTGATGAGAGATTTTGAGGTGATTCTGTCGCTTTAAGGACTTTTCACGGTGCGAGATGTCGTGCAGCGCTCTCAGGCAGCGTCATCAGCCTGTTTCAAGCTTAAAACCTCCACATTTCAGGCTCTATTGATCCAGGACGTCGTGAGAGAACAGAGACGTTTCAGAAGAAGTCGGTTTCAGCATTTTATCTGGATATTCCACTGTTAAAGGAGATTTTTTTAATGAAAGACGTGCGGACGGTCCGCGCGTCGGGACGCAGCACAGGGAAAACACCTCCGTGTTGATAACCATTTGTTAAAATCCAGTTGGCTTTTGATGGCTTTCAGTGGAGTGAGTATATGAGAAATTGTTTATCAGCTGGAGATGTTCCAACTTGTCCTTAAGGCTTCCAGCAGAGGTATTTTTCCTGTGACGGAGCGTCGCGGTGGCTGCGAGCCGACGCTGCAATCCGCCCGCACGTCTTTCATTAAAAAAATCTCCTTTAACAGTGGAATATCCGGATAAAATGCTGAAACCGACTTCTTCTGAAACTTCTCTGTTCTCTCACGACGTCCTGGATCAACAGAGCCTGAAATGTGGAGGTTTTAAGCTTGAAACAGGCTGATGACGCTGCCTGAGAGCGCTGCACGACGTCTCGCACCGTGGGAAGTCCTTAAAGCGACAGAATCACCTCAAAATCTCTCATCAGCTGTTAAAATTTTCACTGAAAACCAGCCTAATTTTTCGAACCGTGTCCACTTCGATGTGTCTCACAGGTTTAGAAAAAAGTTTGATCAAACAAAGCCCCAGTCTCTCAGCAACTTCTCAGACAAAGGAATTCCGACGAGGGGCTGGACGACTCCTCCCACAAGGAGTGCTCACAGGCGAATGACGTCACCGACAGGCGTGGAAAAACTCACGCATGCGCACGAGGGTTCAAGCATGTCAGACGTAAAAACATATGAATGAAATCCATATAGTTTTTGAAAAAAAGAAAAAGGACCTATACTTTACGGACAGACCTCGTATATGTATGTATATATATATATATGTATGTATATATATATATATATATATACACGATGGCTTTCAGTGGAGTGAGTATATGAAACGTGTTGCAGGCATCAATATAAAAATGAGCAAATATTTGCACAAAAACAATCAAGTTTATCAGTTTGAACATTAAATATCTTGTCTTTGTAGTGTATTCAATTGAATATAGGTTGAAGAGGATTTGAAAATCATTGTATTCTGTTTTTATTTACATTTTACACAACATCCCAACTTCATTGGAATTGGGATTGTATATAGACACACCGACAATCAGTTGACCCCTTATACGTGTGTGTCTATACACACACACACGCACATATATATATATATATATATATATATATATATATATATATATATATATATATATATATATATATATATATATATATATATATATATATATATACGAGGTCTGTTAGAAAAGTATCCAACCTTTTTATTTTTTGCAAAAACCATATGGATTTGAATCACGTGTGATTGCATCAGCCAAGCTTGAACCTTCGTGCGCATGCGTGAGTTTTTCCACGCCTCTCAGTTGCATCATTCGCCTGTGAGCAGGCTTTGTGTGAGCAGTGGTCCACCCCTCTCGTCGGATTTTTATTGCAAATAAATGTCTGAATGATTTGGAGCTTTGCTGCATCAAATTTTTCCAGAAACTGTGAGAGACCTCCAGGTGGACACCATTCGGAAAATTCCCATGGCTTTCAGCAATGATTTTATGGGGATTACACAGATTAAGGAGTGCTCCAGCCAGTTTAAAGACCACCCACAGCATCTGAGAGCGCGGCGCACTCCGATCTGCGATCGACAGGCTGACACCCCGCTGAAACAACCAGATAATTTCCAACGTGAAGGCTTTGTTGATCCGGGACTTTGTCTGACTTCCACAAAAAAAGGCAGAAGGCGTGGACATCAGCACTTTTTCGGCACATTCCACTGTTACAGGAGTTTTTTCATGGAAAGAGGAGCGGAGGGATGCGCCACCGTGCCGCTCATGGCGCGGGACAATAGCACCTCCGTGTTGGTCTCACAAGATGGTTTTCAGATGGCTTAGACGGCTTTCGGTTGCTTTTCAGTCGTGTGAATATCTGAGAAATTGTGCATGAGCTGGACATGCCCCAACATGTCCTCTGAGGCTTCATCACGGCGACTTTCAATCGAAGCAGCAGGTAATAATTAAAGGAAGGGCTGCTGGACAGAAGACCTGCTCTTTTCAAATGGAGTGTGACACACACAAAGTCTAGCTGTGTGGACGTCCAGCAAGAGAACGCCTTTTCTACTGCTTTCTCTTTTCAACTTGTGACTGTCTGGACTCAGATGGGACATTGTGACCAGAAGAATTTTCTCATCAAACACGAGCGGTTGACCACTCTCATTCAAAGCCAGAAAGGAGGACTTTCCTGTCTGGCAGTGATCTCCACTGAGACAGAGAGACTTTAAAACTGAAGGAACACTTACAATCAAGTCATCAATGCTTTTGTTCAGAAGGAGTGGCACAATGTGGACTCCATTTATATGTAAAGCCATAATAAAGTTTTCTAATTAAACATGCTTTTTGTGTGCAACAGTTTGTATGTGTAAAGAATGCTGATATGAGATTTCAAACATAACCCGTTAATTGCTGCCAATCAAATGGTGAATAAACTACTCTGTAGGGTTCATATCTTTATAAATCTGATTGTGATGAAGTCAGTGCCTCACAAGCCATCAACTTCACCGCACGTCACTGTTATATGTAGACAGGTGTGTGCCTTTCTAAATCATGTCCAATCAACTGAATTTACCCCAGGTGGACTCCAACTAAGCTATAGAAACATCTCAAGGATGATCGGTGGAAACAGGATGCACCTGAGCTCAATTTTTTTTTAGCTTTTTTTAGGCTGTGAATACTGATGTACAAATGATCCATCCATCCATCTATCCATCCATTTTCTTCCGCTTTATCCGGAGTCGGGTCGCGGGGGCAGCAGCTCAAGCAAAGCCGCCCAGACGTCCCGATCCCCACACCTCTCCCAGCTCCTCCGGGGGAACCCTGAGGCGTTCCCAAGCCAGCTGAGAGACATAGTCCCTGCAGCGTGTCCTGGGTCTTCCCCGGGGCCTCCTCACGATGAGACGTGCCCCAGAACACCTCTCCAGCGAGGCATCCAGGGGGCATCCGGAAAAGATGCCCGAGCTACCTCAGCTGGCTCCTTTCTACGTGGAGGAACAGCGGCTTGACTCTGAGCTCCTCCCGAGTGACCGAGCTCCTCACCTCCTCATCATCTCTGAGGGAGTGCCCAGCCACCCTGCAGAGGAAACTCATCTTGGCCGCTTGTACTCGCGATCTTGTTCTTTCAGTCATGAGCCATATCTCATGACCATAGGTGAGGGTCAGAACGTAGATCAATCTGTAAATTGAGAGCTTTGCCCCCCTACTCAGTTCTCTCTTCATCACGACGGTCCAATACAGCAACCGCATCACTGCAGACGCTGCACCAATCTGTCTGTCGATTTCACGCTCCATCCGTCCCTCACTCGTGAACAAGACCCAAGATACTTAAACTCTTCCACTTGAAGCAAGGACACTCCACCGACCTGAAGAGGGCAAAGCACCTTTTTTCGGTTGAGAACCATGGCCTCGGATTTGGAGGTGCTGATTTTCTTAGCTTTTTTATTTTTAATCAATTTGCAAAAATTAAAACAAAAGTTTTTCCACATTGTCTTTATGGGTTATTGTGGGTAGACGTTTATGAAAAAATAAATAAATTTCATCCATTTTCAAATAAGGCTGTAACATAAAAAGTGTGGAAAGAGTGCCACACTGTGAATACTTTTTGGATGCACTGTATGTTTTTGTGTTTTTTCTTTTCTTTTTTTTAATCAGGCTGTAAATGTTTTTTGTTTGTTTGTTTGTTTTTTGTTTTTTTTTTGGCTGTAAAGTTGGGGATTTGCTTTTTAGTCACCCACAAGTGGCCATTCAAGGAACTGCTAGATTTGGCACTTCTGTGTTGGCTTCATTTTTCAGCACGAAGTTTGGGGCTCAGCAAATGAAAGAGGCTGCTGTAAATCCCCTAAAAAGCAGCACAAAAAGAAAAAAAAACAGCAACCACATTTTGGTGATTTAAGTGTGTCACAGGCTTGATGCAGTTTTTGCAAGCAGGAGATATATTTGACAAAATGTTTTTGTTTTTTTTTACTTTCATCTGTTCCAGTATTTTTGCAGACACCAAAATTGGGCGGTCTGATCCTAAAGATGTGTTTTATTCTGTTTAACACAAGACATGCAAATAAAAAAAATGGACTTCTCTTATCTTCTGGTTCCAACTAACATCACTGTACCAGATGTTCCTCTACTTGGCATAAAACCACACTGCTCCTCACCTTTAATGGTGTCCTGCCTTAACCTTCCTTCTACAATCCTTTCCGAGATCATTATGTGACATCAGTTTGATCCCTTCTCCTTGCAGATGGCCACAATGGCACTATTTCACTATTCCTCTGGCATTTTCTCCTGCTTATAGCTCTACTGCCTCATATCTGTTGATGAACAACATACAGAGTGTGCGAAGAGAAAAAGGCTAAATAAAATCATGGATTAGTATGGCTGCTATTCACCTTTAAAACAGCATTAAAGGGGATAGAGAATGAAAATCATCTTTTTCATGTTTTTGGTGTTAGTTCAGTCTCCCCGCTGTGGGGAATACACACGAAGTGCCAGCAAGTTTCAGAACCTCTGTTTCAAGTATTTCTCCTTTTTTGAATTGCCCCTAGAAAACAGGCCAATCCATTTTTGAGAGAAAACTTACGTCACTTTTTCACCAATAGCCCACACACACACACACACCCACACCCACCCCCTTTCACACACGCCCCTTCGAAATTAATTATTCATAAGGTTGTGCCCACCCATTCATAACACTCGAAGAGGAGCAATGGCGAGCTACAGGTGTGCCTTCCCAGGCTGTTTTAGCGGACTACGATCTTCCCACAGAAAGCAATGTACGCGATCACTGGCTTTTATTCATTTTTAACCGCATCCCCAGGACATACAACCGCTGGCTATTTCTTTGCTCTGCGCATTTCACGGAGGACTGTTTCACAAACCTTGCATGATTTCGAGCTGGCTTCAGTCGGCATTTAATACTCAGTAGAGGGTCAGTTCCGACTCTGCGACAAAATCAACCCCAGCAGTCAGTACAGCCTGTAAGTATCACATTTTCTTTTGTTTTAAATTTGTGTTGCCCCATATTCCTGTTGTAAGAATTGCACGTTAGAATGGCACGTTAGCTCTGGTTTGTTCCTCTAAAGAGAATGAGCTAACCCCTTAGCAGCTAGGGATGTGTATCGAAAACCGGTTCCTTTTGGGTATCGTTAAGAAATGACTCGATCCACCGACATCAATAAGCTTTGTGCTTAACGATTATGTTATCAGTCCTTCAGAGTGGCCGTTGTTTTGGGGGGTGTTTGTCAGGAAAATGATCATTTCTGTATTGATTACAGACCCTGCAGCGGGTCCGTAAACAACTTTTCTGCAGCGAGGCTTTGCTTTGAACCTTGAACCAATCGAAGCAGTGCTTCGCAGATTGAAGCAATGCTTTGATTATTCTTTCTTTCTTTTGCTTAATTTTCTCCTGCTAAAACCCTAAAGAGCATACGTCTGTGAGTATTATTTACCTTTTCTATGTTAAACCCACCTGTTATGTTCTTCTGAAACAGTTGATAGATGTATTTTATAACTTAAAAACGGGAGCGATGCTAACACATTAGCATGTCTATGGCATTTTCAATGTTAAAAGTTAGCATTGCAGCTGTCATCACGTTCGGGTGCATTTGTTTTCAAATTGTAATATTTCTTAAATTTATTTTTGTTTATATATTAATAATCTAATGATTATTATATACAATTTTAGAGAAAGCGGCAAAAAAAATCCTGAATAGAAACACAACAGAAAATATAAAAGCAATGAAAATAAATAAATAATGCTTTCTTTTCAGTGAGAGCAAGGGCAGCCAATCAAACAACAGCAACCGATCAGCGCCACCTACTTGCATTTCATAATGAGGTTGCCAAATAAGCTCCGAAACGACGCCATTAAAGGCAAACGAGGTATTCTAAACCCAGCATAGTAACATAGCTGTTTCAGAGAGCCTTTTAGGAAGGTTCTGAGCCATTACATACCCAACCAATTTTTTTTGGGATACATATCACATCACAGAACAAGGATTAATGCCCCATTCAACCTCTCTCTATCACCTCTAAAAAGCATTGAATGAATGAATGAATGAATAAGTTTTATTCAGCACACACATAAACCAAATGCCAACATAACAATCTCTTACTAACATAACAAATAAAAAACAGAACAAAATACAACAATAACTCAAACAATTTCCCAATTGGGTGCGGCCGAAAGGGCGTGGGTTGAAGCAAAAGCTTATAAACATCCACCCCCTACACCAGTGACTATACGCGTATAAATACACTCAGAACAAGGTAACAATCAGAAAAATAACGTAACTCAACACAACAAAACAAACAGTAATATAATGTGCAAATAAACAAAAAAGAACCACAGAAATAATTAGCCTAACATAGTGTACTACAGTAACAAATTACGTTGTTTTATAGTCTTTTGACACCTACCAATGTACCAGATGATTTAATACTATTATATATTATAACAATTATTCCAGATTCTAACACCTTTTACAGAAATGCAATGACTTTTAACAGTAGTTCCAATCTTTCTTCTTTCGAATATCAGTGTTCCTCGCAAATGGTAACTGGACTCCCTCATTATAAACAACTCCTGAACGTGTAGAGGCAGAAGTTTATTTTTAACTTTGTACATGGTCTGTATCGTAAAATAATCCACCAAATCTTGAAATTTCAAAATACACAGACAAGCAAACAATTGGTTCGTTGGTTCATAATATGGTTTTTTACCTCCGCCAAGGAGGTTATGTTTTCAGTCGCGTTTGTTTGTTTGTTTGTTTGTTTGTCTGTCTGTCAGCAGGATAACTCAAAACGTTTTGAACGGATTTTGATGAAATTTTGTGGAGTGGTTGGAAATGACAAGTGATTAAATTTTAGTGGTGATCCAGATCACAATCCGGATCCCGATGCTAATGTGTTAGCATGTCTATGGCATTTTCAATGTTAAAAGTTAGCATTAAGCAGTTGCAGCTGTCATCACGTTTGGGTGCATTTGTTTTCAAATTGTAATATTTCTTAAATTTATTTTTGTTTATATATTAATAATCTAATGATTATTCTATACACTTTTAGAGAAAGAGACAAAAAGAAATAGATCACTGTGCCAAGGAGGGAATCTCTTTAGGGTCAGTGACCCTATGGCCTTGTTTAGAGAAGTGTTTCATAAATGTTAAAAAATTCATATATTTGCAGTTTAGTTGAATAATAAATTGAATTTTGTCTCTTATTTGTTTTTGTCTATAAGCACATGCAATATCAATATCAGTGCTCAGATGACAGTGGCTTCTGGGAAAGGTGCAAGCTGCAATAAACTGTGATGCCAAGCGCTAAGGATACATGCTATCCAGTCACAGCAGATGAAACTTTTTTTACTACTGAGCAAACATGTTAGACTTTTTTAGGTTCAATGATTCCACGGCGTGTAGATGTTATGGCGTCAGTGACCCCATGGCCTTGGCGGAGGTTTGCACTCTCTGAGTGCTTCTAGTTTTTTACTTATAACTCTTATAGCTTTCTTTTGTAACAGAAAAACTGGATTTGTTTTTTGTTTTATATGTGTTTCCCCAAACCTCAATACAATAGGTCATATATGGGACAAGTAATGAATGATACAGCATGACCAATGAATGTTGGGGAGAAAATATTGTGCTTATACAAAATTGAAAAAACCCTGAAATTTTAGATTTAACATAATTTATGAGTTTTCCAAATTAATTTATCATCAATAAAACTGCCAAGAAATTTAGTTTCAGATACAATTTCAGTTTCAACATCGTTCAATGATAAGTTTCTATTTAAATTCCTGGGCTTATTTCCAAATATAATACACTTTGTCTTACCAAAATGAAGTGAGAATTTATTAGAATCAAACCAATATTTAAAATTTAGTAATTCCCTCTCCATCATTTCCAAAAGTTGTCCCAAATTGTCCCCACTACCAAACAAAAGTCATTGGCAAAAAAAATATTGGTTTTTAAAAGCACATTGAACTATATTTTCCTGCAAACTACTTCAAAATTTTCCACTGCAAGTTCAGTCAGATATTTATCTGACATTATAATTTGACTTGGTTTCAGTGCGGAAGGTTCCGCATTCAAACCCCACCTCTGCCACATTTCTCCATGTAATGTGGAATTGCGTCAGGAAGGGCATCCAGTGTAAAACTTGTGCCAATTCAACATGCAGATCCACCTCAGATTTGCTGTGGTAGCCCCAAGTGCGAACAAGGGGGCAGCCGAAGGGTCTTACTTACTTCACTCTAATTTAATAAAGGAACTCTGATCACTTTTGTGCATTTTACAGAACGATGCATCCACTGATTATATGAGAGGCTTATTCTAGCTTCTTTTTCCCAGTGTGTGTGTGTGTGTGTGTGTGTGTGTGTGTTTGTGTGCGTGCGTGCGTGTGTGTGTGTGTGTTACCATCACTTACACTCTTACCTTTGCAGAGAGAGACGATATCTCTTTCATGAAGACAGCCTTGTCAGTTTTTGGGGTCAGAAAACTGTCGTAGAATGTCTGGAACAGGACATTTGAGTCATTATTGTGCAAATACTGTAAAGTCTGAGTACTTCTGTCATGATCAAAGGTGATTACTCTGAGACTGCAAGGGAAGTTCAGCTTCCCCTAAAATGAAAAAAAAAAAAAAGAAGAAATGGTCAAATTTGTAGTTTGTTAACATTTCATTGACTACAAATGCGTTAGAACACGTTCATCTTGAAGACTGGTTCGTTCAGAATCAGCTTCTTATAACACATAGACTGACTTGATTTTTTTAACATCTCATAAATCTTTCTCTTATTCGGTCTGTGGTCACTGCATTTGCCCGTTGAAGCTGAGTGCCTGTCGCATCAATGGGATTGCATGGAACTGTATTTTTCATTGCCTTGAAACTCGACGGGCACTGGATAAATGCCATGATTTTGTTCCACCCCTGGACGCTCAGCATCTCTGGAGGTGAATGGAGCTGTGGGCAGGCCTGAACGCTGGACCTCTGCACAATGATTGGATGATCAGTCGAAAGGCTGAATCCCGTTTTGATTGACAGCTATTTTAGAGATACAGGCATGTAAGAATTATTTTGCACATTTTTGCTTATTTTGCATTTTTAAATTTATGCCAAAAGTCTGTGAATCCTACAGACTGTTATGACCATAGTGTTATGGTTCCTGGTGGCGTGGCACAGAAGGTATTAGGACACAAATTGCAGACTTGCACACAGAGGAGTTGAGGTAATAAAAAGGGTTTATCAAAAACAGGTAGGGATTTGGTACATGGTTTGGAGTGGAGGTTGCAGGTAATCATGAGGCAGAGGCATGGTACAAAACAAGCAGGGTTCGGGTTCACGGTGTGGTGGAGATCAGAGATACTAGGAAGGTCAAAACAAGGCAAACAAGACTGTGACAAAGAGGGTGAGGATGTGAAAAGACTTCAACAAACTGGCAGCATACAGAGCGATAGTGAGGGCTTAAATACAGAGAGAGTAATCAGGGTGTGATGTGAAGCAGGTGCTGGGAATGCTCTGGAAGGGGGTGTGACTGAAAGACACAGAGGCAGGTGCGAGACAGTGTGGTGAGACAATTAATAACAAAATGGCAAAACAGACTACTGAATAACTAGAAAATAAATCATGAACAGAAAACAAAACCACAACAAACAATAAATGATAAACGGAGAATGCAATCAAAACTAATGGAACAAACCAGATGATAAAACACTGAAGATAAAAGATAAACAGAAATCACAAACAGATAATCAAAGACAGAAACAAGGCATGGTGACCAATCCATAACCAGTACCCTGAATGGGCCGAATCCTGACACATAGTTGAAGAAAATGAAGGAGATTTGGGGCTTCTAAGGTTTTTACTTAAAAACAAGATCATTTCAGCAGTGTTAGGCTTGAGTCTGATCCTCTTCTCTCCAGAAGTTGCTGACATATGAACATGGATTTTGTCCAGCTTAAGAGTTGGTTAAACAGCTGCCTCCATCTTCCCTCTCTCTCCTTGCAAATTCACTGCAGAAAATGGTTCTGGGGAGCATTGGCATGGTTAAAACTCTTCAGCTTCTGGGGGACTTTGCTCCCCAGACCCCTCAACCAGGGTCCTCTTGACCCCCAGCCATTTTAAGCATTTTTCTTTATTTGCCTCTCACATGCCTGTAGATGAGCTTGCTAAAATATTTGGAAACAAGAACTTTTTTGTTTGTTTGTTTGTTTTCTTTATTATGGTTAGGGTTACCAACAATTTTCGGTGCATGTGCTATGTGTGCACAGAGTCTCACTCCAGCCAGAATTCTAAAGTTGGCAACCCTGAAGTTACTCTCTGCATCATTCTTTAGTAAGTTAGTGTTTAAAGGTCATTGCACATTAATTAACATCCTGGTTTGCAACACAACATCAAAGTATTCATGATTGTAAGTCTATCTGTGCATATGTGGTAATAATTAGTGGTCGCTGATGTTTTTTTTTAAAGTAAATTAGTGATGGACAAACCAAAGTGTTTTGAACCACTGAATCAATATGAAACAATGTGCAGTGCTTCATATTGAGTGTTTAGCAGTGTTTCACAGCTTTTGGTACAATTAGATATGGTGACATCTGCTTTGCATGGAACAATAAAGGGCAAGATGTCATGAAACAGTCAGGCTCTGTTATGTATGTTTAATAATAAAGGTTGTATGTGCAGCTTGAAATTTTTGATGATATTTTCATTTAAAAACATTTACATATTTGAATTTATATCTAAATAAATTGACAAATTTATGACATAAGCCGACAATAACATTCCCCTCTTTGAAAGACCAGCAGCTGCCACTGGTCATGATCCTACTACTCACTCCCTGCCTCACTCTCCATGCTTTTCCTATAATACTGTGCTCACTATATTTGCTGCCATGTCATGTCCTGTCATGTTCCTGCTCCTGCTGCAGTTGTATCTGCAGTCGCATTTTATTGTGTGTTTTATTGCCATTTGCCATTTGTAAAGTCATGTCTGGGAGCATGTGCTGGTGCTGCGCAACACCATTGTAGCACATGGCCTTGATTTGCCCTAATTAAATAAATACATTAATGCTGTCTCAACAAAAACCTGAGGTTTGGAACTGAAGACAGACTGTGTTTTCACTCCCAGTGGAGAAATTCCTGCGTCCATCTGGAGATAAGCCTGAGAACCCCCCTTTGGGCCCACACTGTGGCTCACAGCAAAAAAAAAAGAACTGTAATTCAAAGTTCTTCAAAGGGGAGCCCTTGCCTTTTTATCAGTTAAATTTCAGTCACTATGAATTACATGATATTATAATGGCTTCACGTCAGAATCTGAAATTTCCCAGGCCCGAAGAACCCACCTTAATGGCCTCACGCCAAGGCCAGAACCTCTCAAGACTGCAGAAAGACCCCTCCCCTGACAAGACCTGGTCATAAAACTTTGAGTTGACAATAGCTTTTATCTTTAGGTCTAAGCAAAGGGAAAGACCTTTTGTTTAAAATAAAAGAACTGCATCAGTATTATTTTATTCATATATATATATAAACTTCTAATGTTGTTTGTATTGATTAATCAAACAAAATGCTTTGCATATAATCATTCCATTTTGTTGACATGTGTTCCTTGTAACTGATGTGTGTTAAGTGTGATCTTTCTGCATTATCAATATGTTGATAGTGAAATATTCTGTTTTGACCAAATGGAGTGTTTGAGTGATGATTAATAATATGTATCCATTTGAGTGTCTTAGAACAATAGTATACCAAAATAGCTAATGTGTTTAAATAGTTGAATCATTTGTTTCTGCTCTTTGAGCACATGACGTTTTCTGTGAAGTTATGGGTGGAGTTTGGTGAAGTCAGTCCCCCTTTAAAAGTTTGAACAGAGTTTCTGTTCCCTCTTTTTCTCTCTTTTTTTCTCTCTTGAAACTCTCCTGCAAGCCTTTGCTGCAGCTCCTCTCTCTTCCTTTCTTAAACGCTTAATTATTTTTGGGTCAACAAGGCCCCATGCTAAGCTAACCTAGCTGAAGCTACCACGTGTCATTCATTCTTTGTTTTATTCTTGTCTCAATTTTTGAGAATTTTAACCTGACGCTTTAAGGTGCATCAAGTCTTTCGAAGTTTTAAGAGAACTTCCGATCTGAACTTTTCAAAATAATAGCGAACTTACAGAAAAGTGACTTTCCTTTTCTGTCGGCTAATTTTCCAACGCTTTTAAATTTTAACTTTTTCCTAAATTCACAAAGACTTTTAATGTGGCTCCAACAAACATTTTAAAAGCTACCAGAAACCATTTTCAACAAACGCTTTACACCTCTGGGGTCCAGCAAGCTGACAACCTGACTGCAAGCAGCCATCCTGTAGGTAAAGCCAGCCGACACAAGCCCTGGGGTTACCTGGGGAGACCACTAAGTTAACCCCTGATCCAAGTGAGCATGCTGCAGAGCCTACATCAACGACGGACGGACGGGCCATCCCAACCATCTTCTCAATGGATCAGCTAAGTGACGCAGTTAAAGGTTCCAGAAAAAGGGTTTTGTTGTCAATGGATACAAAGTGGCTTCTTCTTCTTTTTAAACACATTCATGTTTGTTTAATAATTTTCTTAAAATTAACTGGCTTCAAATTTCATCACTAAATTCTAATCAGATTTATTTACTTAAAGTCTTTAAGCTTGATCTCTGTTTCAAGTCTCATGAGTTAAGCAAATTGTGTCCATAAATTAACCTATTTAATCACTGTCCACAAAAATGCCAGTAAACTGTTCATTTCTTGTATAATTGTAAATATTTCTGCTGTGGTTCATTTGGTGTTCAGAAGGAAACCTTTGGTCAATCGTATCGTAGAATTCAGACTTTCAGACCTGAGACTGATTAATTAAATTGAGGCTGATTAATTAGATAAAAGATACTTGGGCTGGTGTAGGGAGTGTGAGTGAGGTGAAACAACACAGACAGAAACAAGGTGAGAGACATGGGGCAGGTGCAAAGAGCGTGAGTGAAAGGAACAATACAGGTTCAGTGAATACAATCAAATATGAGTGAGGGACAAAGACATGATGGAAGGTGCAGGGGTGTGAAGTGGAAACAAATGGCAAAAAACAGAACAGAGCTAAAATGGAAATCAAGGGCAGAATATAATACAATGACAAACCAGGCATGAACATGAGAACTGAAAGAAAAGATCACCAAGACAAAACTAAACTGGAACTGACTAAGAAACCAAAGTGGCTAAACAAATTACAAATAAAACAGAGACTGTGAAAACCTAACACTAGAGAACAACCTATAACAGAACAGCAAAAATAGGCAGATGATAACTAAATGATAAACCATAAAAACACAGACTGATTGAACAAACCAGAACGGAACTGAAACATGACCGAAGTATAAAAGTAACAAAGAAAGAAAGTAACAAAGCAAAAATAGAACACATGATGAAAGTAACAATTAATAAAACAAGGCTGGGGCAGAAGGAGCAGAACCAAATAAAGAGAGAAAATAAGGATCAAAGCCTGGAAATGGGCCGGGCATGACACATTTCTGTTGCTTGTATCCATGACATTGTTCATTATCCAAAGCGCTTAACCACTGGTGAAGACAGGAGTATAAATCGACTGGTAACTTGAGAGCTTCGCTTTCTCGTTCAGCTTTCTTCACCACGACTGTTTGGTACAGTATCCACAGGACCTCAGATGCAGCCCCAGTCAATCTGTCGATCTCATGCTCTATCTTAGTCCAGTAAATCCCTTTGGCTGCTCCCTTGTTTGTGCTCGAGGTCACCACAGCAAATCTGAGGTGGATCTGCATGTTGAAAGCTCACTAACCACTTGGTTACCACTCCCACTTGTAAAAAAAAAAAAAAAAAAAGGTCCCGAAATACTTCAGTTCCTCCTTTAAGGTCAATAACTCTTCCTTGCCCCAAAGCCAACAATCTACCCTTTTTTGACAGAGTACCATGGACTCAGATTTGGAGGAACTGATCCTCATCACTTCACACTCAACCTCAAACCCAGAGGCATGAATGTCACCACTGAGAAGAGTGAGCTTCTCTACAAGTCTGGCATGTTCACTGCATACAGATACACTTCTGATGGCTGAGTCCAGGAACTCATTGAAAGCTTAGATCTTAGTCTTGATCCTGAACAATCATAAACCTCCATACTCTGATTTCTTGCTCAGCTTCTCAAGTGCTGCAATCAGGGTCTCAATTGAATCAGGGTATCACTGTTGCCTGTGTGCTGGCCCTACGGGTTGTAAGGATAGACCTTACTTGTGTCAAGTGCCTTGTGGCAGCTTTGTTTTTGATTTGGCACTATATAAATGAAATAAATTGAAACTGAATTGAATTCTGCAAACATCGCTGCATCATTTGCAAAAGTCTTCTCCAGCAAAGGCACCAAAGCCTCTGGTTCCCACAACAGTACCCAAGACCCAGTCCAATAGTTTTACTTTAACTTTGAGAATTATGACTTACTGCTCCTAAATGTGTATCTTAAAATATTTAAATATTTCATTTCAAGTTATTATTTGTGCAGCATAAATATCAATCTGTCAGTCCAGTTCAGTACACACAACCACAGACATGGGGAATACCACTGAGTTTACAGTTGTCCAGAAGACACTCACTGATATCCTCCACAAGGAGTGTAAGCCACAGAAGATCATTACTAAAAGGGCGGATCAAAGAGCTGGATCAAAGCATTTTAATGGAAAGTGTGGTCAAAAAAAGATGCACAAGCAACAAGGATGACCGGAGCCTTGAGAAGGTTGTCAAGCAAAGGCAATTCAAGAAATTGGAAGAGATTCTGAGGCTGGTGTCAGTACATCAAAAGCCACCACATACAGACGTGTCCATGAGTTGGGTTACAAGTGTCGCATTCCTACTGTTAAGCAGCTGCTGAACCAGAGACAATGTCAAGTGCATCTGACCTTGGCTCAGGAGAAAATGAACTGGACCATTATACGGTAGTCAGAAGTCTTCTTTTCAGATGAAAGTCAACTTTGCATTTCATCTGGAAATCAAGGTTCCAGAGTGTGGAGAAGAGTGGACTTTTTTCTTACAACTGTCAACTACTGTATGTACTTGCTCAGGGGGGTTGGCAAGGTTAGACTGAGGTGTGAAGCACCTTGAAGCAGCTTTGTTGTGATATATAAATTAATTTAATTAAATTGAGGCACAGAATCCAATATTCTTGAAGTCTAGTGTGACGTTTAGACAGTCAGTGATGATTTGTGCTGCCATGTCATCTGCTGGTGTTGGTCCACTGTGTTTTATCAAGTCAAATAACAATGCAGCAAACGACCAGGAGATTTTACAGCACTTCATACTTCAAGATGCTGATTTCCTTTTCGAGCAGGACTTGGCACTTCCCCACAGTGCCAGAACTACAAGGAACTGATTTGGTGACCATGGCATTACTGTACTTGCCTCTCCACATAAACAATACTATACTGATTCTCTGCCAGGTATCGTCAAAAGGACGATGAGAGACAACAGACCCAGGAATAAAGATGAGCTGAAGGCCACTATCAAAGCAGCCTGGGCTTCCTTAACACCTCAGCCGTGCCACAGGCTCATTGGCTTAATGCCACGCGACACTGATACAGTAATTCATTCGAGAGGTGCCCCAACCAATTATGGGGCGCAGAAATCAACATAGTTTTCAGACTTTTTTTGTAGTATAAATACTGTTTTTAACTGATTGTATGAAATTTCCAATATTTTGAGACACACATTTTCTCATTTTTGGCTCTGTAAGTTGTAATGATCAAAATTAAAATTTTAAAAAGCTTGAAATGAGTTTATATGTAATGAGTCTAAGAATATATAAAATTTTAATTTTCTGAAATACCTTTTTCTAGTTTAGGAGGTCCTTTGAAACTCTGGTGTGAATTATAAACAGAAAAATCCCACATTTGTTAATAATAATAATGATAACATTTTATAAAGGTCTTTCCCAGGAATCAAACCTCTAAACAAAATAAATTCCTATGATAAAAGAATAAATGCCAATAATAAAACTACACTACAACAATGCACAAAAATAACAAATTAAATAACTGTGATTTATACTCCGGTGAGATTTATATTCTGGAAAATGTGGTAGATTAATGAACGCTGCTGTGGATATAATCTTTCTTACTGATCTGAAATGGTTTCTGATCCTTCACACATTTGTACTTGGTATAAATACAAATCTGTCAATATGTGTCTTTAAAAATTGTGTGTTTGGTCTCACCCATGGCAGGCTGTTTTCACAGGTGAACTCCCAGGTAGCAATGTAGGTGGGACATTTGTATCGATCCAGGACAATATGGGCAGCTTCGGAATCAGCCACAAAGTTAAACTCTCCACACACTGAGGTGTTTCCCCTCGCTGCACACAGACCACACAGAATTGCAGGAGAGCTCAATGGTTAGACGTACCACATATTTTGAAGTGCATTAGAGGTCAACATACATTCGGTGTTGCCTCCCATGATGTAGAGTCCTTGCAGTTTCTCGGGGAGGGAAGGGTCCAGTTGTACTGCCACAGCCAAATTAGTGAGAGGCGCCATAGCAACAAGTCTCACCTGCACAAGTGATTAAAAAAACAGCACTTTTTATTTTTCATGGCTCCAGGAGCAAAGGGTCAAAGGAAAAGGTCGGAGTTCAAGGTCATCAGGTAAAAAAATTGGACAATGCACAACAAGGAAACACTGCATGTAACACTGGCTGTTCTTTTCTTTAATTTAACCAGGTTAGTCCCATTGAGATTGAGACCTCTTTTGCAAGGGAGACCTGGACAATTATAAGTTCCCAATTCACCTAACCTGCATATCTTTAAATGTGGGAAGAAACCGATGCAAACACGGGGAGAGCATGCAAACTCCACACAGAAAGGCAACAGGTAGGAATCGAACCCATGACCTTCTTGCTGTGAGGCAACAGTGCTAACCAGTAATCCACTGTTCTACCTTTAGGTACAGTAATTAAAAAAGACCTCCTGATGTCTTACATTTTATGTAACTAGGCAATAGAACCCAAAGCACCTTAGCAGATAGGTAGGGACAATAAACAACATCAAAAAAGATGTGTTCACATTTTGAGGATTGAATTTTGGGAAATTTTGCAGGGAGGGAAATTCATCATGTTGAGACTGTGGCCTGTTTCTGCAGACATGTCCATAAAGAGCATCAAGGGAGATGCTTTGCAAACCCAATACCCATGACTACAGTGGATGACACTGAAATTGAGGATGCCCCACTGACTGTTCCTGAAACATCAAATATTTTGTATCTGCTGCCTACAACTTGTGTGGAAATTCTTAAACCTAAACCTTTTAGGCATCTTATATATACTACTCTAGAACCACTCCCAAATCCAATTGTCAATCTCACTGAGGTCCTTCATTTGGGTCTCATTAATATAGGATCACTGTCCTCAAAATCACTGTTAATAATTGATCTTGAGCAATAAAAACAAGTGTATGTCAAAGTTCTTGTTCTACACAGTGGCAACACTTATTTATGGACAGGTCGCTCTCCTTTTACAGCACAAGATTTTTTGATTACTTTTAGAAGAAAATAGATGACATTAGGTTAAATATATCCCAGCATGCCTCAATCCAGCCACTACACCCTGTTTTTGAGGTTGGTGTCATCACTGATATGTTACATAGATTTAGAGAATTTGATAGTACAGTGAGGAAAATAAGTATTTGAACACCCTGCAGTTTTGCAAATTCTCCCACTTAGAAATCATGGAGGGGTCTGAAATTTTCATCTTAGGTGCACGTCCATTGTGAGAGACATAATCCAAAAAAAAAAAAAAATCCAGAAATCACAATGTATGATTTTTAAATAATTTATTTGCATGTTACTGCTGAAAATAAGTATTTAAACACCTGCCAATCAGCAAAAATTCTGGTCCTCAAAGACCTGTTAGTCCACTTCTAAAAAGTCCACCTCCACTTATTATTCCAAATTAGAAGCACCTATTTGAGGTCGTTAGCTGCATAAAGACCCCAAAACACCCCACACAATCAGTAAGACTCCAACTACTAACATGGTTAAGACCAAAAAGCTGTCCATAGACACCAGAGACAAAATTGTAAACCTCCACAAGGCTGGAAAGGGCTACGGGGCAATTGCCAAGCAGCTTGATGAAAAAAGATCAACTGTTGGAGCAATTATTAGAAAATGGAAGAAGCTAAACATGACTGTCAATCTCCCTCGGACTGGAGCTCCATGCAAGATCCCATCTTGTGGTGTATCAATGATGCTAGGAAAGGTGAGGAATCGGCCCAGAACTGCACGGGAGGAGCTGGTCAATGACCCGCAGAGAGCTGGCACCACTGTTTCCAAGGTTACTGTGGGTAATACACTAAGACGTCATGGGTTAAAATCATGCATGGCACGGAAGGATTCCCCTGCTTAAATTAGCACACGTCCAGGCCCATCTCAAATTTGCCCATGACCATTTGGATGATCCAGAGGAGTCATGGGAGAAATTTATGTGGTCAGATGAGACCAAAATAGAACTTTTTGGTCTTAATTCCACTCGCCGTGTTTGGAGGAAGAAAAATGCTGAGTACCATCCCAAAAACACCATCCCTACTGTGAAGCATGGGGGTGGAAGCATCATGCTTTTGGGGTGTTTTTCTGCACATGGGACAGGACGACTGCACTGTATTAAGGAGAGGATGACCGGGGCCATGTATTGCGAGATTTTGGGGAACAACCTCCTTCCCTCAGTTAGAGCATTGAAGATGGGTCATGGATGGGTCGTCTAACATGACAATGACCGGAAGCACACAGCCAGGATAACCAAGGAGTGGCTCTGTAAGAATCATATCAAGGTTCTGGAGTGGCCTAGCCAGTCTCCAGACCTAAACCCAATAGAAAATCTTTGGAGGGAGCTCAAACTCCGTGTTTCTCAGCGGCAGCCCAATAAACTGGCTGATCTTGAGAAGATCTGTGTGGAGGAATGGGCCAAAATCCCTGCTGCAGTGTGTGCAAACCTGGTGAAAAACTACAGGAAACATTTAACCTCTGTAATTGCAAACAAAGGCTACTGTACCAAATATTAACATTGAGGTGTTGAAATACTCATTTGCAGCAGTAACATACAAATAAATTATTAAAAAAAAATCATACGAGGTCTGTCCAAAAAGTATCAGGCCTTTTTATTTTTTTCAAAAACCATATGGATTTGAATCATGTTTGCTTGCATGAGCCAACCTTGAACCTTCATGCGCATGCGTGATTTTTTTCACGCCCGTCGGTTGCATCATTCGCCTGTGAGCAGGCTTTGTGTGAGCACTGGTCCTCCCCTCTCGTTGGATTTTCATTGTGAGGTGGAACACGATTTGGAGCTTTGCTGCATCAAATTTTTCCAGAAACTGTGAGAGACAGGTGGAAACCATTCGGAAGATTCAGATGGCTTTCGGTGACGATCCTATGGGCATCACACAGATTAAGGAGTGTTACAACCGGTTTAAAGACGGCGCACAATGGCTGAGGGCGCGCCGCGCTCCGAGCGGCCATCGACAGGCTGAAACGACCAGATCATTTCCAAAGTGAACGCTGTGTTGATCCGGGACGTCGTCTGACTACCAGAGCAATTGCAGAAGAGGTGGACATCAGCACTTTTTCGGCACATTCCACTGTTACAGGAGATTTTGTAATGAAAGACGTGCGGAAGTTGGAAGTCTCTGGACATGTTGTGACATGTCCAGCTCTTACACAATTCCTCGGATACTCACTCGACTGAAAAGCCACCGAAAGCCGTTTGAATCTTCCGAATGGTTTCCACCTGGCTGTCTCTCACAGTTTCTGGAAAAATTTGATTCAGCGCTGCTCCAATCGTTCAGACATTTTCCTCGAAATGAAAATCCAGCGAGGGGGGAGGACCAGTGCTCACTCAAAGCCTGCTCACAGGAGAATGACACAACCGACAGGCGTGAAAAAACTCACGCATGCACACGAAGGTTCAAGGTTGGCTCATGCAAGCACACGTGATTCAAATCCATAAGGTTTTTGAAAAAAAGGTCTGATACTTTTTGGACAGACCTCGTACATTGTGATTTCCGTTTTTTTTTTTTTTTTTTTTGATTATGTCTCTCAATGTGGACATACACCTAAGATGAAAATTTCAGACAACTCCATGATTTCTAAGTGGGAGAACTTGCAAAATCGCAGGGTGTTCAAATACTTATTTTCCTTACTGTATCTCACTGGTCGTGTTGACAAAACGTGTAATGTCTGCTAAAAGTATGCCCTGCTTATTCGTTCCTATACCAACAAAACTGTTAAAGGACCTGTGGCCCACTTTTGGGCCTCCTGTGTTGGCAGTTATCACCCTGTCATTAACCTCGGATCTGTTCCTAAAAGTTTCAAATCTGCCATGATTAAACTATTACTTAAGAAATCTAATCTTGACCCTTGTGTATTGAAAAATTATAGGCCGATACCAAATCTATCATTTTGTTCTAAATGCTGTGGTCGTGGTCCGGGTCTGGTGGGGTTGTTTTTGGGATTCCTTTCTTATATGTCCTTTCTCTTATCCTTTTAGGCCCTTTTTGCTCCCATCCTCTTCGGGCTGGTGTGGAAATGAGCCTCTCTCTCTCTCTTTCCTTTATTTGCCAAGGCTCTTCACTGTCAGTCCCAGTTTCCCTTTTATTTGTGCCACACCCTGCCTTCTTTCCCGGGTTCCACTTCTGTTTTCACCACTGTCTTTATCTGTTTTTTATCACAGCCTACTCTTCTGTTTGGTAGGACTCTTTATCCCCCTCTGGTGGTCCTTTATGTTGAAGTCCCTGTCTGAGTCCTCTACCTCCCTCTGGTGTTTCTTTGAGGTCCCTACATACATTTAGTTCTGAGTCCTCTACCTCCCTCTGCTGTTTGTTTTCAGTCCCTACACATATTTCGTTTTGATTACTTCCACCTGCCAAAGTCTACGGCTGTTTCTGATTTGTTGTATATTTAAAGGGGCTCTGGTTTATCCTGGGTTGCGGGTCCATTGTTGATTGTTGTGTGTTTGGCATCTTGTCCTGTGGCTTGCTTGTGACCACTGAGTTTTATAAGTACTCTGTTTAGTAGCTGCATTTTGGATTTGAACTGTTGCTCATCTTTTTGAAGAAGCTCCATTGTGGATTCCAGTGTTTGTGTTTTGCTCTTACCTCCTGAAGAGAGATCATTATTCCTTTGCCATCCTGCCTTTACATAGAAACTGGGTTTTTTTTTTTTTTTTGGAGCATATCTACCACATTTTATATCACCATTTTTGAAGAAAAGATTTCTGAGTTCATTCACTTAGCTATTAAGCAGCTCCCAAAGTTTATCTACACTTTTAAAGTCTTCTGAGTTTATCCCCTCTATCAGCAGCGTCCTACGTTTGTTCACATCTGTAAGACTCCTGTGTTTGTCTCCCCTGCCGATAAGCTAATTCCTGAGTTTGTCTACACTGTTAAGAAAGAGATTCCTAAGTTCATCTGCCACCTTAAGAAGAATTTTTGTTTCAACTCCTTTTATGCATTCCAAAAGAAGAGGACAAAGAAGGAATGGATGAACAAGGCTCAGAACATGGTTGAAGCCCAAAAATGGGCTGTGGAAGTCTTGCCCGAACTTTCGTCATTGGAAAAGATGTTGAGGAACAAAAGACCTCCGGACTGGGCTTTGGATCCCTAGGCGTTTTTGGAGAGACTCAACTGCCAGGCATCACCCTTGACTGAAGCACCTCTCACCACACCATCTGTTGTCACTGCAGCTTCTCCATCATCTATTCACCCCTCTTTCTAGTGGATGGCACTTGCCACTACAAGCGAATCAGGCAGGGCCCCACAATAAAGGAAGAGAAACTGCATCAGAGGAGAGCCTGACAGTCCCACTGAAGAGGTGGAAAATGCCCCTGCCAGTTCCTTTGATGTTTCCAGAGCAGCTTCCATCCCCATCACAGCGGTGCGAGCCACACCCTCTCCAGAAGATGCCACGATTGACATTATCCAATTGCGACAGCTGTTCTCATCACTCAGGAACTTCTTGTCATTGGATATTATTTCCCTCACTGCCCACACCTCAGCTTTACAGGACCTTTTTCTCCGGCTCCAAAAATCATCCATGCCAAGTCCAGCCACAGTCTCTGATTTCTGTTCAACCCTCAGCTCCACCTTCAGGCTCCTTCAGAGCCTGTCATCCCTGGCACTTCACTCACCTCCACTGTCTGCAGACTTTCTGCCTCCTCCTCCACCAGTGGAATCCAATTTGCCACAGCATGAAGACCCAGCTGACCCTTTCTGGTTCTCGCCCGAACATGATTCCCACTGTGCAGATGGCAGCAGCTGACCTCCCTGCACTGGCCACCAGGTGTAGCAAGGCATAGCCATCTGATCTCCTGTCTGACCCTTTTTCTGGACCCCGGGGTGGGGGTAGTTGAACTTACTAGCTGTGCATTCCCTTTCAGGTCACCAGGTGAATGCCGGGGCACAGAAGGAGAGGCTAGCTTTGGCTTCACCATTGACACCACTGAGGAGAACCCTCTTCTACTCCCTGGTGGCATCACCTAGGAGCTGTCCGCCTCACATCCTGAGGTGGCCCTTGAGGTCACTGAGGAGCTGTCCACTTCACCTCCTGAGGAGGCAGTGCTTCCATTCCTGGTGGAGTCCAGGGGGAGCCCCTGGACCTCGCAGTTAAGGTATCTTCTGGTTGTGGGGTGGGGGCGGACCCTGTTGAGCTTTGTGTTGATTGTTTCAGGCCTGAGTCAACTCCTTCCTCAGATGATGGCAGTGAAGTGGGGCTGAATGTCTTCACTCACAACAACAACGAGAGAGTGGGGCCGGATGTTTCCACTCACCACAGCAGTGAGGTGGATTTTGATGTCCCCACTCACAATGGTAGCAGGGGAGCGGGGCTGGACATCCCCACTCACTATGACAGGGAGGTGGGGCTGGATGTCCACACTCACAGTGGCAGTAAAGGAGGCTAGACGTCCCTCTTCCAACCTCAGTAGAGAACTCCGGGGAGTCACCTGCCCCTCGTCCTGCCTCCACAGGGCCTCCAGCCTGCTGTGTGATGATGGGAATGTATCTTTTGATAATAATGACAATGTGGAATCATCTTGTGGTTGTTATACCAATGTGGGGTTGTCTCAAGATATTCAGTCATGCTTACCCCTATTTTGCAGGTCATCTAAGTCCAGGGGTGGGAAGGGGTTTTTGTCTTCTGGTTTCCGGACAAGTTCACCCAGGGTTGACAGGACTTTCCTGCCCAGGCATAATCTTGCTATTTCTTCCCCTGGTTGTGAGACCAGTACACCCCCTTTGAGCAGGCCTCTCCTGTCAGGACATCAATTTATTCCTTTGTTTCCCAGTTTTCAGTCTGGGTCGCCCCAATTTGGTGGGCCTTTACTGCCCGGGTGTACTCTGATGTGTTACTCTGCTGGTGTATCTGCTGTTTCGCCCCTGTTAGACAGGGCTTTCCTGCCTAGGTGTTGGCCCAATCCTTTGTTTACTTGTTTACAATCCAGGTTGCCCCTGCTAGGCGGACCGTTCCTGCAAGGGCATTAGGTAGTTCCTCCATCTACTTGTTTTCGGCCCGGTTCGCCTTTGTTTGGTGTGCCTTTCCTGCCCCAGGGTAGTGTGTGGCTGCCATCCCAGGGTCTTCTGGGCAGTTGTCCCTGGTTTGGTGGGTTTGTCCTCTGTGGGTCCATCCCCTGCCTCCTGCCAGGTGTTGCTTGTGCTGCTCTGGGGTATTTTTTGGTTTCTGTGCTTGGGCTCCCCATGTTTGTCCTGTGTCCCCGTTATTTTCTGATTTGATCCGTTTCTTTTGTGTGGGGTGGGTTGTTTTTTGGGCTGTCAGAGATCCGCCTTTGGGGGGGATACTGTTGTGGTCTGGGTCTGATGGGATTGGTTTTTTTTTTCTTTTTGCTCCTGTCCTCTTCTGTCTGATGTGGAAATGAGCCTTTGTCTTTTTCTTTCTTTTGTCAAGGCTATGCTGGACTGACAGAGTGCACACTGTAGTCTGCATTTGAAATGGATGTTGCCACAGGTTCAGGCCCCCTGACAGCATGAGGTCTGCTGTGACATAACCTACTGCATGGACTTCTCATCAAATACAAATTATTTTTGTTATTATGTCATATTTTGGTTTTCTGTTTCTTCACCTTTGTTAAATTTTGTAAAAACCTTGTAACTGTTAGAATGGCCTAAGCAGTGGTTCAACCCTCTGAGTCTGGTCTACTTGAGGTTTCTTCCTCAGTATCATCGGAGGGAGTTTTTCCTTACCAGTGTCGCCTGTGTGCTTCCTCTAGGGGTTGGTAGGGTTAGACCTTGCCTGTGTGAAGCAACTTGAGGCAGCTTTGTTGTGATTTGGTGCTCCATAAATTAAATAAATTGAATTGAATTCATTACCTGGTGACTAGAGATGGGCAGATCAATCCTAATATCGATAATATTGATACCAACGCTGGTATTGATATTGAACGATCCTTGTGTAAAAAGATCGATACTCAAGCTTTTTTTCTCTCCCACATGCACTGACTGCTGCGCACGCAGATTCATCAAAGTCTACTCTCTGTCTGTAAGAGCAGTGCTGCGCTGCGTCAAACAACATGGAGCAGCACACCCTCCCCTCTCTGGTCTTTTGTTGTTGCGCCGTCATGTGGCTGAGCGGCACCAGACAACAGCCATGGCCCACCCACTCAGCGCTCTCCTCGAGTCAACATGTGACACTGTGAACATGATACTGTTAAATAAAAACCTCTAATCCTTTGTTCTCAACAGGGGGACAGGGCCCACAGCTACACTGTGGGCCCTTAAAGTATTCTTTCTTTCTTTATACTTTCTTTATTTAATTTTCACTTATTGTTTTTATTTTGTTTAAAGCTAGAAGTGCACTGAAGGGAGGAAATTCCTTATTCTTTGTATTATTTTCTTGTATTGTTCGACTTGGAAAAAAGAGCAAGTTTGAAACTGTTTACAATATTTGTCGTGGTGTGTTAGTTTTTCTATATTGTAGTTTGTCAGCTCTCTAATGTTGTGGCTGGCATGCCTGGCTGGCTTTTGTTCGTCTTCTGTTTCTGTCTTTTGGTTTTCCTTCCAGGTGGCGCGCGTTTAGGCCTGAGTGACTGTGTGGCTGATTTATCAGGACCTCACCCTGATCACCTGAGGCTGATCACGTGCAGCTCGTCAGGACTCACAGCTGTGGTGCATCTACACGGATTGGAACATGGTGGCATTTAAGTCTGGAGTACACAGTGTGTATTTGCCAGAGACTCGACCTTGTGACCAGACGGGTGAGATCGTCGTCTCGAGAGCCATCTCATCATCAGTGGATGCAGAGAACGTCCAGGTTTGATGCATGGTCTGTGAAAGAGGAGGGGGTGAGGTCTCACGCTCGTCAGCACACTTCCTGAGGTACGTTAAGTTTTGTGACTAACATTTGTACAGTCAGTAAATGTGGTGTCCCTCACACCTTATTATATTGAGATGTTATGTTAGTCGCTTTAATCAGCTTCCACTGCAGTGAGTTTGTGAACAGGGTGTTCCATGCCTGCAGGGTGGGAAGCTGATTAGTAATTAAGCCAGGAAGTGCTTGCTGTTTGTACACCTTTGAGCGTTCTCTCTGTGTGTGGAGTGTGGACTCACGTGATGATTTCTTCTTTCACAGACTCGGTTTGTCGCGACCACCTGGGGGTGTCGGCGGGGTCCTTGGGTCCGAACAGGTTCTGGCTCCGGACCGTTAGTGCTGCTGGGAGCACACCGCAATTACCACCTCGCAGACAATTACCACTTATTTGTTTGTATATTTTCACATCACTGTTATGTTTATTAAATTTAGTTATCCTTTGTACCGTGCTCTGCTTATTTCATACTGGGTCCTTCAAACGCTGGTCGGTTCTCCGGGCTGCGTCCGAAACATAACACTCTAACCGCAGAAGATTGTTTTAATTTGCTTTAATTTCTATTTTTTTACACTCTTTATTTAAGAAACAATGTAGAGAAGTGCACTGAAGGGAAGAAATTCCTTATTTTTTATTATTTTATTGTTCGACTTGAAAAACAGAATAAGGTTGAAACTGTTTACAGTATTTGTTGTGGTGTGTTAATTTTGTTGTATTGTGGTTTGTCAGCCCTCTACCTCAGGAGATTTTGTTTTAAGTTGTGTTGAGTGATATTTTTTAAACAAAAATGCTGATTGTGATAATAAAGTATTTTGTTGTCACGTACACTGTTTGGCAAAATTCTATCCTAGGTCTTTTGGATCCTTTGGATCTATGAAGTTTAAATATGAAAAGGTATCGGTATCGATATCGGCGATACTGGGCCTGTATTTAATTCGTATCGGATCAATACCAAAATTCCCAGTATCGCCCACCTCTACTGGTGACTTTAACCTTCTCCTGACACTCTTTTCTTTGGCAGTCCTTTTAACATGGTGATGTCAGGATTTGGTGTTCATATCAGCTTTTCTGGACTCTATAGAAAACCTATGGCTGATACCACAAAGCATTTGTATTGTGTATATACAGTCTATTTTTTTCCAGCTTCATACTAATCAGCCATTCTTCTGATTTGCTTCTCACATCGCAGCATGGCCATGGAATATATATATATTACAGGGCTGTGAAATGAAAATGGTAAAATCCGAGGAAAATTTGCAGGGGGTCTCAGGGGCGCAGCTAGGGGGTCTGGGGCGGTCTAGGGCCTTGTGGGGCCCCAGAAACCAAATTCAATTTTCATCTACTGATACATTTTCAACATCTCCTGGAAGAACAAATCTCAAAATTAGTGCATATTTAAATGATCCTAGATTCAGCCTTTCATTTGAACCTTCAATGATCATGTTGAAATAATAGAATACGACGTGGAAGTAGGACCTGGAATGATTTTCCTTTTAATTGTAAACCAAATTATGCATTAACTCAGAACAATTAAACTACATGAAATTCATGAAGACTGAAAAGACTGTTAAACTATGTCAAAAACCATAGCTAAAGCTTGTAGAATATTTTAAAAATCAGGGTAAAATATCAATAACATACTTTATAGTAAAAAAGCCACACACTCTTGTGTAAATTCCTGTAAATCCACTCAAAGCCAGTGTCTTTTTTCTCATGAAAAAGTCTACATTAAAACTAATTTACAATGTTGTGTAAATTCATGTAGCCTAAATTCATTCTTTCATTTTTTTTTCAATGAAAGAAAGTCTAGATTAATGAAAGAAAAAAAAGGCACATAATCTTTTCTGAAATCCTGTTTGAACAGCACAATGTTTATTTTCCAGAGAGAGAAAAAAATTCTTACCAGTTCACTTTTCCCGTTTATCTTTCAGGTGTGTTCATGAAGCCAGCAACAATTCCACGGATTCTTGTCCTTATCACACTTTTTCAAACCGTCTTTCTCGCCATCTTCGCTCTGTCTGATGTTGCTCCGTGACACAGACATGCTGCAAAATTCTTCTTTTAAAAACTTGAAAGTTCGAAAAGTGTGCGATGTCCACATGCTACGTTTAGCTAAGCTTCACACAGGAGCCACACAGCGTCACCGCAGCAACCAACCAGTCCCGCTTTACGGCAACTGTCGGAACAGCCAGGCTTTGAGTGGCATTTTTTCTCCGCGAATCTCTATGGATCCAAGGAAACTGATATTATCTGTAACACACAGATCAGTGTCCGGGGACTTATAAAACTTGCATGATGTCGTAAAAAAAAGAACGCTTTGCGATAAGCATTTTAAAAACTCAGTAACGATCACGATGAAAGAGTACAACACTAACAACTCCCCACCACCCCGCCCATGGTGAAATCCGCGGAATCGATATTACATATACAGTGAGGAAAATAAGTATTTGAACACCCTGCGGTTTTGCAAGTTCTCCCACTTAGAAATCATGGAGGGGTCTGAAATTTTCATCTTAGGTGCATGTCCACTGTGAGAGACATAATCTAAAAAAAAAAAATCCAGAAATCACAATGTATGATTTTTTAATAATTTATTTGTATGTTACTGCTGCAAATAATTATTTGAACACCTACCAACCAGCAGGCCCGTTTGAACTTCACCAGTGACCATCTGGATGATCCAGAGGAGGCATGGGAGAAGGTCATGTGGTCAGATGAGACCAGAATAGAGCTTTTTGGAATCAACTCCACTTACCATGTTTAGAGGATGAGAACAACCCCAAGAAAACTATCCCAACCGTGAAGCATGGGGGTGGAAACATCATACTCTGGGGGTGCTCTTCTGCAAAGGGGACAGGTCGACTGCACCGTATTGAAGGGAGGATGGATGGGGTCATGTATTGTGATATTTTGGCAAACAACCTCCTTCCCTCGGTAAGCGCATTGAAGATTGGTCATTGCTGGGTCTTCCAGCATGACAATGACCCCAAACACACAGCCAGGGAAACTAAGGAGGTAGGGCTGCAACAAACGATTATTTAGATCATCGATGAATCTGATGGGGTTTTGACATGATTAATAGATTAAATGGATTAGTGGGGAATTTTTTTAACAACAGAACATTATTTGCTTTATCAAAGTGCTGAGTTGCCATAAAACAACATTGAAACATATAAATGTTATAAAATATATGGTGAAAAAAGAGGTATTTTTGTTGCTGCAAATGAGCAATTAGCATAACCAGTTAACCATAAAACCTAAATCAAAAACTGTAGCCTGACTCATTATATGTGCAACATTCTCTGTATAACTTGTAAACTATGTGGTCATTTCACAATGACACATGTGACTCATGTCTCTTTCTCTAAAACTGTATTGTACCATTATTAGTTATTAGTACTATTATTATTGTTGCTATAATTATTAATATATAAATAAAAATAAATAAATAAATATAATTTGTAATACATTTGACTCTTTTACGACAACAAACGCTGAGCCATTAATTATTATATGGAAAACAAATGCACAAACATGCTGAAATGCCAGCAGCTTAATGCTAACTTTAACACTTAAAACGCCATAGACATGCTAATGCATTAGCATCGGCGTTAGCATAAAATACATGTATCAACTGTTTCAGAAGACCATAACAGGTCAGTTTAGGGATGTTACTTGGGACTTCGACGAGGGCGGTCGCATGTCCTCCACTCTCCCTTATCTCTCTGCTTTAACCTTCTAGTTCCTACTTCACCAGACTTGTGAATTCCTCAAAACTATATTGGATTCTGGATCTATTGGACTACTATTGGATTAACCATGGAATTGATCAGCTGGTCTCTGAACGCTATTGACACAATTTTTTCTACAAGAAGGTCAGGACCGGGGGATCCTGCCTGCCCAGATGGAACGTATCCTGCGGGCTATGTCCTCAAGTCCTGGAGTTCCTGGCGTGTGGCATGGTTGGCGCCTTTTTCTGTGGAGGACGTCGAGGACCTATTCATTTTTGGTCTTATGGTAACAGGGCTGGTACTTTTTGGCTTATGTGCTGCCCTGATCTACCGGAAAATTGGCAAGACGGCGGCATCAAGAACCACGGGCCATCGCTTGTCCGTCATGATTAACGAGGTTGGCAAGGCAGTGCATTCTCAGACTGCAAATTGGATGACACCCTGGAGCTGATGCGTGCCTTGCAGTTGAAGCTGAAGGTTTCGGAGGCCGGTGAATATTCTTAATTCAAAGTTAGGAATATTCTTAATTTATAATTGGGATTTGGCTGAGTGTGGGGAACTATAAAAAGTGTTTTTCACTGCTCGGCTGCAACACTACAGGCTATCTAGCATCAAGGTCAATTGCCCACTGTTTTTCCTCCAGTGGAATTTATCCAGGCTCTGGTGAGATTATTTGGCTCCATTCTTATCTCAACCCACAAGGACAACAAACTGACAGACTTACACATGGACCAAAGCATGCTCCAGCTCCTCTTATCACTCTCTGCCCCTCCCTCCCTGTGGCAGGCCTCGTCCTCTCTCAAGCTTGCCTGGCAGCACGACTTATAGTTGCAGCGGCCTTCACCCACTTTGCCTCCATTCGGATGACGGACTGCTTCAAGTTTAGTGCACATAAACAATGTCAAATGTATATGTGTTGTCTTTAATTTTGATGTGTGCCATTATTACGGTAAACAAGTAATAATTGTGGATTAATTGCTGTATCTTGTCTGAGGTAATTGGAGTGTAAACATAATTGCCCTTTTTTGGGATCAATAAAGTTGTCTGAAGTCTGAAGTCTGAAGTTTAACATAAAAAGGTAAATATTCCTCACAGACATATGCTCTTCAGGGTTTTAGTGGGGAAAAATTGAGATAAAGCGAACTAAAAACAAATGAAACCAACAAAGTAGCAGCTCGAAACACTCCTTCATTGGTTCAAGATTCAAAGCAAAGCTCGGTTGATTATATGGAAGAAAGGAAACATTTGCGGCAAAACAAAGTATTTAGCAACTGATCGATGACTAAATTAGTTGACAACTATTTTAATAATCGATTTTAATTGATTAACTCGATTAGTTGTTTCAGCTCTATAAGGAGGGGCTCCTTATAGAGTCTCCAGACCTGAACTCAATAGAAAATCTTTGGAGGGAGCTGAAACTCCAAACCTGAAAGATTTGGAGTAGATCTGTATGGTGGAGTGGACCAAAATCCCTGCTGCAGTGTGTGCAAACCTGGTGAAAAACTACAGGAAACATTTGACCTCTGTAATTGCAAACAAAGGCTACTGTGCCAAATATTAACAATGATTTTCACAGGTGTTGAAATACTTCTTTGCAGCAGTAACATACAAATAAATTATTAAAAAATCATACTGTCGTGATTGGGTCTGTGGGGGGTTATTGTTTACTGCTTTGGGTATGCATTTACTTTTTGCACTGGGGTTTGGTGGCTGGATTTCTTTTGTGTTGTTTGGTGTTGGGTGTTTCCCTCCTGTCTGCCCTTCCTGTGGCCACGCCTCTTTCTGGATCTTTCCTCACACACCTGTGGTGCATTTACCCTGATCACATCCCCTTTATTAGTCAAACCTTCTTCCTCTCTCACTTGCGAGATTGTTGTGCCTTATTCGAGCGTTTGTCTTCAGAGTTTTCACAGTCCTGTTTTTGCTTTACCGTGTATTGCTCTGTCTGCCTGTTTCTGGAACCTGTCTCTGCCAAATGCTTTGGTTACTGTTGATATTTTTGGACTGTCTTTTTGTGTACCGACTGACGCAAGTCCTGATATTAAACTCTGTGAAGCTGAGACCTGAATCCTGCATTTGTGTCCGATCACTTGGTGCCATCTGGCCCGTCACATACATTGTGATTTCCGGATTTTTTTTTTTAGATTATGTCTGTCACAGTCAGTGGTGGGCACAGATAACCAAAAAATTAACTTCGATAACAGATAATCAGATAATTGAAAAGTTATCTTTGATCATGATAAACCGTTAAACCACCAAAAAAATGTATCAGAAGTTACAGATAACCAATAAATTCCAGTATTGTTTCTACTGTATTTGCAACTACTAATGAACTGAAATTGAATTTTAACACCACAATCGCTTCTAGAAACAGGAAAGCGACAGCAAACCCAAACAATGAGCCTACACTTTTATGTTTAAACATCCTGCTGGAAGTTTTTATTTACTACACAACTTACAGCACAGAGGCAAGTTGAGAGCAGTCACCAAACCTAAGCCTCACGTCAGGCGGAGGTCTTGGAAAATAAAGTCATACTGACTTATGGTTTGGTGTATAAATAAAATGAATACTGATAGAATAACTCCATTAATGTCAATTCTGTCATTTGTACAAAGTTAAAATATAACATATATATTTTAATGTTGAATAATGCACTAATTCTGAGGTTTTGTAACAAACACAGACAGATCGCAAAGGATTCTGGGTAAAATGTACCTCTGCTAAACACTGATTGGTTCAGTCATTCACTATGTAAACCAACACGTTAATGTGACGTGTGTTGTGTGTTGGTGTTTACAGATGTGCTTTTGTAAAATATTCCATTTTTTATTTGTAAAAACAGCCATTTTTACGGAGCCCTGGAAGTGTCGTTGCAAAATGTTTTGCATGTGGAGAGAATGTGAGAATGTTCAGATGATTTTTCATTCATGTAAGAATGATTTGGACCGAGTTTCAGGTTAATTGCGCGTCCTGCATCGTGTAGTCTTCATGGAGTAACAAGCTGCGTTTAACATTTCACGACCACCTCCTGATTGCTAATCGTATGGTCGAATGAAAATCAAACCTGTTTATTATTCTGGTCGGCCGTCGTGAGGGTTTCCTGCTGCTGAGGGGCAACAAGCGTCCAACCGCTCGCACTGTGCATGTGCAAGCACCGCAGAGCTGTCTTGTAATGTGGACATCAGCACTTTTTCCGGCACATTCCACCGTTACATGAGATTTTTTCATGGAAAGAAAAGCGGAGGGATGCACCACGGCTCCGTTCATTATGCGAGACAAAACCACCTCGGTGTTGGTCTCTCAGGACAGCTTTCTGGTGGATTTCAGACGGATTCCGGTTGCTTTCCAGTCGTGTGAATATCCGATTGTGATTGTGCATGAGCTGGACATGCCAGAACATGTCCCGTGAGGCTTCATCACGGCGTTGCTTTGCGCCGAGCGGCTGCACCGCGACGCGCGTTGGAGCAGCTTCTCTTTCCATGACAAAAACTCCTGTAACAGTGAAATGTGCCATTTATTTTTAAACTGGACGCTGTCTTGATCCGGTATGTCATCTGACTAGTACAGGAATTGTGAAAAGACGTGGACATCAGCACTTTTCCGGCACATTAAGACAGACGTGCGGAGGAGTTCCGTGCGTTGCGTCTGGTTGTTCCAGCGGGGTGTCAGCCTGTCGATGGGGGCTGGGAGCGCGCCGTGCTCTCAGCAGTTGTGGGCCGTCCTTAAAGCAGCAGTAACACCCCGTAATCTGTCTAATCCCCATAAAATCGTCCCTGAAAGCCATATTAATTTTTCGAACGGTGTCCACCTGGAGGTCTCTCACAGTTTCTGGAAAAAAATTGATGCAGCAAAGCTCCAAATCATTCAGACATTTATTCGCAATAAAAAATAGACGAGAGGGGTGGACCACACCTCACTCAAAGCCAGCCTACAGGCGAATGACGTAACTGACAGGCATGAAAAAACTCACACATGCGCACAAGGGTTCAAGCTTGTCTGATGCAATCACACGTGATTCAAATCCATATGGTTTTTGAAAAAAATAATAAGGTCAGATAGTTTTCTAACAGACCTCGTATATATATACAAGGTCATATATATATACGAGGTCTGTGATAAAACTAACGTACCTTTTTATTTTTTTCAAAAACTATATGGATTTGAATCACGTGCGATTACATCACACAACCTTGCATGAGTTTTTTCACGCCTGTCGGTTATGTCATTCGCCTGTGGGCTGGCTTTGAGTGAGGAGTGGTCTACCCCCTCCCGTCGGAATCTCTTTGTCTGACAACTTCCTGAGAGACTGGCGCTTTGCTTGATCAAAATTTTTTCAAAAACTGTGAGGCACATTGAAGTGGACACCATTCGAGAAATTCAGCTGGTTTTCTGTGAAAATTTTAACGGCTGATGAGAGATTATGGACTGTTGCTGTCGCTTTAAGGACTGCCCACGGAGCAGGATGTCGCGACGCGCCCTGAGCCGCTGCTGTCTGCCTGTTTCGAGCTGAAAGCTTCCAAATTTAAGCCTCTGTTGACCCAGGACGTCGTGAGAGAACAGAGAACTTTCAGAAGAGGTCAGGATCAGCAGTTTATCCAGACATTCCACTGTTAAAGGAGATTTTATTAATGAAAGACGTGCGGACGGGTCTGCGTGTATATATATATATATATATATATATATGTATGTATGTATGTGTGTGTGTGTGTGTGTGTGTGTGTGTGTGTGTGTGTGTGTGTGTGTGTAGTGCTGAAAGTTCGTGAACCCCTTGATAGTGTCCCTGTTTCAACACCATTTCTGTCTGATTGTAACAGTTTCATTACAGAACCTGTTACAAACATATCTAATCAGACTTTCCCACATAATTTCTCACCTGTTGGCTCTGATCTGGCAGAGAAGACATTGTTTTAGCAGGTCTAATAAATGTACTGCTCAAAAATTCTGAAAGACTTTTTGTTTTAAGAAACGTAAGATTGTACACACTGTACAATCTTGGATTCATTCTAATGAAAGAAGAAAGAGAAATAGGTATTTTGGTGTTGCTTTCTCTCACCTCCCCAGGGTTCTCATTGATGATCCTGATCATGGCCTGCACAGCTCCTTCCTTCTGCAGGTAATCCAAGCCTGGAGCATTTCCATCTGGGACATCGCCTAGCCCATCAATCCCGTGGTAATCTCCAGCGTGGCGTTTTTGTGTCACCAGGGGAACAGAGCAGCCACGGTAGACTGGGATTTTCTGTGAAGGATTTATTTATAGTGGAGAACATAAGTATATTGACAGTATCACAGTGTCACAAGTTCTGTAATTAAAGGATGACAGTGTTCTATTGCTTTAGTACAAGAAACGCATTTTGTGAAGAGTGAACACAAAAAACTGAAAGATTGGGTAAACCAGGTGTTCCATGCCTCCTATGGTAAGAAAAGGGGTGTAGCTATGTTAATTTAAAATATCGGTACCATTCTCTGCAGACACAGTAATAAAAGATGATTTGAGAAGGTATATAATAGTGGTGGGTTCCATAGGTGATATAACTATCTCAGTACTAACCATTATGCCCTAGGTGCTAGAGCTTCCCCTGGATTTGTCATAGCACCCCCATAGCGCCCCCAAGAAAATAATTCCTTGTTTATTATTTAAATTTATTTTCATCCTATGTTTTTAAGGCCTTGTCCACACTGAAACTGAACTTTTGCAATACAATCTTTTTCTTTGTCATTTTCAAAAAGTGTTCCATTCAATAAATATCTCTGTTTTCATAGATCCAGTGAAACCGCATGAAAATGCTGTGGTACATATGCCAGGCCTGTATGTATTGATGTAACATCTCTACAAAAAATGTAGAAGACGTGGGGCTAATCAGAGTAGCAACAGATATGAAAACTTTAGAAGCCGGGCCACAGATTAAATCTTTTAATCTGACCTGTTGTCAGGATTCATCATCACAGATGAAAACTGTTCTCCACATGACAGCCTTGTTTTGGAAGACGGTGTTTGGAAATGCATTAATTCGTTAGAACAGTAGTTACTTGTTAAGGGTTTTTTTTAAGTGTTTTTAAAAACGTCCGTCAGTGTCTGTCTGCTCTGGGTGAGTTTCTCAGACTGAGCTGGAGGACGCTAGCACTTTGTCCCACCACCAAGAAGAAGAAAAAAATAATAATATGCTAAATTAGACTGTTAACAACATGTTACAGAGGCAGGCCGATGACATCATCCTTTCAGTTTTCCACAGTAATGCCTGGTTCACATGACAGGATTTTAAAATTATCTGTAGGTTTCAAAAACCTGAGAGACCACACACGTGGAGATAAAAAAAAAAAAATCATAGATCTGACAGGTTTGGTTGTCCAGTGTTTGGTGTGCAGCCACATGGTAAAAACAACACACCACACACAAACAGATTTCACACACGAACATTCCCAGGTCAGACAAGAAATCTCGCAAAATCTCTTGAGATTAAACGTGACTTCAGAATAAACAGATGGAGATAGTTTTGTGGTCTATTTAAAACAGAGGGAAAAAATGATACAAAAAGAAAAAGAAAAGGTGTTCTTTAAAGGAGTGAAGACAGCGCGACCACCGGACGTTCTGGTAAGTCAGAACAGCTGTTTTGATTTTATTTTCCGCTCCATGCATCTGTCACCTCGCTTTCTGATTGGCTACACCTCACATTCAGCAGGCTGCATGCTTGTTTGTTGTAGGAGGACACAACACACACTGCGATATCGAGCAAAGACAATCCAACATGTTGAATATCCCCGATTTGCCATCGGAGCGCTCCTGACATCCTTCCGAGCATATCAGAGCACTCAAGCTGATCTGAGTCTGCTTTTGCATTTGAAGTTCTAATTTTTTTCCATTCTGAGTCCAGATCATAACATTAAACAGATTTTGGGTATCAGTTTTACTTTGGACCCAGCACTTTGTATATTAGGTATACTTCCAGATTGCATGAATGATGGAAAATTGATTTATTTGTTGAGAATTTTGCTTTTAATTGTAAAGAAAACAATAACTGCTTCCTGTATGAAAGCGGAAGCTGCCAGTCTAATGACCTGGAGAGACAGGATAAAGAAGGTCTTTGTTATGGACAGACTCACTGCAAGATTACAACTGAAAACAGACAGGTTTGCTGATATATGAGCACTGATGATGCAGGCAATACCAGATCTCTAATCACCTCTTTTATTTCATTTTAAGGGTTACTTCAGCTTGTATTTGTACTGGTGTCTGTTACTCTATGAAGGTATGTATTTGGTTTATTTATTTTTGACATATGCATCTCCTCTGTTGATTTTGTTATTGTGTAATAAACTGAAAAATAATAAAAGTAAGTTACTAAACAGAAACTTACTTTGAGTTGGCCGCACTTGTCGAGGACACGGAGTGTGTTTTTGAGGACATTCTCCAGTGGCGTGTTTCCATGGGTACATGTGATACCCAGAATCTTCACATCAGGGGCAGCAAGCGCCACCATGATGGCCTGGGCATCATCTACACCTGTGTCCACATCAAGCAGCAGCTTCTTCTTCATCCTACACATCAAGCCAAATGTTGTGACACAGCGCATGTTTAAATCTTCTTTTTTTTTTTTACTTAAGGAAAAGCTGTGAAACAATGAAAATTTAAACAAGCAACAGTGGCCAAGACACTGTGATTAGAAACAAGCCTTTACAAGCAACATTAAAGGCCTGCCTGCCTTTATTTAATTTTATTTTGTAAAAAATGCCAACATGGACCAAATTAGGAGGTTCAGTGGTCCTCACCTGCAGGCCTAGTCAGGACTGAGGGAACGACGAATGCAGCAATGTATAGAGACATCCTGTCATCTTTCAGTAGGACAATGACCCCAAGCACAGAGCCAAGATATCAAAGGAGTGGATTCAGAACAACTCTGTGAATGTCCTTGAGTGGCCCAGACCTGAATCAGATTGAGCAACTGTGGAGAGATCTGAAAACAGCTGTGCACCAACTATCCCCATCCAACCTGATGGAGCTTGAGAGGTGCTTCAAAAAGGAATGGACAAAACTGCCCAAAGATAGGTGCACCAAGCTTGTGGCATCATATTCAAGAAGACTTGAGGCTGTAATTGCTGCCAAAGGTGCATCAACAAAGCACTGAACAAAGGGTGTGAGTACTTATGTACATGTGATTTCTCAGTATGTTTGAATAAATTTGCAAAAATTTCAAAAAATGTTTTTCGTGTTGTCATTATGGGGTGTTGTGCCTAGAATTTTGAGGGGAAAAAATTAATTTCCTCCATTTTGGAATAAGGCTGTAACATAACAAAAGGTGGAAAAAGTGAAGCGCTGTGAGTATTTTTTGGACGTACTGAATATATATATATATACACATTGTGTTTTCAGAATATAGGATGGGCCATGGTCCTTAATCCTCATGTTGCTAACGGTGTGCACAGAATGATGTGTGTGTGTGGGTGAATGTAAGGCATCTTATGAAATACTTTGCTCATCTGCATCAGATGGAAAAATCTTAAACCCTTGTGGTCTATTTACTGTTGTGCTTTTACTCATTGCCGGAAACCATTATAATTACTATAAGTTATGTCATTAGTGCAATCAGTCTGTTCTGTGTATACTTGATCCCATCAGATCTCAGAAACTAAACGGATTAGTACTTCGATGGGAGGCCTGTTAGGAAGACCAGGGGCTGTGGTTGTGTTGCTCCAGATGAAATTGGAGTTGCACCAAGAAAGGCATCCAGTGTAAAACTTGTGCCAAATCTCGGTGTGAATCTGTACTGAATCCAGCAGCTGAAGGGAAAACAACAGCATAACCTATACTGTTATTCTAATAGAAGTTGAAATTAATTTGTGCACATTTCACTGCAGTGAGTGCGGAATAAATTGCATTTTTTATTATTAAGAACTTGCACCAATGCTGTGGCAGTGTTGAAGTTTTCATTCATTAAGGGTCACGGGGGTCCTGAAGCCTGTCCCAACAGTCATCGGACGTGAGGTATAGACAAACACATTCACACCTAAAATCAATTTAAAGTTTTTGCCTAACTTGGAAGTTTTGGGATGTGAGAGGAAGCTGGAGCACCCAGACGGAACCCATGCAAACATGGGGAGAACATGCAAACTCCACACAGAAAGGCCACAGGTAGGAAGTGACCCCATGACCTTCTTGCTGTGAGGCAACAGTGCGAACCACTAATCCACCGTGCTGCCCATAAGCTTTCACACAATTTAAATAGAACTAAAGATTAAAGCATTTTATTATTATTCCCAGTCACATTTGCAGAAGGCGAAAGACTTACATTTTGAAGGTTTGACGTGATTCATTTAGCAAACACATAAAGTACAGTTTGCAAAATTTATAAAGTTGAACATATGCATATACTGAGAATTGCACAACAAAGTTGAAAACTTTCCACTGTGATCCTTGTATATAAGTAGAAGATGCCACACACTATACAACTCCAAATCAGAAAAGTAAACTTTAAATGCAAATTTAAAAAAAAAACACCCCTGCAATGATCCTTACATTTACCTCAACTTCTATTTCACTGTAGACAGTTTGAACCCCAGATATTTCATTGTGTGTGTGTGTGTGTGTGTGTGTGTGTGTGTGTGTGTGTGTGTGTGTGTGTGTGTGTGTGTGTGTGTGTGTGTGTGTGTGTGTGTGGGTGTGGTCAACTTCATTTGTTATTATGAATCCATATCTGCATTTCACACCTACATCACAATCCAAAAAAAGTTGGGACTCGGGCAACTGAGGGCTAGTAATTAGGTAAAAGCAAAAAAACAAAATTAACTTTTATTTAAAACATGCTGTTGTGTGGGCCGCTGAAGAGGAGGTACTGCTGGCCCACCACCACCAGAGGGCGCCCTGCCTGGAGTGCGGGCTCCAGGCACCAGAGGGCGCTGCCGCCTTATGGGAGCAGCCTGGGTGACAGCTGTCACCCATCACTGGACACAGCTGTTCCACTCAGCACAGAGGTATATCAGGAGGACGGCGTCTCCACCTCAGTGCCGAGATATCGCCTTTAGACTGAGGTAACGTACTCTGCATTTATATTCTGATTAAAAGACTTGTTAAACCTTTTCAGGACTGCTGATTACTGAAAGCTAAATTGCTTGGATAAGTACTCACCTGCCTGCCATATTGTGACTAGAGGTGGAGGCGGCTTCTCCCCTCTCCGTTACTGGGTGCTGTCGCATCCACGCCTGTGTTGTTGCTCTCTCCCGCCAGCAGTACCGGATCCGACGAGCGGAGGCAGTGGCCACCTGGGACTTCGGGACTTGGCGGTTCCAGTATTTCCAGGGTTCGGTGGCAGAGGAGATCTGGGTGGTTTCGGTTCGACTGAGACGGACGTCTCCTACCTTCGAGCCTGCCCACACGACACCAGCGGATTCGACCACAAATTGTGATTGTTGTATTCATTGTGCTCGTTTCACAATAGTAAACCTTGTTATTCACCTTCCTCCATTGTCCGTTCATTGCGCCCCCTGTTGCGGGTCCGTGTACCTACACTTTCACAACAGGATATCTCGGCCAGCGTCATGGACCCCGAGGGGCATCAACCGGCTGTTGAACGGCCAATGGAAGACCAAGGCGCGTCGGCGGCTTCGGGAGGGGTAATCGGTGAGTTGCAGCGGATCCTCACCGCTTTCACCTCTCGGATCGATTTAATGACCGAGCAGCACGTTCTCCTAAACCGCAGGGTGGAGGCTCTCGCCGCACAAGTGGAGGCGCGCCCTTCGGGCGCCGCTGCGGCTCTCCCTCCCGAGGACCCTGCGCGTGAAAGTGACGTTCCACTGGTCGTTCAACGGTCCCTTCCTCCGTCCCCAGAAGCATACATAAGCCCTCCAGAACCGTACGGAGGCTGTGTGGAGACGTGCGCGGATTTTCTGATGCAGTGTTCGCTCGTCTTCGCACAGCGTCCCGTGATGTACGCGACTGATGCTAGCAAAGTAGCTTATGTAATAAATCTGCTTCGCGGGGAGGCACGCGCTTGGGCTACAGCGCTCTGGGAGCAGAACTCACGGCTCCTTCATACATACGTTGGGTTTGTACGGGAGCTCAGAACGGTGTTCGACCATCCCAACAGAGGAGAGTCCGCTTCAACCGCGCTACTGTCAATGAGACAGGGGCGTCGGAGCGCAGCTGCCTATGCAGTCGCCTTCCGCATCGCGGCGGCGAGATCCGGCTGGAATAGCACTGCCCTCCGCGCCGCCTTTGTAAACGGACTGTCATTGGTCCTAAAAGAGCACCTGGTGGCGAAGGACGAACCGCGGGACTTAGACGGGCTCATCGATCTGGTCATACGACTTGACAACCGGTTAGAAGAACGCCGTCGGGAACGAGGCGAAGGGCGTGGCCAGGCACGCGTCGTCCCTCTCCCTTCCGGTTCCGATCGAGCTCCGCCTTCCCCACGCTCCACAGCCCCTGCGCTCCGTGGGGTCACAGCTCCCCCTACTGACGAAGCTAGGGACACGAGTAGGGCAACATTTAGGGCACCAGATGCACAGAGGAGATGGACCCACGGAGCGTGTCTTGTTTGTGGTTCAATAGAGCACCATGTGAGAGACTGCCCCAAGCGGTCAAACGCCAAACGCCCGCCCCTAGAGACTGGGCCAGGGGTGGGCCAAAACATTCACGTGGGACACACCCACATTGCTACACGACTCCCAGTCACGATCCTGTTTGAGGATTCAACCCTGAAGGCCCCAGCACTGGTGGACACGGGCTCTGAGGGGAATCTGCTTGACAGTAGATGGGCCAGGGAGATAGGGCTCCCTCTGGTGGCTCTTACCTCGCCTGTGCAGGTTCGGGCGCTAGATGGCTCCCTACTCCCACCAATCACGCATAAGACACCTCCAGTAACTCTGGTGGTGTCAGGTAACCACCGGGAGGTGATCGAGTTCTTTGTGACTCAGGCCACCTCCCGTGTGGTTTTGGGTTTTCCCTGGATGCTAAAGCACAATCCCCGGATCGATTGGCCGTCCGGGGTAGTGGTTCAGTGGAGCGAAACCTGCCATCGGGAGTGTCTAGGTTCCTCGGTTCCTCCCGGCTCCCAAGCTAAGGAGGAGGTCCGAGTCCCGCCCAATCTGAAGGCGGTGCCGGCGGAGTACCATGACCTCGCTGACGTGTTCAGCAAGGATCTGGCTCTCACGCTTCCTCCCCACCGCCCGTATGATTGTGCCATTGATTTGGTTCCAGGCAGTGAGTTCCCGTCCAGTAGGCTGTACAACCTCTCACGGCCGGAGCGTGAATCAATGGAGACCTACATCCGGGACTCATTAGCTGCCGGGTTGATCCGGAATTCCACCTCTCCGATGGGTGCAGGTTTCTTTTTTGTGGGTAAAAAAGATGGCGGGCTTCGTCCATGCATTGATTACAGGGGGTTGAACGAAATCACGGTTCGCAACCGATACCCGTTGCCCTTGTTGGATTCAGTGTTCACCCCCTTGCATGGAGCCAAAATCTTCACCAAGCTGGATCTTAGGAATGCGTATCATTTGGTTCGGATCCGGAAGGGAGACGAATGGAAGACGGCATTTAACACCCCCTTAGGTCATTTTGAGTACCTGGTCATGCCGTTCGGTCTCACTAATGCTCCCGCGACTTTCCAAGCGTTGGTAAACGATGTCTTGCGGGACTTCCTGCACCGGTTCGTCTTCGTGTATCTAGACGATATACTCATCTTTTCCCCGGATCCTGAGACTCATGTCCGGCATGTCCGTCAGGTCCTGCAGCGGTTGTTGGAGAACCGCCTGTTTGTGAAGGGCGAGAAGTGTGAATTCCACCGCACTTCTTTGTCCTTCCTGGGGTTTATCATCTCCTCTAACTCCGTCGCCCCTGATCCGGCCAAGGTTGCGGCGGTGAGAGATTGGCCCCAACCCACAAGCCGTAGGAAGCTGCAACAGTTCCTCGGCTTTGCTAATTTCTACAGGAGGTTCATTAAGGGCTACAGTCAGGTAGTTAGCCCCCTGACAGCCCTGACCTCACCAAAAGTCCCCTTCACCTGGTCGGATCGGTGCGAAGCCGCGTTCAAGGAGTTGAAACGGCGCTTTTCGTCTGCACCAGTTCTGGTGCAGCCCGATCCTAGCCGCCAGTTAGTGGTTGAAGTGGATGCCTCGGACTCAGGGATAGGAGCGGTGCTCTCCCAGAGCGGGAAGACCGATAAGGTCCTTCACCCGTGTGCCTATTTTTCCCGCAGGTTGACCCCCGCTGAACGGAACTATGACGTCGGCAATCGGGAACTCCTTGCTGTGAAAGAGGCCCTCGAAGAGTGGAGACATCTGTTGGAGGGAACAGCCGTGCCATTCACGGTTTTCACTGACCATCGGAACCTGGAGTACATCAGGACCGCCAAGCGGCTGAACCCCAGGCAAGCCCGCTGGTCACTGTTCTTTGGCCGTTTTGACTTCCGGATTACCTACCGTCCCGGGACCAAGAATCAAAGATCGGATGCATTGTCCCGGGTGCATGAAGACGAAGTCAAAACAGAACCGTCGGATCCCCCGGATCCCATCATCCCGGAGTCCGCTATCATGGCCGCCCTCACCTGGGACGTGGAGAAGACCGTCCGGGAGGCCCTGACCCGTGACCCGGACCCCGGAAACGGACCAAAGGACAGACTATACGTCCCACCAGAGGCTAGGGCTGCAGTCCTGGACTTCTGTCACGGTTCTAAACTCTCCTGTCACCCTGGGGTGCGAAGGACCGTGACAGTCGTCCGGCAACGCTTCTGGTGGGCATCCCTGGAGGCCGACGTCCGGGACTACGTCCAGGCCTGTACCACCTGCGCCAGGGGCAAGGCCGACCACAGAAAGACCTCAGGGCAGCTACAGCCACTGCCCGTGCCTCATCGCCCCTGGTCCCACATCGGCCTGGACTTTGTCACGGGTCTCCCGCCGTCCCAGGGACACACCGTCGTCTTCACGATAGTGGACCGTTTCTCCAAGGCGGCCCACTTCGTGGCCCTCCCGAAGCTCCCAACGGCCCAGGAGACAGCAGACCTCCTGGTCCACCACGTCGTCCGTCTGCATGGCATACCATCAGACATCGTCTCCGATCGCGGTCCCCAGTTCACCTCGCACGTCTGGAGGAGCTTTTGCCGGGAACTGGGGGCCACGGTCAGCCTCTCGTCTGGGTACCACCCCCAGACCAACGGGCAGGCAGAGCGGGCGAATCAGGAACTGGAGCAGACACTTCGCTGTGTGACAGCCGCGCACCCGACGGCCTGGAGTACCCACCTGGCCTGGATCGAGTACGCCCACAACAGCCAAGTGTCATCAGCCACCGGCCTCTCCCCGTTTGAGGTGTGCTTGGGGTATCAGCCCCCCTTGTTTCCGGTGGTTGAGGGAGAGGTCGGTGTGCCCTCGGTCCAGGCCCACCTACGGAAGTGCCGTCGGGTATGGCGTGCCGCCCGCTCTGCCTTGTTGAAGGCCCGGATGAGGGCGAAGAAACATGCAGACCGGCGGCGGACCCCGGCCCCCAAGTATCGTCCTGGGCAGGAGGTCTGGTTGTCCACCAAGGACATTCCTCTGCAGGTAGACTCACCGAAACTTCAAGAACGGTACATCGGACCTTACAAGATCCTCAAGGTCATCAACCCCGCCGCAGTGAGGCTCCAGCTTCCGGCCTCACTGCGGATCCATCCAGTTTTTCATGTTTCCCGGATCAAGCCCCTTCACACCTCACCCCTCTGCACCCCGGGTCCGGCGCCGCCTCCTGCCCGGATCATCGACGGGGAACCGGCTTGGACTGTACGCCGGCTCCTTGATGTCCGTCGGATGGGCCGGGGTTTTCAATATCTGGTGGACTGGGAGGGGTACGGTCCCGAGGAGCGCTCCTGGGTGAAGAAGGGCTTCATCCTGGACCCGGCCCTCCTGGCCGACTTCTACCGTCGCCATCCGGACAAGCCCGGCCGTGCGCCAGGAGGCGCCCGTTGAGGGGGGGGTCCTGTTGTGTGGGCCGCTGAAGAGGAGGTACTGCTGGCCCACCACCACCAGAGGGCGCCCTGCCTGGAGTGCGGGCTCCAGGCACCAGAGGGCGCTGCCGCCTTATGGGAGCAGCCTGGGTGACAGCTGTCACCCATCACTGGACACAGCTGTTCCACTCAGCACAGAGGTATATCAGGAGGACGGCGTCTCCACCTCAGTGCCGAGATATCGCCTTTAGACTGAGGTAACGTGCTCTGCATTTATATTCTGATTAAAAGACTTGTTAAACCTTTTCAGGACTGCTGATTACTGAAAGCTAAATTGCTTGGATAAGTACTCACCTGCCTGCCATATTGTGACTAGAGGTGGAGGCGGCTTCTCCCCTCTCCGTTACTGGGTGCTGTCGCATCCACGCCTGTGTTGTTGCTCTCTCCCGCCAGCAGTACCGGATCCGACGAGCGGAGGCAGTGGCCACCTGGGACTTCGGGACTTGGCGGTTCCAGTATTTCCAGGGTTCGGTGGCAGAGGAGATCTGGGTGGTTTCGGTTCGACTGAGACGGACGTCTCCTACCTTCGAGCCTGCCCACACGACACCAGCGGATTCGACCCCAAATTGTGATTGTTGTATTCATTGTGCTCGTTTCACAATAGTAAACCTTGTTATTCACCTTCCTCCATTGTCCGTTCATTGCGCCCCCTGTTGTGGGTCCGTGTACCTACACTTTCACAACACATGCAGTGTCTTCATGTGATTGTAGTCAGGATTTAGTACTAACAGTGTCCATGAAAGGCTGCTTCTTTGAGGAGCAAAGATGGGCAGAGGTTCTCCACTTTGTCAACAAATGTGAGAAAATTATTTAAAAATGACATCCCCAAGGAAAGACTGAAAGGATTAACATATCTTTCCATCTATAAACAATTCAAGAAATATGGAAGAATTTTTGTTTGTAAAGGCAATGGCAAGTTATTGAAGTTGAATAAACATAATATCTGATGCCTCAGACAGTGCTGCATCAAGAACCACCATTCATCAATAGCCGATACAACCAAATGGTCGAAGGTTACTTTATAAAACTGTTGACAAGTAATACAATACAGAGTTACATTCACAAATGTCCCTTAAAACTTTACTGAGCAAAAAAAGAAGCCTGGTGTTAACGTTCTCGAAAAGCTGCGTCAACATCTCTGGGCTTAGAGGGGTATCTGGACTGGACCAGGATAGAGTGGAAATGTGTATTGTGGTCAGAAAAACGAGTATCCCAGATTATTATTATTATTATTATTTTTTTTTTTTTTTTTTTTTTTTTTTTTTTAAGAAATACACTCCATGTGCTCTGGTCTGTCATATTATGGGGTTGCGTCAGTAACCTTGGCAAAAGTAATTTACACTTATGTGATAACAGCATTAATGTAGAAAAGTATATATTGTGCATCAAAACACCAAGCTCTGTAAGTTCATGATGCCCCAATTTTGCAAAGTTCATACACTGCACAATTTATTATTAAACATTAAAATATTTCTGTTATTGTTTAAAGAGTGATTGTTTTATTGTTATTATTGATTTTCTGTTTCTGAGAGCCCGTGTAGCTCTTTGGCAATTTCAGAGATCATATTAACTTCATGGTACAGTGACAATAACCAAGACCTGAACACCATGAAACGGCAGCAGCAACCTGAAGGACGCATCCACCCTGCACACGCCCTCTGAACTGCTGCCCTCAGGCAGGCGCCACAGGACAACAACACTACACATAGTCAGACAAAAATGAGGACCTGAGGTAACACCTCCCACTTGTAAGACAATCCCTCTAACCTTATAGAAAGATACATCACACTGCTATATTCATGATGTGAAATTCTCCCTGCAGTAATGATCCTGTGCAATAAAGTCAACTCAGGTGATATAACTCTAATGCAACCTGTTTCTACCGGCTACTCTATTTTCTTATTCTGTTATTTGTTATTCTTTTATTTATCATATAATCTCTAATCTAATTTATGTTTTGTGTGTGTAATTTACAATTACTAAACAGCAAAGATTCATTCCTTAAATAATTATATAATAAAAAGAGTGTTCTTAAAACAGTTTTGTCTCCCAGTGAGACATGTGAGAGCAGAGCACAGTTAATTTAGATATCCTGCTATTTATATGTTTGCTTGAAATCCTCATAAGAAAAAGAAATTTATATATATATATATATATATATATATATATATATATATATATATATATATATATATATATATATATATATATATATATATATATATTTAACTTACTTGGGCTGCCGCTCCTGACAGATATCTACTTCTGCTTTAAAAGTGGAGTCGTGGCTGCTTGTACTCAGAGCTCCCTTTTAAAACGTCTGTAACTTGAGAAGAGCATTTATCTGCAATAGCAACAGGCAACCACACCCCAGACAGTGGGTGTGGTTATACAGCCAGCGTGGTTTGATTTGCACTGAAATGCTTCACATATTTTGACTGTTGCCTGTTTAGCTCACACCATAATGACAAACAGACTGCATTCTTCAACAAAATCTGACTGTTTTATTGGTTTTTAAACTTTTAGGAGTTTTATGGAATTTTCTGGTAACATTCTATCTGTACGGATCTAATAGATGGAAAAAGAAAGCGCATGTTGTGCCCTCTTCACATTTGTTCTGCAAAGTACAGCGTGGTATCATCTGCAATGTGAGGAGTCGACACGGGAGTCTGCAAATCGCAGCCAGATAGAGAAATATTATGACATAAAACTGGACCAGAAAGCTCTATGAAGGCACATACTGGCATATTATTATTATAAAGTTATACATTTGTGAGAGAAAAACCCCTCAGTAACAGCTTGATCATGGCTGACTATTAATATTATCATATTAACTTTCATGTTACCACAACAAGAAGGAGTTTGGAGTATTTATGTCACAGAGAAACAGAAAAAGAAGGAGCTCATCCCTCTCTTTCTAACAGGCACAGAATCCCTCTTCAATTCAGAAACATAATTAATATGATATTGAGAGAGTGAGAGCTCATCCCTCATTCTCTTCAGAGTTTTTCCTCTCCAAATATGCCCCACACGGCTCATTTTTTAATTAACCTATAATGTCCCTGATACACCGTTGCAGAACTCAATGTACTTAAATCAAATCAAATCATTTTTATTTATATAGCGCCAAATCACAACAAACAGTTGCCCCAAGGCACTTTATATTGTAAGGCAAAAGCCATACAATAATTACAGAAAAACCCCAACGGTCAAAACGACCCCCTATGAGCAAGCATTTGGCGACAGTGGAAAGGAAAAACTCCCTTTTAACAGGAAGAAACCTCCAGCAGAACCAGGCTCAGGGAGGGGCAGTCTTCTGCTGGGACTGGTTGGGGCTGAGGGGAGAGAATCAGGAAAAAAACATGCTGTGGAAGAGAGCAGACTGCATACTGCACTTACTGTGCAGTATTCATTTTGGTTATTTAAATGTAGGCCAGGACAAAGAGAAGTTCATTTTTACAACTCGTCATATTAAAACATTATTAACAATCAAAGCTCTCAGCACTCTAATCACCTTTGTTAAGTGCTTCTTATGAGTGTAATCCTGTATTACACAAACTATTTAAAAGGAAATACAATCAATGGTGACAGAGCATTAACAGACCTAAAAAAAAACTGTTTACTGACAGGGTGATGAGTGTGAAGTTGGAAATTGAAGGAGTGATGATGAATATCATCAGTGCATATGCCCCACAGGTAAGTTGAAAGATAAAGGAGAAAACTCTGGAGTGAGTTAGAAGAGGTGATGGAGAGTGCACCCAAGCCTGAAAGAGTGGTGATAGCAGCAGACTTCAGTGGGCATGTTGGTGAAGGGAAGAGAGGTCATGAGGAAGTAATGGGTAGATATGATATCAAGGACAGGGTTGTGGCAGGGCAGATGGTAGTTGATTTTGCAAAAATTATGGAAATGGCAGTGGTGAACACCTACTTTAGGAAACGAAAGGAGCACAGCACAGGGTGACATTTAAGAGTGGAGGAAGGTGCACACAAGGGATTACATTCTTTGTTGTTTTATATTCCATCCTGCATTTATGAATGTTGTGGGCATCACTTTTCTCTCCATGGTCGCTATCTTAAATTCTAATCCAATTACATTTTTATCCGCAAATCTGATTGGTTAGTCGTGTCAGATTTCAGACAGTATAATATCAGGTGTAGGGTGGCAAAATATTTAACCGTTTTACATTTGGATGTTTTATTCCGCTCCCTGACGGTGCGCGCTGCTACGTAGATGTCAGCTCAGAGCAAGTGACGGCGATGCGGAAATGGGTGATATTGATATGGATTCTGATAAAGAATTACCTTTTCACATTTGATGGATTTTTATATTTGATGGATTACTCTGCGCCCTGACCGCTGTTGGAGTGACGCTGCCTTAACAGTAAGCCTTGCCAACCGAATTACCTACAGAAAAATAAACCATGCGAATGATGGAATTGGATTAGAATGGGAATAACCCTGTTGTGTCTGATGATTTGCGGACGTTCATGCAAATATCCGTTTTGCTCAATTTGGGACTGTATAATCAGCATGAACGTCCGCAAATCATCAGACAAACAGGGTTATTCCCTAATTATTAGCTTGATGGAGCATGACTTTTTCCTCTGTTCAGGATGCAGAAAAACTGCATGAGTTCAACCACAGTTCTTTGCAATGTTAGTTACACTCAACAAAAATATAAACGCAACACTTTTGGTTTTGCTCCCATTTCGTATGAGATGAACTCAAAGATCTAAAACTTTTTCCACATACACAATATCACCATTTCCCTCAAATATTGTTCACAAACCAGTCTAAATCTGTGATAGTGAGCACTTCTCCTTTGCTGAGATAATCCATCCCACCTCACAGGTGTGTGCCATATCAAGATGCTGATTAGACACCATGATTAGTGCACAGGTGTGCCTTAGACTGCCCACAATAAAAGGCCACTCTGAAAGGTGCAGTTTTATCACACAGCACAATGCCACAGATGTCGCAACATTTGAGGGAGCGTGCAATTGGCATGCTGACAGCAGGAATGTCAACCAGAGCTGTTGCTCGTGTATTGAATGTTCATTTCTCTACCATAAGCCGTCTCCAAAGACATTTCAGAGAATTTGGCAGTACATCCAACCAGCCTCACAACCGCAGACCACGTGTAACCACACCAGCCCAGGACCTCCACATCCAGCATGTTCACTTCCAAGATCGTCTGAGACCAGCCACTCGGACAGCTGCTGAAACAATTGGTTTGCATAACCAAAGAATTTCTGCACAAACTGTCAGAAACCTTCTCAGGGAAGCTCATCTGCATGCTTGTCGTCCTCATCTGGGTCTTGACCTGACTCCAGTTCGTCGTCGTAACCAACTTGAGTGGGCAAATGCTCACATTTGCTGGCGTTTGGCACGTTGGAGAGGTGTTCTCTTCACGGATGAATCCCGGTTCACACTGTTCAGGGCAGATGGCAGACAGCGTGTGTGGCGTTGTGTGGGTGAGCGGTTTTCTGATGTCAATGTTGTGGATCGAGTGGCCCATGGTGGCGGTGGGGTTATGGTATGGGCAGGCGTCTGTTATGGACGAAGAACACAGGTGCATTTTATTGATGGCATTTTGAATGCACAGAGATACCGTGACGAGATCCTGAGGCCCATTGTTGTGCCATACATACAAGAACATCACCTCATGTTGCAGCAGGATAATGCACGGCCCCATGTTGCAAGGATCTGTACACAATTCTTGGAAGCTGAAAATGTCCCAGTTCTTGCATGGCCGGCATACTCACCGGACATGTCACCCTTTGAGCATGTTTGGGATGCTCTGGACCGGCGTATACGACAGCGTGTACCAGTTCCTGCCAATATCCAGCAACTTTGCACAGCCATTGAAGAGGAGTGGACCAACATTCCACAGGCCACAATTGACAACCTGATCAACTCTATGCGAAGGAGATGTGTTGCACTGCATGAGGCAGATGGTGGTCACACCAGATACTGACTGGTATCCCCCCCAATAAAACAAAACTGCACCTTTCAGAGTGGCCTTTTATTGTGGGCAGTCTAAGGCACACCTGTGCACTAATCATGGTGTCTAATCAGCATCTTGATATGACACACCTGTGAGGTGGGATGGATTATCTCAGCAAAGGAGAAGTGCTCACTATCACAGATTTAGACTGGTTTGTGAACAATATTTGAGGGAAATGGTGATATTGTGTATGTGGAAAAAGTTTTAGATCTTTGAGTTCATCTCATACAGAATGGGAGCAAAACCAAAAGTGTTGCATTTATATTTTTGTTGAGTGTAATTTAGCCAACATCTACATGTACTTGTCTTAGTCAAAGAAAATGTTTCTTCTATCAGTCTTGTTCATTAAAATTCACCAGATCCAGTAAGGTTTGCTCTTATTATCTCAACTCAACTCAAAACTTTATTTCTAAAGCACATCAGGTTACGTGCAATAATAAGTAAGTAAATTAATTAATTAAAAATAACAATAAAATTACAGCAGGTGATAAAAACAATAAAACATAGAGGTGGATCTGCTCATTCTGTTCTTAAAACTTCCTGAAGTACTTGGTGGAGGGGTGGATTGTTAGGTAAGGGTGACTGTTCAGGACTTCCTTCCACCTCCCCTGCTTTTTTTTTTTTGTAACATTGAGAGATTCATTTTTTGAAATCAATAGATAAATAAAAGTTTCAGTCAATCTTTTTAACGATGTTGGTGTTGCTTTTGTCTGTCAATAGAAACAAACCATTACATTTTAGCACTGATCAGAATACAGATTTTATTTTAGAATTATTTATTAAATTTCTTTGAGGTTGCATTTTTTTTAAATCAGTTTGATGGACATCTCAGAGAATTCTACAACACTTGGTGGACTGTCCAGTCTTATCAAGAGATACAACCAGTAACAGATCCTGATTCTAAATCATTGTCTTGGTTTTTTTTTTTTAACCTTCTTTTACAGATTAAGATGGGATATTTGATTAAGATGGGATATTTGCAACATTTCTGCAATTTTCTACATCAAACAAACAGAAAACAATTAGCACACTGGTCTTGATGAAATATGTCAATATCATGTGATAATCAGAAAGTGGGCAGCAGTTTAGTGGTTAGTAGTACTGCCTTACAGCAGAAAGGTCCTGGGATTGCTTCCCGCCGTCTTCTCCACGTGTTCGTGTGGTTTCCCTCCAGGTGCTCTGGCTACCTCCCACTTCCAAAAACATGCAGGTTCGGTGAAGTGGCCATTTTAAATCGACCGTAGGTATAAATGAGTTTGTCTGTCTAAATGTGGCCCTGCATTAGACTGGTGTCCTGTCCGGGGTGCACCCCACCTCTCACCCTGCACCTGCTGGGATCGGGTCCATTCTCCCATGACCCTTGATTGGAGCAAGTGGGAACAGAAAATGGGTAGATGGACAATCACAAAGTGACATTTTGTACGGTTCCAGGATGTTGAATCGGTTACATAAACACTCAGAGGGTTGATGTTGAGGAAGTTGTGGTTTTGTAGGAAATACCGTTACAGACAGAGAAGTGTTGAGAAAATGGTTTTTGTGTGTCAGTTAATGGTGCATGTTTCCTGCGCACAATGTCTCAAAGGACACTGGGGTCTACTGAGAGCCCCAGAGCCTCAATCAAAAAACCATGCTAATTTATGAATGTGTATGAATGTGGTGGTGGTCGTTGGAGCCGTAGCCGCAGAATGGCCGCCACGCGTCAGTCAGTTTGTCCCAGGACAGCTGTGCCTACACTACTAGCTTACCACCATCCATGTGTGAATGTGCGAGTGAATGAATAATTATGCAACTTCTTTTAAGTGCTTTGGGTATCTTAGCAATAATAAGGCGTTCTACAAATCCAAGTTATTATTATTATTATTATTACTGCTAGTTCAGTGTACTTGATTATGATGTGTTGTCATCCTTCTGAAACGGGTTTTAGGATGGCTGCACAATATGCCATAGATCACAACAACATTCCTGGCCTGTTGCATCACCTTTCCAAAAAAAAAAAAAAAAAAAAAGAATTGTTTAGCAGTGTAACCAAAAAAATAGAGCTGTTGTTTTTCTGTATAGTCATTTTTCCTCATTTTTAAAATCCATACTTGCCAAAAATCTGATGAGGGTGCATTGAGATACATTACTCCCCCCCCCCCATAATAAACATTGATTTATGTAAATTTGGCATTTTAAAAAATGATAAATTTGCAAAAGGTTTCTGTCTTGTATGGCATGAGGCTATTCTGGACTATAAGCATGTGCTATCGGGTACAAAATGGGCCTTCTACTCTGACTTGATTAACCAAAGCAAGCATAATTCAAAGTTCTTGTTCAACACTGTGGCTATGCTTATTCAAGGACAGCCATGCATAAATCAGCTGTTTCAGATTACTTTTGTCAGCTGTTTCAGATCACTCACTTATTATGTTCCAGTTTCACTACCCCATCCACTGGGATGAGATATTTATTTGTCATCTCTGTGTCAAATCAGTTCCTCAACCATAAATGAACTTGTTGCCAGACTTCCTGACATTTTAGCATCACTTTCTGGACATGATTAATCAGTAGATAGCCTTGTGAACAGCTTAAACTCAGTGTTCATGAGTTTACTGGACAGGATTGCTCCATCTATTATAAAATGACCCCAACCAAAAAAATATACTCTAAACTTCCTGTTCCGGAGCACAGCGGTGTTTTTCTGTATCTGTTAGCTGTTTAATCTGTGTAGTTAGATTGATCTAGATAACTACATAACGATTTGTTTCACAGTGTAATCTTCACGTGCCTTAACTAAAGCACTCCCTCTGCTGAATCACCTCTAAATTATTTACACATTATTCACTTTGTGTGTTTTTAGGAATCCGCTAGCTTAGCGCAGCTACTAGCTCTTAGCCAGTTTAGCATGGCGGCTTCTCCTGTCTCTCCCGCACTTTTCTGCTCTGTGTGAAATGTTTAATTATTCCTCAGCCTCCATTAGCAGTAATGGTACTTGTAATAAGTGTAGCTTATTCGTAGCTTTGGAGGCCAGGCTGGGCAAATTGGAGACTCGGCTCCGCACCGTGGAAAATTCTACAGCTAGCCAGGCCCCTGTAGTCGGTGCGGACCAAGGTAGCTTAGCCGCCGTTAGTTCCCTACCAGCAGATCCCGAGCAGCCGGGAAAGCAGGCCGACTGCGTGACTGTGAGGAGGAAGCGTAGCCCTAAACAGAAGCCCCGTGTACACCGCCAACCCGTTCACATTTCTAACCGTTTTTCCCCACTTGGCGACACACCCGCTGAGGATTAAACTCTAGTTATTGGCGACTCTGTTTTGAGAAATGTGAAGTTAGCGACACCAGCAACCATAGTCAATTGTCTTCCGGGGGCCAGAGCAGGTGACATTGAATGAAATTTGAAACTGCTGGCTAAGGCTAAGCGTAAATTTGGTAAGATTGTAATTCACGTCGGCAGTAATGACACCCGGTTACGCCAATCAGAGGTCACTAAAATTAACATTGAATCGGTGTGTAACTTTGCAAAAACAATGTCGGACTCTGTAGTTTTCTCTGGGCCCCTCCCCAATCGGACCAGGAGTGACATGTTTAGCCGCATGTTCTCCTTGAATTGCTGGCTGTCTGAGTGGTGTCCAAAAAATGAGGTGGGCTTCATAGATAATTGGCAAAGCTTCTGGGGAAAACCTGGTCTTGTTAGGAGAGACGGCATCCATCCCACTTTGGATGGAGCAGCTCTCATTTCTAGAAATCTGGCCAATTTTCTTAAATCCTCCAAACCATGACTATCCAGGGTTGGGACCAGGAAGCAGAGTTGTAGTCTTACACACCTCTCTGCAGCTTCTCTCCCCCTGCCATCCCCTCATTACCCCATCCCCGTAGAGACGGTGCCTGCTCCCAGACTATCAATAACCAGCAAAAATCTATTTAAGCATAAAAATTCAAAAGGAAAAAATAATATAGCACCTTCAACTGCACCACATACTAAAACAGTTAAATGTGGTCTATTAAACATTAGGTCTCTCTCTTCTAAGTCCTTGTTAATAAATGATATAATAATTGATCAACATATTGATTTATTCTGCCTTACAGAAACCTGGTTACAGCAGGATGAATATGTTAGTTTAAATGAGTCAACACCCCCGAGTCACACTAACTGCCAGAACGCTCGTAGCGCGGGCCGAGGCGGAGGATTAGCAGCAATCTTCCATTCCAGCTTATTAATTAATCTACAACCCAGACAGAGCTTTAATTCATTTGAAAGCTTGACGCTTAGTCTTGTCCATCCAAATTGGAAGTCCCAAAAACCAGTTTTATTTGTTATTATCTATCATCCACCTGGTCGTTACTGTGAGTTTCTCTGTGAATTTTCAGACCTTTTGTCTGACTTAGTGCTTAGCTCAGATAAGATAATTATAGTGGGCAACTTTAACATCCACATGGATGCTGAGAATGACAGCCTCAACACTGCATTTAATCTATTATTAATCTATTATTTTTTTATTTTTATTTTTTTTATTTTTGCCAGCTTGCACTCGACCGAGACGGACGCACTTTTCTCTTCTCCCTCCCTCCTTATCTTTCCTGCTTTTGTGGCGTGTTGTCTGTGAGGCTGCAGCTTTGCTCTTCTGGAAACGACAAAAATGGATTTGTTAAAGTGGTCTCTGAACGCAATTGACACTATTTTTTCTACAAGACCTTCGGGTGCGGAGGACCCGACCTGTCCTGCTGGGACGCATGTGATGGGTTACATGATGGACTTGTGGAGGAGATGGCAGGTCATGTGCCTTTACATGCTTTCTGTGGAGGACGTTGAAGATGTGTACATATTCGGCTTGGTGTTGACCGGCTTTCTGATGTGTAGTGCGGGCACTCTGCTGGTTTACCGGAAAATCAAGAAAGTGGAAGCAGCTTTGATTGGTCGTTCCAAGCTGCCCTATATGATTAATTCGATTGGGAAGGCAGTGGCTGCGCAGTTGGCGGGGGTTAACTGCGCGTTGGATGACATCTCTAGGAAGATTGCAGCCCTGGAAACCCGCTATGACCGTCTGTGAAGACCACATTCTACATTTCAGATGCATTGAGAGCCACTCTGTTCTCAGAACTGTGGAATCTTTCAGGCGTCTGTTAATCTGGCTATTCATTTGGCTTCCCCAAATACAGCTGCACTTCAAGGTCGCTGTGATAAGAAACCTCCTCAGAAGAACAACACTTAAGCCTTGCTCCCTGGTCTTCCCCCCTCCCCTCAGCTTCTCCAGCTCTGACGTGAACTGTGGACTGTCCAGGACTTTCTCAGCCTGCGCAGGGCTGTTCCCTTCCCCCCCCAGACTGTCAGACAAGGCCGTCGACGGCGCCGAAACTGGCTGCCTTCCGGAGTGTTCTGATAAACTGGTCCTTTCAAATCTTGGTTGTCGTCCTGTGTCCTTGTTTTGTCTCTGTGATTATTGTTTTTTGTGCTGATGGGATTTTTTTTTCCTCACTGCCGCTGTGTAATGCAGCGGCTATGAGGGGTTTTTTTCTTCTCCTTTTCCCTCGTGTTTTGCTTCATATATATGTTTTATGTATCGGGCCGGCCTATGTGTTGTGTGTTATGTGTGTTGTTTGTTATGGGTCGGTGTTGGTTTGCTCAGCCCTGCTGTTGACCAAGGCAGGGATGTACATCTGGAGCTGGTCCCCGGGCGCCTAATGGCGACCTCTGCTCCTACTGGCAAATAGGATGGGTTAAATACAGTAGCCACATTTCATTGTGCAGGAAAGTTCTTCTGTGCATATGACAATAAAATTTCCTTGATTCCTTGATTGATTCCTTGATTATTAGACTCAATTGGCTTTGCTCAAAATGTAAATGAGTCCACCCACCACTTTAATCATATCTTGTTCTGACTTATGGTATGGAAATTGAAGACTTAACAGTATTCCCTGAAAACTCCCTTCTGTCTGACCATTTCTTAATAACATTTACATTTACTCTGATGGACTACCCAGCAGTGGGGAATAAGTTTCATTACACTAGAAGTCTGTCAGAAAGTGCTGTAACTAGGTTTAAGGATATGATTCCTTCTTTATGTTCTCTAATGCCATATACCAACACAGTGCAGAGTAGCTACCTAAACTCTGTAAGTGAGATAGAGTATCTCGTCAATAGTTTTACATCCTCATTGAAGACAACTTTGGATGCTGTAGCTCCTCTGAAAAAGAGAGCTTTAAATCAGAAGTGCCTGACTCCGTGGTATAACTCACAAACTCGCAGCTTAAAGCAGATAACCCGTAAGTTGGAGAGGAAATGGCATCTCACTAATTTAGAAGATCTTCACTTAGCCTGGAAAAAGAGTCTGTTGCTCTATAAAAAAGCCCTCCGTAAAGCTAGGACAACTTACTACTCATCACTAATTGAAGAAAATAAGAACAACCCCAGGTTTCTTTTCAGCACTGTAGCCAGGCTGACAAAGAGTCAGAGCTCTATTGAGCCGAGTATTCCTTTAACTTTAACTAGTAATGACTTCATGACTTTCTTTGCTAATAAAATTTTAACTATTAGAAAAAAAATTACTCATAACCATCCCAAAGACGTATCGTTATCTTTGGCTGCTTTCAGTGATGCCGGTATTTGGTTAGACTCTTTCTCTCCGATTGTTCTGTCTGAGTTATTTTCATTAGTTACTTCCTCCAAACCATCAACATGTCTGTTAGACCCCATTCCTACCAGGCTGCTCAAGTAAGCCCTACCATTAATTAATGCGTCGATCTTAAATATGATCAATCTATCTTTATTAGTTGGCTATGTACCACAGGCTTTTAAGGTGGCAGTAATTAAACCATTACTTAAAAAGCCATCACTTGACCCAGCTATCTTAGCTAATTATAGGCCAATCTCCAACCTTCCTTTTCTCTCAAAAATTCTTGAAAGGGTAGTTGTAAAACAGCTAACTGATCATCTGCAGAGGAATGGTCTATTTGAAGAGTTTCAGTCAGGTTTTAGAATTCATCATAGTACAGAAACAGCATTAGTGAAGGTTATAAATGATCTTCTTATGGCCTCAGACAGTGGACTCATCTCTGTGCTTGTTCTGTTAGACCTCAGTGCTTCTTTTGATACTGTTGACCATAAAATTTTATTACAGAGATTAGAGCATGCCATAGGTATTAAAGGCACTGCGCTGCGGTGGTTTGAATCATATTTATCTAATAGATTACAATTTGTTCATGTAAATGAGGAATCTTCTTCACAGACTAAGGTTAATTATGGAGTTCCACAAGGTTCTGTGCTAGGACCAATTTTATTCACTTTATACATGTTTTCCTTAGGCAGTATTATTAGACAGCATTGCTTAAATTTTCATTGTTACGCAGATGATACCCAGCTTTATCTATCCATGAAGCCAGAGGACACACACCAATTAGCTAAACTGCAGGATTGTCTTACAGACATAAAGACATGGATGACCTCTAATTTCCTGCTTTTAAACTCAGATAAAACTGAAGTTATTGTACTTGGCCCCACAAATCTTAGAAACATGGTGTCTAACCAGATCCTTACTCTGGATGGCATTACCCTGACCTCTAGTAATACTGTGAGAAATCTTGGAGTCGTTTTTGATCAGGATATGTCATTCAATGCGCATATTAAACAAATATGTAGGACTGCTTTTTTTGCATTTGCGCAATATCTCTAAAATTAGAAAGGTCTTGTCTCAGAGTGATGCTGAAAAATTAATTCATGCATTTATTTCCTCTAGGCTGGACTATTGTAATTCATTATCAGGTTGTCCTAAAAGTTCCCTGAAAAGCCTTCAGTTAATTCAAAATGCTGCAGCTAGAGTACTGACAGGGACTATAAGGAGAAAGCATATCTCACCCATATTGGCCTCTCTTCATTGGCTTCCTGTTAATTCTAGAATAGAATTTAAAATTCTTCTTCATACTTATAAGGTTTTGAATAATCAGGTCCCATCTTATCTCAGGGACCTCATAGTACCATATCACCCCAATAGAGTGCTTCGCTCTCAGACTGCAGGCTTACTTGTAGTTCCTAGGGTTTGTAAGAGTAGAATGGGAGGCAGAGCCTTCAGTTTCAGGCTCCTCTCCTGTGGAACCAGCTCCCAGTTCAGATCAGGGAGACAGACACCCTCTCTACTTTTAAGATTAGGCTTAAAACTTTCCTTTTTGCTAAAGCTTATAGTTAAGGCTGGATCAGGTGACCCTGAACCATCCCTTAGTTATGCTGCTATAGACTTAGACTGCTGGGGGGTTCCCATGGTGCACTGAGTGTTTCTTTCTCTTTTTGCTCTGTATGCACCACTCTGCATTTAATCATTAGTGATCGATCTCTGCTCCCTTCCACAGCATGTCTTTTTCCTGGTTCTCTCCCTCAGCCCCAACCAGTCCCAGCAGAAGACTGCCCCTCCCTGAGCCTGGTTCTGCTGGAGGTTTCTTCCTGTTAAAAGGGAGTTTTTCCTTCCCACTGTCGCCAAGTGCTTGCTCACAGGGGGTCGTTTTGACCATTTGGGTTTTTCCGTAATTATTGTATGGCCTTGCCTTACAATATAAAGCGCCTTGGGGCAACTGTTTGTTGTGATTTGGCGCTATATAAATAAAATTGATTTGATTTGATTTTGATTTAAATGCCTTGGTTCAATGATCATCGACATGGCAGGGAGATCAACTCGATGGGGGGGGCTCATCTTGACAGAAAACTGGTTTCCCTAATGTAATCAGAGCTACTGACAGCACACATATTGCTATCACATGATGAACTTGTTTCTGTTATAGGAAACTATTTCATTCAATCAGTGTCCAAATCATATGTGATGCGCAAATGCATTGAGTTGCGTTGGGAACATGCTAAGGGCTGGGATGGTGTGCTATGGGTGGCTGTTTAGTGAGTATATAGTTTATTTGTATAATTGTTCAGAATGAAAACCAGTGCAGGCACATTTGGGCATGTGCACATTCAAATATGGTTTTTGTTATCATTATTAATTATGTCTTTTTGTTTTGCTTGATAGTGAAACTAGAGCTGCAGAGGTTCTTAATGGGCTCTGATTGTCTTCCTGTGTTCAGTATTTGTCAATAAACATGTGTAAACTTGTGAATTTTACACACTGTCAGCTGTGGCACACCTCATTTGTTTTAACTTCAGTGTGTGTTTGCTGCTCTGAGCCTACAGCGTTTACAGCCTCACACATACGTGCTCTCACTAACTTTATTTCCATTTCATGTTTATTCCATTTGATAGGGAACCAAATAAACTATCCCTGAATGTCTCCATGTAATTTCCAGTCATCTGTAGCTCACACCCGGTATAATTTCTTTTCTGTTCATGTGGAATTATCGGACAGAGGGGAATCCCATGTCCCAGGGCCAGAGGTGTCAAGTAACGAAGTACAAATACTTCGTTACTGTACTTAAGTACACTTTTTAGGTATCTATACTTTACTCCATTACTTATTTTTCTGCCTACTTCTGACTTCTACTCATTACATTTTCACACAAGTATCTGTACTTTCTATTCCTTACATTTTTAAAACAAACAGCCTCGTTACTCTTGGCTTCAGTTTAATGTTTATATATATATTTCACGTCATGTGCGCCTGTAATCAACTTTTCTGCAGCACGGCTTTGCTTTGAACCGTGAACCAATCGAAGCAGTGGTTTGCAGATTGAAGCAATGCTTCGACCTATTGCTTCGTTTATTTTTTCTTTCTTTCGCTTAATTTCCCCCGCTAAAACCATAAAGAGCATACTTCTGTGAGTATTATTTACCTTTTCTATGTTAAACCGACCTGTTATGGTCTTCTGAAACAGCTGATAGATGTATTTTATAACTTAAAAACGGGAGCGATGCTAACGCGTTAGCATGTCTATGGCATTTTCAGTGTTAAAACTTAGCATTAAACAATTGCAGCTCTCATCACGTTCGGGTGCATTTGTTTTCAAATTGTAATATTTCTTAAATTTATTTTTGTTTATATATTAGTAATCTAATGATTATTATATACAATTTTAGAGGAAGAGGCAAAAAGAACCTGAATAGCAACACAACAGAAAATATAAAAGCAACTAACAATGAACATACATAAATAAATACATACATACATAAATAAATGTTTCCTGTGAACACCTAGTGACTCTTACACCTCCACTTCATCCCTGTCTTATTTAATGACAGTTTGTTACCAAACCATATTTTCTATTTGTTAATTTCTTCAGTGATTTCCTCCAGAACTATCTGCCAAACTAGAAAACTGCTGCATCCTAGTAAGAGCAGAATACTACTGGAATGAATTTGAATAAGGAAAGTTGTGGGGTTTTTTTTGTTTGTTTGTTTTTGTTTTTCCTTCACTAAATGGATGCTGCACTCACTGCAGTTTATTGTCTGGAATAGTCCCAGATTGCATTTCAGAGCTTCTAGAATTGAAACATTTTCGTGCAGGTGATGTTGGGGGGTAATTTGGGGTTTTAGGTCTTGGGCCACATGTAGAACGAATCAGTTTTTAAATTAAGCTTTCAATTCATATAGTGGCATCTACCCCCCCCCCCCCCCTTTTTTTTTAAGGTTACTTTATACTTTTATACTTTAAGTAGGTTTTGGAGCACATACTTTTTCACTTTTACTTGAGTAAAGAGGTCAAGTTGATACTTCAACTTTTACCAGAGTGTTTTTAAACTGCAGTATCTATACTTCTACTTAAGTAACAAATGTGTGTACTTTTGACACCACTGCCCAGGGCCTATTGACATTAATTTGCATATTTAAATAGGGGCACGAAGCGGGATGAGTTTGGTATGTCTGCATGTGTGCTCAATTCCACCCTCAGTGGGATATACAAATGGGACATGCTTGGATCCACGTGTACGCACACTTTGATACATCTAAATATTTTTCTGCGTACACCAGTTTCTGAGTTTTAGCATACACCATTTTTCAGTAGGAAATCCACGCAAGTCTTTGTACATGAGGCCCCAGGTCTCCAGTATACTGAAAAAAACTGTAAACAATATCAAACCTTGGATTATTGTATATTACTGGATGGGCCTGAGAACTACTTTGGGGCTGCTGGAAAAGTTCTTGCATGGTTGACATCTTAATTTGCTTCAAATCTTGTTCCTATGAAATATGGGGTTCCACAAGAGTACATTTTAGACCCGTACTTTTCTTCATCTATATAGCACCCCTTGGGGAGATACTGTGATATTTTGGGTTTACATTCATTGTTACATTCAATTTTGACAAGACCAAGATGATCTTTCTATCACCTCCATAACATTGCAAAGATTTGTCCTTTCCTGTCTGTCTGAATCTTAATGTGCTTATGTTCAAGTTGTGAAATCAATTTGTGTGTGTGTGTGTGTGTGTGTGTGTGTGTGTGTGTGTGTGTGTGTGTGTGTGTGTGTGTGTGTGTGTGTGTGTGTGTGTGGGTCTGTGTGTGTATGCATAACGCTGCATGGGCCACTAAGTGCACATGGGGGCCACTGGACAGCTTCGCTCCAAAGTTTGCTGGCATTGGGCTATGCAGTCCCACAGATGGAGCGCCTTCCGGGGAACTTAATTTTTCTTGTTTGCCCACTTCAGAAGCACAACACAACTCTAGGTATCGCGATGGTTGGATTATCACATGGAAGTAATGGGGGTTTTTTGGGTGAGAGGATTGTAACTGCAGGCTGCTGTCCCAGCTTCATGTCCACATCCACGCTGTGAAACACTCCTGGACCGCTGTTGGAGGTGAGATTCATGTTTATTAATGGTGTAACTGCCTGGCACAAGTTCCATGTTATATCTCCTACAGAGTTAGAAGGTGAACATTTATTACAACGTGAGATTCATCCAGCTCCGAACCTGACGTGCGCAATGATGTGTTAATGCACACCACAGAGAGGCGCAGCTGCCCGTGTTATGATGGAGACAATAGTTCACATTATTTATGTCGCCCATGGAGGGGGGGTGGGGTGGACATTATAATACGTGGCACCTCAGGTTCTACCAGCAGGCTTTGTGGTGCCAGATCTATCTCAAGGTTCCAAATCATTTTGGATCCTGTTTTTCCGCCATCTGAATATGTAAATTGTGGTTAGATGGTCCTCAGATTACACATGGATCACCGTCGGATAAGTGTCTCATCTCGACAGCATCCGGAGAGTTTTGAACATGTACCATGTGCATCACACTCAGGGCCGTCGGCCAATTTTGACCAACTATGTCGACTTCCGCAGATGGCTGTCAGAACGTTTAGGAACTGAAATTCGACACTTTTTGGATGTGCTGCAATTCATAAGTCTGATGTCTCTCTGCGTGATTCTGGCTATGTGTGACGGGGGTATAAATAATAGGAAGCTCAAACACAGAAATTAGTTTGTTTTTGCTATGCTAACCCTATCCAAAATCCAAACACGTTTCCAAACATTAAATGAGAAACACGCATTTTGTGTGCACGCAGAAATTCATAGGAACATGTGTGACATACAGTTATGCTCACAAGTTTACATACCCTGGCAGAATTATTTATTTATTTATTTATTGCCATTTGTCAGACAATATGAATGATAACACACTTTTTTTTCACTCATGGTTAGTAGTTGGATGAAGCCATTTATTTACCCGGCATGGAAGTCCAGTCCAAGAAACAGGGAGGAGTCCGACACTTCCGGCAGGGAAGTGGAGTCCACTAGCAAACAAACTAAACACATTTAGGATGAGCAGACACGAGAGCAGGAGCCAAACAACAGGAGCCACAAGAAGGAATCACAAGGAACAAACAAATAATCTGGGAAACAGTGCAGGACTAAACAGTGACTGAGATGAGTGACAGGTGGTGTGATCTGAGATATGAAACCAATGGAGGCTCTACACTGAATTACTCCCCGGGAGAGACCCCCTCCGAGCAGAGTCCCTTTATTCAGAGAGTAGTGACATGATGAGCTGAAAAAAAAAAATGTTGTGTGACTCGTGGTGCCATCTTGGTGCCAAAATAGCATTCGCTGTTAATCTGTTCAGCGATTTTATTTATTTTTTCGTTGAAAATAAAGTCAGCCTTAAAGCTAGGTAGGTACATTTAGTGTTCAGTCCCATGTACAGTAAAACTCACCTAAACCATCTTCATATAAACCGGATATTTACAGTCACCGGACATAAAAGTCCCAACGTTTTTGTATTGTTTTCCATGTAATAAACACTGTATATAATGTACTTTGTATAATGGATTAATTACAGATTAATTACGGACAAATTAGTCCAGAATAAAGCATAATCCAGTGACGGAGAACTTTAAAACTGTCTCACACACACACACACACACACACACACACACACACACACATCGGCGTGAGCTACGAAGCATAAATCAGGCTTTAAATTAATTATTGACTCATCATTCAGATGAGAAAAAAGATATGTATTTTCAATAAAAGTTATGGTGAAGCAGGTTTAGCAACCGTCATAACAAGAAGGCTAACAAACGTAATCACCTATTAACATTGGCCCTTCACTCATGACATGGATACCATAATCCAGGGGCGTGCTGGGAACATTTTTCAGCCTGGGAGTTTCATATCCAACCGGCCCACAAACTGCCAGCGCACAGGGATAATAAGAGTTCTGCTGTGGCATTTAAATCCAGCATTTATGTGCTGACTGACTGTGAAAATTGGGTGGCTTATAATAGAAAGTAAAAGTTAGTTAGTTAAAACAAGAACGGTATTGTTAACTCACCAGTGCACCACCTAAGGCTGGACTTACACTGTGCGATTTTTGGCCCTTTTTCAGCCGATTTTTCACTTGTGCGAGAATTTTTTGGATCGCGCCGAGTTTCAGCTTAATAGTGCGTCCTGCATCGTGCAGTCTGCATGGAGTAACGAGCTGCGTTTAACATCTCACGACCACCTCCCGATCGGGAATCATATGGTTGGATGAAAATCAAACCTGTTTGATATTTTGGTCAGTCGTCGTGACTCGTGAGGGTTCCGCACTGTTGAAGCAGCGCTACAAGCATTTACGCGCTGATTACCTTGCGCACTGTGCATGAGCAAACACCGGAGAGAGCAAACAGTGATCTCATGTAAAGTCTTATAGGTTTTTTTGTGTTCCCTCGCAATAACCTAATATCATATTAAAGTTCATGCCTATCAGCGCGCACAGTGAGTGGAATCAGGTGGGGGGAGACTGAACGTATATGCACGCGCGCGCGCGCACACACACACACACACACACACAGCAACAGGATTTACAACAGATGACAGTTTGAGCTGCAGCCAAGTACAACGATTGAAAATATCGTACAGTGTCTGCCCAGCTTAAGTCAGTGAAGTCTGTAAGTAGCTGGAAGAGGTGGTAGTGTACTACAAATGTTGATACTGCTGACATCCGGGCATAACAGGCACGTAGCTATGCCCGGCACTATTTACCATTTCTCTCTTCGCTCTGTCTTCTTGAAAAGTTATCTGTGAGCTTTGCACACTTGGTGTAATGTGCAGACACGAGTTGAGGAGCGGACCAGCGTCTGACTGAACCCAGCGCTAAATAACCAGAAAGCGGTTCCAAAAACAAAACAAATTTATTTCCCTTCAGTGCAATAATTTGTGTACAACATAAATGTGCAGTTGTCTGGCGAGGTGAAGGAAGGCGCGCTCTCCAGCGCCCAAATGGATCGAAGCCCGGCGCTTCTGGACCCAGACTCACCGCCGAACACCCCCCAGGTGGATACGACAAACTGACTCTGTGAAGGATGGAAAAGGTGAGGTAAGTCAACAGCTACAACAAATATCCTTCAAAGGCACACACTATCAGCAACACATTCAGGTCTGAATTTAAGCTTTATGTAAATGAGCAGCTTCTCACAACAGGTGGAGGATCATCATTCCGTACGCCACGGCAGTGAGAAGCGAGCTGCACAATTCTCATCAATGTTCAAATATACTGCATAACAAAATACCAAATTACTGTTAACACTTATTCAGACAATCATCACCTCTGATGTGTGCTGACAGCATGTGTCCCTCACCCGTCCTCCTTCACAGGCACGATGTGTCAAACCCAGGCGCGGTCCTCAGCGTCTCACAAACGAACGTCACAAGATTGAGTTCCCGGCAATTCTGCTCAAATCACTCATGGCTTAAATGCAGAACGCCATCTCATTATCTGCTTCAGCTGAAAGTCTTTAAGTTTGCACGTGAGCATCATCCACAGGTGCTGCAAGTCATTAGGCCTGCACGTGAACATCCTCCACAAGTGCAGCCAATAATACTGATGAGGGTGAAGGACTCTTCTGCCAGCACCTTCTCCACAGACAAAAACCAGCTTGCATACCACCTGGAGAGCAAAGAAAAGAAAACAACACCAAAATATCCAGCCAAACCCCCCAACACACAACAGTACCCCCCTATCAACGGGAAGCCTCCCGGCGACCGAACAGACCAGGCCCGAGAACAGCACCTCCCTCCAGGGTCCACGACAGGAAGCAGACGAAGTAACGCTCCCAAAGTCCACCGCAGACAGCAGGACAGGGCACCGCGGCTGGAAGGCCGGCTGGCATCAACAAAAACCCCAAAAGAGTCCCATATACAACCGAACATACAAGAAAAAACACAAAACCCACCCAAACCCTCCCTAGGGGACCGTCCCATCCAACCCCAGGAAGAAAAGAAAAACTCCCAAATCCAACAACCCAACATAGCCCCAACAGCACAATACCAACATAAATTCACAAAGAAAAATAACAAACAACCCCCCCAGAATGACGTGCAGAGCACATCACCCCCCAGAAGACCTTTACCGCCAGTTCCAGGAGTAACAGCCAAAGCCGGAATCCCACAGAGGTATTCATGGAGCAAAAGCGCCCCACAGAGGACCGTACCATCAACCCCAGGAGGCACCCTCCCCACAACCCAGGAACCCCAGACCCGGCCACACTTGGCTAGTCGGCCCCACAATCAATTCCCCCCAGAGGACCGTCCCATCAACCCTGGAGGTGGAACCTGGAAGGAAACTTAAAAAACATAAAAATCCAACCCCCGGCGGACTTCATTAAACCACCCCGGGGGCAAATAAAACAACCGGCAAACCCTGTTACCCCCCAGCACACCGAAAGACCCCAGATCACTCCCAGAGCCTATCGTCAGCTAAATTTTGGCGAACGGCACAAGACTACCAAGCTGGGGAAGGAAACAGGAAAAAGTAACCCAGTCCCATCCCCTAAGTGCAGCGGAAAACCGGAAATACGTCCGGTGCCCTAAACCGACCATACCACCAGCCCATCGGGAGGGGTGGAACTACCGAAATGGCGAACAGCACAGATCGGCCCACCACTCCGACTGAGGTACGCTCCCGCTGCACCACACCCCGGTAACACCAATGACGAACGGTCAAAGGCCCACCGGGGCTGGAATGGAACCGGGCATCAACCAAACCCAAAAAAACGCCCCTGACAACCCCCCCCCCCCAAGGTGCAGAGGTTTTCTGAGAAACGCTCAGCGTAACCAACCTGCACCACCACACAACCCAAAGACAAACGGTCTTAGAGAATGTGAGGTTGGGGTTAGGGAAACAGGGAAATAAAAACAACAAAACGACCCAATCCTCAAACAAAAATTACCTAAATTCAAATAATGATTACCTGAGTCCAGCCGAGCTCCAAACTGCCAGTCGTTCACTCCACCAGAACCGCCTCTAAATCCCCAAACAATTTATAACCCCTTACAAGAAAACAAAAACAGCCCAAATAACTAAACAACCAAAGATCTGCCCCCTTTTTTCTTTTTTTTTGTCCATTATTATGCCTGTCTAAGAACACCTGGAGATACGTCATTGTTATCTTTCTTGACACTTATGTGACCGGGGTAATATGGCGGCTTCAGCTCGTCCGAGCTGCATAGGCTCATCCGCAAGAGGAGCCAGAGGTCCCGTCGGAGGAGTCTCAGTGGGGCGAAGAAGAGGCAGCCCTGATCTGTGTCGGGGAAAGCCCCGAGACGAAAAGACCCGCGCTGATGTCCACCCTCTCTCGCGTCCACGCTCCTTTATCCGATCATCTAGACGAATAGCCAAAGATATTAGCTCATCTAAATCTTTTGGTTCGTCACGGACTGCTAGCTCATCTTTTAATGAATCGTTCAAACCATCCACAAACACTCCTCTCAAAGCTGCGGCATTCCAACCGGACTGAGCAGAAAAAATTCGGAAATCCACGGAATAATCCGCCACACTCCGCCTCCCCTGCCTGAGATTCAGCAACCGTTGGGCAACGGTATTCGTTTTCACTGGATGGTCAAAAACCAATCGGAACTCCCGGGAGAAATCCTTAAAGGATCCTAACAATGGAGAGTTATTACTCCACAACGCAGTGACCCAAGCTAAGGCGTCACCTCGGAGCAAATTTGTCACATATGAGACACGGCTACCATCAGAAGAGAAGGCAGCCGGTCGCTGAGCAAAAACCAGAGAACATTGCATCAAAAACGGAGCACAGGCTTCAACGTTTCCCGCATAAGGCTCCGGATGACAAATAATTGGTTCTGTTGTGAAAGTGTAGTGACACGGACCCACAACAGGGGGCGCAAATGAACGGTCAATAGATGAGCCAAAAATTATCAATTTAATGTTATGAAGGAGCACAACGAACATACAGACAATCTCAGAATAAGATTTCAGTCAATCCACAAAGGTGACGTGTGGGCAGGCTCGAGGATAGAAGACGTCTGTCCTGAGAAGAGCCGGAACCACACGATTTCCGCCGCCACCGAACCTGGTGAATACTGGAGCCGCCAAGTCCCGAATTCCCAGGTGATCACCGTCCCCGACTGTCGGATCTGGTACTGCTGGCGAAGAACAAAGACAGTCAAGTGTGGGTGTGTGTACACCCAGTAACAATAACGGTGGGAATGCCACCTCCACCTCTCACTCAATATGCTGATGTATTTACAGTGATCCCTCAGAGGAAAAGAGTGCCGTCCTGCACTCACTCGGCCTCCACAGGAAGAGGGACCAGTACTCCTGCAAACACTCACAATATACAGCTTATAAGTAAACACAAATGGCTGAGGATATTACCTCCATTGAAGTACGATATTTCGGCGATGAGGTGGAGATGACGTCTGGGTTTTATGGAGTGGGATGATGAAGAATGAGTGACAGCTGTCAGGACATAATGAGTAACAACTGTCACTCCCGGCTGTGTCCGTGGCGGCAGTGCCCTCTCGTGCCTGAAGCCCGCACTTCAGGCAGGGCGCCTCTGGTGGTGGGCCAGCAGCACCTCCTCTTCTGGCGGCCCACACAACAGGTTCGGAAGCCGAATCTCTGGGTGACGGAGTTATCTGCACCAGTATCGATGGTGCCGCAGCTGGAGCAGCAGGAAGCGGAACGGCTTGCGGTGCAAGCTCCGTAACGCGGGCATCTGTTTGTTTAATTTGGTTTGCGAGATGCTGTAATTGCTCCCATATCTTCTCCAAGTATTCTTGAACTCTTTCAACAAAAGGAACTGCTTCTGCCGCTGGGTCCATTTTGGAATGGCCGGGAACTATTGTTATGTGCAGACGCGAGTTGAGGAGCGGACCAGCGTCTGACTGAACCCAGCGCTAAATAACCAGAAAGCGGTTCCAAAAACAAAACAAATTTATTTCCCTTCAGTGCAATAATTTGTGTACAACATAAATGTGCGGTTGTCTGGTGAGGTGAAGGACGGCGCGCTCTCCAGCTCCCAAATGGATCGAAGCCCGACGCTTCTGGACCCAGACTCACCGCCAAACACCCCCCAGGTGGATATGACAAACTGACTCTGTGAAGGATGGAAAAGGTGAGGTAAGTCAACAGCTACAACAAATATCCTTCAAAGGCACACACTATCAGCAACACATTCAGGTCTGAATTTAAGCTTTATGTAAATGAGCAGCTTCTCACAACAGGTGGAGGATCATCATTCCGTACGCCACGGCAGTGAGAAGCGAGCTGCACAATTCTCATCAATGTTCAAATATACTGCGTAACAAAATACCAAATTACTGTTAACACTTATTCAGACAATCATCACCTCTGATGTGTGTTGACAGCATGTATCCCTCACCCGTCCTCCTTCACAGGCACGATGTGTCAAACCCAGGCGCGGTCCTCAGCGTCTCACAAACGAACGTCACAAGATCGAGTTCCCGACAATTCTGCTCGAATCACTCATGGCTTAAATGCAGAACGCCATCTCATTATCTGCTTCAGCTGAAAGTCTTTAAGTTTGCACGTGAGCATCATCCACAGGTGCTGCAAGTCATTAGGCCTGCACGTGAACATCCTCCACAAGTGCAGCCAATAATGCTGATGAGGGTGAAGGACTCTTCTGCCAGCACCTTCTCCACAGACAAAAACCAGCTTGCATACCACCTGGAGAGCAAAGAAAAGAAAACAACACCAAAATATCCAGCCAAACCCCCCAACACACAACACTTGGCAGCATCTTCCTCCAAAGCTTTTCTTTTCTTAATCTAGCTTTTTCAGCTCCACCTGGCTTTTTTCTGTCCATCTTTTAACTCACAGGTAGCGCAAGTCCCATCTGAGCGCACAGGGCTTGGTTGGACTGAACTAACTGTAATGAATGCAAAGGGGTGTTAAACATGTAATGGTATGTCCCTGCCTTAGGCTTTGGAAAAGATAACAGCGTTGCAAAAGAAGCAGTCTTAAGTTATTTTTGTGATTGTAAAACATTTATAACACTTAATGTCTTCTCTTTAAGATATAGCAGCCCAAGTGTCTTGCTGTGTAGTCTAACAGTTAGTGGTGGTCATATATGTATGCATATATTAACACCCCCTCACAACGAGAGAACACAGTTGCATACCTTTATCCTTTTCTCATTTCTCCTCTCTTTTTTTTTTCTAAATTGGGTGTCTGATGGCTTTGACCTTTTTATTTATTTTTTGGCCACAAGACAGCATATAACCTTAATATTCTTCAGGTAAGTAAAGGCACCTGACACTTGCACCAAGTTCCTTCAGCTTCTCCCTTTTGTCAGGCAGAGTCACCACAGCAAATCCGAGATGGATCCAGATGTTGATTTGGTACAAGTTATATCCAGAATGCCCTCTTTGTAACTCCACAGTACATTATTGTAGGTTTAACTACACTATTATACTTTATATACTAATTCTTGTTTTTGTTTATCTTGTTAACTTGCTAGGTACGGTTGGCTTATTAACGGCTAATTTAGCTCTTCTAACTAGAACTAGCTTATTTTTGTTATTTACAATTTTATTTTACATGGTGTAGATTTTTAATGATTCATCAGTTTATGTGTTCTTTTTAAAGATATCAACATATAGTACATTAGTTCTTAGGTTTCCATTTGACAGCATATAGATTATGCTTTTTATTTTCCTATAGTATGCTAGCATAGTTACTTTAGATAGATAACAATACACATTACATCATAGCTTCTGTTTCTATAATAAAATACCATGACCATGACCAAATCTTCTCCTGTATTAATATTTAGGTTTCAATACCTACTCCTGTATATTATATACCATATTTATTGTATATGTTGTTTATTACCCTTAATATTTAAATATAGTTATATATATGATGTCTTATCTTTCTTATGTCTTATTATTTATTATTATATATATATACTTTTTTCTTGAGCCACTTGGGTGGGTAGGGAGAGTTCCCATGGGATTAAAAAAGCTTTTCAACCTACCATCCCTGGTTCTCAAGACCAGGCACCTAAGTGGCTCTACTCTACTCTTTTCTACTCTTCTATTTTACTCTTCCTTTTTAGATATACCTTAGTATACTAGCATAGTTCCACCTTAGTATTGGAATATAATATATAAGATATACCTTACTGAATTTTCATGGAGAGTCAACATAGGTGGTCTTGAATGCAAAACCTTTTGCTCTAGAAACAAGTGCACTAACCATGTGGCCACCACAGTCAACTCATTTTTGAAAACAAATTAACCAATATTTTCTTTAAATTCAGTACTGAATAACCATATTGTGTAATCATGTATCCAGTCTTCAAATAAATGCAATCTTACTGCATAGTTGACTTTTTTAATAAACACAAAGTGTCTGTCCACAATACTGTCAGACTGTCAAATAGCATCAAAAAATTACAACAGATCATTAAATACACAATACCCTTGTTTTTAATAGTAAAAATAAAGAGTAAAACATAACAAATTACTACCTTTTTAATATTGTAGTTTGACATGTTCAACTTCAAGAGAGGCTCAGTTTTTACTTTACCAGGATATATTTTTCAAAGCATACTTTATTTTAACAGTCCTGGTTATATTAAAACTTTAACAATCAATCCTCTGAGTGCTTTTCTTAGATATTTGTGAGAAAACCTTTTTGGAAAATTCCTTTAGAACGTTAAGTCTTGAAAATCAATGTGGCAGGATTAAAAAAAATTGTATTCTCATAAGAGTAACAAATAACACTGACAACTTCATTCACATTCTATACCAGTCTACACACGTTCATCTACGGCCAATTTAGAGTCACCAATTCACCTATTCTGCATGTCTAAGCTGGAGCAGTAGGAGGAAACGCACACAAACACCGGGGGAACATGCAAACTCCACACAGAAAGGACCAGGTGGGAATCGAACCCATGACCTTCTTGATGTGCTAACCACTAACCCACTGTTCCACCAAGACATAATCAGTGTCTTGGAAATGTTCCTGTATCCATCCCCTGACTTGTCTGAAGAAGACTGGATGTAAAAATGATGGTTTACATGTGTGATACAAAAGGGTGCACTTACTTACGCACACCATCATTTTAGCTTTTATTTATTTTACTTCATGATGCAGATATTACTTTTCACTGTGAGTTGAAAGGGCATCATTTTTGAAATTTTAATATAAACACCTGATTTTTTTGATGTCATGAAAAATTCAAACATGGAAAAGCTCAAGGGTGCACAAACTTTCAGATCACTCTATGTATAAATTCATTATGCACGTTTACGATTTTGAGTTAATTCAGAGCGCTGTCAAACACACTTTTTCATCCCTATTTAGTTCTTTTTCAGCAGGTTTTTTTTTTAAAAACATTGATAAAATCCAATTCTTATATGGGAGTAGAACACTCAGAGGTTTGATTGATAATTATTTATTGCAGGTGAATCTTTAAAAAAAAGTTAACTTGCCCTTTAATGATTACTTGCGATGAAGATAAATGCGCACAGGCAAATAAAGCTGTTGCCTAAGATTTCCTTCCATTCTCCCAACTAATTCCAATACAGATCCTGCACGTTTTGTTTTTTTTGTTTTGTTTTGTTTTTTTATTTTACCAAAACCAATTGATCTTTGCTCAGTCTTCAGTCCACTGAATCTTCATAGTCTGTTGAGTTTGATTTTGGTTTTGCTAAATTGGCTCTGACTCGAGCCTGATCCACGGCATCCAGCAGGTTTTTGGAGTCAAGTGCCAGAGTGTGTGCAGCTGCTAACATCTGCCGTTGGCATTCTTCTTTCAGTGATGTTACAGAGTTCTGCTGGGCCAGTCGCATCTTATTGATCAGTTCTCCCAAATCCTTGTTGAGGAGTTTCTCAGTGCCCTCAATCTGAAATGGGAAATAAAGAATCCTTCAGTAGATAAAAGTTGCTGCCAAGTCTTTGTAAATTCTGAATCATCTTCAAGCGAACTCTCAATTCATGACACATAACCTGAGTTGGGATTTTGCCTGCCACTTATAGTGCCAATACTTGATAGCTAACTCTAACCCTACCCCAACCCTAACCTGGGCCAAGTTCTTAACCTGGGCCGAGTTCTCACGAGGGCCGAGTTCTCCTTTGTGTCAACTCAGAGAAGATCTAATGAGAGTTTGAGATGAGTTGTTAGCATCAGTCACATTTGAAAAATGATCCCTCCTTCTGTTTTGTCTGTGAGTGCCTGTGTGTGTTGTGGGTGTGTCGTATAGATGAATGAGTGTGAGGCGTGTCCCTGAGTTGGAGTCGTGTGTGTGTGTGTGTGTGTGTGTGTGTGTGTGTGTGTGTGTGTGTGTGTGTGTGTGTGTGTGTGTGTTACCAGGAGGCGTGGAGCATGTGTGTTAATACATCTTGTCTCAGGTGCTCCTCCCACACCTCTTACCTGTGTGTCTCTCTCTGGTCTGCGTCAGTTGTCCAAGTCAGGGTCCTGATCCCCATTTAGTCAGCACTGCTGTCTCCCTGTGTCTACTCCCTGTGCACGCTCGTTGGCGGGGCTGCCCCTCGCTGCTGGCATGCTGTGTTCTTTCTGTCATGGTTAGGTCCCACCTTTTGGCTCATGTTGCATTTCCTGGACATGTCCGTCTTGTCTTTCTCACTGTACCCTCCAGTCTTGGCGCCATCCTCTGCCTTTGCACCGTGGGGTTCTGCCCCTAATCATAAGTCTTATTAGTTTCTGTTTCACTGTGTCTTATGTTCTGTTCTCTGCTGCCCCCTTGTGTCTGAGTTGTGGGACTTTATGTCTGCCCACCACATCTATGTCATGTTCTGGTATGTTCTGTTCTCTGCTGCCCTCTTGTGTTGATGTTTGACCATCATATCCCCTCCATAAGGTTCCCACCTGCAATCCATTGTCTCATCAGTCAATCTGTATTTACGAGGGCTGTCAATAAAGTATCGTACCTTTTTATTTTTTTCAAAAACTATATGGATTTCATTCATATGTTTTTACGTCAGACATGCTTGAACCCTCGTGCGCATGCGTGAGTTTTTCCACGCCTGTCGGTGACGTCATTCGCCTGTGAGCACGCCTTGGGAAGGAGTGGTCCCGCCCCCTCGTCGGATTTTCATTGTCTGGAAATGGCGGAATGAAAAGGACTTTTTTCCATCAGAATTTTTTCAGAAGCTGTTAGAGACTGGCACCTGGAAACCATTCAAAAAATGTATCTGGCTTTCGGTGAAAATTTTACGGGCTTCACAGAGAATAAGGACTTTTACTACAGCTTTCAGGACTGCTTTAAGGACGGTCGGTGCGCCGCGCTCCGAGCTGCGATGACGAGGCACAAACCACCGGATCATTTCTAAACGGATGGCTCTGTGGATACGAGACCATCGTGTGCTCTTTCTCTGGTTATCACAAGAGCTGGACATCAGCCATTTTCCGGCAGATTTCACTTTTAACAAGAGATTTTGTCATGGAAAGCCGCGCGGAGGCTTCACGCTTCACGACCGATTCGCTGATGAAGCGAGACAAAGGAACACCTCCGTTTCGGAGTGTTAGAGGACAAGTTGGGACATGTCTATCTCGGCTTTCAGTGCTTACCATTCGAGTGAGTATAAGAGAAATTGTGGAGAGCTGGACATGTCCCAACTTGTCCTCTAACACTCCGAAACGGAGGTGTTCCTTTGTCTCACTTCATCAGCGAATCGGTCATGATGCGCGAACCCTCCGCGCGGCTTTCCATGACAAAATCTCTTGTTAAAAGTGAAATCTGCCGGAAAATGGCTGATGTCCAGCTCTTGTGATAACCAGAGAAAGAGCACACGAAGGTCTCGTATCCACAGAGCCATCCGTTTAGAAATGATCCAGTGGTTTGTGCCTCGTCATCGCAGCTCAGAGCGTGGCGCACTGACCGTCCTTAAAGCAGTCCTGAAAGCTGTAGTAAAAGTCCTTATTCTCTGTGAAGCCTGCAAAATTTTCACCAAAAGCCAGATACATTTTTTGAATGGTTTCCAGGTGCCAGTCTCTAACAACTTCTGAAAAAATTCTAATGGAAAAAACGTCCTTTTCATTCCGCCATTTCCAGACAATGAAAATCCGACGAGGGGGCGGGACCACTCCTTCCCAAGGCGTGCTCACAGGCGAATGATGTCACCGACAGGCGTGGAAAACTCACGCATGCACACGAGGGTTCAAGCATGTCTGACGTAAAAACATATGAATGAAATCCATATAGTTTTTGAAAAAAATAAAAAGGTACGATACTTTATTGACAGACCTCGTATGTCTCATCTGCGTTCATTGTAGCTGTTTGTCAGATGTAGTTGTTCAGGAGTTGTTCAGTGTTTGTCACGGACTGCTCTGTATTGTCAGTGTTCATTCAACATTCCACTGTTGATTATTATGTGCTCTGAGGTCCTGTGTTCTCTACCGTTACACCATTTGTCATAAGAACTGCTTTTTAGTTTTTCCCCTCACCTTCTCATGCCCTGGATTCCCTTCACCTTGAAAGGGTAGAGATTGTATTTTTCTTATTTCTGTTTCCTGCATCCGTTTTTTTTTTCTCACTTGTTTTTCACCATTTTATTCACTTGTGAGATAATTAAACCTTGGCATCTTTTGAAATCACCTTTGTCGTCACTGCTCTGCATTTTGGGGTAAATATCTGACTCATTAACTGGCTCCACCTAGAATCATAATTTCTTTTCTTGTATTATTATTTACAGGGCTGTTCCTTACTGGGCACAGTCAGGGGAATTTCCACAGCCTCTATTCACATGGATAATAGCATGATAATACCAGCTCAGTACTTTGTGTGCAGCCGTGAGTGGCGTTAGACATCTGTGAAAGTGTTTACAGCATTCAGGCACAAATCAGCAGATCCTTGCCTCTGCAAAGCCTGCGCTCGACATTCTCAAGAGTGCTGCATAGAATTTGAACGACACTCACGTCATATGTATGCGGATGTGATGATGATGTTCTAAGCACAATGAAAGAATATTGAATGACGAGGAATGATGACATGAGGCCTACCTCTGTCCTCAGAGAGCTGTGTAGGGAAGGCAAGATCTCATCAACACTTTGAACCAGGCTACGAAGAGTAAAACCAACTGCCTAGGAGAGGATGAGAGTAAGTCAGAGATTTGGAGATTACAGAGGAATGCTTGTGACTGGAAGATCCTACGTTTGATTCCACACTTTAAAAATTGAATCCCCGTCTCAACAAGAAAAAGTGATGTAACATTTTTCATTGATAGTAGAGAAGCTTGAATCTTCGACTGGACTGGGTTGCTTGACGCGAGGAAGTTTCGCTTCAAATCGCAGAAGCTTCCTCAGCTAAAATTCTTGCTCTGGTGGTCTGACTTCTGTCTTGACTCTTGTAGAGAAGAATAATCAAGAAGTCACAAAAGCTGGAGTTTTAAACCTAACCAGACCCCTCCTACCGAGAGGCAGACTGCTATAGGCTGGTGACTAAACAATAGCTCTAATTAGCACCTATTGTGCTCTAGTTAGCACCCTCCTAATGACAGGGCAGCTGTCCCTCTCCTGATGGCTCCCTTGATGACTCTGCTGATGATGTGAATGACTCATTACCATGAACAAAAGACTGAAACTGCTTTGACCTGAGTACCCCATTGTAAACAGGGGATAAAGCGTGTCTCAGACCACCTCCCCGGTTAAGGCTGGGTTTCAAACATTTCACAAAGAATGCTTCCTTGACCCCTCTCTCAAACCATTTCTTCTTGCTGGCTAATATTTTAGCTTCCTTGTCCTCAAACGTGTGGTTAGTGTCTTAGTGTCACAGAGTATCGCCTCGTTTCTGCTTAAAATGGCCTCATTTCTGCTTAAAACTGACTTTAGAAAGATTTAAGAGGTTTTACTTTGTCATCTGATGGTTATTAATCACAATAATCCATTTGATCGCTTTGGGTGAAGAGAGTCAGACTCAGATGAGCTGCTGAGATCCGAAATGACACCTGCGCAGTGGTGGCAGGGCGGACCAATTTTTAGAGGCGGGCCGTTCGGACTGCGACACCAGTACCTATTTATTGATGTAAAGTCCAAAACATTTTCAGTGACATGGAAATGCTCATGTATCTATCACTTGACTTGTTTAAAGAAAACTGGCTGTGATGATTTAGTAGTATGATATTAATGGGGACACACACACCACACACCGTTAACTTGATTCAACATTTTGATTCATCATGTTGTAGAGGCATGTTGTCACTGAGTTAAGCAAAAAACGGAAGGACAGAACTGTTACACCACTTCAAACACACACTAAAAGTTTCAGCTTTCAGCCTCACCAATACCCAGCCTGTTTGTGATTGGCCAGTGACACAGTTTCATTCAAACTTCATCAAAATTTAACTTCAAGCACAATATAATTCTTCGGAATATTTTAGTAGCTGCATTGCCCCCTGGTGGAAGGTGAGTGAATCAACAACACATGTCAAATCACACTGAAAGGAAACCCAATACAAAACAAAACTTTTGCAGCCAAAATGTAAAATGTGACTGCAGGTAAACTGGCTATGAGGGCAGTAAATTCTTCAGTAACTTATTCTTTCCTTGACTGTGGGGCCCTTTTCCTTAACTGCAAGGAAATACATAAAGATAAAAATTATCTGTAAAATGAGCTCAGTGGCTTAGTGGTCAGCACTGTTCCCTCACAGTGAGAAGGTTCCAGGTTCACTTCTGACCTTGTCCTTTCTGTGGGAGTTCTCCCCATAGCTGTGTGGGGGTTCTCCAGTTTCCTCTCCCCTGCCAAAGACATGCATTTTAGGATTGTGAATGTGTTTGTCTCGTTCTACGTGTGCCAGAGGTCACAGGGGGCTGCACCCTGTGTGTACCTCGCCTCTTTCCCAGTGACTGCTGGGATTGTTGTGTGTGGGTTTTTTGTGGTTGGTTTATGTGTGGTGTGGTGTGCTCCCAGTCCCAGGTCCCCTTGTCATGGTGGTGTTTGTCTGTGTTCCTCCTGTCTCAGGTTCATGGTCACGCTCCCCTGTCCCCATCAGTCAGCTGTGTGGGTGGCCCCCTGGTGTATGTGTGATCTGTTCCTTCCCTATTTGTGTCTGTCCAGCTGTGTATATCTCTGAGAGCTTTGACCCATTCCTCCGTTCTCTTTCTCTTGCCGCCCCCTGATGTTATATTATTTCCTGAGATTTTGATTCGGATTCTACACGAGTTTATTTCCACGTTCGTTTCTGTTACTGTGCACTTGGAGTATGTTTGTTTTTCGTTACTTCTTCAGGTGTAGTATTGTTGTGGTTATTGTTATGCTTTATGTTTCACTCTTCAGTGCGTCTTGTTTCTGCCACTTATGGTCTTGTTTGAGGTTTGACTTGCTTTTCCTTCTCACTTATTCTCTGTGTTCCTTCTGGCTTCCCCAGTTACATCTGTGTGAGTATTTAGTGGTCATTTTCTTGTGTCTTTTTTGGCTCATATTATTCTATTTTTGGACGTTGTGCTTTTCTTTCACCATTAGGGCTTTTATGAACTGTGGGAATTGCGTGTAAATAAATTCACTTGGTTTTTGGCACATATCCCTGTCTCTTGCTACCTGCATCTGGGGGCTCTATTTTTGACTATCGGTGACCTAACCACAATCAGAATAGCTTCCAGCCCTCACTGACCCTTAATTAGAAGAAGTAGATTCAGAAAATGGAAGGATGAATGGATTATCTGCCAAATGCATGAATATCGAACTAAAACAAATGTTTGTTCCAATATAACCGTGTCATGGGGCGTAGTCTTAATGGTAAGTAGCCTGCATAATTACAGTGACGTTCACTCATTCATACTTACACAAATCACCCAGATGCACATCAGGAGCAACTTGGTTATTAAGGACCAATCTTTTTTCTTCATCTTTGTCGAATGGTGAAAATTAACTGAGGACCTCTGGTTGCCCCTCTAACCTCCAAGCCACTAAAATAACAAAATATAATGCAATACTAAAATACCCTCGGCCATATGAGCATTGTCTTCTTTATAATTTGCAGTTATTTAATTGGTATCCCAGTGCAAAGTGTGTGTGTGTGTGTATTTATTGTATGGCTGCGATGCTACACGTGCTCTGATTGGCTGATTACCGGTCAGATATTTTCCTATATCCGGACCAGTTACCATGACAATCGGTCAGCAATGCATATTTTCTTTACAAACCAGGAAGCTAAAACACAATTAGAAAAACCAAGCTGGACATGAACGTACTCCATAAATATCTAAACAGCATCAGAAAAAACACATACATAAAGCTTACCAGCTAACGACCTGTTAGCAAGTTCTTCATGGAGGTGAAAAAAGTGAACGAGCTCAACACCGTCAGCAGCATATTCGGGTGACACTGTAAGTTTGCTTGTTTATATGTATAACAGCCATATAATAAACAAATTATTAACCTCGTTTGCTCGGTCTGTACGGGGGTATCAGACCGCTGTGTTTTTCCCACAGATCTTGCTGACGCTCGGCCCATACTAACACCTCGGTCTGCTAGATGGCGGCGCGCATGGGTGCAGTGGCTTTTAGCTCTCCAATTTGGTGCTTGTTTTTCTTACTTTTTTCGCGTATATTCTTCGAGTTTTGTAAAGCGACCCACTGCTACAGCCGCCAGAACTTGATTGACCTCAGTCTGAGGTACAAACTGTCAGTTACGAGCGAATTCCACCAGTACCACAACATCCCGGAGGACATAGCGAGAACACCGGGCTCTCCATAGATTACCGGCCTACCCAGCAGGTGGAGAAGGCGGTGTAGAGACAGGAAGCAGAAGCGAGGATGTCGGTCTGGCTCCGATGCTAGGCTACGTAAACAACCTCACGAGCCAGCATTACCGAGCCTCTTCCTCTCAAACACCAGATCCATCACACACAAAATGGACGAATTGGAGCTACAGATGGCCACAAACAGCTTTGTGCGGAACTGCAGTGTTATTTTCATCACGGAGACGTGGCTTCACCCGCTGATCCCCGACGCTGCAGTCGAGCTAGCAGGCCGCATGCTACACCGGCTGGACAGAACCAGTGATTCGGGTAAGCACAAAGGTGGGGGGGCTCTGTGTTTATGTGAACCGCGAGTGGTGCTGTAGCAACAGAATCATTGACTCTCACTGTTCTCCTGACTTAGAGGTGCTGGCAGTCTCGTGCAGACCTTTTTATCTCCCAAGGGAGTTCACAGTAGTCATTGTGTTTGCTGTTTACATCCCACCTGATGCTAACGATAGCACGGCCCTTAGCCTCTTGCTCGCCTGTGTAAATAAACAGCAGCTGGCCCACCCAGATGGCATTTGTATTGTTGCTGGTGACTTCAACCAAGCGTGTTTAAAGACTGTGCTCCCTAAGTTCGTCCAGTACATGAAGTGTGCCACCAGAGAGAGAAATACTTTGGACCATGTTTACTCAAACATTAAAAACACGTACAAAGTCACTCCCCTCCCCCATCTCGCTGGATCTAACCATCTCTGCCTGTCCCTCACCCCCACCTACACCCCCCTGCTGAGGCGAACAAAGCCACAATGGAAGACGATCCAAACCTGGCCTGAGGAAGCACTCTCCCAGCTACAGGACTGCTTCTCACGGACTGTATGGGATTTATTTTCCAGCCACAACCTGCAGGAGTACACTGACACCGTACTCTCCTACATTAAGAACTGTGTTGACCAAGGGCGTAGGTTTGGTCTCAGCTTTGGTAGGGACAATACCACCCCCACCCCCCCGGCCCCCCTGCCCACCACCACCCCCTAACCCACTCATACCATTAGACGCACAAGTACAGCATAATACATAACATATGACGACATAATGCTGAATAATTTAATACTTTATTTACAATATTAAGTGTGTAGGCAAACAAACAAATAGCTTAAATAACAAAATTGCACCCAAAATCACGAATCTATTCTATAGGCCTACACCTGAGAGAACAAGACAACAACAAAAAATATACTTGTGGAGCTAAAAAAAAAAAAAAGTTTTTGCAACCAAGATGTATAATCTATTCTCTTCATCAATAATGCAGTTGTAGGTATCAGGCAACCTAATTTGCCAAAAAAAAAAAAAAAAAGGGATTTCCAATAACATATATGGTGTATTACGGTAAACGTAAGCCTGTGATGTCATAACGCAGAGGAAAAACACAGAAGTTTCACACTAGTGCGCCGCTGATTCTCATTACCGTAAGTTCTCATGTAAGCCCTCACTCTGAAAAATTTCAACACTGACAGCAAGCCAAAAACCTGTGCTTTCCAACAGTATGCTATATGTTGCATATATTATGGTAAAGTGTGTTCGGTGACTTTTGAAACGAGGGAAAAGTATGAAAAAGAGCGCAAAACTGACAGAAAAGTACAGAGACAGACAGCAAACATAAATGTAGTAATTTTGAGGAAAAGGCAGGGTGTTAGTGTCATTTGTGAAGATGTGTTTGTGTGGGTGTGCAGTTTATTTTAAGTGTGGCGCACAGCATTGTTCGCAAGCCCCGCCCTTCTTGTTTTTCTGCACCGGAGCAGTGTTGCCAGATATGAAATATGAAACTATCGTACCAAAACCTCAAAATTATCGTATTTTGGGAGAAATTATCGTACACAAACAAAACGCATACAACGTAGCTATTTTTGCGTTTTTTTTTTTTTTTAATTTACAAAGAATTTTGTCACATTTTTAAACAGTAATTATAGTCATGGGGAAACTATGGCACAGAAAGAACACAAATGCACAAGCAAATGCACTACCAGACTAGAAAGATTTTTTTTTTCTGTGAAGGGACACAAACGTGTCAATTACCAGACTAGAAAGAGTCGAATTCAACCTTGAGGTCGCTGTCGTCATCCGATGCCATGGCCACTTGTGCAGATTTTGTTGAACACAGAAAAAATGTTGACACCTCCATAAGGAACTTGAACCTTTTTTTTTATTATTATTTTTCTTGTATATCTCTTTGCTCTTGTGTTTTGTTCGTTTGTTATTGCATTTGTTGAAATAAAGTTTCAAAAAAAAAAAAAAAAGATGTTGGCTGGGGAATCTTCCTGTCACGGCAGAGATAGGATGGGAACTTGTATAGAGAGGGGGCGGGCTTTCAAATGACTTTGTCCCGGTCGCCCAAAGCCAGCAGCAGCCCTGTGTGTGGTGTGTCTTTGATGCCGCCTGAGTGCAACGCCTGCAAAATGATTCTTGGGTGTCAGAGAGAGATGCGTGTTTGGGCAACCAACTGAAATTATCGTACATATTGGATTTTTTCCCATTATTGATCGTACAGAGGGCAAAACTATCATACAAATACGATAATTATCGTACATCTGGCAACACTGCACCGGAGCCACCCATCCTCTGTGCTCCGGGACCTCCCACTTTACAAATGAAGCACTGCCTGCCACGAGATGCGCTTTGTTTACATCCATGTGAGAAGAACGTGAGCCAATGAAATTGCAACATGGTAACCCTGTCACTCTGGCACATCGAAACACAAACGTGACGACTAAAATTATAGTATCGAGTTCGCAAAAAAATAGTGAATGATTTTGATATATAAAAAAAATGCTAAATATTGGTAGGGACTATTTTGCCATCCCAAATATTGGTTGTGACTTGTCCCTATGATCATATGCAAACCTACGCCCCTGGTGTTGACACTGTCACCGTCAACAAAAGAGTCAGGGTTTTTCCAAACCAGAAGCCCTGGATGAACCGTGCAGTCCAGTCCCTATTAAAAAGCCGCAACACCGCCTTTACATCAGGGGACAGGGCCCTGTACAGCGCGGCCAGGTCCGATCTGAAAAGAGGCATCAGAGAGGCCAGGGCTGCCTACAAGAAAAAGATAAAGGACCACTTCGCTGTAAATGACCCCAGAAGGATGTGGCAGGGAATAAATCATATAACCATCTACAGAAGCAGCAACCCAGGAAATGCCGAGTCTGACGCCTCGCTGGCAGAGGAGCTGAACCGCTTCTTTGCTGCTTCAAAGCAGACAGACCAGCAGCAACTCCACACCCTCCAGCACTAGCATGCTAACACTTCAGGAACATGAAGTGAGATGTGTGCTGACGGTGGTGAACCCCAGGAAGGCAGCCAGCCCCGATGGTGCACCTGGAAAAGTATTGAAAGTGTGTGCTGACCAACTGACTGGAGTTTTCACCTGCAACTTCAACCTGTCCCTGTCGCAGGCCACCATTCCACCCTGCCTCAAATCCTCCACCATCATTCCAGTCCCAAAGAAGTCAGCGGTGGTGAGCATAAATGACTACAGGCCTGTTGCACTTACGCCTGTGGTCATGAAGTGCTTTGAAAGACTGGTCTCTCAGCACATCAGAGCCTGTCTGCCTCCCACTCTGGACCCCTACCAGTTTGCCTACAGGGCAAACCGCTCCTCAGAGGACGCTATCACCACAGCTCTCCACACTGCGCTGAGCCACCTGGAGCATGAGGGGAGCTATGTGAGGATGCTTTTCCTGGACTTCAGCTCAGCCTTCAACCACATCATCCTGGAGATCCTGGTCAGAAACTGACACATCTGGGCATCTCCACCCCCATCTGCCAGTGGATTAAGGACTTCCTCACAAACTGCCCACATTCTGTGAAACTTGGCCCCCACCTTTCCTCCACCATCACACTCAGCACTGGTTCCCCTCAAGGCTGTGTACTGAGCCCCCTCCTGTTCACCTCTTACATGCACGACTGCTTTTCAACCCATCCCACAAACACCATCATAAAGTTTGTGGATGATACCACCATGATTGAGCTCATCTCAGGGGGGATGAGACTGACTACAGAGATGAGGTAAATCGACTGACAGCGTGGTGTTCAGCTAACACCTGCCGCTGAAAAACCACAAAAACAAAAGAAATAATCCTGGACTTCAGGAAGAACAGGGCTGACCCAACCCCACTCTACATCCAAGGGGACTGTGTGGAAAGGGTCAGCTCCATCAGGTTCCTGGGAGTGCAGCTCTCTGACAGCCTCTCCTGGACTGCCAACACCACAGTGGTGGTGAAGAAAGCCCAGCAGCGACTACACTTCCTGAGGGTGCTCAGGAGAAACAATCTGGAGGAGAAGCTGCTGGTGTTGTTCTATAGACAGCTGTCAGTCATCACAACAGCTGTCATTCATCACCCCTCATCAGCCCCCCATAAAAGCCTGGCAGAGATGTCACATCCCTGCCGAGAAATCGTCTTACCCGACAGGTAAACTCTCAGCCGTTCAGTGCCGTATGCGCACCTTTGTACAGCTAAACTGCCAGTTGTAACGTCTTTACATCTGAGCCGTAGTTGTAACGTTCTTTACATCTGAGTCTTTGCAGCTGATACCTTTTGTAAACACATAGCTGGTTGCTGAGTTTGTGGACGTTTGGAGGAGTTGGCGTTCCCGCTCCGCAATCCAAAACTTGAGTGTTTCATAAGGATCTGCACATACTCTGAGTACTGTGTTCAGGAGTGGAGGTTTTCCACCAGAAGGGACTTTGACTGTCCTGTGCTGAACTGTTTGCTGGGTGTGCACACACCCACTTGATCTATTTGTGCTTCCTGCCAGCAGTACCCGATCCGACAGCTGGATGGGTGGTGGCCACCTGGGACTCAGGACTTGGTGGCTCTGGTGTTTATCAGGTCTCCGCTGGCAGTGGAAATCGTGTGGGGCCCGGCTCTTCTCTGGACAGGCGTCTCCTATCCTCGAGCCTGCCCACACATCACCGACTGTTTAATTGACTGTTGTCTAAGATCGTATCTGTATACTGTTGCGGACATTACACAACATTAAATTGTTATCTTTTTGCATTTCCATTGTCCGTTCATTTACACCCCCTGTTGTGGGTCTGTGTCACTACACTTTCCCAACAGGATTTCTCGGCCAATAGTCATGGATCCCAAGGGGCGTCAACCATCGAGTGAACCACCAATGGAAACGCAAGGTGCACAGGCGCCAGCAGGAGGCGTGTTAGGTGAGCTGCCGCAAATCTTAACCGCCTTCACTGCTCGGTTGGACTTGGTAACCGAGCAGAATGTCATACTCAATCGGAGGTTGGAGGCTCTCACCGCGCAGGTGGAAGCGCATGTGCAGGGCGCTGCTGCAGCACCTCCTCCTGCTGACCGAGTGCCAAATACAGATATTCCAGTGGTCGTTCAACGAACCCCCCCCGTCCCCTGAAGCATACATAAGCCCTCCGGAACCGTACGGAGGTTGTGTCGAGATATGCGCAGACTTCTTGATGCAGTGTTCGCTCGTCTTTTCACAGCATCCCGTCATGTATATGTCTGATGCCAGCCGGGTGGCTTATGTTATAAATTTGCTTTGAGGTGAGGCACGCGCCTGGGCTACGGCGCTTTGGGAACAGAACTCACGGCTTCTATCAGCATACACTGAGTTCGTGAGGGAGTTCAGACAGGTGTTCGATCACCCTCATAGAGGCGAGACCGCTTCAAGTGTACTGCTGTCAATAAGACAGGGGTGTTGGAGCGCAGCGGAGTATGCAGTTGACTTCCGCATCGCGGCAGCGGCTGGAATGCTGTTGCGCTCCGCGTCGCCTTCGTAAACGGACTGTCTCTGGTCCTTAAGGAGCACCTGGTGGCTGGTTTAGACGGGCTTATCGACCTGGTAATACGGTTAGACAACCGATTAGCAGAACGCCGACAGGAGTGAGACGAAGGGCGTGGTCAGGCACGAGCCGTCCCTCTTCCTCCCGGGTCCGAAAGGGAGCCGTCTTCGCCACGCTCCACAGCCAGGGCACTCCACGTGATGACAGCTCCCCCTGCTGACATTGCTAGGGAAACGAGCAGGGCCAAAAGAAAATCAGATCAGAGACAAAGGAGGCTGGCCCGTGGGGAGTGTTTTCACTGCAGCTCAACCGAGCACACGCAGAAAAACTGCCCCAAACAGTCAAAACAGCAACACTCGCCCTTAGAGACTGGGCTAAGGGTGGGCCATAATACTCACACGGGGAAACCCCATAAATCCACAGGCATCCCATTTACAATCCTGAGTGGGGATCTAACCCTTCATGCCCCAGCACTGGTGGACAGCAGATGGGCAAAGGAAGTTGGGCTCCCTCTAGTGGCCTTACCGTCACCATTGTCGGTACGGGCACTAGATGGCACCCTTCTCCCATTAATCACACACCAGACACAGCCAGTGACATTGGTTGTGTCTGGGAATCACAGGGAGGAGATTGTGTTTTATGTGACACCTTCTACCTCCCGAGTGATTTTGGGCTTTCCATGGATGTTAAAGCACAATCCCCGGATTGATTGGCCGTCTGGGGTTGTGACGCAGTGGAGCGAAACCTGCCACTGCCATTGGGAGTGTTTAGGATCCTCGGTTCCACCCGGTGTGACAGCTAAAGAGGAGGTTCTAGTCCCCCCCAATCTGGCGGCGATGCCAGCCAAGTACCATGACCTTGCTGACGTCTTCAGCAAGGATCTGGCACTCACGCTGCCCCCGCACTGTCCGTACAATTGTGCCATTGATTTGATACCGGGCGCTGACTACCCATCCAGCAGGCTGTACAACCTCTCACGTCCGGAACGCGAATCAATGTAGACCTACATTCGGGACTCATTAGCTGCCGGGTTGATCCGGAACTCCACCTCCCCGATGGGTGCTGGTTTCTTTTTTGTGGGTAAGAAAGACGGCGGACTCTGTCCATGCATTGATTACAGAGGGCTGAACGAGATCACGGTTCGCAACCGATACCCATTACCTCTGTTAGATTCAGTGTTCACACCCCTGCATGGAGCCCAAATTTTCACAAAACTGGATCTTAGGAATGCTTATCACCTGGTTCGGATCCGGGAGGGAGACGAGTGGAAGACAGCATTTAACACCCCGTTAGGTCACTTTGAGTACCTGGTCATGCCGTTCGGCCTCACCAATGCGCCCGCGACGTTCCAAGCGTTGGTTAATGACGTCTTGCGGGACTTCCTGCATCGGTTTGTCTTTGTATACCTTGACGATATTGTCATCTTCTCCTCGGATTCTGAGACTCATGTGCAGCATGTACGTCAGGTCCTGCAGCAGTTGTTGGAGAACCGGCTGTTTGTGAAGGGCGAGAAGTGCGAGTTCCACCACACTTCTTTGTCCTTCCTGGGGTTCATAATCTCCTCCAACTCCGTCGCCCCTGATCCGGCCAAGGTTGCGGCGGTGAGAGATTGGCCCCAACCGACAAGCCGTAGGAAATTGCAGCAGTTCCTCGGCTTTGCAAATTTCTACCGGAGGTTCATAAAGGGCTATAGCCACGTAGTTAGCCCCCTGACAGCCCTAACCTCCACCAAAGTCCCCTTCACCTGGTCGGATCGGTGCGAAGCTGTGTTTAGGAAGTTGAAACGCCGGTTCTCGACTGCACCAGTTCTGGTGCAGCCCGATCCCAATCACCACTTTGTAGTTGAAGTGGATGCCTCTGACTCAGGGATAGGAGCCGTGCTGTCCCAGAGTGGGGAGTCCGACAAGGTCCTCCATCCTTGTGCCTATTTTTCCCGCAGGTTGACCCCGGCTGAAAGGAACTATGATGTCGGCAATCGGGAACTTCTGGCGGTGAAAGAGGCCCTTGAGGAGTGGAGACACCTGTTGGAGGGAGCTGTGGTGCCATTTACAGTTTTCACAGACCATTGGAACCAGGAATATATCCGGACCGCTAAGCGTCTGAACCCCAGGCAAGCCCGCTGGTCACTGTTCTTCGGGTGTTTTGACTTCCAGATCACATACCGCACCGGGACCAAGAATCAATGATCCGACGCCCTGTCCCGGGTGCACGAGGAGGAAGTCAAGACCGAGCTGTCGGATCCACCGGAAACCATCACTGTCGTGGCCACCCTCACCTGGGACGTGGAGAAGACCGTCCGGGAGGCCCTGGCATGGAACCCGGACCTGGAGACGGGCCCAAAAAACAGACTGTATGTCCCACCAGAGGCCAGAGCTGCCGTCCTGGACTTCTGTCATGGTTCTAAGCTCTCCTGCCACCCAGGGGTGCGAAGAACCGTGGCAGTGGTCCAGCAGCGCTTCTGGTGGGCATCTATGGAAGCCAACGTCCGGGATTATGTCCAAGCCTGTACCACCTGCGCCAGGGGCAAGGCTGATCATCACAAAGCACAAGGACTCCTCTAGCCGTTACCTGTGCCTCATCGCCCCTGGTCCCACATCGGCCTGGACTTCGTCACGGGCCTCCCGCCGTCCCAGGGCATGACTACCATCCTCACGATAGTAGACCGGTTCTCCAAGGCGGCCCACTTTGTGGCCCTCCCGAAGCTCCCGACGGCCCAGGAGACAGCAGACCTCCTGGTCCACCATGTCGTGCGTCTGCATGGGATTCCAGCCGACATTGTCTCTGACTGTGGTCCCCAGGTCTCCTCGCAAGTCTGGAGGAATTTCTGTAGGGAACTGGGGGCCACCGTGAGCCTCTCGTCCAGGTACCATCCCCAGACAAATGGACAGGCAGAGCGGGCGAACCAGGAGTTGGAACAGGCCCTCCGCTGCGTGACTTCTGCGCACCCGATGGCCTGGAGCAACCATCTGGCCTGGATCGAGTACGCTCACAACAGCCAAGTTTCTTCTGCCACCGGCCTCTCCCCATTTGAGGTATGTTTGGGGTACCAGCCCCCATTATTTCCGCTTGTGGAGGGAGAGGTCGGTGTGCCCTCGGTCCAGGCCCACATAAGGAGGTGCCGTCGGGTGTAGCATACTGCTCGCTCTGCCCTGCTTAAAGCCCGGACGAGGGCCAAGACCCATGCAGACCGCCAGCGTTCCCCGGCCCCTGCATACCAGCCCGGGCAGGAGGTTTGGCTATCCACCAAGGACAAACCCCTTCAAGTGGAATCCCAGAAGTTGAAAGACCGGTTCATCGGACCCTTCCCGATCCAGAAGGTCCTCAGTCCAGCCGCAGTGAAGCTGCCGGCTTCACTGCAGATCCACCCGGTTTTTCACGTGTCACGGGTCAAACCTCACCACACCTCATCCCTCTGCACCCCCAGACTGGCGGCGCCTCCTGCCCGGATCATTGACGGGGAGCCTGCATTGACGGTTCGCAGGCTCCTGGACATCCATAAAAGGGCCGGGGGTTCCAGTACCTGGTGGACTGGGAGGGTTACGGACCCGAAGAGCGCTCCTGGGTGAAGAGGAGCTTCATCCTGGACCTCTTCTGGCCGACTTCTACCAACGCCATCCTGACAAGCCGGGGCGCCCATTAAGGGGGGGGTCCTGTTATGTGGGCCGCCAGAAGAGGAGGTACTGCTGGCCCAACACCAGAAGGCGCCCTGCCTGAAAGTGGGCTTCAGGCACCAGAGGGCGCAGCCGCCTCCCTGGAACACCTTCAGACAGCTGTCAGTCATCACAACAGCTGTCATTCATCACCCCTCATCAGCCCACCATAAAAGCCTGGCAGAGACGTCACATCCCTGCCGAGAAATCGTCTTACCCGACAGGTAAACTCTCAGCCGTTCAGTGCCGTATGCGCAACTTTGTACAGCTAAACTTGCCAGTTGTAACGTCTTTACATCTGAGCCGTAGTTGTAACGTTCTTTACATCTGAGTCTTTGCAGCTGATACCTTTTGTAAACACATAGCTGGTTGCTGAGTTTGTGGACGTTTGGAGGAGCTGGCGTTCCCGCTCCTCAATCTAAAACTTAAGTGTTTCATAAGGATCTGCATGTACTCTGAGTGACTGTGTTCAGGAGGTGAAGGTTTTCCACCAGAAGGGACTTTGACTGTCTGTGCTGAACTGTTTGCTGGGTGTGCACACACCCACTTGATCTATTTGTGCTTCCTGCCAGCAGTACCCGATCCGACAGCTGGAGGCGGTGGCCACCTGGGGACTCAGGACTTGGCGGCTCCCGTGTTTTTCAGGTCTCCGCTGGCAGTGGAAATCGTGTGGGGCCCGGCTCTTCTCTGGACAGGCGTCTCCTATCCTCGAGCCTGCCCACACGTCACCGACTGTTTAATTGACTGTTGTCTAAGATCGTATCTGTATACCATTGTGCACATTTCACAACATTAAATTGTTATCTTTTTGCATTTCCATTGTCCGTTCATTTACGCCCCCTGTTGTGGGTCCGTGTCACTACACTTTCCCAACATTAATCATGGAATTACTGGGAAACCAGGGCCATAAAAGATAGACTCCCTGCCATCCTGAGGATGTCATCAAGAAAGTCTGAGTACAAAAAGTATAAAGCGGTCAGAATTCTAATTCCACTCCTCCCCAATCCTGACGATGTCATCAAGAAAGCCTGAGTAAAGTGGTCAGAATTTTAATTACACCCCCTTAGACAAAAATAACTTTCACTTTAAGTCTTTTTGGTTCTTTTTGGTCTTTTTGGTTTAATCTATTCTCTTTGATTCTTTTCTCTATGATTCATTGATATTTACATTTACTGTTACCTATCTTTTGTGTGTAATTTTGTTATAAATTTGATTGCAAAATAAAGTCTGCATGAAGGACTTCAAATGTGTTTGTCTTTTAACCAAGTATTTCCACTTAGTTTGGGGAGTCCACCTCTTATAGTTCTGCTGGACAAACTTTAGCCCATTAAATATTACATTTGTTAAGACATCAGCATTTCAAAAACAAATGTTGGGCAATTGTTTTGATTAAAATGGTTGGCATTTGACCTATGTCTAAAATAGGTTAACCTGGGCAGTGGCGGTTGACCAGGTCTATAGATCTATAGGCCTTTATTCATGGAATTACTGGGCAACCAGGCCCATCTATATATATAAAGGGCTAATTCTGTCTATCTGTACGGGATAAACTCCCAAACTATAGTATGTAGCCCTAAAAAGTATATATATTCTGAATCCTCATGACATGGGGAACAAACTGGTACCATTTTTTAAAAGTTGAATGTAACCAAAAAATTAATGCTTTAATCTGTTCTCTTTATCTCTTTATCTTTTATGGAATTAAAATTGCAAAATAAAGTCTGCATGAAGGACTTCACATGTGTTTGTCTTTTAACCAAGTATTTCCACGTAGTTTGGGGAGTCCACCTCTTATAGTTATGCTGGACAAACTTTAGCCCATTAAATATTACATTTGTAAGACAACAGCATTACAAAAACAAATGTTGGGCAATTGTTTTGATTAAAATGATTGGCATTTGGCCTATGTCTAAAACAGGTTAACCCGGGCAGCGCCGGGTACCCCTTGCTAGTATATATATGAACCTTTATTTAACCAGATAAACTCCCATTTATATAAATGAAAATAAATTGAAATTAAATTGAAAATTGAGATCAAGACCTCTTATGCAATGGTGACCTGGCCAAAAAAGGCAGCAGCACACATCATAATAGACAGGTTACCATCATCAAGACAAATAAAATACAGTCATTTTGGTCATTGCAAGTTGTAACCATGTGTGGGAAAAAAAAACAGATTATAATTTAAAGACAGGCATTGTGCAAAAGAATTCTATTCGCGATCTCTTAACAGAGCAGAAGGCATTCAAAGAAGTTAACTCAGTTTCAGTTCAGATTGGAGGACATTCCAATCAGTGGAGCAGAAAAACTGAACGCTTTATTTCCCGTTTCAATGCAGACACGAAGTTCAAGGAAACTTAACATGTCGATCGAGCGCAGAGTGAAATGGCTTTCCAATTGCTGAAGTAAACTGGATTAATACGTTGGAACCCGTCCAATAAGTTTCTTGTAAATTATTTACATTAATTATTAGGCTCCTATTGTCTTTTGTACAATTTGTATATGTCCAATCAATCGATCAATCAATCATAAACAATATTTATGTTTTAATGACATCTGTAGGAGGGCGTGCATGTGCGCATACATGAGCATTTGACAAGACCAGAAGTTAGTTTTGAGTTAGTGGAAGTTACATGTACGCTGATGTCCGCAAAATGTTTTGTAAAACACTCCAGAGGTGTTATCAGGTTACAAAAAGAGTTTTCAGTATTGTTTATTTCTCGCTAGCTTTTACAGTACGTAATATGTGACAAACAGTTTATATTTACACACAAGCAAAATGGAGTTTGAAGCTAGCTAGACCAGCCACTGACATCATGATGGCACTCCACTCTGACTGGCTGTCACCCCCGCCCCCCACGGAAAAAAAAATAAAACAGAAAAGAATGAAACAGAAAATGACATTTTAACCTCTTAAAATAGGTCAAGGTTAGCCATTTTTGAACTGAACTTGTCCAAGGTCTGTGTCCCAAGAATGTTCCCTGTGAATCTGAAATCTCTGGCAGTAATAGGATTGGGCTTATCCTGAGCACACACGGACGGACGCAAAATCTTTGCATTACTCGATGGCCATATTTGATGGCCGTGGGTAATAAAAACCTCTGTAGCGTACAACTTCACAGTGATGGACTTACTTTGATAGCGTTGGGATACTCAGAGACAGGCAGAGTGTTAACATCATTCTTCAGCTGGACCACGTGTTTCACCATAGCCTTGACCCCCTCATAAACCTGATCACCTGATCGATCCAGCTCAGCTGTGGGAAGAGGCTAAAAACAACACAACACAACCAACATGTCATCATCTTTATACAGTGAGGAAAATAAGTATTTGAACACCCTGCGATTTTGCAAGTTCTCCCACTTAGAAATCATGGAGGGGTCTGAAATTTTCATCTTAGGTGCATGTCCACTGTGAGAGACATAATCTAAAAAAAATCCGGAAATCACAATGTATGATTTTTTAAATAATTTATTTCTATGTTACTGCTGCAAATAAGTATTTCAACACCTGTGAAAATCAATGTTAATATTTGGTACAGTAGCCTTTGTGTTGTGTGGGCCGCTGAAGAGGAGGTACTGCTGGCCCACCACCACCAGAGGGCGCCCTGCCTGGAGTGCGGGCTCCAGGCACCAGAGGGCGCTGCCGCATCATGGGAGTAGCCTGGGTGACAGCTGTCACCCATCACCAGACACAGCTGTTCTACTCAGCACCAAGGTATATCAGGAGGACGGCGTCTCCACCTCAGTGCCGAGATATCGCCTAAGACCAAGGTAGTATTCTCTGCAGGTACACATTGCATTATCAACTAAAACCTTGTTTTCAGGACTGGTGACTACTAAACACCTCATTTTGGGATAAGTACTCACCTTCCTGCTATTCTTGCCAAGAGGTGGAGGCGGCTTCTCCCCTCTCTGTTACGGGGTGCGTTCATCCACTCCTGTGTGTTGTTGCTCTCTCCTGCCAGCAGTACCGGATCCGACGAGCGGAGGCAGTGGCCACCTGGGAATTCGGGACTTGGCGGTTCCAGTATTTCCAGGGTTCGGTGGCAGAGGAGATCTGGGTGGTTCCGGTTCGACTGAGACAGACGTCTCCTACCTTCGAGCCTGCCCACACGACACCAACGGATTCGACCCCAAATTGTGTTTGTTGTATTACTCGTGCTGGTTTCTGTAGTAAATCTTGTTATTTACTCTCTCCATTGTCCGTTCATTGCGCCCCCTGTTGTGGGTCCGTGTTCCTACACTTTCACAACACTTTGTTTGTAATTACAGAGGTCAAACATTTCCTGTAGTTTTCACCAGGTTTGCACACATTGCAGCAGGGATTTTGGTCCACTCCTCCATACAGAGCTTCTCTAGATCTTTCAGGTTTGGAGTTTCAGCTCCCTCCAAAGATTTTCTATTGAGTTCAGGTCTGGAGACTGGCCAGGCCACTCCAGGACCTTGAAATGCTTCTTACGGAGCCCCTCCTTAGTTGCCCTGGCTGTGTGTTTGGGGTCATTGTCATGCTGGAAGACCCAGACCCAGCCATGACCCATCTTCAATGCTCTTACTGAGGGCAGGAGGTTGTTTGCCAAAATCTCACAATACATGACCCCATCCATCCTCCCTTCAATACGGTGCAGTTGTCCTGTCCCCTTTGCAGAAGACCACCCCCAGAGTACGATGTTTCCACCCCCATGCTTCACTGTTGGGATGGTTTTCTTGGGGTTGTTCTCATCCTCTAAACATGGTAAGTGGAGTTGATTCCAAAAAGCTCTATTCTGGTCTCATCTGACCACATGACCTTCTCCCATTCCTCCTCTGGATCATCCAGATGGTCACTGGTGAACTTCAAACGGGCCTGGACATGTGCTGGATTGAGCAGGGGGACCTTGCTTCCCTGCAGGATTTTAAACCATGACAGCATCATGTAATCTTTGTGACTGTGGTCCCAGCACTCTTCAGGTCCTTGACCAGGTCCTCCTGTGTAGTTCTGAGCTTTCTCAGACTCATCCTTACCCCACAAAGTGAGATGTTGCATGGAATCCCAGACCGGGGGAGATTGACAGTCATCTTGTGTTTCTTCCACTTTCTAATAAATAATCATAACAGTTGTTGTCTTCTACCAAGCTGCTTGCCTGTTGTCCTGTAGTCCATCCCAGCCTTGTGCAGGCCTACAGTTTTGTTCCTGGTGTCCTTAGACAGCTCTTTGGTCTTGGCTATGGTGGACAGGTTGGAGTGTGACTGACTGAGTGTGTGAACAGGTGTCTTTTATACAGGTAACAAGTTCAAACAGGTTTATTTGTTTATTTGTTTATTTATTTGGATCCCCATTAGCATCTACAGTATAACTGCATCAGCTACTCTTCCTGGGGTCCAATTAATACAGGTGCAATTAATACAGGTAAAGAGTGCAGAATAAGACGGCTTCTTAAAGAAATATTAACAGGTCTGTGAGAGCCAAAATTCTTGCTGGTTGGTAGGTGTTCAAATACGTATTTGCAGCAGTAACATACAAATAAATTATTATTAAAAAAAAAAAAAATCATACATTGTGATTTCTGGATTTTTTTTTTTTTTAGATTATGTCTCTCACAGTGGACATGCACCTAAGATGAAAATTTCAGACCCCTCCATGTTTTCTAAGTGGGAGAACTTGCAAAACCGCAGGGTGTTCAAATACTTATTTTCCTCACTGTATATATACTTTTAGACAAGAGTTTGATATTTTGAGGTTTGGTTTGGTTTATAATTCATTGTTTTAACCTGTGTAATTGTGGAAGGCAGAGGGGGTTTCTTTGGAGGACCTGGTACACAGAGACACAGAAAAAAATAAAAATTAAAAAGGCAGAAATTTGAATGTTGCAAATAAAATGTTCCAACATGAATACAAGTTTAACATATTCTGTCTGCAGTATATATCTTTTCAGGTAAGGTCAGGTCTAGGAGTATGTGCTAGTGCCATGTAAGTATGTACCACACTATGGGATGGCTTTGGGTCCTGATTGGCAACCAAATGTAGACATCAAGCTGCTGCAGCAAGATAATACCCCTAGAAAAAGAGTTATCCAGTTGCTGCCTTAGGACACTTGTTGAAGTCCAACTCTCACAACCATGCAGGACGTCTGCAAGCACCAGGATACTGAAGACTTGGCCATCTTTTTTCCTGGAAGGAGTTTGGCCTCAGCAACCACCTCTGTCCAACAACATTATGACTCCATAAGCTCTTCCCAGATGAGTGTCAACCTCATAGGCCAAGCTCTTAAGACACATGACTGTTAATTGCAGAGATGAGGGAATCTCCCTTTCAACACTTTGACCACATACAGATACACTTAATGGCTGATTCCAGGAAGTCATTGGAAAATTAGGGCAAATTAGCCAAATTATGGAAAATTAGTCTTCATTCAGGTCAAACACAAACCATGACTTGTCACTCAGCTTCTCAAATGTCACAATCAAGGCATCCATTTATTCTGCAAAGATCACACCATCATCTGCAAAGCCAAGGTCAGTGAAACTTTCCTCACCCACAAAGATACTGAAGCTGTTCCACAACCTCACCCAACAAAGTGTTTACACAGTCACTGAACAGGGTAGGCTCGAGAACACCTCCCTGATGAATGGCAGAAACCACTGGAAAGAAGTCAGAAATTCTTCCAGAAATTCCCCAACAGAGCTCATTTATATGCCAAATATAATGTCCAGTAAATAAAATGGGATCCTGAAAATTCACGGCATGTATCAAAATGCATCCCAATCTACTGAATTAAAATGTTTTGAGAAAGACACCACAGACTGTCATGAAGCTTTGATGATATTAACATTTATTACAATAAATACTGACCATTGCTACAATAGTGGTTGCGCCAGCCCATGAGGTAAAGCCAGAGTAAATTAGTTAAAATTTGTTTCATCTTTATTTTATTTCTTAATATTTCTCATCTGTTCATACTTCCTGTTGGTGAATTTACTGTAACTTCAATAGAAACTACTGTTTAATTTCACTTGCTCATTCAATTACTTGTGAACCATGTGATCCTCATCTGATCTTGGCAGTGATAAACCTTTTTGTGGACCTCAGTGTTTACACTACAACATACCAAAATTTCAGCTCTTTAGTTGTACTTTTTCAGGGTTTTACGAGGTCTATTAGAAAAGAAAACCGACCTTTTATTTTTTCAAAACTATATGGTTTGAATCACGTGTGATTTCGTCAGACAAGCTTGAACTCCTCGTGCGCATGCGTGAGTTTTTCCACGCCTGTTGGTTGCGTCATTCGCCTGTGAGCAGGCTTGAGTGAGGAGTGGTCCACCCCCTCGGTGGATTTTCATTGTCAGGAAATGGCGGAATGATTTGGGCTTTTTTCTTCATCAGAATTTTTCAGAAACTGTTAGAGACTGGCAGCTGGACACCATTAGAAAAATTTATCTGGCTTTCAGTGACTGTACTACAGCTTTAAGGACAGCTTTAAGGACGGCTTTTAAGGACGCTCGGTGCAGCCATGCTCCATGCCCGCCATCGAGAGCCACCAAACCACAGGATCATTTCTAAATGGATGGCTCTGTGGATCCGAGACCGTCGTGTGTGCACTTTTCTCTGGTTATCACAAAAGCTGGACATCAACCATTTTCCAGCAGATTTCACTTTTACAAGAGATTTTGTCATTGAAAGCCGAGCGGAGGCTTCGCGCATCACGACTGATTTGCTGATGGAGTGAGACAAAGGAACACCTCCGTTTTGGTCTCACAGGATGGCTTTGAGATGGCGTTCAGACAGCTGTCGGTGGTTTTTCCATCGAGTGATTATCTGAGAAATTGTGGATGTGCCTGAACATGCCAGAACATGTCCCGTGAGGCTTCATCACGGCGTTGCTGTGCACCATGCTGCACCACTGCGACGCGCGAAGCCTCCGCTCCTCTTTCCATGACAAAAACTCTTGTAACAGTGGAATGTGCCGTTCATTTCCAAACTGGATGCTGTGTTTTATCCGGGACGTCGTCTGACTAGCACAGGAATTGTGAAAAGACGTGGACATCAGCACTTTTTCGGCACATTGAAACAGATGTGCGGAGGAATTCCACGCATCGCGGCGGTGCCGCATGGCGCAAAGCAACGCCATGATGAAGCCTCACGGGACATGTTCTGGCATGTCTAGGCACATCCACAATTTCTCGGATAATCACTCGGAAAAACCACCAACAGGTGTCTGAATGCCATCTCAAAGCCGTCCTGTGAGACCAAAACAGAGGTGTTCCTTTGTCTCGCTCCATCAGCAAATCAGTCATGAAGCGCGAAGCCTCCGCTCGGCTTTCCATGACAAAATCTCTTGTTAAAAGTGAAATCTGCCGGAAAATGGCTGATGTCCAGCTCTTGTGATAACCAGAGAAAGTGCACACGACGGTCTCGGATCCACAGAGCCATCCGTTTAGAAATTATCCGGTGGTTTGTGGCTCTCGATGGCAGCACGGAGCGCGGCACGGAGCGCAGCACGGAGCGCGGTGCACCGAGCGTCCTTAAAGCTGTCCTTAAAGCTGTAGTAAATGTCCTTATTCTCTGTGAAGCCTGTAAAATTTTCACCGAAAGCCAGATAAATTTTTCTAATGGTTTCCAGCTGCCAGTCTCTAACAGTTTCTGAAAAAATTCTGATGGAAAAAAAGCCCAAATCATTCCGCCATTTCCTGACAATGAAAATCCGCCGAGGGGGCTGGACCACTCCTCACTCAAAGCCTGCTCACAGGCGAACGACACAACCGACAGGCGTGGAAAAACTCACGCATGCGCACGAGGGTTCAAGCTTGTCTGACGCAATCACACGTGATTCAAATCCATATGGTTTTTGAAAAAAATAATAAGGTCGGATACTTTTCTAATAGACCTCGTAGAATCAAAAACCAAGATAAAGAGATAAAGAGAAATCCATATTATGTAACCTAGCAATGAGCCAAAAATAGCAACAACAACAAAAAAGCTTCAGCTAAACGTTTTAGTGGATTAGCCTTATCATAGTTAACTTTTCAGTTCATGGATTAGCAGTTCCAAAAGCTAACTTTTATGTTAGCCGTGTCACTGCAGAATGCACATGACTTTTCTTTATACCATGGTCAGTAAGAATTCCATGTGTAACTGGCGTGCATTATTTTCGTGTATATGCACACGTAGTTCGGCGAGTTAAGTCACTGTAATATCGCTGGTTGTCACCATAGCAACGCGCAAATCAGTTGGCGCAGATCAGCTGTGTTTTGACAGGTGAATGACAGAAATGCGATAAAACATGGATTTCCAAGTGAATTTTAATATTTTGGGCCAAAATAAAATGTTTGAGGAATGGGAAGAGGAGGAGAGCAAACAAGCAAACAACAGCAAAAGCAATGGCATAAAGATTTAACATCTGGACAAGACTGAAGACGGGACAGAAGAAGAGCACGGTTGCCAAGGATGAAAATATCTTGAGAGTGGCATAAAATAGTCCCAAATACTTACGCATTTTTATCAAGTTCTGTTAACTTAAATAAATATTTGTGTGTTAGCTCACTGTGTGGGACCATGGTATAATAGGATTAAACAACTCAAAGCCATGCATTATACAGTTCGAATGCACTTCACAGCGTAACACGGAGTAACGGAGTGTTTTAGACTCCGCGTTGTGCATTCAAACCGTATAATGCACAGCTTCTCGTTATCTAATCCTTACTTATTTTGCACACTTCTTTTTGCCAGTAAATGTCTATAGTCCCTAAAATGTGTTTCAATAAAAATTATGGATTTCATTGACAGTAATTTATTTTTATGTCCTCTGTCTTCTCTTTGATGCTAAAACCAATTACTGAAGTTTCCCTGATCAGTTAGTATACAAATAATGAATGTTTATGAGCTCAATGGTACAACTATTTCATGAGGTGAAAGAAGGAATGTTCCATTCAATGAGACCTTTTCCAGCTTTCACCGAATTCAATATAGGTTCCATTGAAAGAATGAAAAACATCCTTTATGTGTTTTATATAATGGCTGAAATAGATCCTTATAAACAACAGAAAAGGGACTTACATTTTGGTGTTTCACTGATACTTAACAGTCCAACACGAACTTTAAATAGATGTCCAAAATTGTTCTCAGTCAACTTGGAAAAACAGTTAGGTAGCTCAAAAAGTAATTCTGATGATGTAGTTCGTGATGCCGTGCACTGAGTTCGTGTACTTCTAAAAAAAAAAAAAAAAGAAAGAAAAAAAAAGACTTTGTGTACTTCCTCAGTTCAGCGAAAAATCACATTAGAAATTTGTCCAGGTTTTCATCCTAACACCTCTTCATGCGTGCAGACGGCTTACAGCGTAGTGGATTTGTTTTGTGTGTGGGGGGGTGGGTGTGTTTCACTTCTAATTGCAGAAGCTTCCTCAGCTAAATTTCTTGGTCTGGTAGTCTGACTTCTGTCTTGACTCTTGTAGAGAAGAATAACAGAAGCCAGCAAAGCTGGGGTTTTAAACCTAACCAGACCCCTCCTAACGAGAGGCAGACTGCTATTGGCTAGTGACTAACAATTGCCTATCGTGCTCTAGTTAGCACCCTCCTAATGACAGGGCAGCTGTCCCTCCTAATGATGGGACTGACGACTCTCCTGACGATGTGAATGACTCATTACCATGAACAAAAGACTGAAACTGCTTTCACCTGAGTACCCCATTGTAAACGGGACAAAATGTGTCTCAGACCCCCTCCCCGGTTAAGGCTGGGTTTCAACTGTTTCACATACAATGCTTCCTTCACTCCCCTCTCAAACCATTTCTATTCTCTGGTTAAGATTTTAACTTACTTGTCCTCAAACATGTGGTTGGTGTCTTTAAGGTGGAGATGAACTGGAGACTGAGGTCCACGGCACTCTCTCTGTAGTGCTGGTATAGCCTTTTGTGCAACGGCTGCTTAGTCCCCCTAGTAGTGTTCGTACAGTGTTTCCTGACATCTGATAGAGTAAACTACAATGCTCTGTTTGTAACTTGAGATCTGTCCTTATGGTGAACTAATTTCTATCTCAAGGTGTTAACAGGTTTAAAGTAAATTGGTATTTTGTGCTGTCTGACAATCCGCTGTAGTTTTTCCCCTACTCCTGCTAAATAAGGGAGAGACACTCCTCTTCTTCTTGGCTCCATCTCCTGTCTGTCTGGTCTCTTTGTTCTTTGGGACTTCTGCACTTTATCCAAGGACCATCGTAGGTACCCACATACTGTGAGGGCTTTCCAGACATGTTGTTCTTTAGCCCTTCCCTCTATAGTTGTGGGCACCTGTAGGGCTTTGTGATGAAGAGTCCTGATCTCCCCGAGCTTGTGTTCAAGGGGGTGGTTTGAGCCAAAGAGCAGATATTGGTCAGTGTGAGTGGGTTTTCTGTAAACCCCTGTCTGGAGCTGCCTGCTCTCTCCAATCGTAACATCACAGTCCAAGAAGGCTAAATGGTTGTTTCTGACATCCTCATGTGTGAACTTGATGTTGGAGTCCACCAAGTTCATGTGTTCTGTACAGGCCTCCACGTCCTGTTGCTTGATTTTAGCCCATGTGTCATCAACATATCTGAACCAGTGACTGGGAGAGATGCCCATGAACAATGCCAAGGCTCTCTTCACCACTCGCTCCATGTACAGATTGGCCACAATGGGGGATACCGGAGACCCCATTGCACAACCTTGGATCTGCCTGTAGTAATTCCCCCTAAACTGGAAATACATGGTGTTAAGACAGATCTCCAAGAATTGGCAGATGTGGTCTGGTGTAAGTTTGGTCCTTTCAAGTAGAGACGCGTCCTCCAGCAGCTTCTGCCTCACAGCTGTGACAGCCTCAGCAGTGGGGATGCAGGTGAACAACGAGGTCACATCGAATGGCACCATAGTTTCATCTGCATCCAGCTGAAGGTCCTTGATCCTGTTCACTTTAGCTGTTCTTGTGTGTTCTCCACATGGTGGTCTGAGTTACCCACTAAAGGAGCCAAAATCCACTTGAGGTGCTTGGCCAGATTATAAGTGATGGAATCTGTGCTGCAATAGGCCTGAGTGGAACGTCCTGTTTGTGGATTTTGGGCAGCCCATAGATGCATGGAGTGGCGTCCCCAGGGTACAGTCTGTAATACGCCTGCCTGTCGATGAGTCCCTCTTTCTCCAGGTTTTGGAGGTAGTTAATGATTTTCTTATTATAGCCACTTGTGGGGTCTCTCTTCAGATGCTCGTATGTATTGGAGTCACTGAGCAAGTTGTTGACCTTGGCCTCGCAGTCCGATGTCTTCAGGACCACCGTGCATCTGCCTGTATCCGCTGGCAGGATAAGGATGCTTTGGTCCTTCTGCAGTACTGACAAAGGTTTCCGTTCCTCTCCTGTGATGTTGGACGGAGGAGGCTTAGCACTGTTCAGCTGAGGAAGCTTCTGTGATTAGAAGTGAAACGTCCAAGCTTCTCTACTATGGAAACCACCTGGACAACTGAGAGCCTTCACAGAAACTTTTAGAAGAAATGTCAGTTAGCTCCTTCAAATCATCATCCGTCAGCAAAACAAACCCTGCCATTTTTAGCTAAGTGCCATCCCCACTAGTGGGCGGCGTTCACAGCGTGCAATGGTGCAAAACATATGGAACCAAATTTGCATGGTAAATGGAACCAAATTGCACACTAAATGCAATGCAACACAAATGGGATGAATAATCCATGTCACCTGACATAGAAACCACCAATCAAATGACAAGGATCCACTCAGCCGTTATATAAACAGAATTAATCAACTATATAAAAGCGCCATTGATTAAAGTGCAGAACTGTACATGGTGAGAAAAGTCAAAAGTTTAAAGCGCTGCTGTATGAAATAAAACCTGTTCAAGTAGACTCACCATTTTCTGCTTTTTGTTCAGGAGGCTGTTAACAACACAAAGAGAGGGAAGCAAAGAATGTGACAAATATGTTTCAGCATCATGATTCAGGATACACACATGTTCAATTTTAAAAACTTTCCCTTTCAGGAGACTTGATACAGAAATGTGCAACCACATTTATTTCTCCATTCTGATTATGCACTGCTGATGACAAAAAATACTAACAAGAACCCATGAACCAATAAATCCTCTGTCTGCTTATGCACTAGATGACCTCATGACCTAAAGAGTAAGGTCATCGGTTTCCTATGGTTTGCCTTGAATTCAGTTGTAGGTTATGTTAATTTTTTGTGTGTAGCTCAATTTAAATTAAATAAAATTAATTCTAAATTAAACTAAGGGGAGGGTTGCCATAACAGTGCACAAGCAATTTTGCAATGCTGCTTTAATTAAACGCACATATAAAAAGGATGTATAAACAAGATGGTGTACCTTGGTGTGTGGCTCTTGCCCCATTGCACGGTCCTATACACAGACATACACAAACAGCATGGAGTTTCAAAGAAAAAATAGTGTGACACATAGAATTAATCACAAAGCATGTCAAAAGCAAAGTGGTTGAACTTGAAATGGACAAACACAAAATGGGACATTCAAGACATTGTTCTGAAGAACAGCGTAGTTTGATTAAAAAGTTGATTGGAGAGGGGAAAACATATACGCAGGTGCAAAAAATTATAGGCTGTTCATCTACAATGATCTGCAATGCTTTAAAATGGACAAAAAAAACAGAGACACATGGAAGAAAACAGAAAACCACCATCAAAATGGATAGAAGAATAACCAGAATGGCAAAGGCTCGCCCATTGATCAGCTCCAGGATGTTCAAAGACAGTCTGGAGTTACCTGTAAGTGCTGTGACAGAAGATGCCTGTGTGAAGCTAATTTATTTGCAAGAATCCCCCGCAAAGTCCCTCTGTTAAATAAAAGACGTGCAGAAGAGGTTACAATTTGCCAAAGAACACATCAATTGGCCTAAAGAGAATGGAGGAATATTTGTGGACTGATGAGAGTAAAATTGTTCTTTTTGGGTCCAAGGGCCACAGACAGTTTGTGAGATGACCCCCAAACTCTGAATTCAAGCCACAGTTCACAGTGAAGACAGTGAAGCATGGTGGTGCAAGCATGATATGGGCATGTTTCTCCTACTATGGTGTTGGGCCTATATATCGCATACCAGGTATCATGGATCAGTTTGGATATGTCAAAATACTTGAAGAGGTCATGTTGCCTTATGCTGAAGAGGACATGCCCTTGAAATGGGTGTTTCAACAAGACAATGACCCCAAGCACACTAGTAAACGAGCAAAATCTTGGTTCCAAACCAGCAAAATTAATGCCTCGCAGATGTGAAGAAATCATGAAAAACTGTGGTTATACAACTAAATACGAGTTTAGTGATTCACAGGATTGCTAAAAAAGCAGTTTGAACATAATAGTTTTGAGTTTGTAGCGTTAACAGCAGATGCTACTATTATTGTGAACACCCCCTTTTCTACTTTTTTGTACTAATAGCCCAATTTCATAGCCTTAAGAGTGTGCATATCATGAATGCTTGGTCTTGCTGGATTTGTGAGAATCTACTGAATCTACTGGTACCTTGTTTCCCATGTAACAATAAGAAATATACTCAAAACCTGTATCAATCTTTTTAGTCATATAGCACTACTATTATTCTGAACACTACTGTATATTCAATTGAATACACCACAAAGACAAAATATTTAATGTTCAAACTGATAAACTTTATTGTTTTTGTGCAAATATTTGCTCATTTTGAAATGGATGCCTGTAACACATTTCAAAAAAGTCTGTATGCGGCAACAAAAGACTGGGACATTTGATGAATGCTCAAAGAACACCACATTGGAAACAGATGAGTGTCATGATTAGATATAAAAGGAACATCCCAAAAAGGCCCAGCCATTCACAAGCAAAGATGGGGTGAGGATCACCACTATATGAACAACTGCGTGAACAAGTCCAACAGTTTAAGAATAATGTTTCTCAATTTTCAATTGCAAGGAATTTGGGGATTCCATCATCTACAGTCCATAATATAATCAGAAGAGTCAGAGAATCTGGAGAACTTTCTACAAGTAAGCGGCAAGGCCGAACACCAACATTGAATGCCCGTGACCTTCGATCCCTCAGACGGCACTGCATTAAAAACCAACATCATTGTGTAAAGGATTTTACCGCATGGGCTCAGAAACACTTCAGAAAACCATTGTCAGTTAACACAGTTCATCGCTACATCTACAAGTGCAAGTTAAAACTCTACCATGCAAAGCGAAAGCCATACATCAACAACATCCAGAAACGCCGCCACATTCTCTGGGCCTGAGCTCATTTGAAATGGCCAGACACAAAGTGGAAAAGTGTGCTGTGGTCTGATGAGTCCACATTTCAAGTTGTTTTTGGAAATCATGGATGTCGTGTCCTCCAGACAAAAGAGGAAAAAAGACCACCCAGACTGTTACCAGCGCAAAGTTCAAAAGCCAGCATCTGTGATGGTATGGGGGTGTGTTAGTGCCCATGGCATGAGCAATTTACACATCTGTGATGGCACCATCAATGCTGAAAGGTACATCCAGGTTTTGGAGCAACACATGTTGTCATCCAAGCAATGTCTTTTTCAGGGACGTCCCTGTTTATTTCAGCAAGACAATGCCAAGCCCCATTTTGCACGTGTTACAACAGCATGGTTTCGTAGTAAAAGAGTGCTGGTCCTAGACTGGCCTGCCTGCAGTCCAGACCTGTCACCCATTGAAAATGTGTGGCACATCATGAAGCGCAAAATACGACAATGGAGACCCCGGACAGTTGAACAACTGAAGTCGTACATCAAGCAAGAATGGGATAGAATTCCACCTACAAAGCTTCAACAGTTAGTGTCATCAGTTCCAAAATGCTTATTGAGTGTTGTTAGAAGGAAAGGTGATGTAACACAGTGGTAAACATACCACTGTCCCAGCTTTTTTGAAACGTGTTGCAGGCATCCATTTCAAAAAGAGGAAATATTTGCACAAAAAAACAAAGTTTATGAGTTTGAACATTAAATATCTTGTCTTTGTGGTGTATTTAATTGAATATAGGTTGAAGAGGATTTGCAAATCATTCTGTTTTTATTTACATTTTACACAACGTCCCAACTTCATTGGAACTGGGGTTATACTTGGTAATAGTACCCATAGGCATGAAGACTATAAAGTTATTGCAGTCAGACTCTGGACCCCAATCACAGTGAACTACATTCTGTGTAGTCCTAGAGGCTCATGGGTGCCAGTGGTTATGATTTTGTAGTGTAAAGCAGATGAGTGTCTATGTCTTCCCCTAGGTGGGACACCAGTCTAACACAGATTATTTCTGTAGCCAAGGCTGTTACCCACTTACAGCTGGTTTGACTGAGACAAAATAGATGTAATGCCTTGTTCAAGGATGTGGACATGCAACATGACTGGGAACTGAACACAGGTCTACAGATTGGTAGCCAAACTTATTCACTGAGCTACCTGCTTGACAATGATCCTGACCTTCACCCAAATTATTAAATATTTCTGGAATCTACATAAAGGATCTTTCATATCACAAGTGAATTATTTTCTAAATCAGGTTGAAAATCAAATTCTTTGACCTTGACTTTGGTCAAAAAATGTATTTATTTATGTCAATCAATCAAGTCAGCATGTATTTATATAGAATTTTATAGCAGGTTAAAAGTGGCTAAAGTCCTTTGCAGTAAAATTAAGGAATAAAATTCACAAGAATAAAAGTAAGCATACAATAGAAGTTAAAAAGGCACATAAAAGCAAAACAGGTCACAGCACAACTAGGTAATAAGTAATTTTAAATAAATAAGTCTTGAACTTTGACTTAAAAGTATTAGGTTTGAAATGGTGTGGAAATCAGTAGGTAACTTGCTCCACAGTTTGGGCCCAGCTCCCACAGAAGCATGATCACCCCAACTTTTATATTTTCACCTCAGAACTTATAAAATAAAGTTGACCAGATGACTGCAATGCCCTACTGTAAAATTTCAGACAAGTAAGATGCAAGGTGCAAGGCCATTAATGGTTTTCAAAACAAACATTAAAATCTTAAAATCAATTTTATAATGAACTGGAAGTCCAGGTACAGGGGCAATCTGCTCACACCTGGAAGTGTTTGTTAAAAGATGAGCAGCAGCATTTTGTACAAGTTGGAGATGTGCAAGAGAAGACTGGTTAACACCTGTATAAAATGCATTACAGTAATCATGTCTGGAGCTGATGACAGCATGAATGGCCATCTGAAGATCACATCTACTGAGGAAGGTCCTTACTTTAGCCAGAAGACGTAGCTGAAAAAAAAGTTATTTTAACAGAGTTTACTTGTTGATCAAATGTCAAACAGCTGTCAAATATCACTCCCAAAATTCTTAACCGCTGATTTTAAATAAGCCAGAACACCAATGTTTGAGGGAGGGTACAATATTCCGAAGCCAGAATGCCAAAACAAAATCATTTCATTTATTTATCTTTCAGGCAGATTCAAGGTCCACCTTTATTGACATACCAAGTTTGGTAGAAATCAGCAAATGTACCTGGAAGTGGACCGACAGACACACAGATATGACCTTGACCACAATGACTAACCTTTGGCAAATTTTACCTCACCTGGGCAAACTCACCTCCATATGTGTGCCAAGTTTGGAGCAAATCAGAATGGAAAATGTTAGCTTTGATTTTGAGCCTCAATGACCTTGACCCAGTGACTGACCTTAGGTCAATTAAAGTCACTTGTCCAATTCTAGAACCCACTAACATATGTGTACTGATTTTGACCTTTAAACCCAATGACCTTGACCTTAGCCAAAGCAAACCCTTTAAGGGTAATTCTGGCATTGACTGTCATTCACATGTCAAGTTTGTTGGAAATCGGCCAAAGAGTAAAGAAAGAAACAGATAAACCAAACATTTGACCTTTGATCTCACTGACCATTACCTTGAGCAAAACTTGCCACTTTAGCGTAAATCTGGGGTGACTTTACATGAACACAGTAAGTTTGGTGAAAACTGGCCCAATCACCTTGGAGTATCAGCTCAAACAAAGGTTTTTCAAATTACAGTATGATGACCTCTTCCAAGGTGCTTGTGTTTTTGCTTGAGTCTCTCATTTTGTTTTTAACAGGATATCTCAATAAATTAGAAATCAAATTAACAAAACATCATAACTACCAAGGATGTTCCATAACAATCACACATAACTCCTGTACTTTGTTCAAATCCTGTTCCAGTCAGTGAGGCAGTTTTCTCGAGATTTTTCATCTCACCTGCTGCTCTTCCTATTTAACCACTTGTAAACCTCGACTCCTTCACTATTTCAGACATTTTGTTGCATGTGGTAATGTGTGCCATAACCAGTGGTCCTGCCCGCTTGCATCAGCTGCCCTTTTGCACCTGCATCAGCATGAAAAAAAAAAATAAAAAATCTCTGCAGGATGCACTCTAATGAATACTGTTGTAGTTTTGTCATGTTCTGTGTAATCCAGTGTGGTCCCCACCTCAGGTATGTGTAGAACTTTGAACCTCTACTTGACAATCTATAGCGCAGTCTAACGTGCACAGTTCAGGTGCATTCAGAATCTGTCAAACTCCACTTTGCTGTTTACATACAACATAATTAGTAAAAGCTCATTTATGCTCATTTTACCTGTATAAGCCTGTCCATGTATTTCAAACAGTATAAGCCTTTCATATGGATAGCAATACAAAATATCCCAGGCTCAAGACTGCACGAGGCCCATTCACCTTATACATATATATTACAGTTGGGGTTGTGTTAGAAAAACCAAATCAACTACCAAGCAAAATGGGAGCAGCACAAAATCTCATTGAATGGAAATCAATGTATAATAAGTAACAACTGCATTTAAACCGTACAAAAATATTTAGTTTAAAAACCACATGACGTTGTAAAAAAATCCTGAACACTTTGCTAAATTATAACAGCTTAATATTGTAAAATTCACATGTTGTTCTGCAAAGATATTTATGTATTTTTAACAGAATTTCTATTGCAAGTGCAGCTACCATTTTTTTACCATAAAAACAACAGGGGTTTTTGTTGTTGTGTTTTGGTTTGTTTTTACAGGATATGATAGAAGTGACCACACTTCTTTAAGATCAACATACAGGTTTGGTACTTACACAGCATGGGCCCAAAATTGACACTCAGAATGCTTTACAATTATGCCTCACATTCACGCATTCACACAAACACACCAATGTCAGGGTGCTGCCATGCAAAGTGCTCACTACACACCAGGAGCAACTAGGGGATTAAAGACCTTGCCCAAGGGCCCTTATTGATTTTCCGGTCAGGCTGGGATTTGAACCAAGGATCTTCTGGTCTCAAGTCCAATGCTTAACCACTAGACCATCACCTCCGATGTGTTGTTGGAAACGTGCTGTGCCGGAATTGCACTGGCTACACCCTGAGTGTTCGTTACTGAAGATTGTTGTAACAGGTTCCCTCTGAGTTTCCATCACATTTAGTGAATTATGTGGTAATAGTAAAACCTCTTGCTATTGTTCAAATACTTCAGTTTCTCTTCCACTGTTTTATAACAGTCATGAGCTTGCTCCTTGCTGAAGTGTTGGGGGCAGTGGTTTACTCACCACAAATTACAGGTAACCAATAATACTGCAGACAGATCAGATCAGGTAGAGGACTAAGGTGCCAGTCCTGCTATCCCCCCGTGAGGAGACTGAATGATATGCGCGTCATTTCTGCACAACTCACAACTGGGATGATTGTGAACTGAACCCGCAACTTTCTTGGTTTGAGGCAAATCGCCAACTGTCCCACCCGACAATGTGGACTGGAGGCATCGGTCAGTGTGGACTTTGTGCAGCATATGTACACAGTACGTGTGAGCACGTACCAGTTGTCTCTCCTCCTGTTCCAGCCACTGTTTGTCCATCAGCATGTCTCTCTGCTGTATTTGGATGATGTGCTCCACTTGCTCTCTCTCTTTCTCCCATGCCGACCTCCCATCCTTCTCTATTCCCTATACACAGACAATGAGAGAGCAAGTGACAGACAGGAGGGAGAGGATGAGGCTCTGGCGATTGAAAAACATACTCTTGCTCATAATCATTTTATTGTAATATCTGAGTCATAAATTATTTCATGCAGACTGTTTTAAAGATGCTGTGTGCTAATACTTGTGTGGTTATTATTATTATTATTATGCATGCAAAATAAGAATTATGCAACAACCATCATATGATGGTACTTTACTCGTACGAGGTCTATTAGAAAAGTATCCGACCTTATTATTTTTTTCAAAACCATATGGATTTGATTCATATGTTTTTACGTCAGCCAAGCTTGAACCTTCGTGCGCATGCTTGAGTTTTTCCACGCCTGTCGGTTGCGTCATTCGCCTGTGAGCACGCCTTGTGGGAGGAGTGGTCCACCCCTCTCGTCGTTGTATCATTGCGAGGAAATGGCGGAATGATTTGGGCTTTTTTTCCATCAGAATTTTTTCAGAAACTGTTAGAGACAAGCAGCTGGAAACCATTCGAAAAATTTATCTGGCTTTCGGTGAAAATTTTACAGGCTTCACAGAGAATAAGGACTGTTACTACAGCTTTAAGGACGCCCCAGAATGGCGCACGGCGCGCCGCGCTCCGAGCCGCCATCGAGAGGCTGAAAACACCACATCATTTCTAAACGGATGGCTGTGTGGAGCCGGGACCGTCGTGAGCAATTTCTATCTCGGCATTGAAAGCCGAGATAGGCATGTCCCAACTTGTCCCCTGGCACTCCGAAACGGAGGTGTTCCTTTGTCTCGCTTCATCAGCGAATCGGTCCTGACACGCGAAGCCTCCGCGCGGCTTTCCATGACAAAATCTCTTGTTAAAAGTGAAATCTGCCGGAAAATGGCTGATGTCCTGCTCTTGTGATAACCAGAGAAATTGCTCACGACGGTCCCGGCTCCACACAGCCATCTGTTTAGAAATGATGTGGTGTTTTCTGCCTCTCGATGGCGGCTCGGAGCGCGGCGCGCCATGCGCCATTGTGGGGCGTCCTTAAAGCTGTAGTAACAGTCCTTATTCTCTGTGAAGCCTGTAAAATTTTGACCGAAAGCCAGATAAATTTTTCGAATGGTTTCCAGCTGCTTGTCTCTAACAGTTTCTGAAAAAAATTCTGATGGAAAAAAAGCCCAAATCATTCCGCCATTTCCTCGCAATGAAACAACGATGAGAGGGGTGGACCACTCCTCCCACAAGGCGTGCTCACAGGCGAATGACGTAACCGACAGGTGTGGAAAAATTCACGCATGCGCACGAAGGTTCTAGCTTGGCTGACGTAAAACATATGAATCAAATCCATATGGTTTTTGAAAAAAATAATAAGGTCGGATACTTTTCTAATAGACCTCGTATATTTCTTTTCATAAGTACTTTCCTTAAATAATATTAAAAAAATGGAAGTGGTGATAAATTAATATATAGAAACCAATTTATTTGATTAACCCAGAGAGGATTACTCAGATACTAACAACAGTAAACAAATTTGACTTTTTAATATCAGCAGCTGCAAAAAAGAATCATTTCTCAAAGTCCAAAGTTAACAAAGACAGCAAATACAAATTAAATGAAATATAGACCTGACCGTGTGTGTGTGGGGGGGGGGGGGTCACCTGTAAATTCATGCCTCGGTAAAGGGTGCTGCTGTGTAATCTGGATGGCTGCAGAGAGGGGGTGGGGGGGACACAGAAAATAAGTAGCTGCAATTACGACATTAAGCTAATAAAAATAAATGGACTGGTGTCCTGTCCAGGTACACCCTTCATAAAACTGGCTGACATATTAAAGTCAAAATTCTGACTCCGAGATCACTTTGTCATGATTATATCATATCTGGTGTAACCCCCCCCCATGACCCTTAATTAGAATAAGCAGATATAGAAAATGACTGAATGAAATGATGTCTCAGTAATTCGGCACAATTTAGAACACACACAGGGCTTTGTGGTCTTAAATCATGAATATAAAAACTCCACATGTAATGCACATTACTTTTTACTGTTCACTGGAGTATAATAAAGCAAAATAATATCTATAAGGTACATTCTGAGATACATACAGCCTAGCAGAGGTATGTAATCTCAGCTGGCACACAAACATTTTTAAATCTGGATCGCTAGGTCTTTTGCACAAAATGAATAAATCTTTATGATGTCATAAGGCTGCTTCTTGGAATACAGATTTTTTTTTTAAAACTCTAATTCAGACCTGAAACTGCAATAAAGGTACTTTTCTCAGCAAAACATGATCAAAGTTCATTCTCCACTTTGAGAATTACTGTGTAATGACATAAACTCGATGGCAGAGCTGATAAACATTTGGTTTTTAAGTGTCTTACTTGACATTGATTTAAACAACCTTTACTTGGCTGACACAACACTTGGGAAGAACAAGAGCTGTTTGTGTTTTTCCATGTTGAAGTGTGTGTGTCAGGAAGGGCATCTGGCATAAAACTTGTGCCAAACCTCAAAGTGGCTCTGTACTGGATCCACTATGATGAACTTGAACAACCAAGGGGCAGTCAAAAGATAAATATGTTTGCATTTAATTAACATGGCATCAGGAAATGGTCATAGTTAACAAACAAGGTTAAAAGTGAAAGTAACTCTGCATTTATTTTATCCTTTAGCCCCCATGCTTGGACTTCACCTTTGACTGTCTATGTTACCTTGGGTGGAGGCTGTGCACTGCTGAGCTCAGTGAAGGATGTGATGGAATGTGGACGAATTTGCCATTTCTGACCTTTGTGTTCCGCCTGCTGTTCTGCCTCCATCCTGTGAATGTCGCTAAAGAAATACACAAACTGATCAGTTGAGCTTGAACCTATGACACCAGCACTGTACGTGAAATGAATGCGTTCAATTTCCATTCTTGATTCCCTATAAAATTAGACTTCTCTTATATTCCACGGAAGTCATTTTTTAGAGCATTATAATAGTTTAATTGGTGCAGACATCATAGCTCTGACTGAAGTTAGCACAGCAGCATGTTGGGTTAGTGGTTAGCACTGCTGCCTCACAGAGAGGAGGTCCCAGGTTCGTATCCCTCCTGGTCATTTCTGTGTGGACTGTGCATGTTCTACCCATGTTCATGTGGGTTATCTCTGGGAGTCTCCAATTCACCCACCAGAGGTGAATTGGAGATTTTAAGTTGACGGCAGGTGTTTGTCTGTCGAACCTGTGATAGATCTGCAGCCTGTCCGATGTGTACCGCACTTCTCTGCCAGTGATGGCCAACTACACCATGACCAGTGGTGGGCACAGCTAACCAAAAAGTTAGCATCGATAACCGTTAATTGGCTAACTGAAAAGTTAATTTTTATAAAGCTAAACAGATAAACCCCTAAAAAAATTTAGCAGAAGTTACAGTTAAAAGCTAAACTGATAACTTTTAGTATTGACTCCAGTACACTGGCAGCTACTGACAACAGCGAGCCAGCGCTTCTGTCTCAGATCAGCTTTCTCTCAGCAAAAGAGACCTGGTGACCAGCCAGAAAGAGAGAGAAGAAAGAAATGGAGAAAAAAAAAATCATTTATTTTCACACCATACAGACTTGGAGGCATATCACACAAGTCATGCACAGGCAGACAGTTTTGACTTATGGTTAAAATTTGAAACAAACTAATTCCAGGCAAGGTATTAGAATTAACATCACCTCTGTTGTTTTAAAAAGTGAAAATATCAGCTATAGCGTTTACAGACACAAATGCTGCAATGCATTATGGGAAAATTAGTTTCCTGACATCAGTGGATGGTTGGTATAATTTTCAAAGTTATCTGAAAAGCTAATCCGCTAACAAAAAAGTTAGCTTCGCTAATTACAGATTAGCAGAACTGTGCCCGCCACTGACCCTTAATTGGAATAAGAGGGTTCAGAAACTGATTGTTTTAGATAGATTTGCATGTTTCATTCTGTCTTTGAAAAGAAAAGCTTTTTGACAGTGATGTGAGAATGGTGTTTTTGTACAATTTCCACCTAAATCACATACACAAAAAAGGCTGAGCAGATTGTATTTGATTTATCCAGACCATTAGGAAAATGTTCAACAACAGTATGCAGTATTCAAGTATTTTGTCGATTGTGGACCATGGGTGGATGCTGAACGTACCTGAAGGAGCAGACCAGCTGGCTGAAGCTGGGCCGAGCATGGGGCTCATAGGCCCAACAGTGTGTCAGTAAGGAGTAGACAGTGGGAGGGCAGCCCCGCGGTTTAGGGAGTCGAACCCCTGACTCCAACTGGATGATCACCTGCCCGTTCTCCAGCCAGGAGAAGGGCTGCTGGGCCATGGAGAAGATCTCCCATACACAAACACCTGGTAGATCACACACAGGACCACAGTGCTCAAATATCATATGTTCTCAGTGCTGCCCTCTGCTGTGCACAAGTACACACTGCAGGACAGGCTCACAGCAAGTCCTAGGCTGAAAGACACACAGCTCTATAATTACATATTTAAGCGGCAAAAGTGATGAGTGCACTGCTGTCTTTATAGTGAATCCATCGACAGACCTTGACCACTGTTTTTCTCTTGGGGGAGGAGGTGTGGCTTTAATCCAAGGACATTCCATTGAAGGCGGAGGGCTGCAAACTGGCTCCATGGTAACTGGGCCTATTTGTGACTGACCGCATTGTCAACGCGGTGGAGGTTAGACTTCAACTGCCCTGCACTCTCCACATTCACCCTGTATTCCACATCTCTCACCTACATCTGGTCAGGACCAGCCCTCTCTGTCCTCCATACGATCCCCCTCCTCCTGCCCGTCTTATGGATAGCCACCTGGCCTTCACAGTGCGGCGGCTGGATGTTCGTTGTCAGGGCCCAAGGAGAGGTCCTGTATCTTTGGGTCCTAACCAGTTCTGGCAGCAGATTTTTATCAAGAATGTCTCAGTACATTTTTCCATTCATCCTTCCTTTAATTATATGAAGTTTGCCAGTGCTCTATGCTGAACAACAGATCTACACCATGATTTCCCACCTCTAAGCGTCACTGTTTTGGGCTGATGTGCAGTGCCATTTGACCTCCAAACATGGTGTGTATTTCAGCTTGTCTTTTTGCAACTCCCTTTCTTTAGGTGTTCAATACTTTTCCCCACCATTTCACCACATTATATATATATATATATATATATATATATATATATATATATATATACACACACACACCTGGCAAAAATTATTGAATCACCGGCCTTGGAGGATGTTCATTCAGTTGTTTAATTTTGTAGAAAAAAAGCAGATCACAGACATGACACAAAACGAAAGTCATTTCAAATGACAACTTTCTGGCTTTGAGAAACACTATAAGAAATCAGGAAAAAAAAATTGTGGCAGTCAGTAACGGTGACTTTTTTAGACCAAGCAGAGGGAAAAAAATATGGAATCACTCAATTCTGAGGAAAAAAATATGGAATCATGAAAAACAAAAGAACGCGCCAACACATCACTAGTATTTTGTTGCACCACCTCTGGCTTTTATAACAGCTTGCAGTCTCTGAGGCATGGACTTAATGAGTGACAAACAGTACTCTTCATCAATCTGGCTCCAACTTTCTCTGATTGCTGTTGCCAGATCAGCTTTGCAGGTTGGAGCCTTGTCATGGACCATTTTCTTCAACTTCCACCAAAGATTTTCAATTGGATTAAGATCCGGACTATTTGCAGGCCATGACATTGACCCTATGTGTCTTTTCGCAAGGAATGTTTTCACAGTTTTTGCTCTATGGCAAGATGCATTATCATCTTGAAAAATGATTTCATCATCCCCAAACATCCTTTCAATTGATGGGATAAGAAAAGTGTCCAAATATCAACATAAACTTGTGCATTATTGATGATGTAATGACAACCATCTCCCCAGTGCCTTTACCTGACATGCAGCCCCATATCATCAATGACTGTGGAAATTTACATGTTCTCTTCAGGCAGTCATCTTTATAAATCTCATTGGAACGGCACCAAACAAAAGTTCCAGCATCATCACCTTGCCCAATGCAGATTCGAGATTCATCACTGAATATGACTTTCATCCAGTCATCCACAGTCCACAATTGCTTTTCCTTAGCCCATTGTAACCTTGTTTTTTTCTGTTTAGGTGTTAATGATGGCTTTCGTTTAGCTTTTCTGTATGTAAATTCCATTTCCTTTAGGCGGTTTCTTACAGTTCGGTCACAGACGTTGACTCCAGTTTCCTCCCATTCGTTCCTCATTTGTTTTGTTGTGCATTTTCGATTTTTGAGACATATTGCTTTAAGTTTTCTGTCTTGGCACTTTGATGTCTTCCTTGGTCTACCAGTATGTTTGCCTTTAACAACCTTCCCATGTTGTTTGTATTTGGTCCAGAGTTTAGACACAGCTGACTGTGAACAACCAACATTTTTTGCAACATTGCATGATGATTTACCCTCTTTTAAGAGTTTGATAATCCTCTCCTTTGTTTCAATTGACATCTCTCATGTTGGAGCCATGATTCATGTCAGTCCACTTGGTGCAACAGCTCTCCAAGGTGTGATCACTCCTTTTTAGATGCAGACTAACGAGCAGATCTGCTTTGATGCAGGTGTTAGTTTTGGGGATGAAAATTTACAGGGTGATTCCATAATTTATTCCTCAGAATTGAGTGAGTCCATATTTTTTTCCCTCTGCTTGGTCTAAAAAAGTAACCGTTACTGACTGCCACAATTTTTTTTCTTGATTTCTTATAGTGTTTCTTAAAGCCAGAAAGTTGCCATTTGAAATGACTTTAATTTTGTGTCATGTCTGTGATCTGCTTTTTTCTACAAAATTAAACAACTGAATGAACATCCTCCGAGGTCGGTGATTCCATAATTTTTGCCAGGGGTTGTATATATACACACACACACACACACACACACACACACACACACACACACACACACACACACACACACACACACACACACACACACACACACACACACACACACAAATACAAGGACTGTGAGACCTGGCCACCTGGTGGCCAGAATTGTAATAGAAATGTACACGACATTGAACCTATCCAATGTATTATTGAGGTGACCTTGTGTACTAGGTTTCAATTTGATACTTGAGGTTTTTGTCCAAATTAACATGCAGATCCACCTCGAATCTGCTGTGCTAACCTGAAACAAGGGAGCAGTTGGAGGGCCTTCCTTACTATCATTTACGCAAGGCTTCAAAGACTTGGCCCCCTGTTGGCCACAGTTAGAATCAAAACACACCCAACATCGTGCTTCTCCGTGGTCTTACTGACGCGAAATGTGCCAAATTTCACTTTGAAACAAGGTCTATATCAAGATATTCTCAACAACACAGAGACACAGCCAAACACAATGTAGCAGTTGCTGGAACCTCCTGTGCCTTCATCAGCACAGGTTAAAAAAAGTATGCAGCTTCCAAAATTAATTGAGACAGCTGCTTTGATACAACCTCAAACGGTAAACATATTTCACATAACCAGTGCTAATTTTGCTAACTTTAAGAGTGAGCTTATACTTTTGTTGCTGACAAGGAAAAAGTTGCTAGTTTGTCAAAATGAGGACCCACACACACATGAGGACACGTGTGCCCAAAAACACAAGTGCATTAATTTCTTACCAAACATCCAAACGTCACTCGCTGTGGTGAAGCGTCTGAAGTTGATGGATTCTGGTGCCATCCATTTGATCGGTAAACGACTGACCGAGGCTGCAGACAAAATCAAGTGTTTCAAAAAAAGGTGAGGTATTTGCAGAAATGTCGACCAGAAACACTGAGGGCTGTTTCACAAAACCTAGACAGCACATTACGTTCAGATTTTCCAGTTATCATTGTTATATTTATGTGAAACTCAGTTTCATGAAACATTACCATGGAGACATATTCTGTGTAACCAGCCTGCTTCCGATCACGTAATAGCTAGGCTTGATTAATCCTGGTGCTGTTCTCTGAACAGAAACCAATGTGTTGTTGCACAGTTAAGCCATTTTCATATCTATATATTGTGCCTTATTGATATTAACCTGTACTGAAATACTGATCAGCCGTAACATTGTGACCATTGACAAGTGAACAGATTCCATTGATTATTTAGTTACAGCGGCACCTGTCAATGAGTGGGATATATGAAGCAGCAAGCTAACATTCTGTTCTCAAAGTTAATGTGTTGGAAGCAGAAAAAAATACTGACTCATTACATTTGAGCGGTTTTGATCAAACTGCGGTGGCTACACAACTGCACCAGAGCATTTCGAAAACTGCAGATGTTGTGGGATGTTCCCAGTCTATCACCCTGTCTGCATATATAGTGATGGTAAATGCCAAACTGGCAGAACCATTTATATACGTAAATACACATATATGGAATTTGTTCTTGCATGACAGATAGTATGTCGTGTGTGAGTGAACGTGGTGTGCATGTGTGACCTTCACCTGCCCTTTCTGATCAGCCTATAACATTTTATTTAAAGCTAACAGATAACTTCTATCAGGAAGGGCTGACCACCAAAACAACATGAAGACAGACAAGAATGAAAGACAGGTGTTGACAGTAGTAACTGTGAAGTGATGAAAAATGTGAGACACCAAAGAGGCGGAACCCCAACAATACACACAACCACACATAAACAAGCAGTGATAGCAACAGTCTGTTGTCTCTTTAGTGAGCATCCATACCCTATTCTAGGACACCAGAGTCTTGATCCCCTTTAGAACATCCAAAACCAAATTGTGGTGACGGCCACAAACACCGAACCATCCAGACACAGAGACCCAGATCACAGCTAAATATCCGATCACTACTGCGGCTGGTGTGTTGGGCCAAGACAAAAGTACAGAACCTTATATGATGTGAACCACTCCAGCATGCCAGGAGCCATACAGGTGATTGCACACAACTGATGGAAGGAGTCCAGGATAGAGGGCCCCAGGAGAAAAAGGACCCAGGGGCCAGGAAGGGCACCCACCAGGGCCACCGGGGCAGCCCAACGAACTGCCAGGGGAACAGCCCAGGCGGGGCTAGAACACACACCCACACCACCCCTGCAACCCCCCCCACGGAGGCACACGAAACAACTCCAAACACAAGGGGAAGCACAGGCAAGGCCCACAAAAGGGGGTGCCCCAGAACCACACCACACGGGCCACGATTCCCCAAGGGAGGAGCGAGCAGCGGCGGGGATGAGGGCCAAGGAGCCAGCACATCTGAACCCCGAGCAGGGACCAACGAGCCAACGAGGGCAAGCTCCAGTCCCCAGACAAGGGGCGGGACCAAAACCACGGAGCCGGGAAACATGCGAGACTCCCCCAACACTCGAGACTCCACCAACACAGCCAGCAGAAGCCCGCATAAGTTCCTAGTGTTCCTGGTCTTTCTATTTCTAGCAATTACTTTTGTGTAACCGACCCACACTGTCATCCCACATTTCCTGAGCCTGCCTGCTGTTTCTGGTTTTGTTCTTTCTTTTTAAGTGCTACCGTTCGTGAAATAAAGCACAGCAGGCAGCTCAGTTGTACACGTACAAGATGTACGTGTACTTGTACAAGATGTACACATGCGTTCAATTCATCGTCATGCTACCTGGCAGTGTCCTTGGATGAGGTAGTTAATCACTTGCTGTAAATGGACAATGGCCTTTGTTGTCAGCGGTGGACTTGAGTACCGTCCAGGGGGAGACACAGATTCTCATTTGCTCCTTGCTGCGGTATACATAGATGAGCACTGACACCACTGTGCTTCAGAGCCTCTATAGGACTTCATTTATGAAGTAACCCAGAGGTAAGTGTGTTTGTATACCTTTGTAATATTCTTGTTCATCAATGTAGCGAGACAGACCAAAGTCACCGAGCTTGACACAGTCAGGAGAGGCCACCAGCACATTCCTCACAGCGATATCTCTACAGCGAACAAAGAAAAAAACAAAATCAAACACACAAGCCACAGAAAACACTAGAAAGTGAAGAGTTGATTACCTTTGCAAAGAGGAGTAGTTTTTTTGTTTCATTTTTTTTTACACCTGCTTGTTGGTTGGTTATTACTTTGGAATTATTTTACTGTATGTTTACTTTTGAGAATTATTTTTTTTTTCTGTCTGATTTTCACAGGTGCACCTGATGAACAGTTAACTACATGCATCTGACTGATTACTTTTAAAACTTACTGAATACTGGGTGACCTTTGTCTGTATTTAAGGGCCTCCCTGTGGAACCAGTGTCTTCTTGCATTTAAGAGCATGGCGTCAAAAGAATTAAGTCAAGTTATATGCAACTTTGCATCCCCACATCAGGTGTCACTGTAGGACCAGTCTAAAAAAGATTCACGGTGCCATGAATCCACAAAGCCTGAGACCATACAGAATTTGCATAAATGTAGTAGAAGACTCAAATTAACACTTAGGAATTAATCAAATGTCACCGAGGTTCAACAGAACCCCAAAAATCACAGCTAAGTGTTAAAGATTCATCAGATAGAAATCTGACATTGTCCATGTTCAGTGTTGTATAAAGTACCGGAAAATCACATTTAAGTAAAAGTACAGATACCCATTTAAAAAATGACTTTGGTAGAAGTTCAAGTCACCGATTGAAACGCTACTCAAGTAAAAGTCTTAAAGTATCTAGTATTTATTGTACTTAAGTATGACAAGTAATGTACAACTAAATGTACTCAAGTATTGAAAGTAAAAGTACAAGTAAATGCTAATAATCAAAAACAGACTGATTTTTTTTATATATTACAAAGTTTATCTAGGCTTGTAGGCTGGTAGTATTAGTAAAAATACTGAAAATTGTGCACATCACACAAAACACTTCAGAAACAAGGTTTCAAAACATGAACGAGAGTAGGATACTCACAGGAAACAGTTATTTATTTCTATATGTATTTATTTATTTTCATTGTTACACGGTTTTATCTTTTCTGTTGTGTTTTGTTTCATTAGGTTCTTTTTGTCTCTTTCTCTATAATAGTCTATTATTATTGACTATTATTGTCTATTATGTAGACTATTATTGTTGTTGCTATTATTAATATATGAATAAAAATAAATTTTAAAAAATTACAATTTGACTCTTTTACTTCAACGAACGCTGAGCCATTAATTATACAGAAAACAAATCAACACAAAAGTGCTGATGCGAACAGCTTAATGCTAACTTTAACATTGAAAACACCATAGACATGCTAACGCATTAGCATCAGTCCCGTCTTTAAGTTATAAAATACATCTATCAACTGTTTCAGAAGACCATAACAGGTCGGTTTAACATAAACATATTAATTACTCACAGACATATGCTCGTCAGGGTTTTAGCGGGGAAAAATTAGGATAAAGCGAAATAAAACAATGAATCCGCGAATCGAAGATCGAAGCACTGCTTTGATCTGTGAATCACTGCTTCGACTGGTTCAAGGTTCAAAGCAAAGTTGATTACAAACCTGCTGCAGGTCTGTAATCAATGTAGAGAAATGATAATTTTCCTGACAAACAAGTGCACAACTGCAAAAAAGCCTACCGGACATGCCTCATGACAAATCGGCCTGACTTTGTTGCAGTCACGAGTAATCAGTGTTGTCTCTGGGTGAAAGCACAACTTTTTTTGTGTGTGTGTTTGTTTGTTTGTTTTTTTTTTGTAACAAGCAACGGCATGGCACATAGAAAATGTATCAAAGTAGAAGTATGCAATTAAGGTTGGAAATGTAGTGAAGTAAAAGTGAAAGTAAGCTGAATTAAAAAAAAATCAAGTAAAGTACAAAGTCTCCCAAAATGCACTTAAGTACAATAGTGAAGTATTTTTACTTTGTTACTATACAACACTGTCCATGTTTTAGAGTGTGCTCCATCACTGTGGCCTGACAGGCAGTTGACAAGGAGCAACCCATTAATCCAAAGTTGGCATAGGTTAAAAAAGAGGCTGTGCTTTTGTGGCAGTGATCAACTCTAAACTTTTATCTGCCTTTATGTCAACTTTATGGCTTCCTCCTCATTGGGCCGTGTGTGTGCTAAACGAACTATTCACAAAGATCAGGACGATTTTGTGGGATAATACAGACATCCAGATTTGTTCTGTTGACACTGCGATCGAAAACACTTCAATCTCAAGGGTTTTTATTTCTCCTCAGCCTGTTATAGGCTGAAGGGCTGTTGTCATCACTCTGGTGGCTGGGCAGGAGATGGACGGTGTCAACAATTGGCTTGTTAGCACGATTGCTCTGGAATGGAGAGGCCTAGGGTCACTAAACACAGGAATCATGTCAAGTTTGAAAATGGATGGCCTTGGCCTTGAGGTGAAGGTCACAGGCTTAAAGGTCTTGCTAACACCACAGGAATTCTGCCACCCAGGGATTGTGTTGTCACAGAGGCTGAGGGGTACCACTGACAGGTGCCAGTGTTTTTATTGTGTGTGTTTTCTTAAGTGGAAGCAGATGAGAATTGTCCAACTATGACTACTTACTTCATTATTTGAACCAACAGCGACATGTTACTAAAGTGATGCTCTGATACCTGCTGGCTAAATATTTTATATCCAGTGTGCGCCATCCTCCAGTTATATTTTGCCAAAACATTGCACCACTTGTTCAACACCCATCAGTGCACCCTCACATCTAACTAACTGCAGATCCAGTTACAGTGGTGCCCCTCGCATCAGAATAGCACCAGCTCTATTGTTGCATTTAAATACTCCAGGTTTTGTTGTTCCCTATTACTACTATGTTATGACAGGTGTCCACTCACACTGAAAGACACATGCATCCTGCAAGATTTCCTGAGAAAACACTAAATCTGACCACACAGAAGGTTTAACCTGTGCACCATGTTGAGCCCCTCCAGGTAAGCCAGGGCTTTGCAGATCTGTAGACAGTAAATGATTAAGGTGACAGTGGACAGAATGTACTGCTGCTCCACCAGATAGTTCCCCAGCTGTGGAACACAAACATCTATTAGGCTTCAGCTGTCTGTTACACATCATATGAAACTTGTCTACATTTAGTACAATATATGCAGTCAGGTACATAAATATTTGGACAGCAACACAATATTAATATATTAATACTATCACAATGGAGCTGAAATGAAACAATCATGATGTGCTTGCAGTGCAAAGTTTCATCTTAAATTCAAGAAATTGCAGCCACTTTAGACACAAACTCTCCATTTTCAGAGGTGGTAAAGTAATCAGACCAGCCAGGTGTGGCCTGTTCCCTTGTCATGGCAAATTAAGCACATCAAAGCTCCGGAGATGATTTCAAGTGTTAGAGATGGAAAGAATATTGAGTTACAATGGAACAATTTTGACATGACAGAGTGAAAGTTTGAAATAGAAAAATTACTTTTGTCAGTGAACCTTCTCCTCAACTTTTTATATTGGGTAGACAAAAAAGCAATGTATCATCACTGTCCAATGAAAAAAACAACATGTATAATTCATTGTTGATGGATTCTAGACTTCAGGCTGAGTGCAAAGGATTTTCATCCAAGCATCAACAATACCCCTTATAGTTATAATTATGTTAGCTCATCCAATTACTTATGGTCCCTAAAAGTGGACTGACGTGTGTAAAAATAGTTGGAATTCCTACAAGGTTCAGGTAATATTTTTGGGACACTATATGAATTACAGCTGAAAGTCTGCACTTCAGTCATATGTTGAGTGTGTTATTTCAAGTGCATTGTGGTGGAGTACAGAGGAAAAATGACGAAATTGTGACTGCACAAATATGAATGTATCAAAGTGAGCAATACTGAATGACATTTTGAGTGATGGATTTTTCTGATGAAGACATCCAAATAACTAAGTGGTGAATTTTCACTCTGAATTACATATGTTATTGATGCTTAACTGCTTGCAAATAGAGACTTTACCTCTCCATGTTCATAAAGCTCCATGATGATCCACACAGGATCGCACTCAATAACTCCAATTAGACGCACAATGTGGGGGTGAGCCAAATTTTTCATTAATTCTGCAACAACATAACAATAATCCTGTATCAAGGAAGACAGTCACTGAAAGTATGATCATTTGAAAAGCAAAAATGCAGATAATGTGCATAATGACATCAGACATAGATTATGAACCATATCACTAATGTACAGTCAAATTAGTGTGTTGCCCGTGGGGATCCAGGGTTCTAGATTGGGTAGTGTTTATAAAATAGGTAGCTGACATTTTTCAAGGGTGGCAATAAATTGTGCAAAGTTTCTATAATGAGTTGGAATGGTGTGTGAGTCCAGAATGTTTTTAGAACCTCAGACCTCAATAGTTTTAGAGGAAGAACTCAGACATTTTGTTTTCTGTTATTTATGTAATTTTCTAATGTGAATTTACTGTCTTAATGTATTTATAAACTGTTTATTATTTTATTATCATTATTATGTCAGGCATGGTGTCAGCGTGGCTCATAACAGGTGGACACAAATGCAAGTTCTCACCAGGGATGGAGTAAGTAAAACGTTTAATCATCAAAGCAAGGAGGGAGTCAATACACAGGTGATCCAGCAGCGAGGCAATGGTAACAAACAGGCGAAAGACTGAGGCATGGTTCAACAGACAGGCATAGGTCAAAATACATAGTGAGGAAGCAATCAGAGACTGAAGGGCCTTTCACACCGGCGCTTTATAAGCTTCAGGCAATGCCTACCAACGCTTTTGATGTCTCAATGCAAAACATCAGACGCTTCGCTTCAGAAAGCGGCAAGGGGGGCGGAGATAGCTACATCACATTCTGGCTGTTTCCACAACACGAAAAAAAGTTGAGCGATCGCCATCTTTGAATTTGCATTGGCTGAATCACAAAAAAAAGCTTTACAAAACAGCAGTACCATTCTCCCATCACCCTGCTGGGAGAAGCTTTTTTTCAGCTAATTTTCGGAGTGACGCCGACCGAGGGAGAACTGACAACTTGGTGGGATATCGATCGAACCGTGCCAGGGGGCCGACCCGCACGGAGAAGCCGGGTTTCAGGCATCATCCCTGGGCAGAGCGAGGCAGGTAGCCAGGTTGATGGAGCAGACCCACTCAGTCGGAAATCTCCCACTTTTTGGATATATGCGAACTCCCAGTTTGACCAGTGGAGCTTAGTTCTGCAGCTTTATTGAGGTGAGAATAATATAAAAATAAACATGATGTTTACCTGCACTGTTGTAAAGGTTTAATGATCGGCTAACGTTAGTTTAGCGTTTTAGTACAGTCGATCTGAGTGAACGCTTTAAATAGTTCAGTCTTTATTTTTACCAAATAAAGCTACAGCTTTTTTTGGAGACCACAAAAGCTCAACTTTAAATAACTTTTGTTCCCCATATATATATATATATATATATATATATATTAATATTAAGAAATATTTTTATTTGTCCCAATCAGGAACATTTGCTGTGCGGACAACCTAAATACAGATGCACTTCAAAAACTTCCATTGATGAGCTGAACAGCTCGGTCAGAAGAAAACATCTCTGCTCTTTCAAAATAGGAGAAAAGCTTTTTCACCAACTCCAGAGATCAAAGCTGCAAAAGAGACCTTCATCTGGTTCTGAGAATCCAGCATAACATCACTTGCTTCTAAATAAAAGGCTCTTTAAACAGCAACTATTTTATTATTTAAAAAAAAAAACTGTTTCATTTTATATTTTAACAATAAATGAATGGATCATTAAAAATGTCACAAAATTAAAGTTAAGACATTTGCACAGGTAGAAGCTCTCCCCTTATTGTGTCTAAATTTAAAACATTCACAACGTCAGGCTACGTTAAGCTTACAGGCACAGAGTGGCCGGACACAATTGCAGGACTCACAGACAAGTGTTGGAGAAAGAAAAGGCTTTATCTTGTAAACAGACAGTCAGAGTGAAGAGGACATACAGGCAGGGAAAGACAATGGCGTAGTCCAAGGCAGGCAGGGTTCGATGGCACGGAGAGCCAAGCAATCAGAGCTGAGGCAAAAACTAGGTCACAAAAACGAGGCAAGGTTATACACAGCTAGTCAGATCAAAAAACAAAGCTAGAGCAAGGTTACTGAGGCTGGGACGAGAACTGAAACACAGGGTGACAAGCACAATAAACTGGCAGAGAACAGAGAAAAACACATGGCTTAAATAACGGTGTGATTAAGGAAAGTGAAAACAGGTGTGTGAGAAAGTTCAGGAAGGAGACAAAGCTGAGACAAGCAGGAGCAAGAGAGTGCAATCAAACAAACATTAAGCAGACAAATAGAGGTGTGGAAGAAAGAGACAAAGATGAAGTGAACAGGTGCAAGAGAGTGCAGAAAAGTAAACACTAAGCAGACAGAAACAAAGTGGAAGGTGAGTCCCAAACACGTTGCAAGAAAAACCTACACCTGGAAGGAGCAAAGAAACAAAATCAGGAAAACTAAAGTGAGAACTGAAAAGTGATCAATAAGAGAATTAAAGGCTGGGGCTGAAACTAAAACAGAACTAATGTGGCAAAAGCATAACAAACAGAAATTACAAGCAATAGTGGTAAGTGGTAATAGTGGTAAAATGCAAAATAAAACCAGTGACTAAAGTAATCCTAAACTGAAAATCAAAGACAGGGGACATGAACACAGACAGAACCAAGATAAAAACCCAGGCCCAGGGCAGATCATGACACCCAGTCACTAGTCAAATTCATATTTTAGAAATTACTCTGTCCTGATCACAACATTAAAGGCAATCACATATTTTGATGTAATTTCAAGTTGAAATGACTCAATTAAAAAAAAATTTCATCATGAGGTTTATGTCACAGAAATCCTACTTTACAATCACACTGCTTTCATTGTTAAATTATCTCCTGTTGCATTTATAATAAACTTTTGTATTTATTTACATTGTCTGTTTTTTCTCATTGAAATGAGATATGAATAATCTACAAGACTTAAAAAAATGTACAAATTTCCATGCTATTTTATTCGTGTAAAAATAAATGTCCAAGGTTCCTTATGTTAAACAAGAAATTACCTCATCTGAAATAACAGGTGGTTTTAATTGACATGAAGAAAGGTTTCTAAAGAACCTTTTATTTATTTATTTTGCTATTTTAATTACAAGTGTTCTAAACTTTTTTACAGTAATCAGAAATTTTGAGGTTAAAAAAACATTTGCAAGGATTTTCTTCAGAAAAATGATCAGTCCTGTGACATGTTTCTGTTTTGTATATATCAGTGGTTTCTGCACTGATCTGATTTGCAGAGATCAGTGGTTTCTGCCACTAGTCTTCCGTGTTTTGGCACGAGACATCATTCCTATTGGACAGGGCGAAGCTATGTCTGTCATGCTTGACCCCGATTTAGGTTTTAGGTCTTAGCCCTTGGTGTATTTCTTTTGTGATTTTCTGGTTTTACTTTTCAATAGTTTAGACTTTATCATGTTAGTCTCAGTTTGGTTCTGTTTATTGTTTTGCTTTGTTTATTATTTAGTCACTGTTTTCATTCAGCACCTCATCATTTAGTTTGCAGTCATTCAATTATTCATTGCTTTTTCTTGTGCTACACTTTCGTCATTGGTTCATTCTTTATCATTTATTGTGTAGTTTGTATTTGCTCACTCTGGGTCTTTTAAGTTACTTTAGTCTTAGTTTAGTTCTGTTTATCACAGTTGTTGTACAATGTTTAGTCACAGGTTTTTGTAATTATTTACCTTTGGTGTTGATCATCAGATTATGTTCCATTTGTTATTCATTGCATTTTTCTGTTTATCAGTTATCTTGTTTTATTCATTACATTATTCTGTGTTCACTGGGTTTTGTTTATTTATGGTTTAACCGATAGTTTGTTTTGCCATTTTATTGTATTCACTTTTCTGTACCGTTCAGTTACAGTTCCATTCTAGTTTTAGTTTTAATCATTAGTTTTCTGGTTTTCCCCTTTTTGATTTGTTACGGTAGTTCTTAAGTTTGCCCCTTTTGTTTTTGTTCACATTCATTTTTGAACACGTCATGTTTCTCAGTTAGTTTTTCTGTCACTCACTTCTCTTGTTTTGCACCACTTTGTTTTGCCCTCTCACACACTCTTGCCTTTCTTCTCTCCTCTTTGTTCACTTTACCACACCTCTTTCCAGAACTTTCCACACACCTGCTTCACATCAGTTCCACAGCTCACTGCCTGATTGTTGACTCTGTTCACTTTCTCGCCTCGCATTCTCATCCTGTTTGCTTTTGTGTATTTTTTGACCTTGCTTGTGTACTCCGATCTCCGCCTTGCCGTTACCTTGAACTCAGCCTGTTTTTTGACGCTGCTCTGTTTGCCTGCTTTGTTCCTCGATGCCGTTTGTATGAACTCTGCCTGGTTTATGGACAAAGTCTGAGCCTGCACCATGTCTGCTACCTCTGCCTGTAAGCTTGACTTCTTGTGTACTGATCCCCATGCCTGTGTAACAGATAAAGCCTTTATCCATCAAAACCAACCATGCCTGTGATGTCTGCATTGGCCTCCACCTGTTACTTGTGTCAAGCCACCTCACGCCCTGACAGAACAATCGGGCCAGAACCAGGAGACCGCAGACTCAGACCCAGAACTGAACCTGTCAACAGTCAAAGAGGTATTTGATGACATCACATTCTTTTTTACTTGCTTCTGCCATGCCTACTCTCCGGGCGAGAAGTTTGACTACCTTGATCAGGCATGGGAAGTAGTTGAAGCTAACACCTGGCTTTACTGCTGTTTTCCTGTTCTAGAAGAGCTGGACGATTTATTGGCTGCAGAGAGGCTGCCTGATTGGCTTAAACACCCTGAGTCATATTTGCAGTTCACTCAGTTGCCACCAGACTGACCTGGAGGATGATTCCTCTTTAGAGAAAGAGGAACCATCACCCAGAGTAAGGCAAAGTTTCTGTTCAAGAGTCAGGACTTGTTTTTGAGTTCATGGACAGGTCCCAAATGAGCAGAGCAAGCGGCGTGTTTTTTCTGCATTAGACCAACTTCTCCTCACCGCGCCTGAAAATGGTCACTGCTTTCCCTGAGCTAACCACATAAAAGCACTGTTCAAGCAAGGTCAGTGCTGGCCACGCCTCTCCCAGGCCTCACCAAGTCATATGGAATGAGTACACCTCCACAGAGCTCCGCTGCTCCATCCGAGACATGTACTGAGCTCATGTCACTGAAACAAACAGAACAGCTCATGACGTCCCAGCTCATCCCACCTCCTGCTACGTCATCAGTACATCAGGAAACGGCGCCGACCCAAGTGGTTACGACCGCACACAGCCACCATGACCTGCGGCCGACAGCGCTGCACCTCTGCCGGCCGCGAGGCTGGCTGATTCTGATGCCGCACCCGGCTTCTCCCATGCTCTGCAGCCGCACGCTCTACATTCTATGACATTTTATTTTCTGATCCTTCTGCTCCATTTTCCATGTTTGTTCAAAAGAGAGTGTTGTGACTTATTTCAGGACACTACATGGGCCTTGCATTATGCTAAGTTGCTACCTGTCGGAATGCTAATCCTTTGTTTCAAAGTCTGTTCATTTTTTGAGCCATTTCACAATGTGTATTATTGTTGGAACCTAGTTTGTTACCCTGCTAATTTGAGCCAGGTGATAAGTTCCTTCTTCAAGCATGTTATGCTCCACAGGGTGTTTCAGTCGAGGTGTTTTTTTAGTAACTTGGTTCTCGGTTGGATCTGGTTGTTGCGTCAATATGTTACCCAGATTATGGCTAATATATCATGCGTGTGGTGGTTCTGGGTGGTTTTGCCACCTGGGGCTCCCCACGTTCTTCTTTTTCACAAAACTTCTCTCCAGGTCCATTTATGTCCAGTGCCACCTCCAAGTCTGTTGTTGCACTTTCCATGGTTGATAATCCTCCGCAAACATTTAGTTGGTTGTCATGCATAATGTCTTTTGTTTCCTCTTGTAGACTCACTTCCCGTACCCCGTGCCTCCCCGATTCTTGTAGCTGTTTCTTTTGGTGGTTATTTTACTTAATGTTCTTCATTATTTTATGGTACTGTCCTTCTGGACGCTCTCTACATGATATTATTACCTCCCAGAGTCCTCACAAATGTATGGGGAGGTGGTGTTCTTCTCCCATGTCCTGTCCTGTCCCTGATCCGGGTACTGCCTCGATTCCTGTCTGTCCCTCGGGTAGACCTCCTGACTGCCCCGTGGGCCACACTCGGCCCCCGGACCTGTCCCCTGGCATTCACTTGTCCCTCAGTTTGCCGTACAGTCGCCCGTCTGGTGGGCTCCCTGACTATTATCACCTATTCAGGCCCGTGTTTCCTTCTTCCCTTGTTTTTGTTAGGGGTCCTCCACAACTCAGTCACCTGTCTCTTATTTTTGGGGGTTACTGCCTGCTTCCTATGGCCTGGTTTATGGACAAAGTCTCAGCCTGCACCATGTCTGCTACCTCTGCCTGTAAACCTGACCTCTTGTGTACTGATCCCCATGCCTGTGTAACAGTTAAAGCCTTTTATCAGTTTCAATTTAATTTATTTTCATTTTTATAGCGCCAAATCACAACAGAGTTGCCTCAAAGCGCTTCACACAGGTAAGGTCTAACCTTACCAACCCCCAGAGCAACAGTGGTAAGGAAAAACTCCCTCTGAGGAAGAAACCTCAAGCAGACCAGACTCAAAGGGGTGACCCTCTGCTTGGGCCATGCTACAAACATAAATTACAGAACAATTCACAGAACAATTCACGGACGAATATACAAGAAATGCTATTGGCGCACAGGACAGGAGGATCGCCATCACGAATACAACTCCCATCTTGGGATGGAGCTCCACCTTAAACAGAGAGGAAAACAGAATCAGGCATCAGAAAGAAAAAAAAACTGTATAATTTGCCAGCATAAACAACAAGAAAAACAGAGAAATACTAAGGTGATCGCCGGCAACTAGCCCTAAACTTAACTAAAAGACCCAGAATTTAGGTAAAGTTGAGGCCGCAGCCCGCTCCAATTACTAGTAAATGAATTAAAAGAGTAAAAAGCATAAAATAAAACTGTACCAGTATGCTAGCCATATGAAAGGGAAAATAAGTGGCGTCTTAAGTCTGGACTTGAAAATCTCCACAGAATCTACTGTTTTATTGACGCAGGGAGATCATTCCACAGAACAGGGGCACGATAAGAGAAAGCTCTGTGACCCGCAGACTTCTTATTCCCCTTAGGGACACAAAGTAGTCCTGCACCCTGAGAACATAAAGCCCGGGCTGGTACATAAGGGTTATTAGGTCAGCTAGGTAGGGAGGTGCCAGTCCATGAATAATTTTATAGGTTAGTAGCAGAACCTTAAAATCTGATCTCACTGGGACAGGAAGCCAGTGAAGGGATGCCAAAATGGGTGTAATGTGGTTGAACTTTCTGCTTTGTGTCCTGCAGCATTTTGAAACAATTGGCGACCCCTAATGCTAGACTGTGGTAAACCAGAAAATAGAACATTGCAGTAGTCCAATCTAGAAGAGATAAATGCATGGATCAGGGTCCAGCATCAGCCATAGCAGGATGGGACGAAATCTTCGCTATATTTCACAGGTGGAAGAAAGCATTCTAGTAATATTTCTAATGTGGAGGAAAGGACAACGAGGATCAAAAATTACCCCAAGGTTCCTCACTTTGTCAGTGTGATGTATGACACACGAGCCGAGGCTGAGCGTTAACTGGTCAAATTGAAGCCGATGTCTCACTGGACCAAGAACCATCATTTCAGTCTTATCAGAGTTTAAAAGTAGGAAGTTTCTAGACATCCACCTTCTCACTGCTGCAAGGCAATCTTCTAAGGATTTTATGTGAACGAGATTACCAGCAGTTATCGGCATGTATAACTGAGTATCATCTGCATAGCAGTGAAAGGTAATCTCAAAATGCCACAATATGTGCCCAAGGGGTGCTATATAAAGGGAGAAAAGCAGGGGGCCTAAGACAGACCCCTGTGGAACCCCAAATTTCATGTCACTAAGGTTAGAGGTAGTGTTACTGTACAAAACACAGTGAGAACAACTGGTCAAGTATGATGTCAGCCATGCAAGGGCACTCCCAGTAATCTCAAAATGATTTTCAAGCCTATCAAGTAGAATATGATGATCCACTGTAACAAATGTAGCACTGAGATCTAACAGCAACAGAACCGTAGTGGTGTCCGAATCCATTGTAAGCAGAAGATCATTCACCACTTTAGTAAGAGCCGTGTCTGTGGAATGATATTTTCTAAAAGCAGACTGCAGTGGCTCAAAGAGATTATTCTCAGTAAGATAGTCTACGAGCTGCCGTGACACCAATTTTCCAGGATTTTTAGAGAAAAATGATAGATTTGATATCGGCCGATAGTTTGTCAGTACACTAGGGTCAAGATTAGGTTTCTTAAGTAATGGTTTAATCCTGCAGATTTGAAACATTTAGGAACAGATCCAGAAGTTAAAGAAAGATTAATAATTTCCAGCACAGTCAGGCCCAAGAGTGGGCCACAGGTCCTTAAACAGTTTTGTTGGTATAGGATCAAATAAACAGGTTGTGCTTTTTGTTGACATTACGAGTTTTGTCAGCATGCCTAGTGAGATACTATCAAATTCTGTAAATCTAGGTAATACCTCAGTAGTGGCGCCCACCTCAATAGCAAGGTGTAGTGGCTGGGTTAATGCATGCCAGGATATGTTTAACCTGATTGTCTTCTATTTTCTTCCCAAGTAATCCAGAAATCTTGTGCTGTAAAAGGAGAGCGAACTACAGGTGGTTGTCCATGCATAAGTGTTGACACTGTGTCAAACAAGAACTTTGAGTTATGCTTGTTTTTGTTGATCAAATCAGAGTAGTAAGTCTGCTTTGTAGCCAGTAATGCATGCTTATAGTCTAAGATAGCATCACGCCACGCAAGGTGAAATACTTCTAATTTTGAACAACGCCATTTCCATTCTAGACCTCTTGCTTTATGCTTGAGGTCACGCAGATAACACTATGTAACAAATTTTTATTTTTGTTTTGTTCCTGGGTACACAGTGTGTTTTCCTAACCTGTTATGCCTTTAATAATAGAAAAATAGCTGTTATTCCACAGAAACTTTGCTTCTGTGATCAGGACAATGAGATTTTGAAATTTGTCTGTTTTCAAGAATATTCTCGATTCGCCTTCACTACTACTGAGTAGTCTTCTAGAATATTCTTTAACTGCTAGAACTGTCCAGAATTTTCTAGAAGTTTCCAGAATTATCTAGAAATTTCAAGAAACTTTTAGAGCTTTCTAGAACATTAAAAAAATAAAATCAAAGTTTGTGCTGAATGTAGTCATTTTTCCATAGACTTTAGATATAAGCAGTTGAAATATAACATTTAGAAGCCAGGAACAAAAACTGTGTTACATAGTGTAATCACTGAACCAAGGTGACTGTGATTTGGGGGAGTGTGGTTTTAACACAGGTGGTGCAATCATGTCGAGTGTAGTTTTGAGCACTGAGTTTAAACTATCCACAAATCTGTCTACTGACTGGGTATTTGTCAAATGTGAAGCTAAGACATCAGGCAGTTTAGCTTCGAGTTCAGTCTTAGTTGAGGAGTTGATGCATCGCTGTAATGATATATGAGGTTGTTGTTCCACTAAACACAGCAACAAAACTGTAAACTTAATAAGTGAGTGATCAGACACCACTGATGTAAGACGCATGATGTCAATATTCGTGACAGCAATACCACGTGCGAGAACCAGATCCAGGGTATTTCCACTAATGTGCGTCAAATCCCAAATGCATTGCGAAATCCTAATGCATCCACAATTTCCATAAATGATTTGCAGAGGGGATCAGAAGGCTTATTTATATGAATGGTAAAGTCACCAATGATCAGAATGTTATCTACACTAGTTGACAAGTTAGAGATGAATGTACCAAATTCATCTAAGAATTCAGAATATGGGCCAGGAGGCCTATATACAGTGACAATGTAATACGACTGATTTTTATTCTTCTGACCTTGGCAATGTGTAATATCCTGAGCAGAGCGGATAATCAGATGCTCAAATGAGTGATATTTGTAACCCCCAACAGCTAATAAGCTAAACCTAGATTTATAAATAAGAGCAACACATCACAAGGGATGTGACTAAATGTATAAGCTGGTGGGCAGGCCTCATTTAAGGGGAGGACAGCTGTAGGTTTAAGCCAGGTTTCACATAGCCCAATCATATCTAAGTGATGATCAATAATTAGATCATTGATCAACAATGATTTTGAGGACAGTGATCTATGTTAATGAGACCCAGTCTAAGGACCTCAGTGGAAATGACAGTTGAACTGTTTGGGTTTAGGGGTGGTTCCAGAGTAGCATATATAAGATGCCTAGAAGTAGGTTTAGGTTTAAGACATTCCATGCACGTTGTAGGTAGCAGATGTTAAATCTTTGCTATTGCTGGAACAACCACTGGGCCATCCTCAATTTCAACATCATCCAGTATAGTAATGGGTATTAAGTTTGGAATACAAATCCCTCTATGATTTTTATGGACACGACTACGGAAGCAGGCCACAGTCTCAACTTGTTGAAAATTCCCTCCCTGGCAAATAAACTGCACTATCACCATAGTTGGATTTTCTGCACTAATTTCCCCGCTAAGCTAATGATTCCACACCCACATTTGTCATAAGTCTTGCAGGGTCTCTAATCACCTGCTCCGTGGCCTGCTGTAGATTCCTAATGTTACCCTCCCTGTAGAGCTCTATCTATGTTCAAGGACAAGATGGCGGCGCCTTCCCCAGTAGGGTGGAGGCCGTCCGGCATCAGCAAGCCATGGCGGCCCCAGAACGAAGGCCAGTTATCAATAAAGCTAAAGCCTTGCTGTCTACAAAACTGCGCCAGCCACCTATTTGACGATGTCAGCCTGCTAAACGCCTCATCAGTACCCCGGGAGGGGAGGGGACCAGAGACTATTAATCGATGCCGACACATCTTTCTGGCAAGGTCACAAGTCCTCTCTATGTCCATTTTTGTGACCTCTGAGTGCTTCATCCTGATATCATTGATGCCAACGTGAATAACTATGTGACTATATCTCATGTCATGTTCCTTCGTCTGTCTTCCCTTCTGCAGCGTCAGCACCCTAAGATGAGATGCAATGTCGGGAGCTCTGGCCCCAGGAATACATTTAACGTCAGCCGGCGTCTGTAACCTGACCTTGCGGGTGATAGAATCCCCTATCACTAAAGTCCGGTGTTTCAGCCTGGAGACAGGAGTGGAAGTCACTTGTGGGCTCAGAATTATCCATCAAAACCAACCATGCCTGTGAGTCTGCATTGGCCTCCACCTGTTACCTGTGCCAAGCCACCTCACGCCCTGACAATGTCACAGTTTAAAGTGGTGAAAAGTTGGATTGGGTTGAACTTTGACTGCATCAGCTTGTTGACAAGTGGCAATGCGCACTCCTGTCAGAAGCATCGGTTTAGCTCGGCTTTGATGCGACGCTTCTGTCGCCTCTAAAAAGCAATGTTCTCACTGAAATAATGCTTTTTAGAACCAATTTGTGATGCCTCTGACACTTCCAAAGCGTCGGGTGTGAAAGGCCCTAAAGACAAACTCAAGGTCGAGTACAAAGCAATGTCAAAAATCCGGCAGGCAAAAAACAGGGCAAAGGTGAACTTGGAACTAAGGCTGGAGAGTGACATGACATCAACAGTCTGGCAGTGAGCCTGTGAGGGTTTAAATAGGGAGAAGACAAATCAAGGTGATGTGAGGCAGGTGTGTGGAAGGTTCTGGAAAGAGGTGTGGTTTAGTAAAATAAAGAAGAGGGAAGAAAGGCAAGAGTGTGCTGGAGGGCAAAACAAAGTGGTGCAAAACAAGTTAAGTAAGTGACAGAAAAACTAACAGTGAATAACGTGACGTGTTCCAGACAAGCAATAATGCGTGAGCAAAACAAAAGGGGAAACAAAACTAGGAAATAACATGACTAATCCAAATAGCGGGAAACAAAAGAGCTATGATTATAATCACAACTAGAACAGGGACTGATACAGATTAAAGTATAAAAATAAAATGCAATCACGCATAGTCAGCAAATCAGATTACAAGATGAGCAGAAAATAACTGACGTGAAACAAAACCAGTAACCACAGAATACAACACAAAATAGATGATAACAGAATAAACAAACCCAGTGACTACAGAATAATGCAATAAATAAAACAAGATAACAAACAGAAAATGCAATGAATAACAATTGAAACATGATATGAAAAGAAACACTGAAGGCAAATAACCAAAATCTGTGACTAAAGCATAACACAAGAAATGTGATAAACAGAACTAAACTTAAAGGGCCAAGAGTGAAAAAAACAATAAATAACTACAGAATAAATGATAACCAAAGAAAGAATCAGTGATGAAAGTTTAACACAAAGAAAAGCAATGAATAACTGAATGACTGCAAACTAAATGATGAGGTAAATAATGAAACCAGTGACTAAATAGTAAAGAAAGCAAAGAACCAAACTGAGACTAACATGATAAAGTATAAACTAATGAAAGGTAAAACCAGAAAATCAAAGAGGAAATAAGGCAACGAACAAAGACCTAACCCCTGAGCCAGGGGTGAGCATGACATATTCTTACCATTATTATCAGTATTATTATTATTTTATTTTATTATGACTTCTATTTTGCCATTTGATTTTTAAATGGACCAATGAAAGTGTTTTCACTTTCTTGTGTCAGCCATATATTTTTAACGTATTTACAGTTATATTATGTAATTACATTGAACTTATTAAACAAAATCATGCATGCACGCACACATGCATGTACACAGGCACCACTTCGCTTTTAATATATAGATGATTTACTGGCCCCTGCTGGAATGGTGTGTGAGTCCAGAATGTAAATATCATCTATCGTCCATTGTTCAGTGTTGTTAGCTAATATCTGTAGTTTATCCAAAAACATTAGTCCTATTCATTTTGGCAGTGTTCATCCTTTACCCAAAATGCATAGGCATACCAAACAATAAATGTCAGCCCTCCACAGTTTCTCCGTGATCGAAGGTAGGTACGCACACACCGGACTGTGGATACTTTCTGGTTCCTGGGATCCACCATCTCCCAAGAGCTGAAGTAGACCTCCCACATAGACACAGCAGAGGGTGTCATCATCTTCTACATATCAATCATCCAGTCCTATCTGTGCATCTCCCTCTCTGTTTAGTTTCCCTCTGCAGCCAACCATGACAGGCGCAGATTTCAGTGAACTGTCAGGTCAGCAGAAAAAAACATTGGAGCCAGCCTGTCCTCCATCCAGAACTTCTACCGGCCCAGGACCAGGGAGCAAGCTGGTAACATCTCTGCAGACCCCTCACACCCTGGACACACACTGTTTAAATTCCTCCCGTCTGGTCGACGTTACAGAGCTCTGTACGTCAAAAGAACCAGACAGAAGAACAGTTTCTTTCCACAGGTCATTACACTAATGAACAACTCAACCTGCCAAAAGAACTCACTAATTCATATACCTCATGTACAACTTCAATTTTTTTTTCAGATTAGTGTGAAAACACTAATACACCCTATTCCTCTTGGATTGACCAAAAGGATAAGGATGGTGTTTTATGATCGTCTGTCATGCTACAGTGCACAGGAAAGTATTCACAGCGCTTCACCTTTTCCACATTTTGTTATATTACAGCCTTATTACATTCGTCAAGGACATAATAAAATCAACCATCCATCCATCCATTTTCTTCTGCTTTATCGGAAGTCGGGTCGCGGGGGCAGCAGCTCAAGCAAAGCCGCCCAGACCTCCCAATCCACACACACCTCCCCCGGCTCCTCCAGGGGAACCCCAAGGCGTTCCCAAGCCAGCCGAGAGATGTAGTCCCTCCAGCATGTCCTGGGTCTTCCTCGGGGCCTCCTCCCAATGGGACGTGCCCGGAACACCTCTCCAGTGAGGTGTCCAGGGGGCATCCGGAAAAGATGCCCGAGCCACCTCAACTAACTCCTTTCGACGTGGAGGAGCAGTGGCTTGACTCCGAGCTCCTCCCGAGTGACCGAGCTCCTCACCCTATCTCTAAGGGAGTGCCCAGCCACCCTGCGGAGGAAACTCATCTCGGCCGCTTGTACTCGTGATCTCGTTCTTTCGGTCATGAGCCAAATCTCATGACCATAGGTGAGGATCGGAACTTAGATTGATCGGTAAATAGAGAGCTTTGCCCCCCTACTCAGCTCTCTCTTCACCACGACGGTCCAATACAGCGACCGCATCACTGCAGATACTGCACCGATCCATCTATCAATCTCACGCTCCATCCGTCCCTCACTCGTGAACAAGACCCCGAGATACTTAAACTCCTCCACTTGAGGCAAGGACACTCCACCGACCTGAAGAGGGCAAAGCACCTTTTTCCGCACGCTCCATCCGTCCCTCACTCGTGAACAAGACCCCGAGATACTTAAACTCCTCCACTTGAGGCAAGGACACTCCACCGACCTGAAGAGGGCAAAGCACCTTTTTCCGGTCAAGAACCATGGCCTCGGATTTGGAGGTGCTGATTTTCATCCCGGACGCTTCACACTCGGCTGCAAACCTCCCCAGTGCACACTGAAGGTCCTGATTTGACGAAGCCAACAGAACCACATTGTCCGCAAACAGCAGAGACGAGATTCTGTGGTTCCCAAACCAGACCCCCTCTACACCCTGGATGCGCCTAGAAATTCTGTCCATAAAAATAATGAACAGAACCGGTGACAAAGGGCAGCCCTGGCGGAGGCCATCGTGCACTGGAAACAGGTTTGACTTACTACCGGCAATGCGAACCAAGCTCCTGCTGCGGTCGCACAGGGACCGGATAGCCCTTAGCAAAGGACCCTGGACCCCGTACTCCTGGAGCACCCCCACAGGGTGCCCCAAGGGATACGGTCGAACGCCTTCTCCAGATCCACAAAACACATGTGGACTGGTTGAGCGAACTCCCATGAACCCTTGAGCAGCCAATGGAGCGTGTAGAGCTGGTCCAGTGTCCGCGACCAGGACGAAAACCACACTGCTCCTCCTGAATCCGAGGTTCGATCATCGTTTGAATTCTCCTCTCCAGTACTCTGGAATAGACCTGATGCTGAGGAGTGTCATCCCCCTATAGTTGGAACACACCCTCCGGTCCCCCTTCTTAAACAGAGGGACCACCACCCCGGTCTGCCAATCCAGAGGCACTGTCCCCGATCGCCACGCGATGTTGCAGAGGCGTGTCAGCCAAGACAGTCCCACAACATCCAGAGACTTAAGGTACTCAGGACAGATTTCATCCACCCCAGGAGCCTTGCCACCGAGGAGCTTTCTAACCACCTCAGTGACTTCGGCCTGGGTAATGGATGAGTCCGCCTCTGAGTCCCCAGTCTCTGCTTCCTCTTCGGAAGACGTGACGATGGGATTGAGGAGATCCTCGAAGCATTCCTTCCACCGCCCAACAACATCCCCAGTCAGGGTCAACAGCTCCCCACCCGCACCGTAAACAGTGCTGGTGGAGAGCTGCTTCTGCCTCCTGAGGCGTCGGACGGTTTGCCAAAATCTCTTCGAGACCGACCGATAGTCCTCCATAGCCTCCCCGAACTCCTCCCAGACCCAAGTTTTTGCCTCTGCGACCGCACGGGCTGCGGCACACTTGGCCTGCTGGTACCTGTCAGCTGCCTCCGGGGTCCCACCTACCAACAAAGATAAGTAGGACTCCTTCTTCAGCTTGATGGCATCCCTTACTTCCGGCGTCCACCACCGGGTTTGGGGATTGCCGCCGCGACAGGCACCAGAGACCTTGTGACCACAGCTATGAGCGGCCACATCAACATTGGAGGTGGAGAACATGGTCCACTCGAACTCCATGTCTCCCACCTCCCCCGGGATGTGGGAGAAGCTCTCCCGGAGGTGGGGGTTGAAGACCTCGCTGACAGAGGGTTCCGGCAGTCATTCCCAGCAGACCCTCATGATACGTTTGGCCTGCCAGGTCTGACCGGCTTCCTCCCCTCCCAGCAGATCCAACTCACCACCAGGTGGTGATCGGTCGACAGCTCTGCCCCTCTCTTCACCCAAGTGTCTGAGACACATGGCCGAAGGTCAGATGATACGACTACAAAGTCGATCATCGACCTCCGGCTCAGGGTGTCCTGGTGCCATGTGCACTTATGGACACCCTTGTGCTCGAACATGGTGTTCGTGATGGACAAACTGTGACTAGCACAGAAGTCCAACAACTGAACACCACTCGGGTTCAGATCGGGAAGGCCATGCTTCCCGATCACCCCTCTCCAGGTCTCACTCTCGCCGCCCACGTGGGCATTGAAATCCCCCAGGAGAACAATGGAGTCCCCAGTCAGAGCGCTATCTAGTACCCCTCCCAGGGACTCCAGGAAGGTCAGGTACTCTGCACTGCTGCTCGGCCTGTAGGGTGAGACAACGGTGAGAGACCTGTCCCCGACCCGAAGGCGTAGGGACGCGACCCTCTCATTCACTGGAGTGAACTCCAACACATGGCGACTGAGCTGGGGAGCAACAAGCAACGTGACCCCAGCTCTCCACCTCTCCCCGTGGGCAATGCCAGAAAAATGAAGCGCCCAGCCCCTCTCCAGGAGTTGGGTACCAGAACCCAAGCTGTGCGTGGAGGTGAGCCCGACTATCTTTACCGACTATCTCCCCCTCTAGCTGCCACCTTATCGTGGTGGGGGAGTTTGCATACCAGGATGATCCTAGGAGCTATGTTGTCGGGGGCTTTGTGCCCCTTGTAGGGTCTCCCAAGGCAAACAGGTCCTAGGTGACGGGTCAGACTAAGGGCAGTTCAGAACCTCCATGACCAATAAAAAATCAAGGACCGAGACGCCGCCTGGTATGGCGGAGCCGGGGCCCCACCCTGGAGCCAGGCCTGGGGTTGGGGCTTGCGCGCGAGCACCTGGTGGCCCACGGGGTCCGGCCAGGCTCAGCCTGAAAGAGCGATGTGGGCCCGCTCTCCTGTGGGTTCACCACCTGCAGAGGGGGCCATGGGGGTCAGGTGCAGAGAGGATTGGGTGGCGGTCGAGGGCGGGTGGCCCGGCGGCCCGGTCCATGCTCACAGCCCCTGGCTGTTGGGACGTGGAATGTCACCTTGGCACACATGGTGGTGGTTTCTGCAATTGTCCACAAAGGTCAAATTTGCCAAAGGTCAATCATTGGAGTCAAAGTTATTGGATTATCGGAAGTGTGCCCACCACTGGGTTTAACACCTGTGATTCAGGAGTTACAAACATTCAAAAAAAAATTCCACCAATCTTGAATTGGACAAAAATACTGAAGTTGCATTATGATGACCTCTGACAAAATTCCTGCTTCTCATGAAATCCTGAACCTCATGAAACATTTAACTGCTTTACAAGACATGAAGCCTTTTGATTTGAATGAATCCATGATGTTTTCTTTAGTGTTGCACTCAGGACAATCTGCCTCTAAGAAGAAGAAAATGATCACTGTTTGTCTCACGTTGATGTTACATGAAACAACCTCAAGTCAGCACTTTTTTTCCCCAAAACCTCATGCAACAGGAAGTTGACAACACCAATATGTAAAACCATAAAATGTTCAACACAGATGCTTTGCAGTGTGTTATTAATATCATGCTACTGCACAGTATCTAAAAGTCTGATTTTTACTTTGCTTCATGCTGAACTTAAGTTATTTATTATTTATTTTATATTGATTATTTGTTAAAGTTCAAAAGAATGTGTTATTGCAGGGTTTGTTGTTACATCCAACCCAATCTCATGCCATTTTGTGATGGTAAATACAAGGTTTGTGATACCGTTTCGTGTCGGGAGCACAAAATGTGGGGTGATGCGGCGCGCGGGGGGGGGGGTGTCTTTGGGGGTTATGGTTAGGGGAAGGGGCAAGGTTACAAATAGTTAAATAAAAACCATGTCACGAAAATATGACTCAAACAGTCATTTACTCACCAGCTTCACTGAGAAACTTCTCTTTCACATCAGCTGAACATTCTTTACATGTTTTTATTGCCACCCGTATCTTCTCCCCTGTCTGCACACACATCACATCAACAGTGCAATGTTTCTAACTGTGTCACTTAGTTATACATTAAGTACAAAATTAACAGCATAGTAAATCAAATGTAAATAAAATACGAGGGCTGTCAATAAAGTATAGGTCCTTTTTATTTTTTTCAAAAACTATATGGATTTCATTCATATGTTTTTACGTCAGACATGCTTGAACCCTCGTGCACATGCGTGAGTTTTTCCACGCCTGTCGGTGACGTCATTCACCTGTGAGCACTCCTTGTGGGAGGAGTCGTCCAGCCCCTCGGCGGAATTCCTTTGTCTGAGAAGTTGCTGAGAGACTGGCGCTTTGTTTGATCAAAATTTTTTCTAAACCTGTGAGACACATCGAAGTGGACACGGTTCGAAAAATTAAGCTGGTTTTCGGTGAAAATTTTAACGGCTGATGAAAGATTTTGAGGTGATACTATCACTTTAAGGACTTTCCACGGTGCGAGAGGTCGCGCAGCGGTCCAAGGCGCCGTCGTCAGCCTGTTTCAAGCTGAAAACCTCCACATTTCAGGCTCTATTGATCCAGGACGTCGTGAGAGAACAGAGAACTTTCAGAATAAGTCGGTTTCAGCATTTTATCCAGATATTCCACTGTTAAAGGAGATTTTTTTTAATGAAAGACGTGCGGACGGGTCCGCGCGTCGGGACGCAGCCGGCGCGGTGCGGTGGCACAGGAAAAACACCTCCGTGTTGATAACCATTTGTAAAATCCAGGCGGCTTTTGATGGCTTTCAGTGGAGTGAGTATATGAGAAATTGTTTAACAGCTGGACATCTTCCAACTTGTCCTTAAGGCTTCCAACGGAGGTGTTTTTCCTGTGGCGGAGCGTCGCAGCGGCTGCGAGCCGATGCTGCAATCCGTCTGCACGTCTTTCATTAAAAAAAAATCTCCTTTAACAGTGGAATATCCGAATAAAATGCTGAAACCGACTTCTTCTGAAACTTCTCTGTTCTCTCACGACGTCCTGGATCAATAGAGCCTGAAATGTGGAGGTTTTCAGCTTGAACAGGCTGACGACGGCGGCTGAGAGCGTTGAGCGACGTCTCGCACCGTGGGAAGTCCTTAAAGCGACAGAATCACCTCAAAATCTCTCATCAGCCGTTAAAATTTTTACCAAAAACCAGCTTAATTTTTCGAACCGTGTCCACTTCGATGTGTCTCACAGGTTTAGAAAAAATTTTGATCAAACAAAGCGCCAGTCTCTCAGCAACTTCTCAGACAAAGGAATTCCGACGAGGGGCTGGACGACTCCTCCCACAAGGAGTGCTCACAGGCGGATGACGTCACCGACAGGCGTGGAAAAACTCACGCATGCGCACGAGGGTTCAAGCATGTCTGACGTAAAAACATATGAATGAAATCCATATAGTTTTTGAAAAAAATTAAAAGGACCTATACTTTATTGACAGACCTCGTATAGCAAGAAATGTGTTTGTGTGTGATTAGAGTAAAATAGGCAAAAATAGGCCTGTTATGTCAGAGTAAAGGCCTATAATATATCATATTCAGGCCGCTTGTGTGTGCATGCGTGTGTGCGTGTGTGTGTGTGTGTGAGAGAGAGATTTTCCGCTTTGGACAACCAATCACAGTCTTCAGAACATGTGTCATACTCAGTAATGGGGTCAGCTCTGCCGCCTCACAAAGATAAATGTTTTTGTCTCTTCTTGCTCAGACTTTCTCTGAGATGGGTCCTGAATCACTCTGAAGCTAAGACTCCAAGCAGAAAATGTTCAAGCTAAGTTCAGAGCTTTCCAAGGGGATTCTTAGAATCTTCATGAAGAGCGACACTCCACCGTTGCCACCACAATATAGCCCCAGTCACACTAAGGAAACATATGAGGAACTGACTGTGTTCGTTTCTGTCTGACAAAGGTAATTTTCCCATCCACAAAATACACAACTTGTCAGCTGATATCTGCTAAGTTCATCTGAAAGTTTTGATGTGGTCAAAACTTTAAGCAGATATCAGGCGGAGAACTTTGCCGCTGCTTGTGTTTTTTTTTTTGTTTTTTTTTCTGTCTTGTCCACTGCATGTCATTTATTTTTCTGCTGTGGTCCAACTGTTCATTGTGGTCAGAAGACCAGCAAGTGGAGAAACGACTACCTCACTCAAAAAATGACTCATTGGATGAACAATTCACTTATGAGCAGGATTTCCATCTAATAAATATAAGTAGTCCCAACTCAAACAAAACACATCCGTGCAAGATAATGTAATTTAATTTAGTTGGGGCTACATATATTTATTAGATGGAATCCAGTAGGGTTTCCAGTTTCTGCGTCTTTCATCCAACATCATGTTATGTGTGAAGGGGCCTTAAGTTATGCTTTGAAGTTTTGCTTAATTTATTCAAAAACAATGCCATGTTACAAACTTGAAATATTTAAGTAAGTAGCACGTTTTCTTTCAATTTTGAGTTTACACTGCTTAATCTTTTTAATTAATTTGAACATTCAGGTTTACAGTGAATGGGTTACAGAATACCCTCTACCATTCATTATGACTCCTTGGATGTTATGTTCATAAGAGTCCAGCAGAGGGCAATGTCTGACCCTCTAGTTGCCAAGGTGCATGTTAAGAATACTGAGGAAGTCGACTGCTGTCGCCACGCAAGCCAGAGAGTGTGGTTCAGTAAAATGACTTTTTTGAAACCCAGTTCACAAGTGGACATTGAATCTTTTATGACGATGCAACAGTCTCACTCTCTGTCTCTCAGAGAGGTGACGCAGCAGAGCCGTTCTAGTGAGGAAACATAACTTCACTCTTTCCAAGCACCAAACTCTGATCAAATGGAGCATATTTGTCTGTAAGCCAGGAAAATACTTCTCCTCAGCACAAAACTCCATAGAAATGCGACATAATCTGAACATAAGCCCCCCAACTCCACGGGAGACTAACATATTTGCCAACGGACAAAATATTTAAAAATGTAACTAATCCGCTCTGTCCGTCATTAGAGTGACTGGGGATAGCTATATGGGATTGCAGTGCTTGTTTTGTAATTTAAAGGAGAACAAAATGCAAAACTCCACTTGATTTGAATTCTGGTTGTTGCTGAGTGAGTGAGCTGTGCTGATTCTGCCAAGAGGCAAACTCACCAAGCTTTTGTAAACGCCATCATGAACCTCTCCAAAGAATCCTTCACCCAGGATTCGTCCCACGATGATGTCACCTCTGGAGATTGTGTTTTTCTCTAAACAATATCACAGAATAAAATCAGGGAAACCGGTTCTTTGCTTTGAGATATTCTTCTCAAGATTCTAACATACAGTGAGGAAAATAAGTATTTGAACACCCTGCGATTTTGCAAGTTCTCCCACTTAGAAATCATGGAGGGTCTGAAATTTTCATCTTAGGTGCATGTCCGCTGTGAGAGATATAATCTAAAAAAAAAAAAATCTGGAAATCACAATGTATGATTTTTTAATAATTTATTTGTGTGTCACTGCTGCAAATAAGTATTTGAACACCTGTGAAAATCAATGTTAATATTTGGCACAGTAGCCTTTGTTTGCAATTACAGAGGTCAAACGTTTCCTGTAGTTTTTCACCAGGTTTGCACACACTGCAGCAGGGATTTTGGTCCACTCCTCCATACAGATCTTCTCCAAATCTTTCAGGTTTGGAGTTTCAGCTCCCTCCAAAGATTTTCTATTGAGTTCAGGTCTGGAGACTGGCCAGGCCACTCCAGGACCTTGAAATGCTTTTTACGGAGCCCCTCCTTAGTTGCCCTGGCTGTGTGTTTGGGGTCATTGTCATGCTGGAAGACCCAGCCATGACCCATCTTCAGTGCTCTTACTGAGGGAAAGAGGTTGTTTGCCAAAATCTCGCAATACATGACCCCATCCATCCTCCCTTCAGTACGGTGCAGTCGTCCTTCGCCTTTGCAGAAGAGCACCCCAGAGTATGATGTTTCCACCCCCATGCTTCACGGTTGGGATGGTTTTCTTGGGGTTGTTCTCATCCTCTAAATATGGTAAGTGGAGTTGATTCCAAAAAGCTCTATTCTGGTCTCATCTGACCACACAACCTTCCCCCATGCCTCCTCTGGATCATCCAGAAGGTCACTGGTGAACTTCAAACGGGCCTGGACATGTGCTGGCTTGAGCAGGGGGACCTTGCTGCCCTGCAGGATTTTAAACCATGATAACATCATGTGTTACTTGTTGTGAAAGTGTAGTGACACGGACCCACAACAGGGGGCGCAAATAAACGGTCAATAGATGAGCCAAAAGGTAACAATTTAATGTTGTGAAACGTGCACAACGAACATACAGACAATCTCAGAATATAATTACAGTCAAATTACAAAGGTGACGTGTGGGCAGGCTCGAGGATAGAAGACGTCTGTCCTGAGAAGAGCCGGAACCACACGATTTCCGCCCCCACAGAACCTGGTGAATACTGGAGCCGCCAAGTCCCGAATTCCCAGGTGATCACCGTCCCCGACTGTCGGATCTGGTACTGCTGGTGAAGAACAAAGACAGTCAAGTGTGGGTGTGTGTACACCCAGTAACAACAGCGGTGGGAATGCCACCTCCACCTCTCACTCAATATGTTGCAGCAGTCTCAGATGAAAAGGAGCGCCATCTTGCACAGCCTCCGCAAAAACGACCGGTTCTTCTGCAAACACTCACAATAACAGATTTATAAATCTCACAAAAAGGCTGAGAGTATTACCTCCAATGAAATATGATATCTCGGCGATGAGGTGGAGATGACGTCTGGTCTTTATGGAGTGCGATGATGAAGAATGTGTGACAGCTGTCAGGAATTAATGAGTGACAGCTGTCACTCCCGGCTGTGTCCGTGGCGGCAGCGCCCTCTCGTGCCTGAAGCCCGCACTTCAGGCAGGGCGCCCTTTGGTGGTGGGCCAGCAGTACATCCTCTTCTGGCGGCCCACACAACATTACTAATGTAATCTTTGTGACTGTGGTCCCAGCTCTCTTCAGGTCATTGACCAGGTCCTCCTGTGTAGTTCTGAGCTTTTTCAGAATCATCCTTACCCCACAAAGTGAGATCTTGCATGGAATCCCAAACCGAGGGAGATTGACAGTCATCTTGTGTTTCTTCCACTTTCTAATAAATAATCATAACAGTTGTTGTCTTCTACCAAGCTGCTTGCCTGTTGTCCTGTAGTCCATCCCAGGCTTGTGCAGGTCTACAGTTTTGTCCCTGGTGTCCTTAGACAGCTCTTTGGTCTTGTCTATGGTGGACAGGTTGGAGTGTGGTTGATTGAGTGTGTGAACAGGTGTCTTTTATACAGGTAACAAGTTCAAACAGGTGCAATTAATATAGGTAAAGAGTGCAGAATAAGAGGGCTTCTTAAAGAAAAATTAACAGGTCTGTGTGAGCCAGAATTCTTGCTGATTGGCAGGGGTTCAAATACTTATTTGCAGCAGTAACATACAAATAAATTATAAAAAAGAAAAATCATACATTGTGATTTCCAGATTTTTTTTGTTGTTGTTGTTGTTGTTGTTTTAGATTATGTCTCTCACAGTGGACATGCACCTAAGATGAAAATTTCAGACTCCTCCATGATTTCTAAGTGGGAGAACTTGCAAAATCGTAGGGTGTTCAAATCCTTATTTTCCTCACTGTAAATACATAAAGGGTCACATTATGCATCTTTTCATTAGCCTAAAACAGATCAGATGGTGACTCCAAATCAGATATTAAAATTTGTAGCAAAAAAAAAAAAGTGTTCCAGAGCATTGATCAAGCCCTTGGGCACAGAGCTAGTCTCGGAGCATGGTTACATACATATGACACAGGGTTTGATTGATAGGTATGCCACTTCCCACGGGAAATCAGAATCTGTATTCACAAACACTCTGACAGTACTTTCAGAGAGCTCCTGATAGGAGCCTTAGATTAGGGGTGGTTTAGGAAACGCCACTGACTTCATTGCAAGTTGTGATGGTAAGTGCAGGCCCCTGCCTTCATGAGCATCACTAAACAAGTTGTGGATAATAAATAAATTGTAAAAAATTAACCAACCAACCCACTTTATTTGTAAAGCACTTTAAAACATCTGCAGTGGACCAAAGTGCTGTACAGAAGAATAAATAAAAATCATCAGAAAAGACATAACAGTTCACTTCAGACATAACACTGCAAATAAAATACAAATAAAATAATTAAAAGCCATAAAACATGAGTAAAAATTACAACCATAAGATTAAAAGCAATAAAATAAAATAAATGAAGTCAGTGTCTTAATAGGTGTCAAATGCCAAGGAGCAGAGATGGGTTTTCAGAAGAGATTTAAAAGCAGACAGAGATGAGGTCTGTCTAATCTGCTGAGGCAGGTCATTCCATCATTTTGGAGCCACAGCAGTGAAAATAAATGGTCCCCTCTGAGCTTCCTCTTAGTACCGGCTGTAATCCGTTATTGCGGCTGATGGATCGAGTCTTTGCTCTTAACAAGCCACTTTGCGCTGTAAGTAAAAAAATCTCCCAGAGTTCCTCATGTGCTCATAATATCCCACAAAACAAAATAATGCCATGATCCACAAAACAATGAAACAAAAAAATCTGAAAATACTCAGTTTTGCCTCCGTGCAAATGCGCGCTCATCAATATACAGTGAGGAAAATAAGTATTTGATCACCCTGCGATTTTGCAAGTTCTCCCACTTAGAAATCATGGAGGGGTCTGAAATTTTTGTCGTAGGTGCATGTCCACTGTGAGAGACATAATCTAAAAAAAAAAAAATCTGGAAATCACAATGTATGATTTTTTTAATAATTTATTTGTATGTTACTGCTGCAAATAAGTATTTGAACCCCTACCAACCACTGCTCTCACAGACCTGTTAATTTTTCTTTAAGAAGCCCTCTTATTCTGCACTCTTTACCTGTATTAACTGCACCTGTTTGAACTTGTTACCTGTATAAAAGGCACCTGTTCACACACTCAATCAATCACACTCCAACCTGTCCACCATAGCCAAGACCAAAGAGCTGTCTAAGGACACCAGGTACAAAACTGTAGACCTGCACAAGGCTGGGATGGACTACAAGACAACAGGCAAGCAGCTTGGTAGAAGACAACTGTTGTGATTGTTTATTAGAAAGTGGGATTCTATGCAAGATCTTACTTTGTGGGGTAAGGATGATTCTGAGAAAGCTCAGAACTACACAGGAGGACCTGGTCAATGACCTGAAGAGAGCTCGGACCACAGTCACAAAGATTACTTTAGTAACACATGATGCTGTCATGGTTTAAAATCCTGCAGGGCAGCAAGGTCCCCCTGCTCAATCCAGCACATGTCCAGACCCGTTTGAAGTTCACCAGTGACTATCTGGATGATCCAGAGGAGGCATGGGAGAAGGTCATGTGGTCAGATGAGACCAAAATAGAGCTTTTCAGAATCAACTCCACTTACCATCTTTAGAGGATGAGAACAACCCCAAGAAAACCATCCCAACTGTGAAGCATGGGGGTGAAAACATCATACTCTGGGGGGTGGTCTTCTGCAAAGGGGACAGGACGGCTGCACCGTATTGAAGGGAGGATGGATGGGGTCATGTATTGCGAGATTTTTGCAAACAATCTCCTTCCCTCAATAAGAGCCTTGAAGATGGGTCATGGCTGGGTCTTCCAGCATGACATTGACCCCAAACACACAGCCAGGGCAACTAAGGAGGGGCTCCGTAAGAAGCATTTCAAGGTCCTGGAGTGGCCTGGCCAGTTTCCAGACATGAACTCAATAGAAAATCTTTGGAGGGAGCTGAAAATCCAAACCTGAAAGATTTGGAGAAGATCTGTATGGAGGAGTGGACCAAAATCCCTGCTGCAGTGTGTGAAAACCTGGTGAAAAACTACAGGAAAAGTTTGACCTCTGTAATTGCAAACAAAGTCTACTGTACCAAATATTAACATTGATTTTCACAGGTGTTCAAATACTTATTTGCAGCAGTAACATACAAATAAATTATTTAAAAAAATCATACATTGTGATTTCCGGATTTTTATTTTTTTTTTTTTTAGATTATGTCTCTCACAGTGGACATGCACCTAAGAAGAAAATTTCAGACACCTCCATGATTTCTAAGAGAGAGAACTTGCAAAATCGCAGGGTGTTCAAATTCTTTTTTTCCTCACTGTAAGTGTTTCCACCTGCCAATGAAGAGGATTCTGCCAATTCAATTTCAGTTCAATTCAATTTCAATTTATTTTCATTTATATAGCACCAAATCACAACAGAGTTGTCTCAAGGCACTTCACACAGGTAAGGTCCAACCTTACCAACCCCCACAGCAACAGTGGTAAGGAAAAACTCCCTCTGAGGAAGAAACCTCAAGCAGACCAGACTCAAAGGGGTGACCCTCTGCTTGGGCCATGCTACAAACATAAATTACAGAACAGTTCACAAGAACAATTCACAGAACAATTCACGGACGAATATACAAGAATTGCTGTGGGTGCACAGGACAGGAGGGTCACCAACACAAATACAAGTCTCATCCCTGGATGGAGCTGCACCTTAAACAGAGAGACCAGAATAGTCAGCGAGAATAAAATGTTCTCACATCAAAAACATGGTGCAGCTCCGACCAGAACCACTCGGTGGAAATGGGGCTGTCAGTAGCCTGTAAAAATCCATAAATTAATCCATAGATGAATGGGGCTATTAAGACAATGGTTCTTGTTCTGATATTACTTCCTCCTTCTTCTCCAAACTAGTGACTGGGCCGGAGGTTCCTGGTTTTTTAGTGGCGCATGGTTTAAATCCAAATATTTATTGCTTCAGTAAATGCGGACCAGGAAAGGATAAATTTCAAACTGTTGTTTAATTTTAGTCTCAAATAGTCAATAAAACATGGCATAATGTGTCAGCTACACTTTAAAAAGTCCTTTACCAGCGGTTTATCAGGACAACACACATGACCATTAAAATCACCAACAATACGGACACAGTCATATTTAGGCAGAATTTCAGCCAGAAAATCATAAAACTGCACACAGCTGTTGCTAAAACTCATATGTAGATGGTCTGTGTCCTGAACACACTGTGATCTTGTCGTTGTGCTGCGCCCTGCTAATAAGCTAGCAACCCCAGGGGGAAACATGATGCCCACTAAAAAAAAAAAAAACTAAAATCCTTCTTTTCTACATTGTTTCTCCTGAGGAGCTCTTGTAGGGACTACGATGTTTTCTGAATAACTTTCAGCTTACCAGCATCTAGTCTTTAAGGCAAAACATCATAATTGTAGGAACTTCTCTGATCATTTATTCACTTGGAGCATCTTTTTATACTCGGAAACTTTATGAATATGGTCCTACACTCTAAAACATTGCAGCCTCCTTTAGTTATGTCCACTTGCTACCTCTCTTTAACATAAAGAGCTCCTCCAAGTTTTGGATGTTGAACTCAACTCAACATCCAAAACTTGTAAGTTTTGGATGTTGAACTCACACCGAACTAGAGTGATGTGCGACACTTTATGGACTTTTGGTGTGAAAGGCCTTTAAACGCATCACACATTTCACACCCCCATCGCCCAACACACTATGTGTGAAAATGTGATGCTTTCACACCTCAGGCTGATATGAAGTGTGACATGATCAGTGACTCAACAGTAAAGGCCCCCTGACATGAGCAGGACTTTGCTTCACACACTTGCACGCCTGACATCGTGACAATCCCACCCACTGTGATCCTTTGTCCTCCGCCTGCCACATGCTCTGTGCTTGACGCTGTGTATATAAAATAATTATTTTGTGTCAGATTAATCATTTTCTCTGTAAATTGGCAGTTGAAAACAGCTCTAATCGCTTCCTGAATCAAAGAGGACCGCTCCAGCTTCACCCATTCGAGCTGCAGAAAGTATTTTGAGCCGTCTAAAAAGGTCATTTTTGCCATGTTTAGATTGTCATGGCTTGGTAAAACAGTTGTGTGTTCTTTCCTTCTTGTGTGCAGCTGTTAAAGTATGTGTGACCAGAGGACCTATTTTTGTGGCCGGGACGGCAGCGGGATTTGAACACCGGGCTGCTCAAACTGAAGACCAAAAGTCTACCAGGTCAACCAAAGAGGAATTCCCTGTTAGCCAAGCTAGCAGGAACATCTTTTCAATCCGGACTTCACCTTGTTACATATGTTCATAACAGATTTAGCTTCTTGTTATAATCCTTCAGACAAGCTGCGCTCTGATGTGATCCACTGAAGTCACCACTGCTCTGTTCACTTCTTCTTTACTGCACTTGACGAGCTGCACATTGTGTTGGCGATTAGATTGCGCCACGTAGCACGACATTTGTGTGTGAAAGATTTTTTGAACATTTCAACATTTGAGCATTTCTTGCATCCTGTCTGCACCCGTTAAAGACAAGTTTACTCTCCAGTACAACACATGTCGTGCTAGTGCATGAATCAAAGTCATGTTCATGTCAGGGGGCCTTCAGAAAAAGCATGTCATTGCCACCAATCTTCAGATGGATTCTTCCTAATCACTGACATTACTATCCAGTTGTTTGGTTACACAATATTTTACTGGTCAAGATGAGCTATTTTCCATAACAGAATATACAATCTCCATCTCACAGTTGGGCTCTCATCTACTTCACACTACAGAATAACCACAGGTACCAATTGGCCTCCCTGAACTAGGGTCCCTTTATTGAGAGAATAGCACCAACTTGCCAGAATCTCACAAACATGGCGCCATTTTGGGTCAGACTGTGCTGAACTACTGATTGAACCTTTTATGTTTTCACCATTTTTTAAAAATCATTTAACCATATACAGCAACACATCCAGGTACAGGTGCTATCAAAATCAATATAAAAATAGTTAAGCTATCAAATTTACATAAATTTACAATTTATGATTATTTATTTAATTAATTTAAAGCCTGTAGCTCTGTAACTCTGTCATGCAATGCCGCGTGTGACAGTTTTAAAGTTCTCTGTCACTGGATTATGCTTTGTTCTGGATTAATTTGACCCTTAACAAGCTTTTCTTTCTACAATCATCACCTCTAATTCAAAGGTAAGCTGTACAATTTCCTCTTTTTTACCGACTTTGTGCTGTAAAGTTACGGACTTTTCTGGTGCATTTGTAATCAGTGCGCCGATTGCAAAAACTATTTAAATATGATGGCAGATGAAGTAGTGAAAGCAGAAAAGTGTCAAATCACAGCCTTTTGTGTCTGATTTAACATCTGCACGTCAGGCTGCAGCTCTGAGCATGGTTTGAAAAAAATAAACATCCGGTCTTTTAATCACAGAAATGACTCCGGTCCCACATGTGAGGGGTTTTTAATGGAAATACATTGCGATTGGGTTAGACATTTTATCCGATGTGAGTGAAAAATCCCTTATACAAAATCCATGTTTATTAGGTACATGGAAAACAATACAAAACATTGGGACAATTTTTTGTCCGGTGACTCCAAATATCTGGTTTATACGATGACGGTTTAGGTGAGTTTTACTGTACATGGGACTGAACAATAAATTTATCTCTCAAAATTTTGATAATGATGATGTTGGTTTCCATCCCACACGGCTGACTTTATTTTCCCAAAGTTTTCTTCTGTTCGGATCTGAAGGGAATCTGTACATCTTGAAGCCCTTGCAGTGTCTTTTTGTGCATCCAAATGCACAGCAACTCATCATTTTCAGTGAAAATATAAATAAAATAGCTGGATTTACATGCAGAGAGATTAAGAGCGAACGCTATTTTGGCCCCAAGATGGCATCATGAGTCACATGACCATTTTTTTTCGGCTCCCCCCTCCCATCACCTCGGGGGCAACACTACTCACCACCATAATCTTCTTTGTCTTCAGGAATCTCAGCATAAATACCTGAACCTGAGATTAAAGAAACAAAATTAAATAACAGGTTCAACATTCTATTTAATTTACATTTGTCTAAAACTAAATTGATTGAGAAAATATTTTTGACCCATACTTTCAAGCTGTTTTTAAAATAACAAAACACACATAATGGAAGCAAGGTATGTTTGAAATGACACTCATCAATCCACACTTCCTGTAAAATTGAAAATCAGTAATTACACTCACCTATAGTTTTGATACAACCACTGGGTTCATTACTGGAAGAAGAGAAAGATTGTGTTATCAATTAAAAGGGGTCATATAAGACAACGTTTAAGGCAAACTATCATATTTCAACAAGGGCTTCATAGAGCCACTAATAAAACTGTGTGTACACAAAAAGCCAAAAATATGCATATGCATTCTTTCAGAGTTATAAAAGCGTGTGTAGACATTGACTTTTTGTGAAATGCCCAGGCACTGAGGAGTCATCGTGACTTTGTTCATAAATACATCAGTCTGATTTTCACCTCCATCTTTAGCCATGATTGGATGTAGACACACCGTCAAATAATCATTTGTATGTAAAATGACTCTGGGTCAAACATGCTTGTGTCCTCACACAGCTCAGGAAGAAAAGTCCTTGGAACACTAAAGAGGGACATGAGGCAACTCATGTCATCTTGAGACAGAAAATGAGAACACAACTAATCTAAATAATTGTTAATAAATTATCAAAGCAATTTTTCTTGTCTTGTAGTCACAATTACAAAGTCCTCCAACAACACCAGTGCAGTCATTGTTACACACAACTATTACACAGTGCTGCAACGATTTATAGCAACAAAATTAAAATAGTGAGTAATGAAAATAATATAGTACACAATTATTACAGTTCAGTTCAGCTTGTGAATAGTAAATTGGATGTATTAATATAGGTGTGTGTTTATGACCAGACATAATATTTTAATGATGAAAGAAATGAAAGTACTGTGCCACTGGTTGTCTTTTTTCTTTTCATTAAATTCTCTTTTCCCTTACTTTTCATTGATTAGGTCAAAATTGGCTGCAGGTTCATGGTTTTTCTGCATGCACAGAATTTATAAATGAGGTCACAGATGTCTTAAAAGCAGATAAGTCAGAAAGGCACAACTGAGAGTATCCCAGTAAATAAAATTTAAATGAAATTTGTGGGGTCTCTAAGAATTCCTTTGAGCCCTGGATGGAGCCAGAGCCCTGCTTGGGACTCCGGCGAGGGCGGTCACATCTCCTCCTCTCTCCACTATCTCTGCTTCAACCTTCAAAGTCCCTACTTCACCAGGCTGTGAATTCTTCAAACTATATTGGATTAATCATGGAATTGCTCAGCTGGTCTCTGAACGCTATTGACACCATTTTTTCTACAAGAAGATCAGGGCCAGGGGAACCTGCATGCCCGGATGGAACTTTCCCTGCGGGCTATGTTCTCGATGCCTGGGAGACATGGCGGGTCGCATGCTTTGCGCCATTCTCTGTGGAGGATGTCGAGGATTTATTCATATTTGGTTTCACAGTCTCCCCTCTAGCTGCCACCTTATCGTGGTGGGGGAGTTTGCGTACCCGGATGATCCTAGGAGCTATGTTGTCGGGGGTTTTGTGCTCCCTGTAGGGTCTCCCAAGGCAAACAGGTCCTAGGTGACGGGTCAGACTAAGGGCAGCTCAGAACCTCCATGACCAGTGAAAGATCAAGGACCGAGATGTCGCCCGATATGGCGGAGCCGGGGTCCCACCCTGGAGCCAGGCCTGGGGTTGGGGCTCGCGCGCGAGTGCCTGGTGGTCGGGCCTTAGCCCATGGGGCCCGGCCGGGCTCAGCCCGAAGGAGCAACGTGGGCCCGCCCTCCTGTGGGTTCACCACTTGCAGAGGGGGCCATGGGGGTCGGGTGCAGAGAGGATTGGGTGGCGGTCGAGGGCGGGTGGCCCGGCGGCCCGGTCCATGCTCACAGCCCCTGGCTGTTGGGATGTGGAATGTCACCTCGCTGGGGGGCAAGGAGCCTGAGCTTGTGCGGGAGGTTGAGAGATACCGACTAGAGATAGTCGGGCTCACCTCCACGCACAGCATGGGCTCTGGTACCCAACTCCTGGAGAGGGGCTGGACGCTTCATTTTTCTGGCATTGCCCACGGGGAGAGGCGGAGAGCTGGGGTTGCATTGCTTATTGCTCCCCAGCTCAGTCGCCATGTGTTGGAGTTCACTCCGGTGAATGAGAGGGTCGTGTCCCTACGCCTTCGGGTCGGGGACAGGTCTCTCACCGTTGTCTCGGCCTATGGGCCGAGTGGTAGTGCAGAGTACCCAACCTTCCTGGAGTCCCTGGGAGGGGTACTAGATAGCGCTCTGACTGGGGACTCCATTGTTCTCCTGGGGGATTTCAATGCCCACGTGGGCGGTGACAGTGAGACCTGGAGGGGGGTGATCGGGAACCACGGCCTCCCCGATCTGAACCCGAGTGGTGTTCAGTTGTTGGACTTCTGTGCTAGTCACAGTTTGTCCATCACGAACACCATGTTCAAGCACAAGAGTGTCCATAAGTGCACGTGGCACCAGGACACCCTGAGCCGGAGGTCGATGATTGACTTTGTAGTCGTATCATCTGACCTTCTGCCACGTGTCTCAGACACTCGAGTAAAGAGAGGGGCAGAGCTGTCAACCAATCACCACCTGGTGGTGAGTTGGATCCGCTGGGAGGGGAGGAAGCCGGTCAGGCTGGCAGGCCCAAACGTATTGTGAGGGTCTGCTGGGAACGACTGGCGGAACCCTCTGTCAGGGAGGTCTTCAACTCCCACCTCCGGGAGCGCTTCTCCCAGATCCCGGGGGAGGTTGGAGACATGGAGTCCGAGTGGACCATGTTCTCCACCTCCATTGTTGATGCAGCCAATCATAGCTGTGGTCGCAAGGTCTCTGGTGCCTGTCGCAGCGGCAATCCCTGAACCCGGTGGTGGATACCGGAAGTAAGGGATGCCTTTTTGCTGAAGAAGGAGTCCTACTTATCTTTGTTGGTAGGTGGGACCGCAGAGGCAGCTGACAGGTACCGGCAGGCCAAGCGTGCCGCAGCCCGTGCGGTCGCAGAGGCAAAAACTCAGGTCTGGGAGGAGTTCGGGGAGGCTATGGAGGAGGACTATTGGCCGGCCTCGAAGAGATTCTGGCAAACAGTCCGACGCCTCAGGAGGCGGAAGCAGCTCTCCACTGGAACTGTTTACGGTGCGGGTGGACTAGGAAGTCATTGAGAGCTTGGATCTAGGACAGCTGCAATCCCAGACACTGCCTGCCTCCTCACTCAACTACCCAAGTGCTGTAATCAGGACATCCACTGATTCCACAAAAATCTGTACCGTCCACAAAGTCAGGGCCAGTGTACCTTTCTACTGACAAAGGCACCTAAGTTGCTGGGCTCTAGAACTCTACCCAACACTCTGAACCGAGAAGGAGCCAAAACAGTCCCTGTGTATAAGCTGGCCATGATGTCCATCAGCAGTAATTCAGCAGAAGTTTGTGAAAAAGGTGCTGAACGGCAGTGACAAACTGTCAATAATAAAGACATTAGTATGAGCAAAATGAAGCTTTAATTTAAAAACAAAAGCATGTGCACCTTTGTCACATAGCTCACTGTTGAAAATGTAATTTCCACCCCCAATCCAGACATAATGATACAGCAGACTTCAACCCAGACTGCTTACGTTCAGCTTTTTTAATCAGAATAAATCCACTTACTGTTTTGGAATGCTGGGCAGCTTCAGCCTTGTGCCTCTTCCTGTAAGAACCAACATGATTACATGGCAATATCTTCAAATTAAATTAAATTGAAAGAGCGGGGGGGGGGGGGGGGGTAGAGAGTAATCAGCCCAGTCTCACGTTTTTTTTTCATCCTCCCATCACAAAATGATTCAAATTATCGTGACAGGTTTTTTTTAACTCACTATTACTAACCCTACTCCTACTCCCAACCCTAGTCATAACCACCACCCCCCCCTCCCCCCCCCCCCCCCGCTGCACTTTTAATTACATGTAGCCATCATGGAATGAATTACAATGAATTTGGGCTCCCATGACAAAAATTTTGCACATTTCGTGACAATATGACAAACCAATGGATTAATGTATATTTCGTGTGGCTTGAATCACAACAATCCGTGAGACTGGGTTGTGTTTAGTTGCTTGATTTTTTTTTTTAAGCTGCATTCAGTACCGTCACCACGAAAACATTTAGAAAAAGTATATTACCTTTTTTAGGTCTGCTAATAAGCGAGCCTTCAGAGCTGCCTTCCAGTTGACAGTAACCGTCAATCAGGTTGGCCATGTTTTCTGCCACAGCCAGGGAGGAGGTGTTTACTGCCAGAGGCTGCAAGGTTGAACATTTGAGAGATTATTCATGATTGAACTATTCTTCAGTAGATTATACAGGAAAAAGCAAATCCTTTCACTGTGCATCAGCACCCACCTACATAACCAAATTTACACCGTAAAGGTAAATTCTCACTTTCACAGCAAGGCTGTCCAAAATTCACAAGTGAATTGAAAATGACTCTTGGATGTCAATTCATTTCTTGAATTTGAGTTAAATTTTAGACTAAAGTAGTGAAAAGGATACAGAATTACAATTCAAATGTGACTGAAAGGAAGAATTAAAATGAAATTCAAATTCAATGAATTCAAAGAAATTCAAATTCATTTTTATGCATCACTTAGGTGTACAGTTTAACAAAATGTTGTTATTATGTACACCAAGGATGTAATAAAATCATCAGTGTTTATTTATTTGTCTGTCTGTCTGACTTTTAGCGGTATTACATCAAAACTACTGAACAGCTTTTGATGATTTTTTTCACCAGAGACAGATATTAGGCCATAGAAGAACCCATTAAATATTGTAGGTGATCTGGATCCGGATTCTGGATCCAGTTTCACTTTATATAGGCTTTGAAGGTTTACTGTTAGCAGGCTTACGCCAAAACTACTGCACGGATTAGGATGAAATTTCCAACACAGGTACATATTAGGCCATGGAAGGGTATACTAAATTTTGAAGGTGATCTGGATGCAGATTCTGGATCAAGTTTCACTTTATATAGGTTTTGAAGGATTACCTTAAAACACACAGATTCTTACCAAATTTCACCACAAATAGAAAATAGGGCATGGAAGACTAAATTTTAATTTTGGAGGTGATCTGGATCCTTATACGGATTATGGATCCAGATTTCACTTTCTATACATTTTGAAGGATTACGTCAAAACTACTTCATGGATTCTGACCACATTTGCACCACAGATAGATATTAGGCCATGATAGACTCCACTGAATTGTGGAGGTGATCCAGATCCAGATTCTGGATCAAGATTTCAGTTTTTATACGCTTTGAAGAATTATGTCAAAACTACTTCACGGATTCTCACCACATTTGCACCACAGATAGATATTAGGGCATGGAAGACTCCACTGAATTTTGGAGGTGATCCGGATCTGGATTCTGGATCAAGATTTCACTTTATCATTAATCAATGTTTTGTTGATGAGTTAAACCGTTTCTTCTGTAGATTTGATAAAGTGGATGATAAACAGGAATGTGATGAGATCTGTAAAAATCTTCCAACAGGAGCTCCCACAGCTATCACTGAGGATGACGTGGCTAACAGTCTTTCTAAACTGAAGCCAAACAAGGCCACTGGCCCAGATGGCCTGAAAGCCCGTCTACTCAAAGACTGTGCTCCTCAATTAAAAGGAGTCTTTTCCAGATTGTTTAATTCCCTTCTTGTCACAGGAGTGCCCAAATCTTGGAAATTCTCCATAATAAGGCCTATACCAAAAAAGCCAGGGGCAAGCAAACCTGAAGATTTTAGGCCCATTGCCATAACCTCCATATTATGTAAAACTATGGAGAGCATTTTAGTTGACGTCCTGACCACCACAGTGGTCAGTGAACTAGACCCTCTGCAGTTTGCCTATAAGAGGGACAGAGGTACTGATGATGCCGGATTGATCTTGCTGGACATGATCTCAAAGCAGCTTTCACTTGCTAAAGCATATGCTCGGGTTTTGTTTGTAGACTTCAGTGCAGCTTTTAATTCTATGAAATTACATATTCTTCTGAAAAGGCTGGCTGATTTAAATGTTGAAAAGGGCCTGATGCTCTGGATTAGAGACTTTCTGTCTTGTCGCCCTCAAAGAGTTTGTGGTAACAGTCAGGAGAGCTCATCATAAGCACTGGCTGCCCACAGGGTAGCGTTCTTTCACCTCTGCTCTTCTCTTTTTACAAACGAATTTGCAGTTAATGACACAAACTTTAAACTGATTAAATACGCGGATGACATGGCCCTAGTCGGCCTGCTACAAAAATGTGACTCCTCTGGCGAAGCCTCCTATCTCGCTCACACTAAGGCTCTTGAAGCTTGGTGTCTCAACAGCCAGTTGGAAATCAATGTGTCTAAGACAAAGGAGCTTGTTTTTCACACAAAGCAAGAACTGACTGTGCAGCCAGTTTCACTCGATGGCCAGCTTGTTGAAACGGTTGAAACTTTTAAATATCTTGGAACAGTTCTTGACAGTCACTTGAGCTTCTTTGAAAACACTGATTTTATCTTTAAGAAATGTTCACAGCGACTCAGTCTTCTCAGAAGATTGAGTTGTCTTGGTGTTAATCCGCAGATTTTAGAGCTTGTGTATTCTGCACATATTGAGAGTATTTTAACATTTCATCTTTGTGTTTGGTTTGGTCACTTGAGTTGTAAATGTAAGGACAAATTAAATAGAATTGTAAAAATGGCGGGGAAAATTGTGGGAAAACCCCAGAAGCCTTTGGCCCACATTTACACTGACAGGATGAGGAGGAAAGCTGAGAGAGTCCTGGCAGACAGCTCTCATCCTCTGTCCTGTCAGTTTGAGCTCTTGAAGTCTGGGAGGCCCTACAGAGCTCTCTGGCCAAAGGTTCTTTCAAAAAATCTTTTATACCAAATGCCGTCACCATAATGAACTCAAAAAAGTGTCCACTCCACAAATAAAACCTGAACTGCTTTACTTCTGTTTTGATTTTATTAGATCTTACTGTACGTTTTATTTATCTTATTCTATTTCTTCTTTTACTTCCATGTATTTTAAGTATCTTATTTTTGTTTTATTCGTGTGTTTGTATGAATGTTTTATGACTGTTTTTTTGTCTTTTTTGTGCTGGTGAGCCGAAGACAATTTTCCACATCGGTGGACCATAAAGAATTATTCTATTCTATTCTATTCTATATACAGTTGTATGCAAAGGTTTGGGCACCCCTGATAATTTTCATGATTTTTCTTTATAAATCACTGGTTGTCTGGATCAGAAATTTCAGTTAAATATATCATATAACAGATGAACACACTGATATTTGAGAAGTGAAATGAAGTTTCTGGTATTTACAGAAAGTGTACAATAATTATTTAAACAAAATTAGGCAGGTGCATAAATTTGGGCACTCTTGTCAGTGTACTGATTTGAATACATTTAGCACTAATTACTGGAACACAAAATTGGTTTGGAAAGCTCACTGACCCTTGACCTCCTTACATAGGTGAATCCAATCATGAGAAAGGGTATTTAAGGTGGCCATTTGCAAATGTTTCCCCTCATTGCATCTCTTCTAATGAGTGGCAACATGGTTGCCTCTAAACAGCAGATTCTTGAGAACAATGTTCAAGAATCAGTGACAAAATTGAAGTTGCACTGGGGGCTGGATCTTTTAACAAGACAATGACCCTAAACATTGCACAAAATCTACTAAGGCATTAATGCAGAGGAACAAGTACAATGTTCTGGAATGGCCATCTCAGTCCCCAGACCTGAATATTATTGAAATTCTGTGGTATGATTTTAAGCGGGCCGTCCATGCTCGGAAACCAACAAACCTGAGATGTTTTGTAAAGAAGAATGGTCCAAAATACCTTCAACCAGAATCCAGACTCTCATTGGAAGCTATAGGAAGTGTTTAGAGGCTGTTATTTCTGCAAAAGGAGGATCTACTAAATAGTGATGTATTTTTTTCTGTTGGGTGGCCAAATTTATGCACCTGCCTAATTTTGTTTAAAGAATTATTGCACACTTTCTGTAAATCCTATAAACTTCATTTCAATTCTCAAATATCACAGTGTTTGCTATATGATATACTAGCTGGGGTACCTGGCACTGCCCGGATTAACCTGTTTTAGACATAGGCCAAATGCCAATCATTTTAATCAAAACAATTGACCATTTGTTTTTGTAATGCTGATGTCTTAGAAATGTAATATTTAATGGGCTAAAGTTTGTCCAGCAGGACTATAAGAGGTGGACTCCCCAAACTAAGTGGAAATACTTGGTTAAAAGACAAACACATTTGAAGTCCTTCATGCAGACTTTTGTTTTGTAATCAAATTTATAACAAAATTACACACAAAAGATAGGTAACAGTAAATGTAAATATCAATGAATCAAAATTGAGGTAGTGGTATTTCACTGTTTTTACATTGCAATTTTACAAACATAAAATGGCTTTAAACAGCAAATGTAAATATTAGAATGGAGAAATATTTCTTCTGAAATTCACTTAATGTTTTCTGACCATTAGTTTTGAAGAGCCTCTTGATAGACAAAGTTCCTTGTCATGCCACCTGGCGAGTGGATGTACAGCTGTTCTGGGTTACCAACCCTGGAGCAGCCGGCATACAACTGGCCGTGGGAGAACACAGGCTGTGCCAGATTCAGTCCAACCACCTTAAGGGACTGTCCCACTGGACTGGGTTGTCCACCAAAGGAAATTATATTTTACAGATTCAATATAATGTTATATTGAATCAAATAACTTCTTTGGTTGAATGTATTCAGACAGGAAGGCAAACTGGGTTGTACAGGACAGTCAGGTGCTTAACAGTTGAGAACAGTTGAGAAACCACATGGTACAACACTGTATGGTTTTACATAAAAGACTATTTCTTACATAAAAGGCTATTTTGGGGGTAATTTTCAGTTCACCTTTAAAAAAAAATGGTACCAGTTTGTTCCCCATGTCATGAGGATTCAGAATACATATAGTTTTTAGGGCTACATATTATAGTTTGGGTGGGGTGGAATTAAAATTGACCACTTTCTAATTGTTGTACTCAGGCTTTCTTGATGACATCCTCAGGATGGGGGTGGGGGGGGGTGGGGGTGGGGGTGGAGGAATTAGAATTCTGACCGCATTGGAATTTTTGTACTCAGGCTTTCTTGATGACATCAAGTAGCCATAAAAGATAAATAGATAGCCAGAATAGATTAAAGCATTAAATTATTGGTTGCCCAGAACTTTTAAAAAATGGTACCAGTTTGTTCCCCATGTCATGAGGATTCAGAATATATATAGTTTTTAGGGTTACATATTATAGTTTGGGAGTTTATCCCAACAGACAGACAGACAGAATTAGCCCTTTATGTATATAGATTTAACTGAAATTGCTGATCCAAACAACCAGTGATTTATAAAGGAAAATCATTTAAATCATCAGGGGTGCACAAACTTTTACATACAACTGTAGGCTTTGAATGATTACTTCAAAACTACTTCACAGATTCGCACCAAATTTGCACCACAAATACATATTAGGGCATGGAAGATTCCACTGAATTTTCAAGGTCATCCAGATCTAGATCCAGATTCTGGATCAAGATTTCCCTTTATATAGGCTTTGAAGGATTTCTTCAACACTACTTCATGGACTGTGTTTTGTTCTGCAGATACACAAAGGCAATAATGATTTTTTTTTTTTTTTTTTTTTTTTGGTATGGATTACACCAAAAAATATATATATATATATATATTTTAAATCTTGTCTGCCAGTATTCTTAAACAGTTATGGTTATTTCTTTGAGTTTTTCCACAGTGGTCATTCCACCCCAAGTTCTTTAAGCCTCGTCTGAGGTACAATGGCACTTTTAGGTACGTACAAGCTGCTATTTTGAAGGATGATGTTACCTGTTTGGCTCCTTCTATGTGCACAGTGAGCAGAGCTCGACCTTCAGTCTCCATGCTGCAGGAAATACTGCGCACCTGAGAGAAAGTGGCCAGACAGGTGGACTACAAAAAAGCATGAGATACAGAGATAAGCAATGAAAACGAACAGAAATATGAGTTTTATAGAGTAATATTCACTAGTGTGTTGCCCGTGCGGATCCACGGGCTCTAGATTGGGTAGTGTTTATAAAATAGGTAGCTGACATTTTTCAAGGGTGGTAATAAATTAAGCAAAGCTTGTGTAATGAGTTGGAATGGTGTGATTACAGAATGTTTTTAGAACTTTAGACAAACCATTTCTAGGAGAGGAACTCAACCCTTTTATTTCCTGTTAATTATGTAATTTGTTCATGTTAATTTACTGTCTTAATGTATTTCTAAATTGTTTAGGTTCTTGTTATCATATGACTTACTGCCCCCTGCTGGAATGGCATGTGAGTCCAAAAGTAGTTAGCAACATTCATTGTTCAGTGTTGATAGTTAATATCGGTATCTTCTCCAAAAATATTAATCCTTTCAACTTTCAATTTTTGCAGCATTCATCCTTCACCCAAAACACATAAGCATACCAAACAGCAAATGTCAGCTCTCCACAGTTTCCCTGTGATCGAAGTTGCATGCACACAGGCAGCTGCTGTAAGCAGGTTCTTTTAATTTGACAAACAAAGACAGTGGCAGAAGACATTAAAAACACTACACATTTCACTCATGATACCAACATGACACAAGTCACTCATGGTGACAGCAACATGAGACTTAACTAAACTGACTAAACCAAATTAACTACAAAAACACCGTAAATCAATAACACTAACAACACTGTTAAACTAACATGAACCCCAATTACAAGATTTAAAATCTCTCAGCCCTGAACCTCCATGGTGCATTGTATAGCACAATGTCCATTGTTTAGTGGTCAGCTAAAATTGCTAATTTCTCCTAAAATATTTGTCCTATGAATGTTCCATTTTTTTTTTTTTGCAGCATTCATCCTTGGCCCAAAATACATAATTAAGCACACCAAACAGCTAGTGTCAGCTCTCTCCCATTTTTGGCAATCAAAGCCATACATACAGGCCACTGGGCTTATATAGATTACTGCGATATTCCTTACAAGATCAGCCCATTCCAGTGAGGTCCATAAGTATTTGGACAGGAGCAAAATTTTAATTGTAATTTTGCCTTTGTACACCACCACAATTAAGTTGAAATGTAATTATTATGATATGCTTCTCATATACAGTATACTTCCAGCTTTAATTTAAGGGGATAAAAAACACTGCATTAACTGTTTAGGCATTAGAGCCATTTTTATACACAGCGCCTCCATTTTCAAAGGCCATAAGTAAGTGGACAAAAGAAATATAAGGATTAATTGATACAAACCCCTTGCCCCTGACAAGTTAGGGGATGAATACATGAAAATGATTTATTACAGCCAGTTTTTTTTAAATGGAGCCCCAGATGTATTCAGCTGGATGAAAAGTGGAATACACCTGACTTGGTAATTATATGCAGGAAGTGGAAGGAGAAGAAGGAAATATGCAGTGTATGAGGTCCCAAAGAGCAGGATAAAGAATGACTGCACTAAGAAGAACTGAAAGAGAGAAAGAGAGAGAAAATAATCTCTGCTCACTTTTGCGTTCTTTTCAGTTCGTTGGCTGATGCCTTCAGGACCAATAACCAGATCTATTGTCAGATTCCATCCATGCTATGAAAACAGGAAACACACAATACAGTCATACAGGGTCATTCTGGACTGTTACATGTGGAGTCAGGACCATATGTATCTGGACATTGATGGGATTATTTTACTTATTTAGTTTGCTGCTGAACACCACATGGAGTTGAAATTAAATGATCAAGAAATGCCTGTATTGTCGACCATTCTCTTTAAAGGGTTTAACATAAATGTCACATAAAGTATTTAGCAATTATGGCCATTTATTGCATAGTTCCTTTCAGAGTTCATAAGTAATTGCAAAAGTTATTCACACAGCTATTGTTTATAAAAATTACCATTTTTACAGCCAGCTGTCTTTTGACTAGTCAGGGGATGGATTTATGAGCATTTCCAATTCACTGAATATGCTTTGGACTTCATTTATAGTAATTCTTAAGAAATACAAACAATGTAGAATACAGTTCTCAAAAACTGATGAAGAAGGAAACTGAGCCAAGCCACAAGACAAGATAACTTTGAAGGAGTTGTAAACTTCTGTATCTCTGATCAGAGATGTGCACAGTGCAGCTTTAGTCTGTTGCATCACCAGTTATACAGCTTGATGGAGTGGCATAGAGAAGGATTTTCTTCAAAAGATGCATTATTTTAAGTGTAATATACTAGAAAGCAAGCATAGAAGGCACTCAAGCCTAGACATGATCTGTTGTCTTGTATGAAAATCCACTCGTATTATGACCGTGGCAAGAATATATAATCTGCAGAAAACAATGAGCACTCCAAATATTATTTTGTTGGCAGTGTTGTGTGGGCCGCTGAAGAGGAGGTACTGCTGGCCCACCACCACCAGAGGGCGCCCTGCCTGGAGTGCGGGCTCCAGGCACCAGAGGGCGCTACCGCATCATGGGAGTAATCTGGGTGACAGCTGTCACCCATCACCAAACACAGCTGTTTCTACTCAGCACCGAGGTATATCAGGAGGACGGCGTCTCCACCTCAGTGCCGAGATATCGCCTAAGACCAAGGTAACATTCTCTGCAGCATATTCTGTGATTGACAAACTTGTTAAACCTTTCAGGACTGGTGACTACTGAGACCCTCCTTCTTTGGATAAGTACTCACCTTCCTGCTGAACTTTGCCAAGAGGTGGAGGCGGCTTCTCCCCTCTCTGTACTGGGTGCGTTCATCCACTCCTGTGTGTTCTTGCTCTCTCCTGCCAGCAGTACCGGATCCGACGAGCGGAGGCAGTGGCCACCTGGGAATTCGGGACTTGGCGGTTCCGGTATTTCCAGGGTTCGGTGGCAGTGGAGATCTGGGTGGTTCCGGTTCGACTGAGACGGACGTCTCCTATCTTCGAGCCTGCCCACACGACACCAGCGGATTCGACCCTAAACATTGTGTTTGTTATACTACTCGTGCTTGTTTCAGTAGTAAATCTTGTTTTTTACTTCCTCCATTGTCCATTTATTGCGCCCCCTGTTGTGGGTCCGTGTTCCTACACTTTCACAACAGGATATCTCGGCCAGCGTCATGGATCCCGAGGGGCGTCAACCGGCTGTTGAACGGTCAATGGAAGACCAAGGCGCGGCGGAGGCTTCGGGAGGGGTAATCGGTGAGTTGCAGCGGATCCTCACCGCCTTCACCTCTCGGATCGATTTAATGACCGAGCAGTACGTTCTCCTAAACCGCAGGGTGGAGGCTCTCGCCGCACAAGTGGAGGCGCGCCCTTCGGGCGCCGCTGCGGCTCTCCCTCCCGAGGACCCTGCGCGCGAAAGTGACGTTCCACTGGTCGTTCAACGGTCCCTTCCTCCGTCCCCAGAAGCATACATAAGCCCTCCAGAGCCGTACGGAGGCTGTGTGGAGACGTGCACGGACTTTCTTATGCAGTGTTCGCTCGTCTTCGCACAGCGTCCCGTGATGTACGCGACTGATGCTAGCAAAGTAGCTTATGTAATAAATCTGCTTCGCGGGGAGGCACGCGCTTGGGCTACAGCGCTCTGGGAGCAGCACTCGCGGCTCCTTCATACATACGATGGGTTTGTACGGGAGCTCAGAACAGTGTTCGACCATCCCAACAGAGGAGAGTCCGCTTCAACCGCACTACTGTCAATAAGACAGGGGCGTCGGAGCGCAGCTGCCTATGCAGTCGCCTTCCGCATCGCGGCGGCGAGATCCGGCTGGAATAGCACTGCCCTCCGCGCTGCCTTTGTAAACGGACTGTCACTGGTCCTAAAAGAGCACCTGGTGGCTAAGGACGAACCGCGGGATTTAGATGGGCTCATCGATCTAGTCATACGACTCGACAACCGGTTAGAAGAACGCCGCCGGGAAGGAGGCGAAGGGCGTGGCCAGGCACGCGTCGTCCCTCTCCCTTCCGGGTCCGATCGAGCTCCGCCCTCCCCACGCTCCTCTGTTCCTGCGCTCCGTGGGGTCACAGCTCCCCCTACTGACGAAGCTAGGGACACGAGTAGGGCAACATTTAGGGCACCAGATGCACAGAGGAGATGGACCCACGGAGCGTGTCTTGTTTGTGGTTCAATAGAGCACCATGTGAGAGACTGCCCCGAGCGGTCAAACGCCAAACGCCCGCCCCTAGAGACTGGGCCAGGGGTGGGTCAAAACATTCACGTGGGACACACCCACATTGCTACACGACTCCCAGTCACGATCCTGTTTGAGGATTCAACCCTGAAGGCCCCAGCACTGGTGGACACGGGCTCTGAGGGGAATCTGCTTGACAGTAGATGGGCCAGGGAGATAGGGCTCCCTCTGGTGGCTCTTACCTCGCCTGTGCAGGTTCGGGCGCTAGATGGCTCCCTACTCCCACCAATCACGCATAAGACACCCCCAGTAACTCTGGTGGTGTCAGGTAACCACCGGGAGGTGATCGAGTTCTTTGTGACTCAGGCCACCTCCCGTGTGGTTTTGGGTTTTCCCTGGATGCTAAAGCACAATCCCCGGATCGATTGGCCGTCCGGGGTAGTGGTTCAGTGGAGCGAAACCTGCCATCGGGAGTGTCTAGGTTCCTCGGTTCCTCCCGGCTCCCAAGCTAAGGAGGAGGTCCGAGTCCCGCCCAATCTGAAGGCGGTGCCGGCGGAGTACCATGACCTCGCTGACGTGTTCAGCAAGGATCTGGCTCTCACGCTTCCTCCCCACCGCCCGTATGATTGTGCCATTGATTTGGTTCCAGGCAGTGAGTTCCCGTCCAGTAGGCTGTACAACCTCTCACGGCCGGAACGCGAATCGATGGAGACCTACATCCGGGACTCATTAGCTGCCGGATTGATCCGTAATTCCACCTCACCGATGGGCGCAGGTTTCTTTTTTGTGGGTAAAAAAGATGGCGGGCTTCGTCCATGCATTGATTACAGGGGGTTGAACGAGATCACGGTTCGCAACCGATACCCGTTGCCCTTGTTGGATTCAGTGTTCACTCCCTTGCATGGAGCCAAAATCTTCACCAAGCTGGATCTTAGAAATGCGTATCATTTGGTTCGGATTCGGAAGGGAGACGAATGGAAGACGGCATTTAACACCCCCTTAGGTCATTTTGAGTACCTGGTCATGCCGTTCGGTCTCACTAATGCTCCCGCGACTTTTCAAGCGTTGGTAAACGATGTCTTGCGGGACTTCCTGCACCGGTTCGTCTTCGTATATCTAGACGATATACTCATCTTTTCCCCGGATCCTGAGACTCATGTCCGGCATGTCCGTCAGGTTCTGCAGCGGTTGTTGGAGAACCGTCTGTTTGTGAAGGGCGAGAAGTGTGAGTTCCACCGCACTTCTTTGTCCTTCCTGGGGTTTATCATCTCCTCCAACTCCGTCGCCCCGGACCCGGCCAAGGTTGCGGCGGTGAGAGATTGGCCCCAACCAACAAGCCGTAGGAAGCTGCAACAGTTCCTCGGTTTTGCTAATTTCTATAGGAGGTTCATTAAGGGCTACAGTCAGGTAGTTAGCCCCCTGACAGCCCTGACCTCTCCCAAAGTTCCCTTCACCTGGTCGGACCGGTGCGAGGCCGCGTTCAAGGAGTTGAAACGGCGCTTCTCGTCTGCACCAGTTCTGGTGCAGCCCGATCCTAGCCGCCAGTTAGTGGTTGAAGTGGACGCCTCGGACTCAGGGATAGGAGCGGTGCTCTCCCAGAGCGGGAAGACCGATAAGGTCCTTCACCCGTGTGCCTATTTTTCTCGCAGGTTGACCCCCGCTGAACGGAATTATGACGTCGGCAATCGGGAACTCCTTGCTGTGAAAGAGGCCCTCGAAGAGTGGAGACATCTGTTGGAGGGAACAGCCGTGCCATTCACGGTTTTCACTGACCATCGGAACCTGGAGTACATCAGAACCGCCAAGCGTCTGAACCCCAGGCAAGCCCGCTGGTCACTGTTCTTTGGCCGTTTTGACTTCCGGATTACCTACCGCCCCGGGACCAAGAATCAGAGATCGGATGCGTTGTCCCGGGTGCACGAAGATGAGGTCAAAACGGAACCGTCGGATCCCCCGGATCCCATCATCCCGGAGTCCGCTATCGTGGCCGCCCTCACCTGGGACGTGGAGAAGACCGTCCGGGAGGCCCTGACCCGTGTCCCGGACCCCGGAAACGGACCAAAAAACAGACTGTACGTCCCACCAGAAGCTAGGGCCGCAGTCCTGGACTTCTGTCACGGTTCTAAGCTCTCCTGTCACCCAGGGGTGCGAAGGACCGTGGCAGTCGTCCGGCAACGCTTCTGGTGGGCATCCCTGGAGACCGACGTCCGGGACTACGTCCAGGCCTGTACCACCTGCGCCAGGGGCAAGGCCGATCATAGAAAGACCTCAGGGCAACTACAACCATTGCCTGTGCCTCATCGCCCCTGGTCCCACATCGGCCTGGATTTCGTCACGGGTCTCCCGCCGTCCCAGGGAAACACTGTCATCTTCACGATAGTGGACCGTTTCTCCAAGGCGGCCCACTTCGTGGCCCTCCCGAAGCTCCCTACGGCCCAGGAGACAGCGGACCTCCTGGTCCACCACGTCGTCCGTCTGCATGGCATACCATCAGACATCGTCTCCGATCGCGGTCCCCAGTTCACCTCGCATGTCTGGAGGAGCTTCTGCCGGGAACTGGGGGCCACGGTCAGCCTCTCGTCTGGGTACCATCCCCAGACCAACGGGCATGCAGAGCGGGCGAATCAAGAACTGGAGCAGACACTTCGCTGTGTGACAGCCGCGCACCCGACGGCCTGGAGTACCCACCTGGCCTGGATCGAGTACGCCCACAACAGTCAAGTGTCATCAGCCACCGGCCTCTCCCCGTTTGAGGTGTGCTTGGGGTATCAGCCCCCCTTGTTTCCAGTGGTTGAGGGAGAGGTCGGTGTGCCCTCGGTCCAGGCCCACCTACGGAAGTGCCGTCGGGTGTGGCGGGCCGCCCGCTCTGCCTTGTTGCAGGCCCGGACGAGGGCGAAGAAACATGCAGACCGGCGACGAGTCCCGGCCCCCAAGTATCGTCCTGGGCAGGAGGTCTGGTTGTCCACCAAGGACATTCCCCTACAGGTTGACTCACCTAAACTGCAAGAACGATACATCGGACCGTATAAAATCCTCAAGGTCATCAACCCCGCCGCAGTGAGGCTCCAGCTTCCGACCTCACTGCGGATCCATCCAGTTTTCCATGTTTCCCGGATCAAGCCTCTTCACACCTCACCCCTCTGCACCCCGGGTCCGACACCGCCTCCTGCCCGGATCATCGACGGAGCACCGGCTTGGACTGTCCGCCGGCTCCTTGACGTCCGTCGGATGGGCCGGGGTTTTCAGTATCTGGTGGACTGGGAGGGGTACGGCCCCGAGGAGCGCTCCTGGGTGAAGAAGGGCTTCATCCTGGACCTGGCCCTCCTGGCCGACTTCTACCGACGCCATCCGGACAAGCCCGGTCGTGCGCCAGGAGGCGCCCGTTGAGGGGGGGGTCCTGTTGTGTGGGCCGCTGAAGAGGAGGTACTGCTGGCCCACCACCACCAGAGGGCGCCCTGCCTGGAGTGCGGGCTCCAGGCACCAGAGGGCGCTACCGCATCATGGGAGTAATCTGGGTGACAGCTGTCACCCATCACCAAACACAGCTGTTTCTACTCAGCACCGAGGTATATCAGGAGGACGGCGTCTCCACCTCAGTGCCGAGATATCGCCTAAGACCAAGGTAACATTCTCTGCAGCATATTCTGTGATTGACAAACTTGTTAAACCTTTCAGGACTGGTGACTACTGAGACCCTCCTTCTTTGGATAAGTACTCACCTTCCTGCTGAACTTTGCCAAGAGGTGGAGGCGGCTTCTCCCCTCTCTGTACTGGGTGCGTTCATCCACTCCTGTGTGTTCTTGCTCTCTCCTGCCAGCAGTACCGGATCCGACGAGCGGAGGCAGTGGCCACCTGGGAATTCGGGACTTGGCGGTTCCGGTATTTCCAGGGTTCGGTGGCAGTGGAGATCTGGGTGGTTCCGGTTCGACTGAGACGGACGTCTCCTATCTTCGAGCCTGCCCACACGACACCAGCGGATTCGACCCTAAACATTGTGTTTGTTATACTACTCGTGCTTGTTTCAGTAGTAAATCTTGTTTTTTACTTCCTCCATTGTCCATTCATTGCGCCCCCTGTTGTGGGTCCGTGTTCCTACACTTTCACAACAGGCAGGCTTTGTTTTGCATCATGAGTACAGCAGAATGTCGACATATGAAGAGCTAAATACTAACTTTCAAGTGGCAGGCGAAGCTCTCCTGTGTATAGCTGTAGCACTGGGCCAGCGTAGTGAAGAACTTCATCATGCACTGGTCCTGGTTCAAAGTGGAATAGCCCTGGAATGTCTGCTGGACCAGCCGACGAAACTGCTTAGGCTGACAAAAAGCAAATGAGTCAAAAGATCTAAAAGAAAACACAACCACGGTCACACAGGTGTTACTGCTGTCTACCTTCATGCTTTCCATCAGCTCTCTGGGAAAAAACAGGTGGAGACCCACATCCTTCCTAAAAGAGGAAAGTTAGATCATCACAAAACAACCCCAGGGTTTTAAACATGATCATATCAGAGCCAGAAAAACAAACAAACAAAAAATGAAAAACTAAGGACACAGCTGATAACATTTAACATTTTGAGGGGAAGTGTTGGTCTAATGGTTAAGCGTTGGGCTTTGGACCAGAGGATCCTCGGTTCAAATCCCAGCTTGACCGGAAAAATCAGTAAGGGCCCTTGGGCAAGGTCCTTAATCCTCTAGTTCAGGGGTAGGCAACCTGTTCCAGAAAGAGCCATGAGGGTGCAGGTTTTCTTTGCAGCCACTGACTCCACCAGGTGATTTCACTGATTAACTGATTCCATCTGCTCAAAGTGATATTAATCAGTAAAATCACCTGGTGGAGTCAGTGGCTGCAAAGAAAACCTGCACCCTCATGGCTCTTTCTGGAACAGGTTGCCTACCCCTGCTCTAGTTGCTCCCGGTGTGTAGTGGGCACCTTGTATGGCAGCACCCTCACATCGGGGTGAATGTGAGGCATTGATGTGTAAAGCGTTTTGAGTGTCTGATGCAGATAGAAAAGTGCTATATAAATGCAGTCCATTTAATGGTGCTATGGATTATTTTCTGCCATTAGCTGTCACATTACATCAGACTTCAGGATGTAAGCAAAACTTCCCTCCTCAGCCATTCCTCTTCACATCTGATTCATTGGGCAGAATAATGGCAGTTGAAGCATTTCAATAGGTCTAATAGCCCTCACATTGGGAAAAGCCAGACATGTGGATTCTAGTGCAAACACACTCTTGGTTCGGGGCATTTTTTAGTCTTTTAATGTGACTTTTGGGCATATGTCTGGAAAGTTGCTGCAGTATGTCATTTTGAAAAAAACTAAAGCAGTATGCTATAAATGGTAGAAATGTGTGGAGTGACAATGGTTTTTCAGGGCAAGGCTCCACATGCGCAGCCAAAATGAACATATGAACAATGGATAGACAAACTATACTCAACAAAAATATAAACGCAACACTTTTGTTTTTGCTCCCATTTTGTATGAGATGAACTCAAAGATCTAAAACTTTTTCCACATACACAATATCACCATTTCCCTCAAATATTGTTCACAAACCAGTCTAAATCTGTGATAGTGAGCACTTCTCCTTTGCTGAGATAAACCATCCCACCTCACAGGTGTGCCATATCAAGATGCTGATTAGACACCATGATTAGTGCACAGGTGTGCCTTAGACTGGCCACAATAAAAGGCCACTCTGAAAGGTGCAGTTTTATCACACAGCACAATGCCACAAATGTCGCAAGATTTGAGGGAGCGTGCAATTGGCATGCTGACAGCAGGAATGTCAACCAGAGCTGTTGCTCGTGTATTGAATGTTCATTTCTCTACCATAAACTGTCTCCAAAGGCGTTTCAGAGAATTTGGCAGTACATCCAACCAGCCTCACAACCTCATCTGCATGCTCATCATCCTCATCGGAGTCTCGACCTGACTCCAGTTCGTCGTCGTAACCGACTTGAGTGGGCAAATGCTCACATTCTCTGGCATTTGGCACGTTGGAGAGGTGTTCTCTTCACGGATGAATCCCGGTTCACACTGTTCAGGGCAGATGGCAGACAGCGTGTGTGGCGTCGTGTGGGTGAGCGGTTTTCTGATGTCAATGTTGTGGATCGAGTGGCCCATGGTGGCGGTGGGGTTATGGTATGGGCAGGCGTCTGTTATGGATGAAGAACACAGGTGCATTTTATTGATGGCATTTTGAATGCACAGAGATACCGTGACGAGATCATGAGGCCCATTGTTGTGTCATACATCCAAGAACATCACCTCATGTTGCAGCAGGATAATGCATGGCCCCATGTTGCAAGGATCTGTACACAATTCTTGGAAGCTGAAAATGTCCCAGTTCTTGCATGGCCGGCATACTCACCGGACATGTCACCCATTGAGCATGTTTGGGATGCTCTGGACCGGCGTATACGACAGCGTGTACCAGTTCCTGCCAATATCCAGCAACTTCGCACAGCCATTGAACAGCAGTGGACCAACATTCCACAGGCCACAATTGACAACCTGATCAACTCTATGCGAAGGAGATGTGTTTCACTGCATGAGGCAAATGGTGGTCACACCAGATACTGACTGGTATCCCCCCCAAAAAAAACAAAACTGCACCTTTCAGAGTGGCCTTTTGTTGTGGGCAGTCTAAGGCACACCTGTGCACTAATCATGGTGTCTAATCAGCATCTTGATATGGCACACCTGTGAGGTGGGATGGATTATCTCAGCAAAGGAGAAGTGCTCACTATCACAGATTTAGACTGGTTTGTGAACAATATTTGAGGGAAATGGTGATATTGTGTATGTGGAAAAAGTTTTAGATCTTTGAGTTCATCTCATACAAAATAGGAGCAAAACCAAAAGTGTTGCGTTTATATTTTTGTTGAGAGGGAGTGCTGATTCATTGTCTGCACAGGATGCCGTTAAGCCACTAAATAGTTACACAGAAAATAGTTGCTGGTAGCTATATTAATGTTTAAAGTGCAATTCATAACACTTAACAACTCAGTTTGCAACATCTGCCATTTTTGGTGGCACAAATGCAAACTTATCTTAAAGCAATTCTGAGAAGAAAAGGCAATATTATGCAAGTGACACTTCACTAAATGAAAATTAATTAACAGAAAGAAAATGTATAATTATTTATTTAAACTGAAATTAATTCAAAGTATTTGTATTTTTGGTTGATGTTACTTCAAGGTGACTAGCCAAACACTGTAAGAGTTGTTCACATTTCCCATGTCCTTAGATATGACATATTTCAAAATGGTTGTTTCCATGCACTCCAAAACTTTTGTTTTTGTTTTCTTTTTGTTGTTGTTGTCCCCCTTTAGTGTTTCTGGTTCAATTTGTATAATCAGTGAGTAGCTTGAGTAGGATTGTTAAACCTACAGAGATGAAAAAAGACTGGAGTAGACATCAAGCTTCTTTCCTCATTATTTTTGTCCACAACTCAAGCCAGTATCTGTCAGATACATTTATTGCAGAATACCTGCCATCTTGTGGCTGTGGCAAATACTTCAAAAATCCAAACCACAGTTACATCAAGATATTTGACAGAAATTCAAGAACAAACATAACAGGATACCATTACTGAACTAAAAATTGCAAAAGATTGGGGTGTTTGTGGAACTGCATGCATCAGGATGTTTCTATAACTGTTATAACTGATGCTGCATTTGTAAAGAACGGCAGCATGGTGGCCATAGGGGACCATATATATGGGATAATTGGTGGCCACAAAGTAACTTTTTGCACCCATTCCACATAAAATGGAAAACGGCGTTACATGCTTCAAATACAAGTGAATTGTCTTGCAAATACTTTGTATTATTACTGCAATTTATAATTTTTTTATAAATGTATTAATTTATACATTTTATAAATTTATAAATGTATAATTTATCATTTTAAAAGTTTTTGATATTTAAAATGTTTTATACATTTGATATTCAGCACTTTACAAAGTTTTCTAGTACCTAGATTTTTTTTTATAAAAATGAAATTCGATTTCATTGGTTGTCTGGATCAGAAATTTCAGTTAAATATATCATATAGCAGATGAACACACTGATATTTGAGAAGTGAAATGAAGTTTCTAGTACAGAAAGCATGCAATAATTATTGAAACAAAATTGGGCAGGTGCATAAATTTGGGCGTATGCCCACCCCTTATATACATACAAACATACATATATAATCATTACCAACCCCCAGAGCAAGCACACAGGCGACAGTGGTAAGGAAAAACTCCCTCCGATGTATTGAGGAAGAAACCTCAAGCAAACCAGACTCTAAGGGGTGACCCTCTGCTTGGGCCATGCTACAAACACATTTAACACAACACAAACTCAAGTCCCGTCATCATAAACGTCTCTAGTGTAGATACATACATATATACACAATACACACATACCTACATACATATGCAATGCGTGTGATTTTATACTACATATTTACAAGATAGAAAAACAAAGTGCACACAACTAAACAATGATCAACAAAACACCCTAACCCTCAACACCCTTCCTTCTCCTTATACCTAGAAAAAACTATGTAGCTATACCGCTGCTTAAACTGGTTCATGCTTGGACATTGCTTGAGCTCCACCCTCAATCTGTTCCACATCCTCACTCCACAAACAGAAATACAAAAACCTTTTAATGTTGTACGTGCCCACTGATGTTTTAAGTTAAACTCCCCCCTCAGATTATAATCCCATACTCTATTAAAGAACATGTTTTTAATATTTCCAGGAAGTAAATTGTTTATTGCTTTATACATGATTTGTACTGATTGAAAATGAACCAGATCAGTAAATTTTAAAATTTTTGATTTTAAAAATAGTGAATTTGTGTGGTTCTATAACCAGCATTATGAATTATTCTTATAGCTCTTTTCTGCAGTATGAATAATGGTTGTGTTGTACATTTACAATTATTGCCCCAGACGTCTGCACAGTAATGTAAATATGATAAGATCAGTGAGTAATAGAGAATGCGGAGTGAGTTGTGGTCCAGAATGTATTTAACTTTGTTCAGAACTGAAATGCTTCTTGACAGTTTGCTCTGTATATGTTTTATATGAGATTTCCAATTTATTTTATCATCAATTATCACCCCAAGAAACTTAGTTTCATATACTCTTTCAATATCCCCCTGTACTTGTAACTGTACTTGTATGTCTTTATTACAATTGCCAAATAACATATATTTTGTTTTACTTAAGTTTAATGATAATTTATTTCTGTCAAACCACATTTTCATCTTTCCCATTTCTGTAGTGATGTTCCTTAGTAGTTTCTGCAAATCCCCCCCAGAACAAAAAATACTTGTGTCATCTGCAAATAATACTAATTTTAATATCTTGGACACATTAAAAATATCATTTATATAAAGTAAAAAGAGTTTCGGACCCAATACTGACCCCTGTGGGACACCACAAGCAATGTCCAAGCAACTTCACAAATTATTTTCTGTTACTCAAATAACTTCTCACCCAGTGCAACACTATTCCCCTGATCCCATACCGTTCAAGTTTATTGATTAATATATCATGATTGATTGTGTCTAAAGCTTTTTTAAGGCCTATGAATATTCCATCTGAATGTAATTTTTGATCTATGGCATTTGTAATCTCCTCAACTGATTCTATTAATGCCAGTGATGTTGAACTATTTGCTCTAAATCCATACTGACTGTCAATAACTAATTTATGTTTGTTTATGAATTTATCTAATCTATTGTTGAATAATTTTTCTAATATTTTGGAAAATTGTGGAAGCAAAGAAACAGGCCTATAATTTGTGAAGTGGTGTCTATCCCCAGTCTTATACAGCGGTACAACTTTGGCTATTTTCATTTCACTGGGAAATTTACCAGTTTGAAATGACAAATTACAAATATATGTTAATGGTTCTGAAATCCCTTCAATGACCTGTTTTACAACATCATGTCAGTTTCATTTAAATCAGTAGATGTTTTGTATTTGCAATTGTTAACAATATCTATGATTTCTTTTTCTTCCACTGCTGTGATGAACATTGAACAGGGATTCCTCTCTATAAGATTATCATTCCAGTCCTCAGATAACAATGAATCAGGAATCTTTTCTGCCAAGTTAGGTCCAACATTTACAAAAAATTATTAAAGCCATTAACCACCTCATCCATATTCTCTTTTCTGATATTGTTATCAATGAAATATTGAGGATAGCTCTGCTGTTTTGTACCATTTTTAATAATGCTATTTAATATATCCCATATTCCTTTGATATTATTTTTGTTATTATATAATATCTTACTATAGTATTCCTTCCTACATACCCTTATAATATTAGTTAACTTATTTTTATATTTCTTATATCTATTTTCTGCCTCCTTAGTCATTAGTTTTATGAATTCTTTATATAGAGTATTTTTCTTTTTACATGCATTTTGTAATCCTTTCGTCAACCATGGCCAATCTTTGAATTTTTGTTTTCTACCGTATTGTTTTATTGGACAATTTTTTTCATATAGTGATGTAAATATTTCTAAAAATGCTCCATATGCTCTATCAACATCACCTTGTATACCTCTTCCCAGTTTTGCACCCGTAAATCATACTTCAGTGTATTCATCTTTTCCTGTCTTCGCTCTCGCCTGTATTTTAGTTTTTCCTCTGGCTGATTCCTCCAGTGGTTTCTATTATAAACAATGAAAACTGGTAAGTGGTCACGGATGTCATTGATTAGTAATCCACTCACTGTATTGTTTTCAATATCATTGGTGAATATACGTATTATTGATTAAGGTGGCACAATGGGATGAAATTCTACTTGGCCTAGTGATTTTTGGATATAAACTCATGCTGTACATTGTATTGATAAATTCATCTGTTATTTTATGCCTGTTTGGATTAAGCAGATCAATATTTAAGTCACCACAAATGAAGACAACTTTTTGATTGGTTTTTGAGAACATTTCTCCCATCCAGTCAGTGAATGCTTCAACACTAGAACCTGGTGCGCTATATATACAGCTGACTATTACATTTTTATTTTTTCCTTCACATATTTCAATAGTTATACATTCTAATAAGTTATCAATCACAACTGTCATACAAGTATTTTCTACTATTTATAATCCATGTTCTTATTCACATACACAGCCACTCCTCCTCCACTCTTATTCTTTCTGTTTACACAGTTAAATTCATATTCATCGAGTTCAAAATCCATTCCTTTATCTGCGTTGATCCACGTTTCTGATATAGCAATTATATTGAACGTTTTTTTAAATTGACTTAAATATTCCTTGATGTTATTAAATTTTGCATACAGACTTCTGCTGTTGAAATGAATTATTGATAATTTATTCTCTGTTTTAATGGGCTGATTGAACTGTTCATCTGTGTAATAGCAACAACTGTCATTGATGTTTGAGAAAAAATTATTGTCAGGATCTATATCATGCTCCAAGTCCATTAAATTATGATCCGTGTATTTAAATGTTGTCAATTCGTTTTTCATTATCAACAATTCTTTGAATTCTATTCCTCTTGTCTCCAGATGTAGATGATGTAGATGAATAAGTTCTTCCAGTCTGCGTCATGGTGTTGCGTTATGTTTGAGTCATCATACCGTATTATCCGTATTTGTCCAGTTCCTCCATGTTCCTGATTACCATAACTTTGGCTTGCTCTGGAGTCCCGTTCAATTTGATTAATATTTTACAGTTTGATGTCCATGTATGCTGAATTTTTCCCTGTTTTTTTAAGAGGCGAGCTTTCCTGGCAATGTCTGCGTTTTGTTTGGTCAGATGTTCATTGATGAATACGTTCGATCCTTTCAGTTTTCTTCCTTGTTTTAACAGTGCGATTTTATGTTTTCTGTTGATGAACTTCATGATAATAGCTCGTTTATCACTGTCATCTCTCCGGGGCAGAGGGTGGCACACTTCAATATTATTGAAATCCAATTCCTTTGGATTGTAGGAAGTCAGCCACCTGTTGTTCCACAGAGCTAACATCCTGCTCACTGGGCTCCCCCCCGCTGTCGGCAGTCACCACCCATGCGTATGACCAGGGTTTGATACGGAGCCCGGTGATAATGACGTCATTCATCCTGGTGTATTGTTCTAACTCCGCGACACAGTTCTCCAGGTGCACCAGACGCTGATCCTTCTCAGCGTTCTGGATCCGGAGAGCCTTTACCTCCTCCACCAGGTCCATGATGGATTTCTGCTGCATTTTTACAACAGAAATCTCCTCAGACAAAAAGTTCAGAGACTTCTTGATGTCATCTCCCTCCTCCGCCGTCAGTGCCTTCTTCGGACCCATAGCCAGGTGAGCTCGCGCTGGCGGCTCGACGCCTCGGTGAGTCCACGCTGGTGGCTCCGCGTTGATGGTTCCGCGCTTCTCGTGGGCCTGTTTGGTGAACTCCGGTGCTGCTGCAGACTGACCTGGGTCTCCGACGGCGACGAGGGCTGGGCTGGGAATCTGGCTCCACCGCGGGGCTTGGTTTACGGCCTCTGAGGAAATGCGGGCCTGAATGGATTTGTGACGCTGCCACAAGGCTGAACTGCACCTCCGATGCTGCCGCAGTGCTCTCGCGTGCCTGGGCTGCTTGGCTACCAAGGAACTGCGGGCCGAGATGGAACTGCGATGCTGCCGTGAACTGGGATGGCAGACTCTGGTGAGGCCGCTTGTTGTTTACTGTCCGCTTGTTTACTGTAACGTCTATTTAAACACTATTTACACCCAAACATTCACGTCCACTCAAATTACCACTACTCCGATGTTTCAGTTTCTGGTGTTATTTGGCACCAAAATCATCACTGACTGCGCATGCCAAGAGATGGATGGAAAATTTAGCCACCTGTTTCCCCTCTTTGACACTCTTATAATGAGTGAAAACGTATTGAGCCTCTAAACAACTCTCAAATGACCTGAAAACAAAGATTGTTCAACATCATGGTTTAGGGGAAGGATACAAAAAAACTATCTCAGACATTTCAGTTGTCAGTTTCCACTGTGAGGAACATAGTGAGGAAATGGAAGGCTGCAGGCACAGTACTAGTTAAGGCCCGAAGTGGCAGGCCAAGAAAAATCTCAGATAAGCTGAAGCAAGGGATTGTGAGAACAGTCATAGTCAACCCACAGCCCTGCTCCAAAGACCTACAACATGATCTTGCTGCAGATAGTGTCTCTGTGCATCATTCAGCTATACAGTGCACTTTGCACAAAGAGATACTGTATGATGCTGTAATGTAGAGGAAGCCTTTTCTGTGTACATGCCACAACAGAGTCACTTGAGGTATGCTAAAGCACATTTGGACAAGCCAGCTTCATTTTGGAATAAGGTACTGTGGACTGATTAAACTAAAATTGAGTTATTTGGACCTAACAAGGGGTGGAAAAAGAACACGGCATTCCAAGAAAAACACTTGCTACCTACAGTTTCAACAAGACAACAACCCTAAACACTGCTCAAAATCTACTAAGACATTCATGCAGAGGAATAATTACAACATTCTGAAATGGCCATCTCAGTTCCCAGACCTGAATATTATTGAAAATGACATGTTTTGTAAAGAAGAATGGTCCAAAATACCTTCAACCAGAATCCAAACTTTCATTGGAAGCTATAGGAAGTGTTTAGAGGCTGTTATTTCTGCAAAAGGAGGATCTACTAAATATTGATGTATTTTTTCTGTTGGGGTGTCCAAATTTATGCACCTGCCTAATTTTGTTTAAAGAATTATTGCACACTTTCTGTAAATCATATAAACTTCATTTCACTTCTCAGATAGCACTGTGTTTTTCTGCTATATGATATATTTAACTGAAATTACTGATCCAAACAATCACTGATTTATAAAGGAAAATCATGGAAATCATCAGGGGTGCCCAACTTTTACATACAACTGTATGTGTGTGCGCACGCACGTGTGTATAAGCTGTTTGGCGGCTCTTCAGGATTTTAAAAAGTTTAAGATCAAATGTGGCTAAAACTTTTGCAAAGTACTGTTTTTAGTGTTTTCTGAGGGTCAATAACTGCAGTACTATTTCTGTGGATTTCTCAACACTGTATAACAACTGAGCTAAATAACTGTAATGAACTGAAACACATACAACTTACTCTAAGAGTTCAAAGTTGGACTTTTTCTCCAATCCATTCGGATTCATGTCTTTGTAGAATCTCCTGCGGAAACAGTAAGTGCCAAAAACTCTGAGGCTATAAATAACCCAACAGAGTTAGGGTATCCACAAAGACTGCAAAATTACAAGAAAAATGTCAAGTGTCTCTGTGTGCCACTTGTGCAGTACCTAATTTCCAGGCAGCCAAGCTGTAGGGCCATCCCATCACTGACCTTTAAGGCATACTGCTGCATGTAGTCACTTCGTACCTGTGGATACACCCACAGACACACACCGTCAGTGTCAAGACAGCCACACTGACCAGAGTTTGTGCCACAGTCTGAAGCCAATCCTGATTATATATCAGTAAGTAAATTATCTTGAAGCTGCAAAACCCTAAAACTCTTAACTGGTTGGAAAAAGATAAACTATTAAAAGCAGTACTGACCTGCTGATAAAAGTAGAGCATAGTGGTTCTGTCGTCTTTTAATTTTTCCATAAAATCTGCTGGGATGTATCTGATCCTCAGGTCATATCTGGACAAACAAGCATTACAGTTACAGGTTTGCAGTTTTTTTTAAATGTTTGTCACCTTGGTTTTGATCACTCCATAAATATGTGATTGGCACACCTTTAGTGGTATTTCTGTGTTACTTGTAAAGCAAACTATAATAAAACTAAATACAACAATTACTGCAAATACAAGTCATCACATTTCCAGCACGTTTTCTTGAGGTGAGTCAGGGGACATAAACATGAACATTCCAAGTTATTAAATATGTCTTGGACTTTGTTTCTAATCAATCATTAACAAATGCAAACAGTATGGTACTGTATGGTAAATCTGTGTGCAGTACACAAAAAAATTGAATGATCAAGCAAGAAGAAGACTATTGAGGGAAACCACCAAGACACCTGAAAGAGTCATTGGTTTCTGTAATTGTTTGGAGAAACTACAAAGTGCAACATTTGTCTGTTTCATCACCAGTTGTACAGCTTCATGGTGGAGTGGAACACAAGGATTTTTATGAAAGAAAACAGATCAGATTTAAGCTTGAGTCTTCCACACACCTACTGGTAAATTAGTTGAAAAGCATATTTTTTCAGAAATCAGAGATCCTTGTCTATACTACATATATTGAAGTGACAGATAGGCAGTGTTAAAATAATAGCTTCAGTTCTTAACTTCGCTATCTCATGGGGTGGTGATACATAACTACATGTAATTTGTGTCAATATTCTGTAGGATTACATTTAAAGTGTATGACCCCATGTCAGACAGTCTGGAAAATAGGGGGCAGAGTGATTCTTACATTACTTTGACTACTATACACTGCAGATGTTACAAGTAGGAAAGTGTGAAAACAGACACTGATGATTATAGTGTGGTTAAGATGAAAAGATGTGTTCACATGTGCATCTACATATTAAAAGCCAAGTGGCCTCTGTGCACGTGTATGCATGCATGCATGTGTATTGCTTCTATCACGGAGAAACTGGGGAGAGCTGACATTTGCCGTTTAGTATTCTTATGTATTTTGAGTAGATCAGATTAGATTAGATTATATAGAACTTTAACGATCCCTTGGGAAGGCTCCCTCGTGGAAACTGAGGTTCCAGCAGCATTGTTTAGCAGCACACAAGGTAAGAAGCACACAGAGTATCAAAGGTGAAAGTAAAAAAGAAATACACACAATAAAAATACCACACATACTGATCAATACTGGTTTGCTGGCTATACTGCTGTTCCTCTCCTTCCCATCCCCTGTCTTCCTGTTACTCCTCCTCCCCCTGAGTGAGGAGTTGTACAGTCTAATGGCCTGAGGGATAAAGGAGTTTTTCACTTTTGACTGGCATCTTCCCTAATGTCCAGCAGTTTGTCCAGTGTTCTCTGTCACCGTCACCAGAGAGTCCGGCAGCTTCATGCCAACCCCAGAGCCAGCCCGCCTGATCAGTTTGTCCAGCCTGGAAGTGTCCTTGGATGTGCTGCCCACCCCAGCACACCACGGTGTAAAAGAGGATGCTGGCTACTATGGACTGGTAGAACATCCACAGGAGTTTCCAGCAGATGTTAAACGACTGCAGACTCCTCAGAAAGTACAACCTGCTCTGTCCCTTCCTGTACAGGTGGTTGGTGTGGGTTGTACAGTCCAGTTTGCTGTCCAGCCACAGCCCAAGGTACTTGTAGGAATCCACACCCTCCACCTCAGCTCCCTTGATCAGAAGTGGTCAAGGAATGAATGCTGCGAAAAAGGAAAGTTGATAGGACTGATATTTTTGGAGAAACTAGGGATATTAGGTAACAACAGCTTCCTCTAAAATGTAAAAAAAAAAAATGAAATGGTCAAATATGTACAGTCTAAGTTTTCATTGACTACAAATGCGTTAGAACATGTTCATCTTGAAGATGAGTTTATTTAGAAACAGCTACTTATCACAAATTGACGGACTCTAATTTTTTAACTTCTCATGAATCTTTTTCTCATACGGTCTGTGGTCAGTGCATTTGACTGTAAAAGTCGAGCTTCTATTCACTTCAGTGGGACTGCCTGGAAAGGTTTTTTCATTGCCTAGAAACTCGACAGCAAATGGATAAATGCTACAATTTTGTCCCAACCCCAGTCGCTCAGCATCTCTGGAGGTGAATGGAGCTGTGGGCGGGCCTGGACGCTAGACTTCCGCACAATGTTTGGACAATCAGTCAAAAGGCTGAATCCCATTTTGATTGACAGCTATTTTGAGCCATAGGCATGTAAGAATGAATTTGCACATTGTTGCGTATTAATGCATTTTTAAATTTATGCCAAAGTGTTTTGCGTGAGCTATAAATCAGTCTGTTTTAAAGTTAGTGTTTAAAGGTCGTCACGTTAAATAATGTCCCGGTTAGCAACACAACATCACAGTATTCATGATTGTAAGTCTATCTGCGGACATGTGGTAATAATTAGTGGTCGCTGATGTACTTTATTGATGGAAATTAGTGACTGAGAGACCAAAGTGTTTTGAACCACTGAATCAATATGAAGCAATAGTTCAGTGTTTCAAAGCTTTTGATACAATTAGGTATGGTGACATCTGCTGGCCAGCCTTTAACATAACATTTGCATGGAACAGTAAAGGGAAACATGTCATGAAACAGTCAGCCTCTGTTATGTATGTTTAATAATAAAGGTTCTATGTACTTCTTGAAATTTTTGATGATATTTTTGTTAAAAAAACATTAATAACATACTTATGTTTCAATCCCCTGGGAAGGAGTCTTCCCAGGGGATTAATAAAGTTCTAAATAAGGTTCTATCTAATCTAATCTAATGTGATTGTGTCAACATAAAATATTGTATGTAATGGAGATATAAACTGTGAAATATTTGTTCAACTAGAAACTGTTATGACCAGTTTACATATTTGAATTTACATATAAATAAATTGACAAATTTTATGATGTAAGGCGACAATGAGCTTCCCCTCTTTGACAGACCAGCAGCCGCCAATGAGCAGTGAACAATGGATGTTGATGATTAAATTCTGGACTCACATGCCACTCCAACAGAGGGTGGTAAATCACGTGATTTACCACCCCATATATATGATATCTTAATAGCCAAGTGGCCTCTGTGTATGTGTGCATAACTTCAATTCTGGAGAAACTGGGGAGAGCTGACATTTGCTATTTGGTATTCTTATGTATTTTGGGTCAAGGACGAATGGTACGAAAACAGAAAGTTGATAGGACTAATATTTTTGGAGAAACTATGGATATTAGGTAATAACAGTGACTAATGGACATTGATAATTAAATTCTGGTCTCAAATGCGATCCCAGCAGGGGGCGGTAAATATATTAATTGCTAAGTCCCAACTTTTTGTGATTTGGGGTTGTAAAAGATGGCCTGCAGCAGATTTCTTACAAAAGGGAGTATTACATGCATGTCTGCACATTGATAGTTTTTCAGTGCTGGTGTGGCCCATGTTGTTGGCACCCAATGTGATATGTTGTCAGGGATCACAAAATCTCTGGCAGCTCCATTGCAGATAGGGTCTCTCAAGGCAAATTTGTGTCAGGTGAGGGGTAGCAGCAAAAATAATTCAAACAAAAAGATGAAAAGGATCATCCAGACTGTTATCAAGCCACAACACCAAAAGCCATGGTCTATCATGGCATGGGGTTGTGTCAGTGCCCTTGGCAATGGTAATTCACACCTCTGTGGCAACAGCATTAATGTAAAAAACTTACAGCGATTTTAGAGCAACATATGCTGTCTTCAAGACGACATCTTTTTCATGGATGTCCAAGACAATGCAAAACCATATTCTACACACAGTATAAAAGCGTGAATGAGAAAGAAGAGGGTTTGGCTGCTGGAGTGGCCTGCATGCAGTCCTGAGCTGTTGGCAACAGAGAATATGTGGGGAACTCCAAAAGGGGGAGAAAAAATGCAGTGACGACTATTCACACCTTCAGGCATGTTTGCAGGAAAAATGGGACAAAATAACACCTGAAACATTTCATCACTTGGTCTCCTCAAGGAATGGCAACATTAAAAACTAGTAAATGCTTTAGTGCCCCAACGTTTTCTGGAATGTGTTGCATAACAGAAATACAAGAATGGATGTATTCACAAATTAAATGAAGGTGACCACACAAAGCTTGAAATATCTTTGGTTCATACTGTCTCCAATGAATAAATGTATTAATCACTGTTTTGCTTATTTGTTTGTTTGTTTGTGTTTGTTTGTTTTTGGTTATCCATACGTCCCTTTTTTTTCCTCATCTGGAGATGTAATTTGGAGCGTCTGGAATGGTTTGCAGTTACAACACGTCAGCCCATACAAAGGTTATGTACATTATTAATGTACATTTGTTCTGTACAAAGGAGGACAAGACAGACACGCTGACCTCCACTCAGCCTCAAGGTGCTGCTGTTCATAGCGCTGGGTGAGTTCAGACACAGTCAGGTCTGGATGAAGCCAGTGCATTTCTGAGGACTTCAGATGTTTGAGGAGGAGGCCATAGCAGAGGTTGTGATTTATCTCTGGTCCCACACAGCCACTAGAAAGTACCATGTTAATGATTGCCTAAAACAGAACGACATTTGTTACTGACATTATTTTACAATGTCTACATATACATGAATAAAACATTAATGACTGTTAAGGAACGCCTCACAAGCACATATTCTACAGTATACACCAACTAAGAACCTTTTATCATTTTGTGATGATGGTAAAACCTTTATTTTCCTTTCAGATTCTGTTGTTTAAACTTCAAAGCATCATCCATAATGCAGCTCATCTCATATGAATAAAGTACAGAGAAAAACAAATAAATGTCATAAAATGCAGTACAGTTCAGTAGAAAAGATTTGATTAGCATCTGTGCAGGAAAATGCACTCAAGCGTAGTAGAGTACAATATCGTATTGGCCAACAAAAAAAGTAAGAGAAGTGAAATAGAGAAGAGTTTAGTGTGGAGCTCTGGCTGTCTCAGGTTTTGTCTCCTCTGAGGTTAAGAAAATGAAATGTCCCCATATTAAAAAAAGTCATAATAACACACGTACTTTGACAATCAAAACAATTTCCTTTGGATGAACCAAAGAAAAAAGGATGGAAATGTATTATGCTAATTTTTTGTTTTTCAAAAAAAAAAAAAAAAGAAGAAAAAGGAATGACTGAAAGAAAGAAAATAGTTAAGAACCACTGACACAGACCACCAATGAAGTGGAAACTACAGAATACAGAATGGTACTGCACAAAAGGATGCAGTATAGTACTAAAGAGATGTTTAGTGTACAACCCCAATTCCATTGAAGTTTGGACGTTGTGTGAAATGTAAATAAAAACAGAATACAATGATTTGCAAATCCTCTTCAACCTATATTCAATTGAATACACCACAAAGACAAGATATTTAATGTTCAAATTGATAAACTTTATTGTTTTTGTGCAAATATTTGCTAATTTTGAAATGGATGCCTGCAACACGTTTAAAAAAAGCTGGGACACTGGTATGTTTACCACTGTGTTACATCACCTTTCCTTCTAACAACACTCAATAAGCATTTGGGAACTGAGGACACTAATTGTGAGTGTCATGATTGGGTATAAAAGGAGCATCCCCAAAAGGCTCAACTGTTCACAATCAAAGATGTGGCGAGGATAACCCCTTTGTGAACAACTGCATGAAAAAATAGTCCAGCAGTTTAAGAACAATGTTTCTCAACGTTCAATTTCAAGGAGTTTAGGGATTCCATTATGTACAGTCCATAATATAATCAGAACATTCAGAGAATCTGGAGAACTTTGAATGCCCGTGACCTTTGATCCCTCAGGCAGCACTACGTTAAAAACCAACATCATTGTGTAAAGGATCTTACCGCATGGGTTCAGGAACACTTCAGAAAACCATTGTCAGTTAACAAAGTTCGTCGCTACATCTACAAGTGCAAGTTAAAACTCTACCATGCAAAGTGAAAGCCACACATCAACAACATCCAGAAACACCGCCGCCTTCTCTGGGCCCGAGCTCATTTGAAATGGACAAACGCAAAGTGAAAAAGAGTGCTGTGGACTGATGAGTCCACATTTGAAATTGTTTTTGGAAATCATGGACGTTGTGTCCACCGGAGAAAAGAGGAAGAAGACCATCCAGATTGTTACCGGCGCAAAGTTCAAAATCCAGCATCTGTGATGGTATGGGGGTGTGTTAGTGCCCATGGCATGGACAACTTACATATCTGTGATGGCACCATCAATGCTGAAAGGTACATCCAGGTTTTGGAGCAACACATGCTGCCATCCAAGTAACGCCTTTTTTCAGGGATGTCCCTGCTTATTTCAGCAAGACAATGCCAAGCCACATTCTGCACGTTACAACAGCGTGGCTTCGTAATAAACGAGTGTGGGTACTAGACTGGACTGCCTGCAGTCCAGACCTGTCGCCCCTTAAAAATGTGTGGCGCATTATGAAGCGCAAAATGCGACAACGGAGACCCCGGACTGTTGAACAACTGAAGTCGTACATCAAGCAAGAATGGGAAAGAATTCCACCAACAAAGCTTCAACAATTAGTGTCCTCAGTTCCCAAACGCTTATTGAGTGTTGTTAGAAGGAAAGGTGATGTAACACAGTGGGAAACATACCACTTTAATCCCCTATTGCTCCCGGTGTGTAGTGAGCACCTTGTATGGCAGCATCCTGACATCGGGGTGAATGTGAGGCATAATTTTAAAGCGCTTTGAGCGTCTGATGCAGATGGAAAAGCGTTATATAAATGCAGTCCATTTACTGTCCCAGCTTTTTTGAACCGTGTTGCAGGCATCCATTTCAAAATGAGCAAATATTTGCACAAAACAATAAAGTTTATCAGTTTGAACATTAAATATCTTGTCTTTGTGGTGTATTCAATTGAATATAGGTTGTAGAGAATTTGCAAATCATTGTATTCTGTTTTTATTTACGTTTTACACAACATCCCAACTTCACTGGAATTGCAAAAAGCAGAAAACACTACAATGGAGTCACATGATCAGAGAATAATGTGGTACAGTAGAGTGCGGTATTTATAATGCAGGGTACAAGAGAGCAGCGTACTCCGTTAAAGGTGAGTCATAAGTTTCTTGCTATTACTTTTTTTCCTACAAATGTTACAGATTAATGGGCAAGAAGGTAAATGGTTTTGTATTGGTGGACAAAATGAACACTGTGCAAAATGGCAACAGCGTATTAGCCATCTATGATATGTCATCAAAACAAATAGTGTCACAAAAACAGATTACCGGCATGTTTCATCAGTAGGAACACTGGACTAGACTGGAGTAGCACTGGACAGCACAGATGCATGGATAGGAGAGACGCAATGGGAACTCGGCCCCTTGGGTAAAATGATTCCCAGGACTAACCCTACCCCTTCCCCTAATCCTAACCCTGACCCAGGCCGAGTTCTCCTGGGGACCGAGTTCTCTTGTTACCAAATGTACTCCCCTCATACAAATGTAAATTGATTATTGGCTATTGACCACACTACACCTTTGTCAATCAATACTCACGACAGTGTTTTTTATGCTATCTTATGATAGTGGTGTTCACATTAGCTACTAGGATTGTCCAAAAAATCGATAATCCAATACTAACTGATACTACACAACCTGGTCTCATGGCAAGTCGTGATTCAGCAGCACGAAATATACATTAATCTATTGGTTTGTGATATTGTGACGAAAAGCGTCACAGCAACACAAATTCATTCTCATTCATTTTGTGATGGCTGCACGAAATTAAAAGTGAAGCGGGGGGGTCGGGGTGGTTATGGTTAGGGTCGGGAGAAAGAGTAAGATTAGGTTATGGTTATGGTTAAGGTTAGGGTCGGGGTAGGAGTAGGGTTAGGAATAGTGAGTTAAAAAAAAAAACTGTCACAAAAATTAGACTCATTTCGTCACGGGGGCACAAAAAAACCATGAGACTGGGCTGTACTACAAATTAGCAACAGATTAGATATTCATTTGCAACCAAATTGATACCGCCAGTACTGTGTTGTTCACTTCTTCCAGTCTTAAGAAAAATGCTGCAGGCTGCAATTTTTGTTATTCCCCTCATGGTGTCAAAAATGCTATCACGTATCAAGTATTTTCATGGGTATCTGTATCGAGATTGAAATTCAAGTATTGTGACAACCCTATTAGCTTCCACTATATCTAACTCCCTATATCTACCTATACCTGCCTTCCACTTTACCTAATTTTAATCAAATATTCACCCCACCAAAGGATGAACTGCTCTAAACTGATAAATAAAATTTGTAGTTAGGTGGAAGACAATACTAACGCAAATACATGAATAAGTGCTACATAGACCCTAAGACCATTGGTGCTGGGGTTTATTATCACATAACATAACCTGAAGCAGGTTAGAGTCTCCTTGGATGGGACCCCAGACCATCACAGGTTACTTCCCCAGCCAAGGTAAGTACTCATTTTACAGCTGGGTGGAATAAAGGAAGGACCCTACTGTACACCCACTGCAAAGCAGCACAACGTTTAGCACAGGTGTCATTGTCAGTTTCAGTCAACATTTTCGACACGTAGCTCTCATGTCCTCTAAATAACAACACCATTTACATTTATGTGAGCGTGTCAGTTTAAAAATGAGGTGCAGTTGAGAATAGAGATGCTGTGTTTGTATTTTCTGTCAGGAGGAAGTGTTTGGGAGTAAGGCCAAAATCAGGTGAAAGGTTCAGCGTTGCACAAACAGTGCAGCAAAACAGTCAGCCACACCTGACATAAGTGGGTTCACAATGCACATACACTCTGCCTGCACATATCATCACCAGTCACCTGTAAGGGTGCAGTATTAATTTATGACAGTGTATTATAGCATCTCTAGACAAAAGAAAAAATGAAGCAAGGAGAGGGAGAAAAAAAATCACATTTTATAAACAATCCTCATCCCCATCCTCTCTCTCTCTCTCTCTCTCTCTCTCTCTCTCTCTCTCTCTCTCTCTCTCTCTCTCTCTCTCTCTCAGTTTTGGAAGTTCTCCCACTTAGAAATCATGGAGGGATCTGAAATTTTCATCATAGGTGCATGTCCACTGTGAGAGACAAATTAAAAAAAAAAAAAAAAAAATTCGGAAATCACAATGTATCATTTTTTAAATAATTTATTTGTATGTTACTGCTGCAAATAAGTATTTGAACACCTGTGAAAATCAATGTTAATATTTGGTACAGTAGCCTTTGTTTGCAATTACAGAGGTCAAACTTTTCCTGTAGTTTTTCACCAGGTTTTCACACACTGCAGCAGGGATTTTGGTCCACTCCTCCATACAGATCTTCTCCAGATCTTTCAGGTTTGGAGTTTCAGCTCCCTCCAAAGATTTTCTATTGAATTCAGGTCTGGAGACTGGCCAGGCCACCCGAGGACCTTGAAATGCTTTTTACGGAGCCCCTCCGTAGTTGCCCTGACTGTGTGTTTGGGGTCATTGTCATGCTGGAAGACCCAGCCATTACCCATCTTCAGTGCTCTTACTGAGGGAAGGAGGTTGTTTGCCAAAATCTCGTAATACATGACCCCATCCATCCTCCCTTCAATAAGGTGCAGTCGTCCTGCCCCCTTTGCAGAACGGCACCCCCAGAGTATGATGTTTCCACCCCCATGCTTCACGGTTGGGATGGTTTTCTTGGCGTTGTTCTCATCCTCTAAATATGGTAAGTGGAGTTGATTCCAAAAAGCTCTATTCTGATCTCATCTGACCACATGACCTTCCCCCATGCCTCCTCTGGATCATCCAGATGGTCACTGGTGAACTTCAAACGGGCCTGGACATGTGCTGGCTTGAGCAGGGGGACCTTGCTGCCCTGCAGGATTTTAAACCATGACAGCATCATGTGTTACTAATGTAATCTTTGTGACTGTGGTCCTAGCTCTCTTCAGGTCATTGACCAGGTCCTCCTGTGTAGTTCTGAGCTTTCTCAGAATCATCCTTACCCCACAAAGTGAGATCTTGCATGAAATCCCAGACCGAGGGAGATTGACAGTCATCTTTTGTTTCTTCCACTTTCTAATAAATAATCATAACAGTTGTTGTCTTCTACCAAGCTGCTTGCCTGTTGTCCTGTAGTCCATCCCAGCTTTGTGCAGGTCTACAGTTTTGTCCCTGGTGTCCTTAGACAGCTCTTTGGTCTTGGCTATGGTGGACAGGTTGGAGTGTGATTGATTGAGTGTGTGAACAGGTGTCTTTTATACAGGTTACAAGTTCAAACAGGTGCAATTAAAACAGGTAAAGAGTGCAGAATAAGAGGGCTTCTTAAAGAAGAACTAACAGGTCTGTGAGAGCCAGAATTCTTGCTGGTTGGTAGGTGTTCAAATACTTATTTGCAACAGTAACATACAAATAAATTATTTTAAAAAAAAATCATACATTGTGATTTCCGGGTTTTTTTTTTTTAGATTATGTCTCTCACAGTGGACATGCACCTACGATGAAAATTTCAGACCCCTCCATGATTTCTAAGTGGGAGAACTTGCAAAACTGCAGGGTGTTCAAATACTTATTTTCCTCACTGTATATAAGACAGTCCTTCAGGTTCCCTGGTCTTAAGCCCAACACTTAACCACAAGCCCAACACCTTCCCCTCAGGGTGGCACAGGTAGGTATAAACAGTCTTTACCTTCTGTACTTATTATTGGTGTACAGCAGAGAAGCATAGAGCAGAAGTACAAATTCAGAATACAGTAAAGTAGAGTTAGCAGAGTAGAACAGAGCACAGTATAGAGTGGTGGAGTACAGTAAAGTGCATATGTGCAATTTTTAGTTCTGCAGACGACATTAGAGTATAGTAAAATAGCGTGTACCCTGACAGTCCATCCCTCTTCACATCGAACCAGTTTGAAGTTCTTCCCCAGGTTGGAGCTGTTGCTGAGAAAACACACTTTGATGATCTTCATGAGTGCGACAGGACTCCTGTCAACAGTTGCTGGTGGAGACACATCCGAAGAATCTGACTGACTGGTGGGAGATATGCTCCTCCAGGACAGGGTGCTCGTGTCTCCTGACATCACACCCAAACACACACACACTCAGCACACTGCGTACATACTATTACATGTACGTCGCCATGTCACAATAGCACACTCTCATCCACAATCACACTGGTGGATGCATCGGTGCTGGAGACCAACAGCACCTGCAAACGACAATCGAGTTGTTGTATTTGAAGAACAGTGATCCATCTCAGGAAATGATGTCCAAAGACTCCAGTTCTGCTTTGACATCTCTGTACTTACCAGGTATTGCACAAATTCCACAGCAGGACAAACGTTTGTCAGTCTTCACAGTCGTCAGTGCCAGGTGGCCTCCATGGTGCCACTCGAAGAATTTATGTTTGATCTTCTTTAAGGGGTCCAATATGGGTGAGACTTTGTTCTGTCTAAGAGGTGCATCGATTATCGAAAGAGGAAATGGCAATTCTGAGCAAATAAGGAAGTTGAACAGCAGCTAACAAAAAAACTGACAGAACCAATGAAACTGCCGTGTCACCCCGTGTCACATGTCGTGCTGGTACATTCCAAACCACAACACACCCCCACTGTTCTAAAGTGGCATGGCCCGTGCTTGCTTCCTCTTCCAAAAAATTTGGTTCTCCATTACATACAGTACACCAAGTGGATCAGACTTTTTAACATTTTAAACACACACTACTTGCACAGTTATTAGGCAACTGAGTATTCTGATCTTATCATTATTTCTTTGTATATTTTCCATTCCCCCGTGATGTAAACCTGAAGGCTTATTGGATTTAAACATATGTATTTGTGAAATGAGGGAGGGTGTGACCTAAAGTGAGTAACACCATTTATCAGCATGTATATAATTATTAGGAAGATTATGTACCACGGGCAAAATGGGCCAAAAAGAGAGATTTAGCAGATATTGAAACCCAAAAGTTGTGAAATGTCTTTCAGAGGGATGAAACACTGTTGAAATAGTCAAGTTATTGAGGCGTGATCACCAAACAATCAAATTTCTTGGTGCAAATAGTCAACAGGGTTGCAAGAAAGAAAAAAAAGAAGGAAAAAAAAAGCAAATTAACGGCAAAAGACTTGAGAAGAATTAAACACGAAGCTACCAGAAAACCATTATCCTCCAGTGCTACCATATTCCAGAACTGCAACCTACCTGGAGCGTCCAAAAGTACAACGTGTTCAGTGCTCAGACGAAGGCCGAAACAAGACCACCACCGAACAAGACTTATGAGTTGAAATATCAGGATATATCTGAAGACAGATTTTTCAAAGGTTTTATGGACAGAGGTGTTGGGTATTTTCTCCTCCAAACATTCTTAAAACCTTTAACAAGACAAACAGAGTCAAGAAACACCAGTGAGACAGAAAGTCAATTTTTAGCTCGCGAGGAGTGCAAGTCAGGCTGTACACCAAAGCTACACTAAAGTCTGGCCTGTGCTCCTGCTCTTTTATTTAGGACTTCCCTACATACATGGGCGGTACAGCTCCTAAGGGGAGGAGTGATAGCGCGTGAGCTGTTGCCGCAGAACCGCTGATTGCACAATACATTCAGGACTTTCAGAACCTTTTTAATCTTGGGCTCGATTAAGATGTGTTTAAGACATCTAACGATTAATCACACTTCTTCTGACACAAGGACTAATGTATCATAATCACACTGTGGTTGGAACATTCAATTCTCTATTCTTTATCTCACTGCTCCGCTTATGGCTGCATTCTGCCTGGGTCATCTTCACATGTCCTGAAAAAGAGCTTAGCGTGCACACAGAGATACCACAACTTGCAGAAGCACGTCATGTCACATATCTTAAGTAACCTTCACCCATCACATCAGTACAGTACACTTTATCAGAGCAGAGAGAACTACATTCTACCAGAGCAGAGAACACAAAACATGCATGATAAAATAAAACAGTGTATCTACAGAATAACTCCAACATTTCCCCTCTGTTTATCATGCATTCCAACGGTATTACATCTTCACCTAAAAGTAAACAATTGTTACTAAGCAACCACTTCTTATTCAGATTTTCAGCTGCAATTTTCAGGCACCACAGACTTTAGGTGCGTCAACAAGTCCTTGGCTAAAATGGGAATGGCTTTTACTGGGAGGAGTAGGGACACTAAAGCACAGTAGCCTGACACATTCCTAGGCAATCTGTCAAAAATTCTATTATCTCCACACCACCACCACACGTCACTTCGGCTGACTGGTATAAATTAACCGTTTATCTGTATTATTCGACTACACCACTTGTCTTTATTACATTTTCAGCTAAAGCTTCATAGGCTAAGAGTGTGTTAACTCATCACGTCAACAGTTCAAGCTTGAACTGGAGTTGTGAGCTTTTCAATATCATCATAATTCTCAGCACAGTCATTATAGTTTTCTCCACTAAGGTCTGACTGTTTCAATGCTTGATATTTTGGCATAGTTTGTTGGAAGGCCAGATTACACTGTACAAATGTATTTGACACCATTTTGCCAACCATTGTTTTGATATAAGGGATCACACAACACATGCAAAGTCCAATCAGAATTAGGACTATAATAACTGGTGTCACCATTTTCAATAGTAACTGCCAACATGGTCCTGAAGTCAACCAGGACCATTGATTCCACCGGTTCACGGCTAGGGTGTCTTTATGCATTGCATCACGAAGTTTATTCAGCTCTTCCAATGCGTCCTGCATATCCACTGAATGAATGGAGTCTGGGATGAAAGTACAGCATGTTGTGTTCAGCAGAACACAAACTCCTCCCTGTGAACCAGTAAGCAAGTCTAAAACCATGCGATTTTGCATCACCATGGTACGTAAAGCATCTATTTCAGTGTTTTGAGCTGCATTCATGATTACATTCATGAACAGACCCAATCGATAATTCAGAGTTTCAATCATTAATGAATTTTTTCCCACTCCTATCCAGGGGAACAATGAATGTGCTATTTTATCTCCTACAGACCACAATTTTTGGTCCTTTGGTACATCCGAGCCCCACATGTGATCATGTGGTAACACATCTGGGTATATCAATCTCCTCCGTCTGGTGCTGCCATTCTTCTCTGTGGAGGTCCTTGGCACTACCACATATGTATGGTCAGTCACCTGGGTAGGTGCACACACACCACCCCAATTTGGTGGGAGACTCATGTACAGTCTGGAACCACAAAGCCAATAGATGTCATCATACACCGGAGTACCATTTACAGGTGGTAGCAAAAACTTACTAACATAAGCACATGATTCATCCGTTCCCCATGGACAGGAGCCTGTATAATTACATCCCCGTCCAATGTGATGAAGATAAGTACCATCCACATATTATGTTTTGGTTAGGCTTAAATTATTTGATAAAACATACGTTTGGGTACACAGACGTTTCTTAATTTTACCTACAGTTTTATTCCCTGTCCCGTAAAAGCAAATCGGGAATGGCCGTTGTGATGACAATTTAACGTGATGATATTTTTGCGTTTCCCTTCAGTCTAGTCAATGGAGCAGCACTTGGGCACGCTTGTATGTCCTCTGTTGAAATCCCTATCATATAAGTGGTTGCACTGAGGCACGTGGTGTTACATCTTATCAGATTTGCTGAGAACTGCTGCCCCCGAAATACAGTTTGATTATGCATCCGTATGATAAGACATTCTGTCACCCTAGCAGGGTACGGTTTAGCTGTCAGAGCTGGGTGTGTTGAGGATATAGGTATTTGCGAATAAACATAACAATTAGTAACGTAATTCCATAGCCAATAAATGAACATATCTGTACCACATATTAGTATGGTATATGAGGGTGTCCATCTGTCTCATTCACATTATGAATAAACCTCTTCTGACGTTGCTTGCGTTGTTCTCTGGCTCGGTCCACAGTGAGCTGCAATTCTTGGGTCAACCACCAGGCCAGGAATCCGAGGAGCACGAAACACACTAAGATCACAACGCAACCGGCTGCCCTACCAACAGTCCGGCAGCGGCGGCGCTGAGCACGCCGCTCCGGGGTCTGCTGTAGTTCAGTCATGATTGCTAGGATACAGTGTTGTTAACCAACCTCACCTAATAGTGCAAGGATCTCCCTGCTTCACTGGCATTGAGACAATCTATTGCTAATTAAATAGACTCCCTTTGTAGCCAGACTTCCCCTTACACTGTGGAGGCAGCCAACACACGCTGTATCTTACAGTGATGTATCCACGTTGATCTCTCCGCTATCTTTACTGCAGTTGGTGTTGTTAACAGCACTTGGTATGGACCTTCCCAACGAGGACTGGACCAGTTCTTCCTCTTAATCACTCTGATGAACACCCAGTCTCCTGGCTAGACTACTGGAAGGCCGTCCTGTGGAAGATCAAAATTATTCGGCAGTAAATGTGTTTAAGTTATCTCTTTCTGTGTTAATGTCTTTTTCATAAAATTTGCTAATGTTTGTTCCTCATCTGCTGTTTTAGTATCCATGTCAAAATTGGTAGACGATATGGTCGTCCATAAAGTATCTCAAATGGTGTTAACCCTGATGGTGTTGGTGTTATTCTCATATACAATTTTACTAGGTCCAAACATTCAATCCAGGTTCGTTTTGTCTCTTCTATACATTTCCTTAATCTTATTTTTATTGTGCCCTTTGTCCTTTCCACTAATCCTGCACTGTGTGGGTGGTAAGCACAATGATGTTTTAACTTAATTTTCATGTGTTCTGCTACTCTTTGTACAACTTCATTTACAAAATGTGTTCCATTATCACTGTACAATGTCTCTGGTATTCCATAATACGGAATAATTGTCTTACACAGTGCTTTTGCTACTGTTAAAGCATCTGCTTTTTGTGATGGAACAATTTCTACCCATTTTGAAAAGGCATCAATTAATACTAGACTGTATTGATAAGGCCCACATCGATTTAGTTCAATAAAGTCCATATGAACAATTTGAAAAGGATACTGTGGTTTTGGGAATTGCCCTCTCCGGGGTCTTATACTTCCCTCTGGGTTGTGTTTCAATCAGGTAACACAGGCTTTACAAAAATTTTTTGAGTATAAATTAAATCCATAGGTAGTAAAGTATTGGTCTACCATATATACCATCCCCCCTGTCGACACACCCATGTGTCGCAATTGCAGCTGCTTTGAATAAGCTTTTGGGTAGGATGGGTTTGTTATGTATACAATAAACTCCTTTGGGGTTTGGGGTTGCCCCATTTTTCAACCACAAATGTCGTTCCTGCGCTGGTGCCTGTTTTTGCATATCCAATAAAAGGTCAGAATCTATTAATGGTTCATTGTCTGTCTGGCAGGCGATAAGAATGTATCCAAACGTTTGGAGTAATAGCCAACTGGTTTATTTTTATTACCATGTTGTTGTAGCAAGACTGCACACATGAATCCCTGTTTTGTGTCCACCATGAGAGTGAATGGCTTGGCATAATTGGGCAGAGATAATACTGTGGAACTCACAAGTTCTTGTCTAAGAGCTGTAAACTGTTCTTCAGCTTCTTTATTCCACTGTATTTTGTCAGTCATAGCCATTGGTATAGAGTGTATTAAATCCTGCAATTTCTGCACCATCTCTGCATAACATGGAATCCAGGCTCTGCAATAATTACAGATACCTAGAAAAGTCATCATTTCCTTTTTCTGCTTCAGGTTTTAACGGATATTGTTTGATCCGTGGTCTCCAATCAGATTGTGGCTTAATTTTGACTGGCGGAATATTTTTCAACAGTCCTCCATCTGTGGGTGCATTCACCCAGAGATGAGGAGGCAGTTTGGCCAATAAAGTCTCATCTTCCTGTGTCAACAACACAGATGTTGTTAAATTTCAATCATCCAGATCTACTTCATGTATCACCGGTGTCGTTCAAGCACTTACAAACTTGTATTTCCGATACAAGCCTGTGGATGGACTGAAATCCCACACCGACATTGCATCTGCTTCATGCCAATCAGTTGCTTCCTCAGCTATCTTAACAATTCCTCCAAGGTCCTTCCAGGACTGAGTGTCTGCCCTTATCAGTGAAATATGCGGCACAGCCTCAGGTTTTCCTCTGTACCATTTGTCTGCACTTTGGGTCAGCACTACAATACACACAGAGGTGTTTTTTCTGTCTGTGTATAGGTGTGCTACTGTCTGAAATTCTGATGGAATTTTCAGAAATCCTGCTCCATACCTTTCATCCTTTCGTGGAGTGAATAGTATAGTTATGTGTAGATCTTTAGGTGACATCATTACTACATGTTCTCTGTTTTCACAGGTCATCAGACCTTCCTCCAATAATTGTTCAGTTTGTCTCAATTCCGACAGATCCAAAGAGTACTGCCAGGCCTGGGCCAAATTTGTATATACAGTAGCGGGCTGCCTTTTTTGTTTTCAGATTTCTTTCTGCGTGTATGCCGTGGTCTACATACTCTTGTAACCCAGCTGTTGGGAGCGTTATCATGTGTTTGTCTACCCATGCTCGGATATCTGATCTGGAGTTGGCATGGAGTGCATTTTTCAATTGTTGTTCATACACGCTATCATTTTTCAGTGGTAGAAGACCACTGTGCACTTTAAAAACTTTTTCCATTTGATGTCGATAGTCTTCGAATGGTTCATCATCTTTCTGTTTTGTGCGATTTATTTCTGTGTAATTTGACTTCTGCTGGTATTTCTGCTTAATTCTCAGCAATAGTGCGGCCAATCGATCTTCCAATTCCTGACTATCATGGGCTAATGGAGTGTGGTCTGCCTCTGCAGGATCCCAATCTCCTTTTACATCAGTCCAATCCTTTGTCACAGTTGCCATTATGACTTGTTGAACTTCATCCCCTCTAAGATTGTAGGATTTAACCAAAGCGGTTACGTCAATAATGTACTGGGCTACATCTTCTCGTGGGGGAGTTACACCTTCCACAGCTGCCTTAACGTCTGCTTGTGTCCAAGTTCGGTACACAAGAATAGTTCTTGGTCCTGACGTATGTGGATTTGCCACATAAATCATTGGATAGACTCCTGATCCACCTGGTTCCTGATCAGCCGGTGGGGCTGATGGTCCAGGTTGTTTTTCTTCATCTTTTGGTGTTTTGGATCGTGTTCTCATGACGTGTTGTATAGGGTCTACATATGATGGGGGTTGTCCCTGTGGTAAATCTGGATAGAGTTTATTCTCCTTTATTTCAGCTTCTGGCTGACTGTGTTTTGAAGTATCCAATTTTACTACTATTTCTACTTTTGGAGCCGCAGGCCCTGTCTCATTATCTTCTTGTCTGTGAAACATCACGTTCCCCTGCTCCTTCTTATCATTTACTGTTTCTTTCTGTCTTTCCTTTGCTTCTCTAAGGCCCTTCTTTCATTTCTCAACTTCTCTTTCCCATGCTACAATTTCACCTTGACCTTCTTTTTCTTTTTTTTTTTCACTTGTTCCACACTTCTTCTCAATACTGTTCTTTAGTTTAGTTAATGACTCTTTCTGCAGGCGTCCATCAAATCCATGATCTTTTATCCACTTATCTAAGTGTTTTGTTGAATTTGGATCAATTTTATTCATGTATATCCAATCTTTTGTTTTTAGATCGTCCCGGGACTTAGGTCTCTCATTTTTACTGTTAGATTTTCCCATTTTGTGTTTTCAGAACGTTTTAGACCAGTGATGGTTTTGCCCCTACAGGGTCCTAATCCACTGGTGTTGTTACAATCACAGGGTAGTAATCAACTATTCTGAGAAGTGCGTTCCCTTTCGCCACCCCGGAGGGCACGGGAAGGCCTTGCCTTTGCTTCTTCTCAAAACTTACTACTTACTTTCCTGTGAGATTTTCATAGAGGGGAGTCGAAGTGACTCCACACTCTCACTCAGTCACCTTTATTACACTCACACACAGTTATTTTATTTACACAAATACATAGAAACACTTTTAATAACCGTACGCGTATTCTTAGGCCAGGGGAGCTCGCCCTCCCGTGGAATTTAACTAATGTCCTGCATTAGGGGACTCCACCGTCCCTGCGAGATTTAACTGCCTTTTTACAGTGCACGTATTTCTACCCGGGATTTCCTTTACGTATTAAAACAGAGGAGTCCGTACCCTCCTTCGGAATTTAACTACGTGCGTCCCTCGCAACCGTAGAGGAGTCCGACCTCCTTACAGAGTTTAACTGTGTTTCATTAACAGACGATTCCGTATTATCGCTTACGGAGTTTAACTGTTTTATGTGATCTGATCACCACTCACTCAGTACTGTTACAAAGAAATTCTACTCACTGACTCGACCTCCTGTCTGTCTTCTTCGGGAAAATCTCGTCAACCAGACGATGCCAACGGCGGTCGACAATTGCAGACACGATCAATCGATCGGACCTTGGCCAAGGATTTACGTCTGGACTTGGCGACCTCCGCCGGACACCTCCGGTATTGTTGAGATCCCGGACGAGCCCCCAGTCAATGTTGGGTATTTTCTCCTCCAAACATTCTTAAAACCTTTAACAAGACAAACAGAGTCAAGAAACACCAGTGAGACAGAAAGTCAATTTTTAGCTCGTGAGGAGTGCAAGTCAGGCTGTACACCAAAGCTACACTAAAGTCTGGCCTGTGCTCCTGCTCTTTTATTTAGGACTTCCCTACATACATGGGCGGTACAGCTCCTAAGGGGAGGAGTGATAGCGCGTGAGCTGTTGCCGCAGAACCGCTGATTGCACAATACATTCAGGACTTTCAGAACCTTTTTAATCTTGGGCTTGATTAAGATGTGTTTAAGACATCTAACGATTAATCACACTTCTTCTGACACAAGGACTAATGTATCATAATCACACTGTGGTTGGAACATTCAATTCTCTATTCTTTATCTCACTGCTCCGCTTATGGCTGCATTCTGCCTGGGTCATCTTCACATGTCCTGAAAAAGAGCTTAGCGTGCACACAGAGATACCACAACTTGCAGAAGCACGTCATGTCACATATCTTAAGTAACCTTCACCCATCACATCAGTACAGTACACTTTATCAGAGCAGAGAGAACTACATTCTACCAGAGCAGAGAACACAAAACATGCATGATAAAATAAAACAGTGTATCTACAGAATAACTTCAACAAGAGGAAATGAGAGACTTTTGATGACCCACATGAATAGGCCCATGGCTATATCACTCATGGATACACATCACCACTTCCAGTCAGACGCAAGCAAGGTGGAAGAGGGGTACTGGTATGGGCTGTTATTATTAAGGATGAGCTAGTTTGACCTTTTCAGACTGAACAACTCCCAGATCTACTGCCAGTTTTTAGAAGATACTTTCTTCAAGGAGGAAAAGTCTGCAGCATTCCAGAAGGTCATAATGTACATGCAGGACACAATGTTCTATCACATGCATCTAAGTATTCCAGTGCTTAGCAAATGCCTCAGAGATGACACAACAATGACATGGCCCCTTTCTTCACCTGACTTAAATCCTGTTGAGAAGTTGTGGGTCCTTCTTACACATAAGAATTACAGTGAAGGAAAACAATATACATCTCTGAACATTTAGGAGGCCGTTGTTGCTGCTGCAAAAGGAAGGTGGATGAACATGAGAGTCTCTATATTGGTCACAGAATATTTTTGAAAAGTCAGAAGTGTTTATTTGTTCATTTTTGGTGTTTGTGTAACACCTTTCAAGATAAAATCTCAAAGTGCTGTGCAGGAATTTAAGAACACAGAAATAAAAATACAGAAACTAAAAACAACAATAGCATAAATCTAGTTAAAAGCAAGTCTATACAAATAGGTCTTGAGCTTCTTCTTAAAAACTCCAACAGAGTCCACAGAGCATAGGTGTAGTGGCAGCGCATTCCACAGTTTGGGTGCCACAACCTAAAATGCACAGTCTCCCTTAGTCTTCAGCCTTGACCTTGGTACAACCAACAGGTTCTGGTCTGGCATGGTACAGCCTGAACAGAATGCCAGTCTAGTGAAGGGTCACATAAAGACAGACAAACACATTTTCTCTCACACACACACACACACATACATGCACACCTAGGGTCAACTCAGAGTCACCAATACATCTAACCTGCATGTCTTAGGAAGTGGGAGGAAGGCACGCCATTACCAGCCAAAAGATGAAATATGTAATGTCTAGAGGCCCAAGCCATTAAGGAATTCCTGGATGGCACCGTCACACACACAAACGGCATGCGACGTCCTCCTGTGGGCAGATGTCCTCCTCAGTTCTGCTGTGCTGAAGCCCACCTCTGTGTGTTCAGGCTGACCATGTATGACGGAGGCCAGCAGGAGTCGCTGTGCAAGTGGTAGTCAATGGGCCTCACTCCTCCAACAGCCAAAGAATACTTTGGCCACTTAGGCAAGAGCCAAGGTTTTTAGCTGACTGGTCAGAGCAAAATATGCAACGCCCTGTGAGTCAAGTGAGGGAAGAACACCACCCAGCAAATGTTATGTGAAATCAAGTGATTTCCCTTGCAATTGCCATTTGTACGCTGTCGCACTCCAGTGAGATAGTAATCTAAGACAGGAAGCATCAGAACCCTCAAGACTTGAACCTTCATTGTCCTGCAAAGATATCAGCATCGCCACATACCGCTGTCGACTGACCTCATGACTCCATAAGTTCTTCTCAGACATCTCTTGATCTCAAAGGCTGAGGACTTACGGACATGAATATGACTATTTACATAAGTGAATACCTCTACAAATGCAACACTTTTACCACAGACAGGTATACTTCTGATGGCTGAGCCCAGGAAGTCACTGAAATCCTGGACATTTGTCTTGATCCATGATAATCACAGACCAAAATGCTCCAGTTTCTCTCACAACTTTAGAAGTTGTGTGAGAACTTGACCCTCTCCAGTTCGCCTACCAGGAGAGGGTGGGTGTTGAAGATGCTGCCCTCTACCTCCTGCACCGCGCCTTGACATACCTGGATGTGGGGAGATGCATTGTAAGGATGCTTTTCTTTGACTTCTCCACTGCTTTTAATACAATACATCACAGTCTTCTCCAGGAGAAACTTAACATCATGGCTGTGGACCCCCACCTCGTGCTATGGATTTTGGCTTATTTAACCAACCGGCCACAGTTTGTACGTGTGGGGGGGGTGTAGGTCCTCTACATTGACCTGCAGTACTGGAGTACCTCAGGACACGGTGCTTTCACCCCTCCTCTTCACCCTCTACACTACGGACTTTCACTACAACTCCGATACATGTCACATGCAGAAGTTCTCAGATGACACCACAATTGTGGCATGTATTGGGGGGGTGAAGAGGGGGAGTATAGGAGCGTGGTGAGGGACTTTGTGGGATGATGCCAGCAAAACAAACTCCTGCTCAACACCACCAAAACAAAGGAAGTGGTGCTTGATTTCAGGCGGGTGCCAGCCTCTCTGCAGCCCATCGTAATTGACGGATCCGAGGTGGAGGTACCTTGGCCTGCAGCTGGATAACAGGCTGAGCTGGGCAGCTAATGGATGCTGTCTACAAGAAGGGACAGAGCAGAATGTACTTTCTTAGGGTCTGCTCCAAGTTATTGTACATGTTCTCTCAGTCCATCGTTTCCAGTGTTCTTTTCTACGCCGTTGTGTGTTGGGGGGACAGTGTGAGGAAGAAGGACATTCTGAGGCTGAATCGGCTCATTAAAAAAGCAGGCTCTGTGGTGGGACTGTGTCTGGACCCTGTGGAGAGGGTGCTGGAGTGGAGAACACTCTCCAAGGTCAGGGCAGTCCTGTCCAATCAGAGCCACCCCCTGAACTCTGTGATATCCAAGCAGTTCCAGATTCCTCTCCCTCAGATGCTCTACTGACAGACTGAAGAATTCTTTTGTCCCTCGGGCCATCAGGCTGTATAATGTAGCCACATCAGCCAGGGGCAGCAGACAGGGGCTAAAAATGCCTAAACAGTGTCAGGTGCCTTGACTCCTGTCACTTGTTGCACTTTATATGCTGTTGTTGTACTATTTATTTATTAACTTGTCTCGGTGCTCTTTTTATTCATTAACTTATTTTTTAACTTGTGTAACTTTTATATGTATGAATGAGCGTGACAGACACCACACAATTTCCCTCGGGATTAATAAAGTATTTATCTATCTGTCTATCTAAGGAGTTGCAATTAGAGCATCCATTGATTTTGCAAAGATCGCAGCAGCATCTGCAAAGTCAAGCTCAGTAAACCTTTTGTAATCCAACAGAGGCACTAAAGCTGCTGGTTTCAAAACCTGCGCAAACACCCATTTTATGCAAGAACTGAACAATGTACAATAGTAGCCAGAACACATGAACACCAGCATTTACTGGAAAAATACAGAGATTCTGCTACCGCTCCACACAGCGCACACAATACCTATATCCAGCAATTAAATGGGGATGCTGGGAATTCTCAGGATGTCTCAGAGAGCAGTTTTGCCAACTGAATCATACACTTATAGGCTGCAAAGAAGCACTGCCAGTATTCACGTACTCGTATAGCTAGGATGTGGTCAGTGATTGACTTCTTGAGTATAAAAGCAGACTGCTGGGACCAGAATCCTATTCAGAGTAATCCTTACAAGTACTTTTCCTGGCACAGACAGCAGCGCCATACCTCTGAATTTATTGCAATGAAGACAGTCACCCTTTCCTTTCCAGAGTGGGACAAGGTGTCTGAGTCTGAGTCTTAGTTTGAAAGCTGTTTTATTGTTATTAATGCTATTAGGCCCAAGTTCAAACTAGATGGGAGTGCACTATAACACAAACAACAGACCAGGCCATCAGTTGGCTGAAACACCTGGAAGTCATTGGATTATCACATTTATGCAGAATGAGTTTTGGATTGGGAACAAGACACAAGACACAGCCAAATGCTGCAAAGACATCAATACCTGACTGATGTCTGAAGTAGTGAAAATGGAAGAGCACTCCAATAACATCAGAGCTGGGAGCCAACATCAGCATCGGAGATGGGCAATCTGGTGCTTCTTACATAGGATGAATATGTAGAGGGCACCCCATGGAAGGCTGAGCGTCTTCATCAGGGCCATGTCCAGTTTAAAGAACCTGCACTTTTGGTATGGATCAACAGAGACCCCGACCCCCAGAACCCAATCTTATCTCTTGGGATATCCTCTCAAGGAACAATGCTGCACTGATGGGGGGCTGTTACAGATGGTTCCCTGGCCGGGTTCTGTGTGACCTACCTGAGCTCCTGGAGGCATGCAGACAGTGCTGGATTGTGCGAATATTTAACATAAGACTCCCTCCAAATTTAACTGTAAAAGATAGATTAAAAACACATTTGGCACAATGTGACCCCTTTCACAGTTAACTGTGACCAACCTCATCAAATGCTAAGTAGGCTTTCGAGTTGAGCTTATCATTTACATTAACATATGTATGCAAATTTTACTTCCACTGGTGATGATGGGAGGCCACACAATTTAACAACCAGTTGCTCATGAGGTAAAAGAATGCTTGCGTACATGTCAGGTTAGTGTGACGAGTACTAAAGCTGTTTCTGTAAACTGCTGACTGACCACAGAAATTTCCTTTGGCCCCCAGGTTTCATGTTCCACCACATAGGTTTCAGTCTCAGTTGCTAACTTTCAAACATAGTTTTGCACTTCTGTGTCAGTGTATATGGGTGGTGATGGGCAACAAAATATCCTGCAGTTTGAAGCAGAACAGGACTCAGAGAGTGCATACCTATATACCAAAGTCGAATCATGCTTGAAGTGTGCATAAGAAGAGGCTTAACGTTGTCAATAACATCACCACACACACACACACACACATATATACATATATATATATATATATACAAATTGAACAGATCCAGTTCGTATACATATACAGATGGGCCCATCTGGATGGATCTTGAGGAAACAATGTGGGAAAATTTGGGTCATGGGTTTATGTTTCAAAATTACAATTTTATTAACTTTGATGCCTGGTAGAAATTTGATGAATGCCATTTTATCACCGTCATGACACAATCCAGTTTGGAATAATCCTGACATTTTGCTGAATAACATAGCTCTTTGTTTTCAATTTTGAATGAATGAATGATTTATTCAGCACACAAAACTCCTTATAAAAAAGATTTTACAGTAGCACATGTGGCCAAAACATGTGGCCGAAAGGGTGTAGGCGGAAGCAAAAGCTGGAAATACACCTACCCCTCTTACCATATATATATATATATATGTGTGTGTGTGTGTGTGTGTGTGTGTGTGTGTGTGTGTGTGTGTGTGTGTGTGTGTGTGTGTGTGTGTGTGTGTGTGTGTGTGTGTGTGTATACATACGAGGGCTGTCCGTAAAGTATAGGTCCTTTTTATTTTTTTCAAAAACTATATGGATTTCATTCATATGTTTTTACGTCAGACATGCTTGAACCCTCGTGCGCATGCGTGAGTTTTTCCACGCCTGTCGGTGACGTCATTCGCCTGTGAGCACTCCTTGTGGGAGGAGTCGTCCAGCCCCTCGTCGGAATTCCTTTGTCTGAGAAGTTGCTGAGAGACTGGCGCTTTGTTTGATCAAAATGTTTTCTAAACCTGTGAGACACATCGAAGTGGATATGGTTCGAAAAATTAAGCTGGTTTTCAGTGAAAATTTTAACAGCTGATGAGAGATTTTGAGGTGATTCTGTCGCTTTAAGGACTTTTCATGGTGCGAGACGTCGCGCAGCGCTCTCAGGCAGCGTCATCAGCCTGTTTCAAGCTTAAAACCTCCACATTTCAGGCTCTATTGATCCAGGACGTCGTGAGAGAACAGAGACGTTTCAGAAGAAGTCGGTTTCAGCATTTTATCCGGATATTCCACTGTTAAAGGAGATTTTTTTAATGAAAGATGTGCGGACGGGTCCGCGCGTCGGGACGCAGCCGACGCGGCGCGTCGGGACGCAGCCGACGCGGCGGCACAGGAAAAACACCTCCGTGTTGATAACCATTTGTTAAAATCCAGTTGGCTTTTGATGGCTTTCAGTGGAGTGAGTATATGAGAAATTGTTTATCAGCTGGAGATGTTCCAACTTGTCCTCAAGGCTTCCAACAGAGGTGTTTTTCCCGTGACGGCAATCCGCCCGCACGTCTTTCATTAAAAAAATCTCCTTTAACAGTTTTAACTTTGTTACAAGGTCAAATGTTGATGTTGCGTGATAAAGGCCTTTTAATAATAACTCACTTAAAGAAATAATGGCAAAACTCACATGTAAGTAAAAAAAAACAAAATGATTAATCAAAAAATAATTGACCGATGAACTGATTAGTAAAATGATCGTTAGTTGTGGCCCTAGTGTTTAGGCTGAAATAAAATATGTCTTTCCTAAAAAAAAAATCAAAGTCCAGATTTCAAAAAAGAAGAGAAAAAAGGACAGGAAAAGAAAACTAAATGAGGGAAAACAGCTGCTAACCAAATTCTTTGAAAAGAGAGATGAGCTTGAAAGCTAGCTATATTGAGTTGGGGGGTCTGACCCCCCCCAACTCAATATTGTTGCCCCAACTTTAAATAGAGTTTTGACTCCCAGGTATGATCTAAGGTATACATGATTTAGACCTGGTTTGACTACGCATTCGAAATTTGGTGTTTGCGTTAATAAAAAAGAACATAACAGTGTGTGTGTGGGGGGGGGGGGGGGCTAGTACCTAGGGCCCAGAATTTGGTGCTACGCCCCTGCACACTGGTGAGCATCCCCAACAGCCCAAAACCATACAGAGTGAGTGGGCCCATACACCTTTCTATTTATAATTTTTTAATTATGCATGTTCTGGTGTTTACAGAGGACGACAAGCAAAGAATTTCACCGTCAGCCTGTCTTTCTATAAAAATAGCACCGTGGATGACCAGAATGAATAACAAAGAGCCAAACCATCCGCCAGAGGGCACTGCAACATAAAGCTGGCTGTTTTGACTTTGGCTGTGACTGTGACGAACATGACGTCACAGCCAGCCAGCCGTCAGTTTATCATGCACAATATTCATTCGTGTTCATAATTTATAATTTATTTTATTCATTCATGTTCAGTGCCGTGTGCGTTTGCCATAACCTCTAGGGTTTGATTTTATTTTATGTTTGGAAGAATGTGTTCAGTGAGCACACGTGCTGCACACGTGTTCACCACATCCCTTACCAAAAAGTAGTACATGCAAGTATGTTTCAAGTATACTTCCAGTTTACTTTTTATATACTTATCAGTACTATTTTTGGTAAGGGATTCCTGGAATTGGACAGTTGACAAACTGGATAAGACATAAAATCTAATGGCAATTCAAAAATCATCAGATATTATTATTATTATTATTAAGAAAAAAGATGTACTTAGAGCTAAGTACTTATAACTGTAGCTGGCTATCAGTGTGGGACAGTCCTCAAATCTGCTATTAACTGTGTCAAGCTAGTGGGATGTAGCCAAACTAAAAGCGGAAATACAATTACTGCTTCAACATAAAAGTGTTCAATTCGGTGATATGTAATTGTAACGGAGGCCAGCAGGAGTCGCTGTGCAATAGTATTTAGTAAACCTCACTCCCCAACAGCTAAAGGATTCTCTGGCCAGAGCCCTGGGTTTCATCCTTCTGGTTAGAGAGTCCGCCTCCCATGCCGGGGATCGTGAGTTCTGTGTAAAAATGAGTATAAAAAAATTGAATACAAATTTTATTGCCATGCGTTTTAATTTGAAGGATCTTAACGGAAGTGATGAAGCCGTTGTACCTGGCTGGACAATGATCTGTGTGACGGTGAAACCAACATCCGCTGAGAGAGAGAGAGAGAGAGAGAGAGAGAGAGAGAGAGAGAGAGAGAGAGAGAGAGAGAGAGAGAGAGAGAGAGAGACAGACAGAACAGAAGAGAGACAGAGAGGGAGACAAACAGAAAGAGAGACAGACAGACAGAGAGGGAGACAGACAGAGAGAGAGAGACAGACAGAGACAGACACACAGAGAGAGACAGACAGAGAGAGACAGACAAACAGAAAGAGAGACAGACAGAGAGACAGCCAGACAAATCAAATCAATGTTATTTATATAGCACCAAATCACAACAAACAGTTGCCCCAAGGCGCTTTATATTGCAAGGCAAAGCCATACAATAATTACGGAAAAACCCCAACGGTCAAAACGACCCCCTGTGAGCAAGCACCTGGCGACAGTGGGACGGAAAAACTCCCTTTTAACAGGAAGAAACCTCCAGCAGAACCAGGCTCAGGGAGGGGCAGTCTTCTGCTGGGACTGGTTGGGGCTGAGGGGAGAGAATCAGGAAAAAGACATGCTGTGGAAGAGAGCAGAGATCAATCACTAATGATTAAATGCAGAGTGGTACATACAGAGCAAAAAGAGAAAGAAACACTCAGTGCATTATGGGAACCCCCCAGCAGTCTAAGTCTATAGCAGCATAACTAAGGGATGGTTCAGGGTCACCTGATCCAGCCCTAACTATAAGCTTTAGCAAAAAGGAAAGTTTTAAGCCTAATCTTAAAAGTAGAGAGGGTGTCTGTGTCCCTGATCCGAATTGGGAGCTGGTTCCACAGGAGAGGAGCCTGAAAGCTGAAGGCTCTGCCTCCCATTCTACTCTTACAAACCCTAGGAACTACAAGTAAGCCTGTAGTCTGAGAGCGAAGCGCTCTATTGGGGTGATATGGTACTATGAGGTCCCTAAGATAAGATGGGACCTGATTATTCAAAACCTTATAAGTAAGAAGAAGAATTTTAAATTCTATTCTAGAATTAACAGGAAGCCAATGAAGAGAGGCCAATATGGGTGAGATATGCTCTCTCCTTCTAGTCCCCGTCAGTACTCTAGCTGCAGCATTTTGAATTAACTGAAGGCTTTTCAGGGAACTTTTAGGACAACCTGATAATAATGAATTACAATAGTCCAGCCTAGAGGAAATAAATGCATGAATTAGTTTTTCAGCATCACTCTGAGACAAGACCTTTCTGATTTTAGAGATATTGCGCAAATGCAAAAAAGCAGTCCTACATATTTGTTTAATATGCGCTTTGAATGACATATCCTGATCAAAAATGACTCCAAGATTTCTCATAGTATTACTAGAGGTCAGGGTAATGCCATCCAGAGTAAGGATCTGGTTAGACACCATGTTTCTAAGATTTGTGGGGCCAAGTACAATAACTTCAGTTTTATCTGAGTTTAAAAGCAGGAAAGTAGAGGTCATCCATGTCTTTATGTCTGTAAGACAATCCTGCAGTTTAGCTAATTGGTGTGTGCCCTCTGGCTTCATGGATAGATAAAGCTGGGTATCATCTGCGTAACAATGAAAATTTAAGCAATACCGTCTAATAATACTGCCTAAGGGAAGCATGTATAAAGTGAATAACCTTGTGGAACTCCATAATTAACCTTATTCTGTGAAGAAGATTCCCCATTTACATGAACAAATTGTAATCTAATTGTAGACAGAGAGAGAGAGCGAGAGACAGACAGACAAACAGAAAGAGAGACAGACAGACAGAGAGAGAGAGAGACAGACAGACAAACAAAGAGAGACAGACAGAGAGAGAGACAGACAGACAGAGAGAGAGAGAGCGAGAGACAGACAGACAAAGAGAGACAGACAGAGAGAGACAGAGACAGACAGACAGAGACAGACAGACAGAGAGAGACACACAGACAGACAGACAGACAGAGACATACAGAGAGAGAGAGAGAGAGAGACAGACAGACAGAGAGAGACAGACAGAGAGAGAGAGGTATGGGGACGATGAGGGGCCTTTAAAGGAAGGAACCAGCTTTGTTTGTCGTTTCCCCCTGTGTGTGTGTGTGTGTGTGTGTGTGTGTGTGTGTGTGTGTGTGTGTGTGTGTGTGTGTGTGTGTGTGTGTGTGTGTGTGTGTTTTCCAGCAGCAGCAGTGTGAATGATCACAGACGGTCAGTCCCACCACACAGCACAGGCTGCACACATGCAGACATGAATTCGGCTGAGCAGACGGTAACGTGGCTCATCACGCTGGGGGTCCTGGACTCTCCAAAGAAAAGCATCTTGGATCCAGAGGCTTTCCTCCAGACCTCCCTGCAGGATGGAGCGGTGCTGTGCAGGCTGCTGGACCGACTCAGACCTGGGACCATAGACAAGGTAAGTGACTGCAGAAAATGAACACAAAATAATGGACAAACATAGGGAACTCCTCATGATTTGGGGTCTTAATGTCTTTATGATGGCATAAGGCCTGTTAAAAAAAGTTTAAAAAAAATAGCAAAAGGAAAAGTTAGAGGTGAATATTTTTCATGAGAGATCTGCCTTAAAAATTTTAATCATATTTTATCTTCCCCAAGGACCACACAAAATCCATCTTCTACTAGTGTCTTTGTACACAGACAGACAGACAGACACTGATGATCAGAGCGATCATATAATAATAAGCAATAGGTTTTGTGGCACAAAGCAATATATTGGCACAAAACAAATCAATTACTGGGAATCATTTTAACTTCAAATTATACAAAAACTAAATTGGAGTTAAATTGTTCTAAATAATTAAAACAATTAAGGATGTGGTAGACAAAAAAGTGTGTGTGTGTGTGTGTGTGTGTGTGTGTGTGTGTGTGTGTGTGTGTGTGTGTGTGTGTGTGTGTGTGTGTGTGTGTGTGTGTGTGTGTGTGTGTGTGTGTGTGTGTGTGTGTGTGTGTGTGTGTGTGTAAGGAGAGAGAAGAGATGGAAGCTACATCGAATACTTTCCTTCCTTTAAATTTATCTGTCTGTCTGTCTGTCTGTCTGTCAGACCATGGAATCTTCCAAAAAGGCCCTGAAAACTTTTCTTTTTACCCAATGTTTTTAATTATGTATTTTTATCTGCCTCTTATCATTTCTGTTTTTATTTATTTTTAGTGACTGTAGTACTTTTGGATTTATTGTAAATGTAAAGTGTATTATAAATAATGTAATGTATTATTATTGTTGTTGTTGTCGTTATTATTATTATATCTATCTATCTGTCTGTCTATCTATCTATCTCACCATAAATGCATGTGGACATGCCAATTATTGTAATTTCAGAAATGTAATTATTCTGGATCACATATCGATTTCTATTTATTCACTCGATGGGATCAAAGTGGACATTGAGCCTATTACGTCATATCCTGCCTTTGCTGATCCAGCTTCCATGGGAGAGCGTGTTTTTTTGTCAAGTTACTGTCAGTATACCACAGCCCAACACAGAAGGCTGCACTGTTGCATTCAAAATAAAGGCATACATATATGCTGCTTTTGTCGGCGTTTCGTATAGATCACATGCTGTTACTTTTTTCTCACTATTTTACTACTAACAAATGCGTGCTAAAGTGGACTTTTTGTAGACTAAATAGTTGTAGACTGGTTATCTTAAAAACAAGTAATATTTTGAGCCACTGCATTGACATGACAACTACTTTTCCAAACATGATCTCTAAAATTAGTTAAGATTCATTGATTTATTTGTCATTTATAACCCAAAACTGTCCAATTTAATTTCTGTAAAAAAAACAATAAAATACTGGCACATGCAATAAAATGCTGAGGAAAACAGAAGGTGAAACTACTTACCTTGTAGTCCTCTGACTTATTTATATTGTGGTCGTCACAGAGTGAACTATATTGCCACACAAGAATTAGCATAGACTGAATATACGGCGCTAACAGGAAAACTCGATCATTACTATGACGACTCCAAAGAAACTGTTTTACTTTGAAAGTTGAAGGCAAACGCTCACTTTATTACTTTGGTTAACTTGACTGCTCATGACGAAAACTGCAAGTGGCAAGTGAAGAAACGCCTCAAATAAGACTTAAAAAAACATTTTCTTGCTTTGACAATAATTCGGCGGTATTTCGAGTCTAATTGTAGGTTATTTATTGCGTTTTTGTGTGCAGTTCTTTCAGGAACCGAGGAGCGACAGCGAGTGTCAGAGGAACATTAGTGAGTTCATTAAAGGCTGTGCGGCTCTCGGTGTGGAGGTGAGTTATTATTATTATTATTATTATTATTATTACCACCACCTTACTAGCACAGTGTACGCTGGAAAACATTATCCTCTTCTCAGTGTTTTTATCTTTTCAAAACAAAACCAGCTTCTTTATTATTAACGCCTTTTATTATTATCCTGTTGTTTTACTTGAGACAACAGTTAACACATAGGAAGCCATTTTTCAAAATAATTTTTAACAACAACAACTATTATTAGTGTTGCTGTTGTTGTTGTATCAGTAAAGCAGGAGATGGATGAGCCTGTACTTAATGCTGTCACTTTTTCACATGTCCCTTAAAGCTGCAGTGTGCAGGATTTGGTGTCAGGATTTTAGTGGTCAGGGTGCAAACTGCAAGGTGCTGTCAGTGGCCACAATTTATTTTCTTCACATTTTTGCTTCTTTGGCACATTACTTATGATAATTAATATGGGGGAGGTGATGGTCTTGTGGTTAAGGTGTTGGGTTTGAGACCAGAAGATCCTGACTGGAAAATCACTAAGGGCCCTTGGGCAAGGTCCTTAATCCCCTAGTTGCTCCCAGTGTGTAGTGAGCGCCTTGTATGGCAGCACCCTGACATCGGGGTGAATGTGAGGCATTATTGTAAAGTGCTTTGAGCATTTGATGCTATATAAATGCAGTTCATTTACCATTTATAAGTAATATGCATGATTCTCATTTCACTTTTTAACATGATCTAGCAACCAGGAGATAGTGTATGTAGCAGCAGCTACTGGTTCCTCCCTTTTGTTCAGTCTTCTCTGCATAGGTGAAAGACTGCACGTGTGTCCCATTTGGACTATTGTGTCAACATGGCAGTGCAACATGGGGCCGCTCTCCGCTCCCATGTCGATATGAAAGCCTCATTCCAAACACTGTGACTCTAATTATAAACTAATGAATAGATGGCTTTGCCCCGACTCCTGAACAAGTCCCAGAGATACTTGAACTCCCCTAAGCCAGAGGGGACAATCCACCCTTATCCAACAGAGGACCACGGACTCAGGTTTGGAGATACTGATCCTCATCCCTTTACCTTCACAGTCAGCCTCATATCTGCCCAGTGTACATGAGCGGTCACTGTCTAATTAAGCCAAAGGAATCACATCATTCTGAGATCACCAAATTGGGCACCCTCTAGTTCCTGACTGTGCTTTGTTATCGTGTCCATGAACAGGACTGGTGACAAGTGGCAGCCCTGGTGGTGTCTAACACACTCTTTGGCCCCCTTTTATAAACGTGGGGTTTACCACTACAGTTTGCCAAGCCAGAGGTGCCATCCATGACTTCCATGCAACATTACACAGGCGTGTCTGTGATGCCAGCCCAACATCATCCAGAGAATTCAGCATCTCAGGGTGAATCTTGTCCATTCTCGGCAAGTGACAAAGAGGATTTTTGTTTGTTTGTTTTACTACGTCAGTGACGTCTGCATGGGAGATGGCTCCAGATCTGCCCAAGAGTGACTTGGTCAAGCCAGGTGCAGATAATCCAGATCAAAGCACATCTATAACCAGGGGTACACATAACTGGTATTCATGGTGCTCGTGTGTGCTAAACATCATTGATGCACAGCAGAGGGAAACACTTTTCCTACAGTCTGTCATTGCTTTCCTCTTATGAAGCACTTCCCTTGTGTTTTCTGCTATACATCATTTATTTTAGCATGCACAAGCACCATGAGTACCAGTTGTGTGCACCCCTGTCTATAGCTTTCTACAATAGACCACAAGGTTGATTACAGTTTTTGGGATGCTGAAATGGAGAACACGTGGACTATACACTTAACACAGTGTGAGCAAGAGCTACAAATGGGAGCTAGGACATAATGTTAAAAAAAAAAAGGAAACACGACCACTGTAACAAAAGAGCATTAAAAAGTCTGGGAGACAACAGTGAATCGACAGTGTTTGTGTAAATAGAACTTAAGGAAAATTGGTCGCATTTATAAATCAGTACCTGGCACTCATTCTAAAAGTATACATGCAGTGCATCCAGAAAGTATTCACAGCCTTATTCCAAAATGGATGAAGTTTTTTTTTTTTTCCTCAAAATTCTACACATAATACCCCATAATGACAATTTGAAAAAAGTTTTTTTTTTTTTAAGATTTTTGCAAATTTATTAAAGATAAATAACTAAGAAATCACATGTACATATGCACTCACAACCTTTCCCATGAAGCTCAAAATTGAGCTCAGGTGCATCCTGTTTCAGTTGATTGGACATGATTTGGAAAGGCACACACCTCACCTGTCTACATACGAGGGCTGTCAATAAAGTAACGGTCCTTTTTATTTTTTTCAAAAACTATATGGATTTCATTCATATGTTTTTACGTCAGACATGCTTGAAACCCTCGTGCGCATGCGTGAGTTTTTCCACGCCTGTCGGTGACGTCATTCGCCTGTGAGCACTCCTTGTGGGAGGAGTCGTCCAGCCCCTCGTCGGAATTCCTTTGTCTGAGAAGTTGCTGAGAGACTGGCGCGTTGTTTGATCAAAATTTTTTCTAAACCTGTGAGACACATCGAAGTGGACACGGTTCGAAAAATTAAGCTGGTTTTCAGTGAAAATTTTAACGGCTGATGAGAGATTTTGAGGTGATTCTGTCGCTTTAAGGACTTCCCACAGTGCGAGACGTCGCTCAGCGCTCTCAGCCGCCGTCGTCAGCCTGTTCAAGCTGAAAACCTCCACATTTCAGGCTCTATTGATCCAGGACGTCGTGAGAGAACAGAGAAGTTTCAGAAGAAGTCGGTTTCAGCATTTTATCCAGATATTCCACTGTTAAAGGAGATTTTTTTAATGAAAGACGTGTGGACGGATCCGCGCATCGGGACGCAGCCGACGCGGTGCGGCAGCACAGGAAAAACACCTCCGTGTTGATAACCATTTGTAAAATCCAGGCGGCTTTTGATGGCTTTCAGTGGAGTGAGTATATGAGAAATTGTTTAACAGGCAGGACATGTTCCAACTTGTCCTTAAGGCTTTCAACAGAGGTGTTTTTCCTGTGGCGGAGCGTCGCGGCGGCTGCGTCCCGACGCGCGCCGCACGTCTTTCATTAAAAAAATCTCCTTTAACAGTGGAATATCCGGATAAAATGCTGAAACCGACTTCTTCTGAAACTTCTCTGTTCTCTCACGACGTCCTGGATCAATAGAGCCTGAAATGTGGAGGTTTTCAGCTTGAACAGGCTGACGACGGCGGCTGAGAGCGCTGAGCGACGTCTCGCACCGTGGGAAGTCCTTAAAGCGACAGAATCACCTCAAAATCTCTCATCAGCCGTTAAAATTTTCACAGAAAACCAGCTTAATTTTTCGAACCGTGTCCACTTCGATGTGTCTCACAGGTTTAGAAAAAATTTTGATCAAACGAAGCGCCAGTCTCTCAGCAACTTCTCAGACAAAGGAATTCCGACGAGGGGCTGGACGACTCCTCCCACAAGGAGTGCTCACAGGCAAATGACGTCACCGACAGGCGTGGAAAAACTCACGCATGCGCACGAGGGTTCAAGCATGTCTGACGTAAAAACATATGAATGAAATCCATATAGTTTTTGAAAAAAATAAAAAGGACCGTAACTTTATTGACAGCCCTCGTATAAGGTCCCAAGGTCCCACAGTTGATAGAACATGTCAGTGCACAAACCAAGCATGAAGTCAAAGGAATTGTCTGTACACTTCCAAAACAGGATTGTCTGAAGGCACAAATCTGGGGAAGGATACAGAACCATTTCTGCTGCTTTGAAGGTCCAAATGAGCACAGTGACCTCCATCATCTATAAATGGAAGAAGTTCAGATACAGGACTCTTCCTAGAGCTGGCCGCCTGTCTAAACTGAGCGATCAGGGAGAAGGTGCCTTAGTCAGGGAGGTGACCAAGAACCTGATGGTTACTCTGTCAGAGTTCTGGTATTCCTCTGTGAAGAGAGGAGAACCTTCCAAGCGGACAACCACCTCTGCAGCAATCCACCAATCCGGCCTGTATGGTAGAGTGGCCAGATGGAAGCCAGTCCTTAGTAAAATGCACATGGGAGCCCACCTGGAGACCTAAAGGACTCTCAGACCATGACAAACAAAATTTTGTGGTCTGATGAGACAAAGATTGAGCTCTTTGGCATGAATGCCAGTTGTCATGTTTGGAGGAAACCAGGCACCATCCCTACAGTGAAACATGGTGGTGGCAGCATCATGCTGTGGGGATGTTTTTCAGCGGCAGGAACTGGTCAGGATTGAGGGGGAGATGAATGCAGCAATGCTTATTTCAGTACAAAGAAAAAAGAGAAAAACGTTTCAGTACAAAAAACCTCAAAACAAAACAAAATGGATTTCTGTTAACCCAAGCAACTGAAAGGGTATAGGTAGAAGCAAAAGGTTATAGCCACCTACCCTGTTTACCTCAGTAAATTTTACTCCTCATAACAAAACCAAAAAAATCAGAACAAGCACAAACATTTGAAGATAAACAGTGAACTTATGAATTTCTCATCATAACAAAATAATAATCGCGCACATCACACAATCCAAAAATAATAGTACAAAAACAATAAACTTAATTGTCCATCCTGTAACTAGAAACTGACTAGAGTACAGCATAATTTAATACCCTTGGCACAGTTGTTCCAAATATTCACTCCTTTTACAGAGACACAGACTTTATAGTAGTTCAAGTCCTTGTTTTATCAAATATCAGTATTCCTCTCAAATTATAACTGGAGACCTTAGACATGTTTAGGTAAAAGTTTGTTTTTTGCTTTGTACATAGTTTGTATTGTAATGTAATCAACTAAGTCCATGAATTTCAGAATATTTAGGCAAATAAATTATGGGTTGTTGGCTCACGATGAGATTTATAACTGATAATTCTTAATGCTTTCTTTTGCAATAGAAATATTGAATTGGTATTTGTTTTATATGTGTTTCCCCACACCTAAAGACAGTATATCATATATGGAGCTATTAATGCATAATATAAAGTGATTCATGAATATTGAGGGAGGAAACCTTGGGCTTTGTACAGAATTGCAATGGATTTTGACATTTTGGGTTTAATATCATTTATGTGTGTTTTCCAACTTAATTTATCATCAGTAATAAGAAATTTGGTTTCAGTTACAATTTCAGTTTCAGCATCATGTATTGTTAATCTTCTATTTGAATTCCTGGGCTTATTTCCAAATATAATACAGTTTGTTTTACCAAGATGAAGTGATAGTTTGTTTGAATCAAACAATGCTTCAATTTCTGCCATTCCTTCTCCACCATGTCCAAAAGCTGCCCTGAATGATCTCCACTACAGAACACAGTCATATCACCAGCAAATAAAATACAATTCTGGGACTTAGGAACCAAAGATATATCATGTACAGAGATATCCTGGATGAAATTCAAGAAGACTTGAGGCTGTAACACTGCCAAAGGTGCATCAGCAAAGTATTGAGCAAAGGGTGTGAATACTTACGTACATGTGATTTCTCAGTTTTTTTTATTTGTAATAAAGTTGCAAAAATGTATATATATATATATATATATATATATATATATATATATATATATATATATATATAATTATGGGGTGGTGTGAGAAGACTTTTGAGGGGGAAAAATTAATTTCATCCATTTTGGAATAAGGCTGTAACATAAAATGTGGAAAAAGTGAAGTGCTGTGAATACTTTCTGGATGCACCGTATGGCAGTCATACTTTCTTATGATCATGATAATATGAAAACAAAATTAGATTATCACGTTTTAAGTAGATATCCTAAATAAGTACCACGTCAGTGAAGTGAACATCATTTTTTGATGATTAATATTTCTTAAACCCTGGCAGTTCACATTAATAAATCAGCCACAAAAAACATTAATATTTGGTCTACATAAATGATACTATAAATTAAAGCAGAGCTATCGCTCCATTTATTCAAATCCTAATGTGGTAGTGTGGTTAATTCAGCAACACTGCTGTTTGATTTTATTTCCAAATTAGAGCTGCCACAAATGATTATTTCGATAGTCAACTAGTCAACAATTATTTTTTGCGATTAGTCGACTAGTCGCATCATATGTAAATTTCAGCTTATTGCATTTTATCAATATTGATACCATTATCGATTCTGCTTATCAGTTATCGATTCCCTTATCAATACCTCCTCTGAATTTTCTGTGTGCTACAAGTAGGCTTTTCAGGTTTTCTATGTCAACATTTCATTGAGTTTTAAAGTAAATAAATATGAAATTGGTCACTGGATCCTTGATCTGTGGACATAAATAAACTCTATATGGTGGATCCTTGATCTCTGGACATAGATAGGAAAAAATCTGTTATTTTTATCAAAAGCATTTCCTTTCAGACATTAACGGCATGGATGTCTCTCCATACGTCTTAGCTGAGCTCAGCTGGCTACTGGAGTCTGCAGGTCTGCAGCCATACAGTCTTGGGCTGCTGCACTTCAGCGCAGGATGTCTCATTTTGGGAGGAAAAAAAAACATTTTGATCGATTGCAGTTTATTGTTTGTATTACAACGTTTGGAAAGCGGTGTAATTTTATTTAAATGGTGATTCACTTTGAAGTTATTAATTCAAAACGGACTCTATCTTTCTAACTTGACTCCGTGGCACAGCGTTTGGCGCAACAGAACGGAAGACAATTCTTGTTTCTTTCTCACAACAAGACAGGAGGCCCAGTTATCACTTTAATCTGCACAAAAGTGACTCACGATTGACATATTTAAATGGCTTTGAGAGGGGTTAAGAAGCGGAGTTGCCGCTTGTGAAGAGGAGCGAAGCAAAGATCCAACGAAGCAACGGATCTAAGCACTGCTTCATTGTTTCAAGGTTCAAAGCAAATGACTCGTCGACTACTAAATTAGTTGTAGATGGTATCAATAGTCAACGTAGTCATGACTAGTCGACTAGTTGTGGCAGCCCTATTCAAAATCCAAAGAGATCAAGCAAACATTAAGTGGTGGAGGGTGAGGCGGGGTGCTCATTGCATCATGTGTTTTTGTTTATCATTATTTTCAGATTTGGCAATTATCCATTAGTTAATTTACCAGTAAATATGAATTCTACTAATAATGTTCAACCTTCCATCAATCCATTTTCTAAACCTGCTTATTCCAGTTAAGGGTCACAGTGGAGCCGGGGCGGGGGGTGGGGGGTGCTGGAGCTCATCCCAGTAGTCATTGGGCAAGAGCCAAGGTACACTCTGGACAGGTCTTCAGTCTGTCGCAGGGCATATAGACAGACATACAACTTCACGCTCTACTTTCACCTTTGCATTCATTTTGTTATTGTGGTTCATGTTAGTTTAACAGTGTTGTTGGTGTTATTGATTGATTGTGTTTTTGTCATTCAGCTGGTTAAGTCAGTTTAGTTAAGTGTCATGTTGCTGTTACCATGAGTGAGTTGTCATGTTGCCATTACCATGAGTGGGAAGTGTAGGGCATTTGATGTCTTCTGCCACCCCCTCTGTTTGTGGCTGTGTAAAAATAAAAGCACATGCTTACGGCAGAATGGAGAAAAGACAGAAGGTTTTGCGTGCATGTGTATAACTTCGATCAGGGACAAAATGGGGAGAACTGACGTTGTTTTGTATGCTTATGTATTTTGGGTCATGGATGAACGCCGCCAAAACAGAACATTGATAGGACTAATATTTTTAGAGAAACTATGGGTATTAGCTAACAACAATGGACATTGATAATTACATTCTGGACTCACATGTCACTGCAGCAGGGGCGGTAAATCATCAATATATTAAAAGCATGCCTGTGTGTGGGTGTGCATGCGTGTGTGCGTGCATGATATTATTTATTAAGTTTAATGTAAGTACACAATATAATTGTAAATATGTTTAAAATACATGGAAATACCTATTTCCAGTTAGAAATCAAATGACAAAATAGAAGTAATAATAAAATAAAATAATAATAATTATGATGATGGTGATAAAATAATAATGATAATTAATAATAGTGTGTATATGATAACAAGAACCTAAACAATTTATAACTACATTAAGACAGTAAATTATCATTAAAAAATTACATAATTAACAGGAAATAAAAGGGTTGAGTTTAAAAAAAAAAAAAAAACCTGCTCTAAGGTTCTAAAATCATTCTGGACTCACACACCATTCCAACTCATTATGGAAACTTTGCGTACTTTATTATCACCCTTGAAAAATGTCAGCTACTTATTTTATAAACACTATCCAACCTAGAGCCTGTGGATCCCCACGGGCAACATGCCCTGGCGTTTGGTATAAATGTGTTTCTAAATGTGTGTCGTGGTATTGATAATTGTGATGATGGCTTATCAGTATTATAATCCTTGTTGTTCGTTATAGGCTGTGCATGCTTTTTCTCTTTGCTTTTACTAAAGGTAATACTCTCTGCTGGTACTAAAACTGGTGTGGAAATTTCATTACTCCAACAAGGTGATGTTTTTGAAGTGAAGCAATGACTGGTTTCGTAAAGTGTGATTAAAATTACCAGAAAATGCTTCTCTGATGGCAGATTAGCGCTAAAAATGTTATCATTGTTATCAACATTAAAAAAAACCTGTGTTAGGGTGTTTGCATCTGTTTGCACAACACTGGGTCATGCCAGGTCATATCTTGCTCCACGGAAGGTGTGAAGAGAGGACTAGTGGGAGTTGTGTGGTACCACACACAATAATATTGATTGTAGTCATTCAAAAAAGCTGTGCAATCATAAAAGAAAAGAGCTGACTATGCTACCTGGTCAGCAGACTTTTATTAAGATTTTGCTTTATGGCTTGGAAAATTACAGTGAGGCAAATAAGTATTTGATCCACTATCGATTTTGCAAGTTTTATTACCTACAAAGAATGGAGAGGTCTGTAATTTTTTTTCGTAGGTAAACTTCAACTGTGAGAGACAGAATCTAAAAAAAAATGTAAAAATCACATTGTATGATTTTTAAATAATTAATTTGCATTTTATTGCATGAAATAAGCATTCAAATTTAGGGATTCCATCATCTATAGTCCATAATATAATCAGAAGATTCAGAGAATCTGGACAACTTTCTCCACGTAAGCGGCAAGGCCGAAAACCAACATTGAATGCTCGTGACCTTCGATCCCTCAGGCGGCACAATGTTCAGACTGATAAACTTTATTGTTTTTGTGCAAATATTTGCTCATTTTGAAATGGATGCCTGCAGCACATTTCAAAAAAGTTGGGACAGGGCAACAAAAGACTAGGAAAGTTGATGAATGCTCAAAGAACACCTAATTTAAAACAGGCGAGTGTCATGATTAGGGATGGGTATCGAGAACCGGTTTCTTTCCGGTATCGTTAAGAAATGATTCGATCCACCGACATCAATAACCTTTTTACTTAACGATTCCCTTATCGGTCTTTCAGAGTGGCCGTTGTTTTGGGGGTGCTTGTATGGAAAATTATAATTTCTCTACATTGATTACATACCCTGCAGCAGTCTGTAGTCAACTTTTCTGCAGCGCGGCTTTGCTTTGAACCTTGAACCAATCGAAGCAGTGATTCGCAGATCGAAAGCAGTGCTTCGATCATTGCTTCGTTGATTAATTTTTGAGTCACTTTTGAGTCACTTTTGTGCGGATTAAAGTCACTAACTGGGACTCCTGTCTTGTTGCGAGAAAGAAACGAGAATCGTCGTCCGTTCTGTTCACACAGCTCCAAATGCTGCGCGGCTCTCTGCCGAGTCAAGTTAGAACGATAGAGTCCAGTCAGAATTAATAACTTCAAAGCGAAACACCGTTTTGTTTATTTTTATTTATGTCCAGAGATCAAGGATACAGTGACCAATTTCATATTTATTTACTTTAAGACTCAATGAAATACATAGAAAACCTGTAAAGCCTACTTTTAGTACAAAATTCACAAGAGGTATTGATAAGGGAATCGATAAGGAATCGGATCGATAAGCAGAATCGATAATGGTATCGATATTGATAAAACCTTATCAATACCCATCCCTAGTCATGATTGGGTATAAAAGGAGCATCCCCAAAATTCTCAGCCATTCACAAGCAAAGATGGGGCGAGAATCACCAGTTTGTGAACAATTGCATGAAAAAATAGTCCAACAGTTTAAGAACAATGTTTCTCGATGTTCAATTGCAAGGAATTTAGGGATTCCATCATCTACAGTCCATAATATAATCAGAAGATTCAGAGAATCTGGAAAACTTTCTACACATAAGCGGCAAGGCCAAAAACCAACATTGAACCTTCGATCCCTCAGGCAGCACTGCATTAAAATCCAATATCATTGTCTAAAGGATCTTACCGCATGGGTTCAGGAACACTTCAGAAAACCATTGTCAGTTAACACAGTTCGTCGCTACATCTACAAGTGCAAGTTAAAACTCTACCTTGCAAAGCGCCTTCTCTGGGCCTGAGCTCATTTGAAATGGACAGACGCAAAGTGGAAAAGTGTGCTGTGGTCTGATGAGTCCACATTTCAAATTGTTTTTGGAAAAGATGGACGTCGTGTCCTCCGGACAAAAGAGGACAAAGACCATCCAGATTGTTACGAGCACAAATTACAAAAGACAGCAATCTGTGACCAGTATGGGGTGTGTTAGTGCCCATGGTATGGGCAACTTACACATCTGTGATGGGACCATCAATGCTGAAAGGTACATCCAGGTTTTGGAGCAACACATACTGCCATCCAAGCTACGCCTTTCAGCAAGACAATACCAAGCCCACATTCTGCACGTGTTACAACAGCGTGGCTTCATAGTAAAAGGAGTGTGGGTACTAGACTGACCTGCCTGCAGTCCAGACCTGTCGACCATTGAAAATGGTGGCACATTATGAAGCGCAAAACGGACAACGGAGACCCGGGCTGTGAACAACTGAAGTCACACATCAAGCAAGAATGGGAGAGAATTCACCTACAAAGCTTCAACACTTAGTGTCTGTTATATGGCTGGGGGGGCCTGGCTGCCTTTTGTTTCTGTCCTTGTTTCTCCTTCCAGGTGGCTTGCATTTGGGACTGAGTGGCTGTGTTGCTGAGGTTATCAGGGACCTCACCCTGATCAACTGCGGCTCGTCAGGACTCACAGCTGAGGTGCATCTATATGGATTGGAACATGGTGGCATTTAAGACTGGAGTATACAGTGTGTATTTGCCAGAGACTCGACCTTGTGACCAGACGGGTGAGATCGTCGTCTCGGGAGCCATCTCATCATCAGTGGATGCAGAGACGTCCAGGGTTTGATGCACGGTCTGTGAAAGAGGAGGGGGTGAGGTATCACGCTCGTCAGCACACTTCCTGAGGTACGGTAGATTTTGTGACTAACATTATACAGTCAGTAAATGTGGTGTCCCTCACACCTTTATTATATTGAGCTGTATGTTAGTCATGTATCGGCTTCCACTGCAGTGGAGTTTTGTGAACTGGATGTTCCATGCCTGCAGGTTGGGAAGCTGATTAGTAATCAAGCCAGGAAGTGTTGCTGTTTATGTACACCTTTAAGTGTTCTCTCTGTGTGTAGAGTGTGGACTCACATAATGGTTCCTTCTTTCACAGACTCGGTTTGTTGCGGCCACCTGGGGGGTGTCGGCGGGGTCCTTGGGTCCGAACAGCTTCTGGCTCCGGACCGTTAGCGCTGCTGGGAGCGCACCACGCCAGACCGCACTTTCTTTTGTATATTTTGTATCACTGTTATGTATTAAATTCAGTTAGCCTTTGTACCGTGCTCTGCTTATTCATACTGGGTCCTTCAAACGCTGGTCGGTTCTCCGAGCTGCGTCCGACACTAACAGTGTCCCAGTTCCCAAATGCTTACTTGAGTGTTGTTAGAAGAAAAGGTGATGTAACACAGTGGTAAACATACCACTGTCCCAGCTTTTTTGAAACGTGTTGCAGGCATCCATTTCAAAATGAGCAAATATTTGCACAAAAACAATAAAGTTATCAGTTTGAACACTGAATATCTGTCTTTGTGGTGTATTCAATTGATACAGTTGAAGAGGATTTGCAAATCATTGTATTCTGTTTTTATTTACATTTTACACAATGTCCCAACTTCACTGAATTGGGGTGTAATGTAATACACCAGTCAGCACTGTGGATTTTCCAATCTGGCTGATTTTAAGTATGTCAGCTATTTTGCTGGAAAGCAAGTCCTCCATTAGCAGCAGATGGACTGACATCATAGCAGCAATTCACTCAGACGGCCATCAGACACAGAGGCGGTGCCACACTGTGTCCGATAGAGGACGCGGACAGAATACAAGGTTTTCATTTGTAATGAATCACTCAGGCTGCATTCTAACTTCTGTGACGATATCAGTCATTCACTTTGTCTTAAATCAGTTGTTCCCTGTTTGCAGTTACCTGTTGACCAGTCACAGCTGTTTCCTTTTTCACATGCTTTGATCACATAACACTGGTCAACACAATTTTTCTTGCATGTTGTTTTTCAATGGATTTTGGGTAATTTGGGGCTGCTCAATCTGAATCTGGTGTTAGTTTTTGCCAATCACATCATGTTTTTGAGATATGAAAACATGTTTTTCGTATCAAACACTGAAGCAAAAGCTGCAGTCTCTCGCACCTCTTCTGCACCAAAAACAATATTATCTTCTTCACATTTCAGTAACCTGGTTTAAAAACTAGGCTTTGTAAGCTGCTTTATGCATGATTAGTGACGTCAAACCCATGAGTGAATGAGCCACTTGTGTGTAATCCATCAATAAAGAACATGCAGATGGAAAAAAAAATGTGATGTGATAGAGGAAATTTGATCTTAGTTTCGGATTCAGCACCCAAAATTACCCTAAATCACTTCTCAAAATCCATGCAAGAATTTTTTTTTTTTGACCAGTGTAATCTTATCTTGCAGCAGACACACAGCTGCATTTACAAAACAGTCACACCCATTTTGTTTGGTGTTTGTGGTCATATAGATATTTTATAATTTGTATATTTACATTTTTATTTGGTTTATGTAAAAGTATTATTTGCTAGCACAATCCCTGTGGATAAATCCACTTCAGCTATCTGAAATTCCCCCAATAAAAAAATAAAAATACTTTAAAATATATATTTTATTAACTGTATAAATTAACTGGTGTCCTGTCCAGGGTGTACCCTGCCTCACACCCTATGAATGCTGGGATAGACTCAGGCCCCTGTGACCCTTAATTGGAGTAAGCAAGTATAGAAAACCGATAGCTGGATGGATGTATAAAATTAAATTAATTAAGAATATAAAATCTCCCAAATAACAATAGCTAGCCTTTTTTAGTCATAGTACTTATGAATAAATAAATAAAATATACTTCAGTATGATAACAACCAATACATTTGGATATGATCTTTGGGATTGTTCTTTTTCATTGGAACAGCTGTTGGGACATACCGATAAACATGTTTCAAAGTCCTAAATGATCTATATTGATCCAGTAGCAATTCATAGTTGGTAAATGGTGTCATTGTGTTTGCAGCACAGTTCTTATTTTAGTAAAGTTACAGTCTTTATATAATTATGTTATGTAATTGGTTTTATGCTAGCCTGGCATTAGGTGCCACTGCCAACACCTTTACATCACACCTAACGTTGGTGTGAGCCGCATGCCTCCATTGAGCAATGAGATTTGTAATGCGCTTAAAAAGTACATACTTGTGGTGGCTGAGGACCTGAGTGAAGTCAGTGTCTTAAAACAGTGATTATGCCCTCCACGAGGGGGAGAGCATATACTCGTTGGTTTCCCTTCCATCCCTCTGTCCGTCACACAGCTTGTGAATGTGATAGCTTGAGAACAAATGGCAGCAGTCTCACTAAATGTGGTGTATATGTGCCTCTTGTGAGGATCTTCGATGTGTTTGCATGTCAGTTGGCCCAACCTACTTTTCAAGGTCACAGAGACCAATTTAGGAAATTCCTTGTGAATGTGATAACTTGACAACAAACAACAGCAAGTTCACTAAATGCGGTACATAGATGACTGATGTGATGACCTGACATGAGTTTGCATATGGCTGACCTTGAACAACATTTCAAGGTCAGAGGTCAGCTAAGAAAATTCTTGCGGAACCTCACTAACTTCAACCATTATTAAATTTGTGGACCAGAACTGGAAAAATACCTACTTACTCCAGTTTGATTTACTGTTTGATGATCAAATGTGTTTATATTATCATGAGTCATACAGTTGTATGCAAAAGTTTGGGCACCCCTGATAATTTTCATGTTTTTCCTTTATAAATCATTGGTTGTCTGCGATCAGAATTTCAGTTAAATATAGTCATATAACAGATGAACACACTGATATTGAGAAATGAAATGAAGTTTCTAGTATTTACAGAAAGTGTGCAATAATTATTTAAACAAAATTGGGTAGGTACATAAATTTGGGCACCCTTGTCATTTTATTAATGTGAATACATTTAGCACTAATTATTGGAACATAAAATTGGTTTGGTAAGCTCAGTGACCCTTGACCTCCTTACACAGGTGAATCCAATCATGAGAAAGGGTATTTAAGATGGTCATTTGTAAATGTTTCCCCTCTTTGCATCTCTTCTAATGAGTGGTAACATGGAAGCCTCTAAACAACTCTCAAATGACCTGAAAACAAAGATTGTTCAACATCATGGTTTAGGGGAAGGATTTACCTCAGTTATTAAGAAATACAAACAGTGTGGTACTGTATGGTTTAGGGAAAGTCAACAACAGCATCTTTACAAAACACATTCACTTGAAGCAGAGTAACGCTGGACAGCAGGGCAGTGAGCACAAGATAATCTGGCAGAACGTGAATGCAAAGCTTGTGATATATGTACTGCAGGTGTTTGAAGATGAAGAGTTGGCAAGTAAGTGAGCCCAGCAGGATGGAAAGTGAGTTGGGGTGCAGCAAATATGATTATGGACAGAGATAAACCTCAGGCAGCAAATTAGTGAGAGGAGTAACCGCACTGAAAGAAAGTTAAATACAAGTAAGCCACTGACCAAATGTGACACCACCACCTTTATATTTTGGGAACATAAAAACTCTTGTATGTGTGGCATACACAAGATTTGGGGCTTCAGGGGAATTTTGCACACGCTGGCACACACACACACACACACACACACACACCCGATAGGGAGATTACACGGGAGAGCTCAGACTTTAAGTAATCTTGCTCCAGACTGCAGTTGGAGCAAGAATGGTCCAGAGGGGAAGCGCTGTTTAATTTTCAGATTCATCTTCAAAATGTAACACATACGAGGTCTATTAGAAAAGTATCCGACCTTATTATTTTTTTCAAAAACCATATGGATTTGAATCACGTGTGATTGCGTCAGACAAGCTTGAACCCTTGTGCGCATGCGTGAGTTTTTCCATGCCTGTCGGTTGCGTCATTCGCCTGTGAGCAGGCTTTGAGTGAGGAGTGGTCCACCCCCTCGGCGGATTTTTATTGCCAGGAAATAGCGGAATGATTTGGGCTTTTTTTCCATCAGAATTTTTTCAGAAACTGTTAGAGACTGGCAGCTGGAAACCATTAGAAAAATTTATCTGGCTTTCGGTGAAAATGTTACGGGCTTGGTAGAGAATAAGGAGTGTTACTGTCGCTTTAAGGACAGCCCCCAGCGGCTGTGGGGCGCGCCGCGCTCCGAAGCTGCCATCGACAGGCTGAATGACCATTTCATTTCTAAACGGATGGCTGTCTGGATCCGTGACCATCGTGTGCCATTTCTCTGGTTATCACAAGAGCTGGACATCAACCATTTTCCCGGCAGATTTCACTTTTACAAGAGATTTATGTTCAAATCCAAATGGTTTTTGAAAAAAATGACAAGGTCGGATACTTTTCTAATAGACCTCGTACATCTTCAATCACTTATCCAAGATTGGGTCACGGGGGGCTGGATCCTATCACAGCAATCATAGGGCATGAGGCAGTGTACACCCTGGACAGGATGCGAGTCTGTTGCAGGGCCACAAATAGACAAACAAACACATTCACACCTGCATGCACACCTACAGACATTTAAAGTTTCCAATCCACCTAACCTGCATGTCTTTGGATTGTGGAGGAAGCCGGAGCACCCGGAGGGAACCCATACAAACACGGGGAGAACATGCAAACGCCACACAGAAAGGCCACAAGTGGAAATCGATCCCATGACCTTCTCCGCTGTGAGGCTAATCACTGTGCCACCATGCTGTGCAAAATGTAACAGTTGATCATAATTTTTTCATGCAAATCTCCATGGATTTCTTACTATTGTGACGTGAACTTCATGGTCTAGATTACGAATGAATATATATACAGTGATGTGAAAAGGTTTGTGCACACTGAAGCATTTACATGCTTGAAATTCTTTATGACATCAAAAAAAAGTGTTTATGTTAAAATTTCTAAAATGAGGCCCTTTATACTCACAGTAAAAAGTAATCTCTACATCATGAATTAAAATAAATAAAAGTCAAAAACCCCAAACCATCACTTTTATGTTAAGTTTTCTTCAGACAAATCAAAGAATGGATACATGAACATTTCCAAGACTCTGATTATGTCTTGGTGTTATTACTGTTGCCTCACAGCAAAAAGGTTGTGCGATCACTTTTCACTTGGTCTTTTCTGTGTGGAGTTTGCATGTTCTCCCTGTGTTTGTGTGGGTTCTCTCTGGGTGCTCCAGCTTCCAAAGACATGCAGAGTAGGTGAACTGGTGAATTGTCCATAGGTGTGCATTTGTGTGAATGTGTTAGTCTGTCTATATGTGGCCCTGCGACAGACTGGTATCCTGTATATGGTGTACTCTACCTCACGCCCAATGACTGCTGAGATAGGCTCCAGCTCCCTCCTTCCCCCCGTGACCCTTGATTATGGGTGGGTATAGAAAATAAATGAATGAATGATTATGTCTTCCATTTCATTTACCTCAGTTATTAAGAAATACAAACAGTGTGGTACTGTATGATAAATCTGTCCAGAGGCAGCAGTTCCCAAACAGTAAGTTACTGTGCAAGAAGGTGAGGAAAGCCACTAAAGCCCCGGTCACATGGCACTAATGAAGGACACCAAAGCCAAAACAAAACAAGAAATCTGGACTTACGTTGACTTTCGAAGACATCATTTAACCGTCGTCCACCTTCGTCCCTGTAGCTAGCGCTTCATCAGCTACAGGGACCGGCAGGTGTCAGCCAAATTCCAGCTGACATGCACTTAGAAAATTGCTTTGGGGGAAGGAGCCAGGGCTTGTGGAAGGTGGAGTGATAAACTAACATGCTTTTCCATGTTGTACCTGCAACATCATTATTATGTTGCAGGGACAATAGCAAGTGTGTGTGCTTGCTGTCCTCACGTGGAAATGCATAAAAACATATATCACCTTTGCAGTGGGCTGGAGAAACGGACTCTCAGTTCATGTGGACACGCAGCAAGCGATCTGAATGTTACATCTGTGTGACAGGACACATGTGCGGGCCTGGCCCGACACTCATGTCCTGTGAGCGGTGCAGGGCTATATGACCAGTCAGCAGTGCAACAAATACGCCACTTTCAGTAATGTATCAGCAGAAATACGCCGTAACAAACACCATTTGGTCAGTTATCATGGCGCTTTTTTCTCTTAAAAAAAAAAAAAAAGTTTATCTGCTTGTTGATTTTAGCCATTTAGCTCCTGTTATAAGACAGTGATTGTAGTGCAGTGGTAATGTTTCCGTCTGAGAATCAAAGCTTTTGTAAATTGCAGGTTCAAATCGAGTGAGTGCATTTTTTTAATTAACCAGGGTTATTTAACTGCGGTGTTCTGTATTTCATCCCCTTTTATTTATTATTTAGATCAACCCAGTGATATTCACTAATTGTAAAGCTGTTTTTTATTTTATTGCTCTCCACATCAGCGGCATGATGTTGGTGCACCATGTCCCAGCTGTTCACACTGTGTTCCTGCTCGCACGACACCGTCGCGTGCATGACACCATCACGTGCACGACACCGTCACAGCAGGCTCGTTCATGCCTGCCCATCAGCTCAATGTTTTCTTGGTTCACTCATACAAGCTGTTCTGCCGTGATTTGCCCTGATTTGTACTTATTCGTACTATGTGCGAAGAGGCCCTTAGTTTTGGTTTTGCTTCGTTCTTTTATGCGCTCTGGACTCGCAGGCTTTTCGGTGATGGGAGAAGTGCAGGCTCATTCGTCCACTTTTTCTTGATGATTTGTGACTTGTTTTCCCCTTCATTCAACTATCACCGTGTGACCGGGCCCTAAGACACACATGACAACCCTGAAGATGTTATCAACATCTGTGTCTGTGATTGGGAAATTGTACAAAGTGCAAGTTTTGCATTTTGCAACATCACTCACAGCTACATAGCAGAGAACAATTTTCATACAACCAATCAGATCAGGCTTCCATGTCTCATGTTCCTTTTGGCAAACTGTAGCTGAACTTTTGATTCTTCTTTTTAAGAAAATCCTTCTATATACCATTTCATGATGAACCTGGATTATGTTTCACTGTTTAAAGGGCATCATTTGGTAAATTTTAATATGAAAGTCTTTATCGCATGACTGCATATGAGAAGAGATTTTTTTTTTATATATATGTACAGTACATATATAGCTAGAGAGCGAGCGAGCGCTGTTTGGCAGATGACATTAGGTTAAATCTATCCCAGCATGCCTTAATCCAGCCACTATGCCCTGTTATCGAAGTGGGTGTCATCACTGATATATTACTGGATCATATCTGACCAGTCGTTCTCACTCTGTCTTGTTTTTGGAATTACCTTTCATTGCTATGCTGATGGTACTCAGTTGTACCTGCTGATAACTACCGGTAATCTCATACACATAAAGTCCTTAGAGGATTGCCTGGCATCAGTGAAAAGCTGGATGTCCAGCAGTTTCTTACTTTTAAACTCAGACAAGACCGAATTGATGGTTCTTGGTCCAGCAAGACATCAGCATCAGTTTGATCAGTTAATGCTTATCCTAGACTCATGTGTCATACATCACACTGACAAAGTGAGGAAACTTGGGGTTCAAAATGCTGCTGCCAGACTCTTGACAGGAAGTAGAAAGTTTGACCATATTAAACCTATTTTGACATCTCTTCACTGGCTTCCTGTCTCTGTGAGGTCAGATTTTAAGGCTCTGCTATTAACCTGTAAAATTATTCACGGACTAACCCCTCCCTAATTAGCTGACCTAATCAAACCCTATGTACCGGCCCGGGATCTGCGTTCTGAGGGTGCAGGACTACTTTGTGTCCTTAGGGTGTATAAAAAGTCTGTGGGCCACAGAGCCTTCTCTTACCATGCACCTGTTTTTTGGAATGATCTCCATGCATCAATAAAACAGTCAATTTCTGTAGAGACTTTCAAGTCAAGACTTAGACGCATCTATTCTCCCTCTCGTATGGCTAGCATACTAGTATGGTACTGTGCTTCTTATCCCTTTAAAGTCATTTAATTTGCAACGGAACAGGTCTCAACCTCAACTTTATCTAAATTCTGGCTCTGTTAGGGAAGCTTAGGGCTAGCGGCCGGCATTACCCTTAGAAATTTCTCTGTTTTCCTGTTGATTTACTGCTGATGAATTATACCTTAGGTGAAGTTTTTTTTCCAGCTGACTGATTCTGCTCTTTTTCTCTCCGTCCGAGGTATGGACGACGTCGCATGGAATTGCAGGATTGACAGATCCAATCCACAAGGGGCCAGATTGATTGTGAGATACAAGGCCTGACACAGGTGCTGCATGCTGCAGTCTGCATTCGGGGGTCACTCTGATGCTGGGACAGGCCCACTGACAACGTGAGGAATGCTGGATGACTCCTGCCTGTGGTGGTGATGCCTGAGTGGACTTCTCATCTTCTTTATATTATGTTTTTTGATTTCCTGTTTTCTGTTTCTTCTGGTTTGCAAAACTTTGCAAAACCTTGTAATTGTTAGACTGGCCTAAGCAGTGGGTCACCCCTTTGAATCTGGTGTGCTTGTGGTTTCTTCCTCAATATCATCAGAGGAAGTTATTCCTTACCACTTTCGCCTGTGTACTTGCTCTAGGGATTGATAAGGTTAGACCTTACTTGTGTGAAGCACCTTGAGTAAGCTATTGTTGTGATTTATTGCTGTAAAAACAAAAAATCAAATTAAATGATCATTATTATTATTTTATTGTCACTTCTATTTTGTCATTTGATTTTTAAATGGACCACAATGGAAATAAGTGTTTTCACATTTTTGTGAAAAAATGTCACCTCTCCCCAGTTTGTCCATGATCAAAGTTATATGCATGCACGCACCCATGCATGCATGCACCCACCCCTGCATGCATGCATGCACATAGACCTTTTTGTCTTTTCTGCATTCTTCATCAAGCAGGTGCTTCTGTTTTTACACACCCACCAACGGAGACGGTGGCCAAAGACATCAAACACAATGCAGTTTTCTCTCATGGTAACAGCAACATGACACTTAACTAAACTGATTCAACCAATTGAGCTACAAAAACACAATGAATCAATAATACTAACAACATTAAACAAACATGAACCACGAAAACAACATTTAAAACTCCAAAACCCTGAACTTCCATGCAGCACAATATCCATTGTTCTATGTTGTTAGCTAATATCATTAATTTTTCCAAAAATGCAACCCCAGTTCCAATGAAGTTGGGACGTTGTGTAAAATGTAAATAAAAACAGAATACAATGATTTGCAAATCCTCTTCAACCTATATTCAATTGAATACAGCACATATTTGTGCAAATATTTGCTCATTTTGAAATGGATGCCTGCAACATGTTTCAAAAAAGCTGGGACAGTGGTATGTTTACCACTGTGTTACATCACCTTTCCTTCTAACGACGCTCAGTAAGTGTTTGGGAACTGAGGACACTAATTGTTGAAACTTTGTAGGTGGAATTCTTTCCCATTCTTGCTTGACAGACAGTCCAGGGTCTCCGTTGTTATATTTTGTGCTTCATAATGCACCACACATTTCAGGCATTGACATTAAGCTTTTTAGTGTAGTTATCCATAGGACAAGTGACCCTGGCAATTTACTTGTCCTATAGGAAAAGCTGGTTGTCCAGACAACCCGTGAGTGAGATTCAAATTAAATATTTATCACATATACTTCTGCTCTGATTTGTCACTTAATAAAAACCTGTCATACTTCTTTTGTTTGTAAGTACTTTAACTTTAATATTCCAACATAAGAATTGCAGCTGAAATAGAAAAATCATTACATTTCAACATTTTCTGGGACTGAGATTCAGATTAAATATTTATCACATCTACTTTGCTGTGACATTTCACTTCATGAAGGAGTTAATACTGTCACTCTCCTGTGTGGGTGGTTAAAGTTTTGCAATTTTATTTCAGAAGATGTGGCAACAGAAACAGTTCATCTGTGGTAATACAGGGAGGCACTTATTGCCTTAATCCAAATTAAAAAATAAAACGTCACTAAAAGACACAAAAGCTAAAAATGAATGTGTGGCCTGTGGTCTTATAGTTTTTCAAAATGTGGTAGTGATGGACACGTAATGATCCTGACATTTACTTTGTCTTCTATTTCTGTAACTGCAGACTGTATGAAGCCAACATATTTCATGTTTTGTGAGATCAGCTTTATTTTTATTTATTTTTGTTAATATATATCCATTCCTACAATTGAGGCCTGCAGCATTTTCCAAGACAAAAAAAGGTTGGGACAGGGCAGTTTATTGTTAATGGAAGAATTAGTTAATATTTACAGCCAGTTTTCTTGGGAAATGTCAGGGGATGAATACATGAACATTTCCAACTCACTGAATATTTATTAGACTTGATTTACGTCAATCATTCAGAAATACAAACAGTGTGGTACTTTATGGTAAATCTGTGTCAGGTAGGCAGTTCTCAAAAACTAAATGTCCATGCTGGAAGACAAGTGAGGGAAGCCACCAAGACACAACTTTGGAAGAATGTTTGGCTTCTGTGGGTGTGAGTGGAGAAACTGGGAATATAACAATTTATTTTCATCTTCATTTTACATACAGTCCCTACTTTTTTTCATTTGTGGTTGTTTCTGTTCCATTTCTGAAATTAAAGAACTGCTATAAGGAAAAGTGTTAACATTTTATTGTTTTGTAAAACTTTTTAGTAGAACAAACACAAAAACCAAACTCTTATAAAGAAGGAAAAAATACACAAACATGCAGGAAAAACTGAACAATGCAGACTGATTTGACTCGTGATTTTTGAAAATAATGAGCGGTAACTTACTTTGAAATAAATGAAATGCAGAGCTGCAGCCTAATAATTTTGAAAAATAAAAAGCAGCTTGTATTTTTATTCTGACTATAGAGTTCATTTCCTCTTTTTTCTCCTCCTCAGTCACATTTTGTGCTTGAACATTAAACAACTACATTAAGTCATCTAAAATAAATATCTTTGAGTTCTCAGCTGATTTATGTGATTTCTGCTTCTGAACATCACTGCAGAGTTTCTACACATCAGGTTTTTTTTTTAAACACGTGTGTGATTTTTATTCTGTTCATTCATATACTCTCATTTTAAGGAATTTTGACCAATTTATTTCATCTCATAAATTCAGTATAACTGTCACCGACACGTGCACACGGTGTGAACAGGACCAACTGTCAGAACAGTCCAGAGAGAAATAAAGGCAGCACCTGTTGTTTTTCACTCTGTACTCACGCGCGCGCACACACACACAGTCACACACACAGACGGCTGCAGCGATCGGACCCGGTCTTAATTTTAGATGGCTTTAAGCAAAGGCGCCCGCTATTTTTTCGGCGTCTTTTTCGAAAATTGACCGCTCAAATCATGACAGGACGGCTCGCTGCCTAAAACTTTGGTTCCCGCTCCCATCTGCTCCTGTGAATTTTTAATCCTGTATTGTCCCAATCACGTGATAAATAGCAAAGTTGACTCCCATCCCGTGGGGTTCCCGAAAAAATGTCAGCCTCTACTACAAACACACACTCCATACAGTGGTCCTCGCGCCACACATTGATATCATGTTTTCCGATTACCCGCTGCGTAATTTTCATTAGTTACTTCCTCCAAACCATCAACATGTCTATTAGACTCCATTCCTACCAGGCTGCTCAAGGAAGCCCTACCATTAGTTAATGCTTCGATCTTAAATATGATCAATCTATCTTTATTAGTTGGCTATGTACCACAGGCTTTTAAGGTGGCAGTAATTAAATCATTACTTAAAAAGCCATCACTTGACCCAGCTATCTTAGCTAATTATAGGCCAATCTCCAACCTTCCTTTTCTCTCAAAAATTCTTGAAAGGGTAGTTGTAAAACAGATAACTGATCATCTGCAGAGGAATGGTCTATTTGAAGAGTTTCAGTCAGGTTTCAGAATTCATCATAGTACAGAAACAGCATTAGTGAAGGTTACAAATGATCTTCTTATGGCCTCAGACAGTGGACTCATCTCTGTGCTTGTCCTGTTAGACCTCAGTGCAGCTTTTGATACTGTTGACCATAAAATTTTATTACAGAGATTAGAGCATGCCATAGGTATTAAAGGCACTGTGCTGCAGTGGTTTGAATCATATTTATCTAATAGATTACAATTTGTTCATGTAAATGGGGAGTCTTCTTCACAGACTAAGGTTAATTATGGAGTTCCACAAGGTTCTGTGCTAGGACCAGTTTTATTCACTTTATACATGCTTCCCTTAGGCAGTGTTATTAGAAAGCATTGCTTAAATTTCATTGTTACGCAGATGATACCCAGCTTTATCTATCCATGAAGCCAGAGGACACACACCAATTAGTTAAACTGCAGGAATATCTTTCAGACATAAAGACATGGATGACCTCTAATTTCCTGCTTTTAAATTCAGATAAAATTGAAGTTATTGTACTTGGCCCCACAAATCTTAGAAACATGGTGTCTAACCAGATCCTTACTCTGGATGGCATTACCCTGACCTCTAGTAATACTGTGAGAAATCTTGGAGTCATTTTTGATCAGGATATGTCCTTCAGTGCGCATATTAAGCAAATATGTAGGACTTCTGTTTTTCAATTGTGCAATATCTCTAAAATTAGAAAGGTTTTGTCTCAGAGTGATGCTGAAAAGCTAATTCATGCATTTATTTCTTCTAGGATGGACTACTCTAATTCATTATTATCAGGCTGTCCTAAAAGTTCCCTGAAAAACCTTCAGTTAATTCAAAATGCTGCAGCTAGAGTGCTGACAGGGACTAGAAGGAGAGAGCGTATTTCACTCATATTGGCCTCTCTTCATTGGCTTTCTGTTAATTCCAGAATAGAATTTAAAATTCTTCTTCTTACTTATAATGTTTTGAATAATCAGGTCCCATCTTATCTTAGGGACCTCTTAGTACCATATCACCCCAATAGAGCGCTTCGCACTCAGACTGCAGGCTTACTTGTAGTTCCTAGGGTTTGTAAGAGTAGAATGGGAGGCAGAGCCTTCAGCTTTCAGCCTCCTCTCCTGTGGAACCAGCTCCCAATTCGGATTAGGGAGACAGACACCCTCTCTACTTTTAAGATTAAGCTTAAAACTTTTCTTTTTGAAAAAGCTTATAGTTAGGGCTGGATCAGGTGACCCTGAACCATCCCTTAGTTATGCTGCTATATACTTGCTATAGACCCCTGGGGGGTTTTCCATGATGCACCCAGTGTTTCTTTTTATTCACCTCTTTTTGCTCTGTATGCACCACTCTGCTTTTAATCATTGGTGATTGATCTCTGCTCTCTTCCACAGCATGTCTTTTTCCTGATTCTCTCCCCTCAGCCCCAACCAGTCCAGCAGAAGACTGCCCCTCCCTGAGCCTGGTTCTGCTGGAGGTTTCTTCCTGTTAAAAGGGAGTTTTTCCTTCCCACTGTCGCCAAGTGCTTGCTCATAGGGAGTCATTTTGATCGTTGGGGTTTTTCTGTAATTATTGTATGGCTTTTGCCTTACAATATAAAGTGCCTTGGGGCGACTGTTTGTTGTGATTTGACGCTATATAAATAAAATTGATTTGATTTGATTTATGGACACAATTTGCTTACTCATGAGACGTTGAAAGAAAGAGAGATAAAGCTTAAAGACTTTAAGTAAATAAATCTGGTTAGAATTTAGTGATGAAATTTGAAGCCAATTAATTTTAAGAAAATTATTAAACAAACATAAGAATATGTTTAAAAAGAAGCCACTTTGCATCCATTGACAACAAAACCCATTTTCTGGAACCTTTAACTGGCTCACTTAGCTGATCCGTTGAAGAGGTGGTTCTGACGACCCATCTGTCCATCATTGATGTAGGCTCTTTGCAGCGTGCTCACTTGGGTCAGAGGTTAACCCAGTGGTCTCCCTGGGTGATCCCAAAGACTTGTGTCAGCTGGTTTTACCGACAGGATGGATGCTTGCAGTCAGGTCATCAGCTTGCTGGACCCCAGAGGTGGAAGGCGTTTGTTGAAGATGGTTTCTGGTAGCGGGCAGCACGGTGGATTAGTGGTTAGCACTGTTGCCTCACAGCGAGAAGGTTGTGGGTTCGATTCCGGTAGCCTTTCTGTGTGGAGTTTGCATGTTCTCCCCGTGTTTGCGTGGGTTTCCTCCGGGTGCTCCGGTTTCCTCCCACATCCAAAGACATGCGGGTTAGGTGGATTGGGATCTTTAAAATTGTCCGTAGGTGTGTGTGTGGGTGTGTCTGTGTTTGTCTATTTGTGGCCCTGCGACAGACTAGCGTCCTGTCCTGGGTGTACCCCGCCTCGCGCTCTATGACTGCTGGGATAGGCTCCAGCCCCCCGCGACCCTTAATTGGACTAAGCGGTAGAAGATGGATGGATGGATGGATGGTTTCTGGTAGCTATTAAAAAAGTTTGTTGGAGCCAGATTAAAAGTCTTTGTGAATTTAGAAAAGATAAAAAACTTTAAAAGCTGGGTACAATTACAAAAAAAGCAAAGTCACTTTTCTGTAAATTTGCTATTATTTTGAAATGTTCGGATCGGAAGTTCGCTTAAACATTCAAAAGACTTGACGAACCTTAAAACTTGTTAAAGTTATCAAAGGATAGCAACAAATGAATGAATGAAGCCACGTGGTAGCTTTAGGATAGCTTAGCATTGGGCCTTGTTGACCCAAAAATAAAATGAAGTGTTTAAAGAGAAGAGGGAAGGCAGGCAGAAGAGCAACTTCAAGAGAGTTTAAGAGAGGGCAGAACTCTGTTCTAACTTTTTAAAGGGGAATTACGTCATTAAACTCCACCCATTTAGGGTGTGTAATCTCACTGAAAACTTCATGTGTTAGAAATGCAGACAAAAATGATTAAATTATTTAAACACATTAACTATTTTGGCGTACTATTTGTTCTAAGACACTCGAATGATACACATTATTAATAGTCACTTAAACACATCCTTTGGATAAACAGAATACTTCACCATCAACATATTGATAATGCAGAAAGATCAGACTTAAACACACATCAGTTACAAGCAACACATGTCAATAAAATGGAATGATTATATGCAAAGCCTTTTGTTTGATTAATCAGTACAAACAACATTAGACGTTTTTATATATGAATAATAGAATACTGATGCATTTTTTATTTTAAGCAAAGGTCTCTTCCTTTACTTAGACCTCGAGATAATAGCTGGTTGTCTATGGAGCTAAATCAAGGCCAAAAGTTTTGTAATCTGAAAATAAAAAAAAAGATTGAAAAAATAAATTTTGAAACTGAAAATTCAATGTTTCTTCTTGAATTTTATAATAATTTAAAAAGTATCAAAATAAAAATAAGTTTAAGATATATATTTTTCAGTTTAAATAAATTTTTGATTCAGCTCTGTAATTTTTTTGATCAAATAATTTATTTTCATTCATATTTCTTTTTTTCACCTTCAGATCTTTTTTTCACTTTCAGATCTTATTTTATCAGTTTCAAACTTTTGCCCCCGTTCTGGCGTGTGAGGGCGTGGCTTCGATTGAGAGGGGTGTGGAATTGTGAGTGACAGGAGAGCAATCAGTCCTCACATGATGTTGCTTTCAGGAAACGTGGGTACTTTGATAGATAATGACTTAACACTTTCTCTCCACTGTATTGTGTTGATACCTGTAAATAAAGTGATGCTAAAGATGTCTATTACAAGTAATTCTAGACCACTCTTGGTCATTTTTGATGTTTAAAAACTGTAAATATGCAAGATTGTGAAGTTTAACACCTATACCTAAAAAAAAAAACGATGTATCCCAAATCCACACAAGACTGTGAATGCAGTGCAGCATCGCCGCATAAAAATGAGGCAGGTCACTCATTTTACAGGCAGCCAGCAGTTATTGTCCATCAAGCGTAGTGTTACGAGCTTTCTAAGTGACACACAGAGATACCTGACTCAACAGATCTGAAGGAAGCTTTAATATGGCCACAACCAAGCAGACCCCCAGTAAATTGAAATCCAAAGCCGCCCGGAAGAGCACTCTGGCTACCGGCGGTGTGAAGAAGCCTCGCCGTTACAGAACACCGGCACTGTGGTGCTCCGCCGCTACCAGAAATCCACCGAGCTGCTGATCCACAAGTTGCCCTTCCAGCACCTGCTGAGAGAAATCGCTCAGGACTTCAAGACTGACCTCCGCTTTCAGAGCTCCGCTGTGATGCTCTGCAGGAGGCCAGCAAGGCTGACTTGGTTCGACAGCTTGTGGATCCAGCAGCTCGGAGTCAAGCCACTGCTCCTCCACGTCGAAAGGAGTCATTTGAGGTGGCTTGGGCATCTTTTCCGGATGCCCCCTGGACGCCTCGCTGGAGACGTGTTCTGGGCACGTCCCGTTGGGAGGAGGCCCGAGGGAAGACCCAGGACACGCTGGAGGGACAACATCTCTCGGCTGGCTTGGGAACGCCTTGGGGTTCCCCCGGAGGAGCTGGGGAAGGTGTGTGTGGATTGGGAGGTCTGGGCGGCTTTGCTTGAGCTGCTGCCCCCGCGACCCGACTCCAGATAAAGCGGAAGAAAATGGATGGATGGATGGATGAAAAATATATATCTTAAACTTATTTTTATTTACTTATCCCCGCCTGAGGGATCGAAGGTCACGGGCATCCAGTGTTGGTTTTCAGCCTTCCCACTTACGTGTAGAAAGTTCTCTGAATCTGTTTGACTATTTTTTTCACGCAGTTGTCCACAAAGTGGTGATCCTCGCCCCATCTTTGCTTGTGAAAGGCTGAGCCTTTTGGGGATGCTCCTTTTATACCCACTCATGACACTCATCTGTTTCCAATTAAGCTGTTCACCCATGGAATGTTCCAAACAGGTGTTCTTTGAGCATTCATCAACTTTCCCAGTCTTTTGTTGCCCTGTTCCAGCTTTTTTTCATACCTTCAGCATGGTCAATAGATTCCCAGAGGGTATTAAGACCATCTGAGGTTAAGGAACAGCTTGATATAGATTTCTGTTGCTTGTATATTGTGATGTGTGGTCCAAACAAGAAAAAAAAACATATTGCAGGTATTCATTTCAAAATGAGCAAATATTTGCACAAAAACATCTATCAATTTGAACATTAAATATCTTGTCTTTGTGCTGTATTCAGTTGAATATAGGTTGAAGAGGATTTGCCAATCGTATTCTGTTTTTATTTACATTTTACACAACGTCCCAACTTCATTGGAATTGGGGTTGTAAAAGTGCTATCAACTTTCTGTTTTCACAGCGTCCATCTTTGATCCAAAATACATCAGCATTCCAAATGGTGAATGTCAGTTCTCCCCAGTTTGTCCATGATCAAAGCCATACTCACGCACGCACACTTATACACACACAGAGGCCACTTGGCTATAATATATATACATATATGTATTAAATATATGCATATACATAAATGTAGGTAGATAATATCTACCTACATTTCCTCTACCTCGTAGGGGTAGAGGAAATGTGACCCAGCCTGGAGGAAGCCCAGGGTCCCCGTCTCGAGTCAGGCCTGGATGGGGGTCATCAGCGCACAGCTGGTGGCTCGGCTTGCCACGGAGCACAGTCGGGCTCAGCCCGAAAAGACTGTGGACTGTCCAACTCCATCCTGTTGGCTCACCCACCCATAAGGGGAAACCGCTGGCGCCGGGTTGCGCTGTCCCATGGGTAGCAATGAAGTCAAGGGTTCTCAGCAGACCATACCTGGGTGGCAGGGGCTAGCTGTGGGGTGTGGAACGTCACCTTGCTTTGGGGGAAGGAGCCGGGGCTTGTGCGGAACGTGGAGCAATACAAGTAAGATCTGGTGGTCCTGCTTACACGCACAGCATTGGCCTGGAACCACTGTCCTTGATAGGTGCTTGGACCTTATTCTTCTCTGGAGTTGGAAGGAGCCGGGGCTTGTGCGGAACGTGGAGCAATACAAGTAAGATCTGGTGGTCCTTGCTTACACGCACAGCATTGGCTGGAACACTCTCCTTGATAGGTGCTTGGACCTTATTCTTCTCTGGAGTTGCCCAGGGTGTGAGGCACTGGGTGGTTGGGATACTCTCGAGTCCCTGGCTGAGCGCCACTACATTGGAGTTTAGGCCCAGTAGATGAGCGGGTGCCTCCCTGTGTCTTCATGTGGCTGGGGGAAGGAAACTCTGACTGTTTGTGTGTATGCACCGAACAGCAGTTTGGTGTATTCAGCCTTCTTGGAGTCCCTTAAATGAGTCCTGTATGGGGCTCGCATGGGGACTCCAGTGTTCTCGTGTGGGACTTCAACGCACACGTGAGCAATGGACAGAGGACACCCGCAGAGGCGTGTGAAATGGCCTCCAATCTAAACCCAACGGTTTTTGTGTTATTGGATTTCTGTGCTAGTCATGGACTGTCCAAAACTAACACCATGTTTGAACATAAGGTGCTCATAAGTGTACCATGGTACCAGAGCACCTTAGACCGAAGATCAATTTTGTGATTGTATCATCTGATCTGCGGCCGCATGTTCTGGACACTTGGGTGAAGAGAGGGGCAGGGCTGTCAACTGATCACCATCTGGTGGTGAGTTGGATCAGAGGGTGTGGGAGGACTTTGGACAGACTTGGTAAGACCCTAACAGAAAACAGTGCGAGTGAACTGGGAATGTCTGGAGAGCCCACTGTCCGACAGAGCCTTCAACTTCTGCAACTGCAAGCTTCAAATTCCTCCGGTGAAGCTTTTCTAGCATCTCTGTGGAGGTTGGGGGCATTAAACTAGAATGGGCAATGTTCAAAGCTTCCATTGCTGAAGCTGCAGTGGGGAGCTGTGGCCCGTAGGTCTTAGGTGCCCCAGGGGGCAGCAAACCCTTGAACACCGTGGTGGACACCGGTGGTCAGGCAAGCCATCTGACTGAAGAAGGAGTCCTTCCTGGATATGTTATTTCTGCGGACTCTGCAGGCAGTTGCAAGGTACCAATAGGCCTGAAGGGTGGCAGCCTCTGCTGTGGGGGAGGCAAAGCAGCGGGTGTCAGTGAAAAATTGCTGTTCCCCCCTGTCTGCATAGTGGGTCAGAGTCATCCATCGCCTGCTGGTCTGTGTTGATCGAGCAGGTTGGTGTTTCTCCGGGTCCACGACAAACCATGTGATTGTTCCCAGACTAAGTGAAGGCCAGTCTGTATTATGGATTTGTTTTTACTAAGGCAGGGGTCCTTAAGATGGCTCTCAGAGTTGCTAAGATCAGAAGACTCTGTGTTTTATGTTTGCTTGCATGTCCGTTGGGAGTCTCCCAGATATAGCTGTTAATGTGCTTAAACTGCAATTTTAAATCTTTCTGTCTGCATTGTATATGATCCCTGGCCTGGTCCTTGCTCACTGGTCTCATTTCTCTGCTGGCTTCATCACAAAAATTCCACAACAGCGGGTTTAGGAGGCGGTCAGAGCAACTATGGAGGACTTTTGGTCAACACCAAGGTGCTTCTGACAGACCGTGAGACACCTCAGGAGGAGAATACGGGGTACAATCCAAGCTGTCTACAGTAAGGATAGGACTCTGTTGACCTTAACTGAGGATGTAATCAGCCGCTGGAAAGAATACTTTGAGGAAACTCCTGCATCAGACCGAGAGCCTCTATAGTAGGGGCAGAGCTGGAAGCTGATGGAGGATTATCATTAATTTCCCTGGTGGACGTCACTGAGGTAGTCAAAACAACTCCACAGCAAGGCCCAGGGGTTGATGAGATCCATCCAGAAATGCTGAAGGCTCTGGGTATGGAGGGACTGTCTTGGATGAAATGTCTCTTCACATTGCCTGGAGGTCTGGGACAGTGCTTGAGGTGTGGCAAACTGGGGTGGTGGTCCCCATATTTAAAAAGGAACCAGAGAGTGTATGCCACTTACAGGGGCATCCACACTTCTCAGCCTCCCTGGTAAAGTCTACTCCAGGGTGCTGGAAAGGAGGGTTCAGCCGATAGTCAAACCTCTGATTGAAGGGAACAATGCAGGTTCTGTCCTGGTGTGGATCAAACTGATCAGCTCATCACTCTCACACGGATCCTGGAGGGTGCCTGAGAGTATGCCCATCCAATCTACATGTGTTTTGTGGACTTGGAGAAGGCATATGATCGGGGAGATACTATGGGAGGGTGCTGCGGGGAGTATGGAGTGAGGGGGTCCCTTCTCAGGACATCCAATCACTATACTCACACAGCGAGAGCTGTGTTGGGGTGCTTGGCAGTAAGTCATACTCCTTTCTGGTAAGGGTTGGCCCTTCACCAGGGCTGCACGTTGTCACAATTCTTTTTGTGATATTCATGGGCAGGATATCGAGGCGTAGTCGGTGGAGAAGGTTTTCCAAATTGGTAGGCTCAGGGTCTCATCGCTGCTTTTTGCAGATGATGTGGTACTGTTGGCTTCATCGGCCTGTGACCTCCAACACTCACTCAATCAGTGTGAAGCAGGGTGGGATGAGGATCAGCACCTCTAAATCTGAGGCCATGGTTCTCAGCAGGAAACTGATGGATTGCCTACTCTGGGTAGGGAATGCGATCTTGCCCGAAGTGAAGGAGTTCATGAGATTGGCCAGACAATTGGCGCAGCAGGTGCAGTATTACATTCACTCTACCGTACTTTTGTGATGAAAAGGGAGCTGAGCAAAAAGGCGAAGCCCTCTATCTACTGGTCAATCTTCGTTTTTACTTTCACCTATGGTCACGAGGGTTAGATCATGACTGAAAGAACTAGATCACAGGTACAAGCAGCCGAAATGGGCTTCTTTAGGAGGGAAACTCATATACTGTTGTACTCAAAGGTGTACATACACTGGCAGTATTTTTGATTTTTTTTTTTTTACCATTTTTTCAGAGAATATGAAGATACACAAAAATTACGTACCCTATGTACGGGCCCGGGCTCTACATTCTCAGGGTGCAGGACTACTTTGTGTCATCCTAGGGTGAATAAAAAGTGTGCGGGTCACAGAGCTTCTCTTATCGTGCCCCTGTTCTGTGGAATGATCTCCCTGCATCAATAAAACAGTCAGATTCTGTAGAGACTTTCAAGTCCAGACTTAAGACACACTTATTTTCCCTTTCGCATGGCTACCATGTGGAATGGAAGCCGACAATCATTGTCAACGCTTTGAGAGATAAATTTATCGTTCAGTCCCATGTACAGTAAACTCAGCTAAACTGTCATTGAATACACCGGATATTCGCAGTCACCGGACAAAAAGTCCCAAAGTTTTTGTATACTTTTCCATGTAATGAACACTGTATATAATGGATTTTGTACTACGGATTTTCGCTTACATCGGATGAAATTTTTTTCACACGTGTTCAAACTCAGAGCCCCAGCCTGACATGCACCTGTTAAATCAAACACAAAAGGCTGTGATTTGCACTTTTATGTCACTTTTCTGCTTTCAGTCCTTCATCTCCCATCATATTATAACAGTTTTTACAGTGCACACGCTGATTAAAATGTATCAGAAAAATTCTGTAACTTTATAGCACAAAATCAGAAAAAGAGGAAATTGTACAGCTTACCTTTGATTGGAGGGGATGATTGTAGAAAGAAAAGCTTGTGAGGGTCCCTCAACAAGCTTTTCTTTCTACAATCATCTAGAAAAAAGTATAATCCAGAGACAACCACTGTCACACAAGTCATTGCATGACACGGAGTTACAGAGCTGCAGCTGCATAAATCAGGCTTTAAATTAGTTAAATAAATCATCATAAATTGTACATTTATGTAAATTTGATAGCTTAACTATTTTTATATTTATTTTGATAGCATCTGTACCTGGATGTGTTGCTGTATGTGGTTAAATGACTTTAAAAAATGTTGAAAACATTAAAGTTTCATTCAGTAGTTCAGCGCAGTTGGAACCAAAATGGCGCCATGTTCTGAGTTGATGCTACTCTCTCAATTGAGGCACACTACTTCGTCCCACCACTGGTTTCTGGGCTCCTGATAGACCCTTGCAGCTTTTGTCCTGTGCTGCACTGATGTTTCTGGTTTCTGAGTAACAGGGAAAGCAAAAAGAATTGTCAAAGAAAAGGTAATTGAACTCTATAAAACAGGAAGGGGATATAAAAAGATATCCAAGGGATTGAGAATGCCAATCAGTCTTCACGGGGCCAATGAAAAATCAAAACCAGCGTCCTGATAAGTTTGCTCGTGCCACATGACATGGACTTCATTCATTTTCACATTACGCTCGGGATCAGTGCATCCCTAACACATACATACATCTATATACATAAAGGGCTAACTCAGTGACATCAAATCATTAAAGTACAGAAGTGACACACAGTCGGCCACATATATATATATATATATATATATATATATATATATATATATATATATGTCATTGCCAGATCTGGTGCAAAAAATGGTTCAAACTAGATCTGCCCAACCTATGGAAAACCTGGCAAACCTAGCAACTCTGGGAGTGATGGTGGCTTCAATTGCCAATTCAAGGATCTACAGAATTTTGGCACTTCCCAATTTTTTCACAGCTATTGCCGCTGCTTGTGAGTTGCTCACAACTTGTGCTTTCTGTTCACCACAAAACATGATGTAGGGTTTCATTGCAGCTGCTCTTGGAGGTGATGGTCTAGATGCTAAGCATTGGGCTTCAGACCAGAGGATCCTCGGTGCAAATCCCAGCCTGACAGGAAAATCACTACGGGCCCTAGGGCAAGGTCCTTATTCCCCTAGTTGCTCCTGGTGTGTAGTGGGCACCTTACATGAATGTGAGGCATTTGATGTGTAAAGCGCTTTGAGCGTCTGATGCAGATGGAAAAGTGCTATATAAATGCAGTCCATTTATCTCTTGTCACATCACTTATGGCAAATGAATGCGCAATGTGGTGAACCAAGTTTGCTTGTGAATCTCCATGGTGGACTCACTTACTGTGCACCTCTCCATGGTGGTGAACAAAATTATTGTTAGGTGCAGGCTTAGGGGTAATGGTGGTACATGTTATGGTTTATGATACAAAGAGTCAAGATTGGACCCATAGATGCCGGCAGCAGAACACAAGGGGTTAATGCCAAAAAAATGTAATTTAATTTCCAACCATGGTGGTGATAGCAAAAGTGACTCCAATGTGACAAAATCCAAAAATACTACAAGAGTCTTTATGAATAACAAACAGTGAGAGAACAAAAGACAACTGCCAAAACTTGACAGCAAGCTGAACACTTACAAACTGATAATAAACTGGTCCAGACGCACAGAGTGTGAGGCTGGGAAGACGAGCTGGTGGGCCACATGAGTGAATGACACATGAAAAACGTAACCGACTGGCAGTGACTAAACGTACACGTGTGGCTTAAATACAAACAAACCAATTAACAACAGGTGTAACAGAAGTGAAAACGGAAACGTTGGAACACAGGGGAAAATAAAGAAATAAGCAGAAACCCAAAATAAATGGACAACCTGAGGTAGGTGGAGAAACACACCAGATCAAGAAATAATAAAGCAACAACTAAAGTGCTACTCTTACAGAAACTAACATGGAGATAACCCGTGAGAACACAGATCAAGTTTCACTTTATTTATCCTTAAAAGAAAATTCAGAGTGCAACCGGATGTCCAAAACACATGTACAACATGAACTGAACCAGACAAGCGGGGCTAAAAATATAGCTGAACACAACACAATAGCACGACCCAAAAACGGAACAGAAGTACAAAGATAACAAAGCATAAATAAACAATGATGGCGCACACGGAGAAACATAACAAGATCACGAAGGACAGGACCATCAGACACAGAAGAGCTGTCAGAGACCGTGCACAGCTGTCAGGCATAACCATGACAACTTCACACGGAAAAAGAATAGAGAGACACAATGAGGATCCCAAAAATACACACACATACACATGCACACCAAGGGGAACAAACACAGACATGGCAGGTGACTCCTTTGGGGCAGACACACGCACAGTCCACACATACATAGCCAGGAGACAGAACATGGTAGGTGACATGGACGCAGAAATGACGGGTGACATGGATGCAGACATGGCAGGTGACAAGGCTCAACACAAAGTCAAACACCATAACCCTGGCCCAACAAAATTCCAACATTTGTAACTCTAATTCCACAGAGCTACCTGCTATACAGTTTGGTTAAATTAACGTTGAAGTAATGGAAATATTATGTTATTATTATCATTATTATTATTACAGCAAATCGGTCTAGAGCAGGCATCCTAAAAACTGTCAAGTCAAAAGGAGTCATAACTTCAGTAACAGTGATTGGAGAAAGACTGTGTTGATAACATGTTTTGCCTTCCTTATTTTGATTGTATACATGTCTTTTCTATATTGTGTTCACCTTTATACTTCTGTTACTGTTGTTAAGTTTAGAGTATTCATTATTGTTTTTGTGTTTTACTCCTTTAGCCATTTGAGGTCAGTGATCTCCTGCAGGGGTTAAACTTCTCCAAAGTCCTAAACTCCTTGCTTGCCCTCAATAAAGCCACTGAAGGTAACATTGCTTATATCTCTGTGTGAATGTACTTTTTCCATAGTATAAGTCGCACTGTAGCAGAAGCTGCACTGTAGTATTAGTCATTCCTTTTTCTGTATTAATCAGCGCTTTAATTTGGGAGGTTTGTGCACTGTTTTAATGTCCTTTTTATTATTTGCATTTATTGTTTTATTACTTGGTAATTTTGTTTAGTGCTTTCCTCTGAGAATACTAACAGAAAAGTATAGAGAAGGCTAGAAGGAGTTACATTGTGTGTTTGTGGATTTAGAGAAATTTTATGACAGGCTGCCAAGAGAAGAGTTGTGGTATTGTGGTAATTGTATGAGGAAGTCTGGAGTGACAGAAGTATGTGAGGGTAGTGCAGGACATGTACAAGGATAGTGTGACAGCAGTGAGATGCACAGTAGGAATGACAGACTCATTCAAGGTGGGATTTCACCAAGGATCAGCTCTGAGTCCTTTCTTGTTCACAATGGTGATAGATAAGTTGACTGAGATCAGACAGGAGTCTCCATGGACAATCATGTTTGCAGATGACATTGTGATCTGTAGTGAGAGTAGAGAGCAAGTTGAGTCTACAGGACAGGTCGAGATTTGCTCTGGAGAGAAATGGAATGAAAGTCAGTATGGGCAAGACTGAGTACATGTGTGTGAATGGGAGGGAGCCCAGTGGAATAGTGCGGTTACAAGGAGTAGAATTGGTGAAAGTAGATGAGTTTAAATACTTGGGGTCAACTATCCAAAGTAATGAAGAGTGTGGTAGAGAAGTAAAGAAGAGAGTGTAGGCAGGGTGGAATGGGTGGAGAAAGATGGCAGGACTGATTTGTGACCGAAGAATATCTGCAAGAGTGAAGGGGAAAGTTTACAAGACAGTAGTGAGACCAGCTATGTTGTACGGCTTAGAGACGGTGGCACTAACAAAAAGACAGGAGGCAGAGCTGGAGGTGGCAGAGCTGAAGATGTTGCGATTCTCTTTGGGAGTGATGATAATGGACAGGATAAGGAATGGCCATATTAGAGGGACAACTCAGGTGGGACAGTCTGGAGACAAAGTCAGAGAGATGAGATTGAGATGGTTTGGACATGTACAGAGGAGGGACCCAGGGTATACAGGGAGAAGGATGCTGAGGAGCCACCAGGCAGGAGGAGAAGAGGGAGGCCAAAGAGGAGGTTTATGGATGAGCTGAGGGAGGACATGCTGGTGGTTGGTGTGACAGAGGAAGATACAGAGGACAGGGTGAGATGGAAACGATTGATCTACCGTGGCGACCTCAAACAGGAGCAGCCAAATGAAGAAGAAGAGAACTTTAGTGCTTTGATTTCTGGGAACGTCCAATATTAATAGTTATGATAGTAATTATTGTTAACAATAACAAATGTGTCATTTTTTGGTATATAAGTTGCAGGACCTTCCAAACTTGTTAAAAGCCCTGCGATTTATACTTCAGAAAATGCGGTAATTTTTCATGATATCCTTCAAAGTGCATAGCTCACTTCAATCAATGATGTCTTTTTAAAAAATTCTATACCAGATTATAAATTATTTCTTCCAAGTCTTTCACTTGTGCAAATACTACTAACGCTGGTAAAAGTAAACATAGCCAGGGTGCATCAGAAAAATGCACGACAGATTAAATTTTTATCTATAATCATAACTTTGGGGATCGACCTTTTGCTAGCTGAAGGTCATTCTGGTGGCTTGGTCCACTTTAGTTTCATGCTTATATTTACACTAACACGCCAATCCAGGTTGCTTTTTGTATTTGGAAAAAAGCCTCACATTGGGCCTCATGTATCAAAGTTGCGCACTTGTGGCATAAATTTACGGTGTAAATTTGAAGTACACCAAAGTTGCCGTGACATGTATCAAGCAGTGCGCACCTGCCCATTTCCAGCGTACGCCTGACGTGACCTTGATAAATGCGACGGGTGAAAACAATCGTAATTATAATGAACACGCTCATAAATATTCAGACTCCGCTTCAGACACACCCTCATTTTACGACATGGAAGCTAGGAAGACGGCAAAGAAAAAGAACTTCACCAATCACGAGGCGTGCCAATAGAGCGTCAAAAGTGGCCGTCGCATCAATTGTTTTGTAGTATAATCAAAAAAGTGTTACAGTGGTCCCTTGTTTATCGCGGGAGTTACAATCTAAAAATAGTCCGCAAAAAGCGAAGTCCGCGACGTAGTCAGCGTTATTTTTTTACAATTATTATAGACGTTTTAAAGCTGTAAAAACCCTGTAAAACCAATTTGTACACTTTTCTCAATCAGGCATTAACGTTTTCTCACTTTTCTCTCGTGTGTAAACACCCTCAAAGTTCAAACCTTAGTAGAAAAATAAGACCAACCTGTTTTCAGGCCCAAACATTTGTTTGAGAAATAAAAATATAACGTTTTCCTATAAATAATTATGATGGCTTTTAGAATTTTCCTATAAATAATTATCAATCAATCAATCAATCAATCAATTTCTTTATATAGCGCCAAATCACAACAAACAGTTGCCCCAAGGCGCTTTATATTGTAAGGCAAGGCCATACAATAATTATGTAAAACCCCAACGGTCAAAACGACCCCCTGTGAGCAAGCACTTGGCTACAGTGGGAAGGAAAAAACTCCCTTTTAACAGGAAGAAACCCCCAGCAGAACCAGGCTCAGGGAGGGGCAGTCTTCTGCTGGGACTGGTTGGGGCTGAGGGAGAGAACCAGGAAAAAGACATGCTGTGGAGGGGAGCAGAGATCAATCACTAATGATTAAATGCAGAGTGGTGCATACAGAGCAAAAAGAGAAAGAAACAGTGCATCATGGGAACCCCCCAGCAGTCTACGTCTATAGCAGCATAACTAAGGGATGGTTCAGGGTCACCTGATCCAGCCCTAACTATAAGCTTTAGCAAAAAGGAAAGTTTTAAGCCTAATCTTAAAAGTAGAGAGGGTGTCTGTCTCCCTGATCTGAATTGGGAGCTGGTTCCACAGGAGAGGAGCCTGAAAGCTGAAGGCTCTGCCTCCCATTCTACTCTTACAAACCCTAGGAACTACAAGTAAGCCTGCAGTCTGAGAGCGAAGCGCTCTATTGGGGTGATATGGTACTACGAGGTCCCTAAGATAAGATGGAACCTGATTATTCAAAACCTTATAAGTAAGAAGAAGAATTTTAAATTCTATTCTAGAATTAACAGGAAGCCAATGAAGAGAGGCCAATATGGGTGAGATATGCTCTCTCCTTCTAGTCTCCGTCAGTACTCTAGCTGCAGCATTTTGAATTAACTGAAGGCTTTTTAGGGAACTTTTAGGACAACCTGATAATAATGAATTACAATAGTCCAGCCTAGAGGAAATAAATGCATGAATTAGTTTTTCAGCATCACTCTGAGACAAGACCTTTCTGATTTTAGAGATATTGCGTAAATGCAAAAAAGCAGTCCTACATATTTGTTTAATATGCGCTTTGAATGACATATCCTGATCAAAAATGACTCCAAGATTTCTCACAGTATTACTAGAGGTCAGGGTAATGCCATCCAGAGTAAGGATCTGGTTAGACACCATGTTTCTAAGATTTGTGGGGCCAAGTACAATAACTTCAGTTTTATCTGAGTTTAAAAGCAGGAAATTAGAGGTCATCCATGTCTTTATGTCTGTAAGACAATCCTGCAGTTTAGCTAATTGGTGTGTGTCCTCTGGCTTCATGGATAGATAAAGCTGGGTATCATCTGCGTAACAATGAAAATTTAAGCAATACCGTCTAATAATACTGCCTAAGGGAAGCATGTATAAAGTGAATAAAATTGGTCCTAGCACAGAACCTTGTGGAACTCCATAATTAACTTTAGTCTGTGAAGAAGATTCCCCATTTACATGAACAAATTGTAATCTATTAGACAAATATGATTCAAACCACCGCAGCGCAGTGCCTTTAATACCTATGGCATGCTCTAATCTCTGTAATAAAATTTTATGGTCAACAGTATCAAAAGCATCACTGAGGTCTAACAGAACAAGCACAGAGATGAGTCCACTGTCCGAGGCCATAAGAAGATCATTTGTAACCTTCACTAATGCTGTTTCTGTACTATGATGAATTCTAAAACCTGACTGAAACTCTTCAAATAGACCATTCCTCTGCAGATGATCAGTTAGCTGTTTTACAACTACCCTTTCAAGAATTTTTGAGAGAAAAGGAAGGTTGGAGATTGGCCTATAATTAGCTAAGATAGCTGGGTCAAGTGATGGCTTTTTAAGTAATGGTTTAATTACTGCCACCTTAAAAGCCTGTGGTACATAGCCAACTAACAAAGATAGATTGATCATATTTAAGATCGAAGCATTAAATAATGGTAGGGCTTCCTTGAGCAGCCTGGTAGGAATGGGGTCTAATAAACATGTTGATGGTTTGGATGAAGTAACTAATGAAAATAACTCAGACAGAACAATCGGAGAGAAAGAGTCTAACCAGAAACCGGCATCACTGAAAGCAGCCAAAGATAACGATATGTCTTTGGGATGGTTATGAGTAATTTTTTTTCTAATAGTTAAAATTTTGTTAGCAAAGAAAGTCATGAAGTCATTACTAGTTAAAGTTAATGGAATACTCAGCTCAATAGAGCTCTGACTCTTTGTCAGCCTGGCTACAGTGCTGAAAAGAAACCTGGGGTTGTTCTTATTTTCTTCAATTAGTGATGAGTAGAAAGATGTCCTAGCTTTACGGAGGGCTTTTTTTATAGAGCAACAGACTCTTTTTCCAGGCTAAGTGAAGATCTTCTAAATTAGTGAGACGCCATTTCCTCTCCAACTTACGGGTTATCTGCTTTAAGCTACGAGTTTGTGAGTTATACCACGGAGTCAGACACTTCTGATTTAAAGCTCTCTTTTTCAGAGGAGCTACAGCATCCAAAGTTGTCTTCAATGAGGATGTAAAACTATTGACGAGATACTCTATCTCCCTTACAGAGTTTAGGTAGCTACTCTGCACTGTGTTGGTATATGGCATTAGAGAACATAAAGAAGGAATCATATCCTTAAACCTAGTTACAGCGCTTTCTGAAAGACTTCTAGTGTAATGAAACTTATTCCCCACTGCTGGGTAGTCCATCAGAATAAATGTAAATGTTATTAAGAAATGATCAGACAGAAGGGAGTTTTCAGGGAATACTGTTAAGTCTTCTATTTCCATACCATAAGTCAGAACAAGATCTAAGATATGATTAAAGTGGTGGGTGGACTCATTTACTTTTTGAGCAAAGCCAATAGAGTCTAATAATAGATTAAATGCAGTGTTGAGGCTGTCATTCTCAGCATCTGTGTGGATGTTAAAATCGCCCACTATAATTATCTTATCTGAGCTAAGCACTAAGTCAGACAAAAGGTCTGAAAATTCACAGGTGAAACTCACAGTAACGACCAGGTGGACGATAGATAATAACAAATAAAACTGGTTTTGGGACTTCCAATTTGGATGGACAAGACTAAGAGACAAGCTTTCAAATGAATTAAAGCTCTGTCTGGGTTTTGATTAATTAATAAGCTGGAATGGAAGATTGCTGCTAATCCTCCGCCCCGGCCCGTGCTACGAGCATTCTGACAGTTAGTGTGACTCGGGGGTGTTGACTCATTTAAACTAACATATTCATCCTGCTGTAACCAGGTTTCTGTAAGGCAGAATAAATCAATATGTTGATCAATTATTATATCATTACCAACAGGGACTTAGAAGAGAGAGACCTAATGTTTAATAGACCACATTTAACTGTTTTAGTCTGTGGTGCAGTTGAAGGTGCTATATTATTTTTTCTTTTGAATTTTTATGCTTAAATAGATTTTTGCTGGTTATTGGTAGTCTGGGAGCAGGCACCGTCTCTACGGGGATGGGGTAATGAGGGGATGGCAGTGGGAGAGAAGCTGCAGAGAGGTGTGTAAGACTACAACTCTGCTTCCTGGTCCCAACCCTGGATAATCCAGGGTTGGGAGGATTTAAGAAAATTGGCCAGATTTCTAGAAATGAGAGCTGCTCCATCCAAAGTGGGATGGATGCCGTCTCTCCTAACAAGACCAGGTTTTCCCCAGAAGCTTTGCCAATTATCTATGAAGCCCACCTCATTTTTTGGACACCACTCAGATTATGATGGCTTTTAGAACTAACTAATTTAATTTTAACGATCAACGTACGAGGTTGGACACATAAGAAATTATTAATAGTGACTGACCAGTATTTCACAGATCGTGCCTCTGCGTCCTGACGCCGCGCCTTTTTCCACTCACACCTGGCTGCAGGTGTCTGTTTCCGAGTGACAAACACAGTTATGAGTAGTTGTTGGCGCTCTTGTCTTCTGGGCGAGAAGATTCTTATAAACAGAGACGCAGACCACAATGCACTGTAAAAAAGGCATGCAAAATTGGACTAAAGAAATCCGCGAAACGACGAGGCTGCGAAAGGTGTACCGCGTTATAGCGAAGGACCACTGTATTCTCTTTTCACATGTCAATAATTCTTGACATGTGGATATTTGCTCGCTCAATTAATAAGACGCCTAATTTTTCAGATTTCTTTATTCTTAAGATGTATTTCTTTATTTATTTTATTGTGACAAACAAATGGAGACGACAAAACCTGATTGCAGCACGGGCGAAGGGAATGACAAGACTATAGTTGTAATTATCAATTCCATTTTCTAAAACGATCACACCACATAAAGTTAAGCTCAGCGCTACTCTGGCTCCAGGCTCTGGCTCTAGGCTCGAAGTCTGGAGAAAAAGGCGAGCAGCGCTTTCTTTGCAGTCAGCGCTGTGGCCACGGATCGTGCTCAAGACCAACAATCCCGCAAAAGTGGGATTTGTATTGATTATTATGTAGTATAATCAGGAAAATGTTATTTATGTAACATATGCATTGATTTGTATAATGGCACTGTTTATCATGTTGATCATTTACATTTTTATGTGGATTCCAGCGCTGGTTCATTTTGGTGTATAATTTACGCCACCTCTCGACCTAGTGTATATTTTCAGCGCAGCGTACGCCAACGACCACATTGATAAATGCCAAGTAGCGCAGCCGTTTTGGCGTACACCCCATATACGCTCAAATATCGCCGTACGCACGTTGATACATGAGGCCCATTAAATCTACCTAAGTAAGGTTGAAAAGCACAACATACAGACCCTGAGAGATGCATCCAGTTGAGTTCTCCTTCTGTGTTTAGTACCTTGCTAACGCTTGGTCTATACTGTCAACACCTCAGTCTGATATTTCCATGTACAGACCTCTCTCTCTGTTAATAATCCTTTGATTGTTAATATTTTATTTTACCTAATAAATTATTCTTTAATAAATCCAAACCATATACAATTGGTTATTTTTATGTGTGTCTTTGTTATTTTAGCTTTATTCTATAAGTTATAAAGCTGTTGTCACGATTTGGCCCTGATCATGCTTTGATTCCATTTTTCTCCTTTCTTTTGCTCACCCATCTGCTCCAGCTTTGTTTTTATTAGTTGTTTATTTTCATCATGTGTTTCTTCTCTGTTATGTTTTGTGTTGCCACTTTGTTTCATTGTTACTTTTCATACTTTAGCCATTGTTCTGTTCCATTCTAGTTTTGTTCAGCCGGTTTGTGTTTATCACTTGTTTATTTTGTTCATCTCATTTGTGTTATCAGTTATGATGTAGTATCGGCTTTTGTTTTCTGTTAAATATTAGTCTTTGTTTGTTTTGTCATCTGGTTGTATTCTTCAGTTATAAGTCAGTTCCAGTTTAGTTTTGTCTTAGTGTTTATATTCCTATTCAGTTCTTATGTAATTTATCTTCTATGTTTATTACGTATCTGATGGTTCACTTTTTTGTTCTCATATTCATGTTCCGCTCATAGTCCCCTGTTTCCGTTTGACCTTTGTCCTCTGTTTCCCTCACGCCCATCTGATTATGTTCTCACTCTACATCACTGCACCTGCCATTGTGTCTTTGTCTCTCACTTTGTTTCTGCCTGCTTTGTGTTTTCATTCACTCACTTTTGGCACCTGTTCATGCATCTTTGTTACATCAAAGATGCATGAACAGGTTTAACAAATGTACATCACTCCACTTTGTGCACTCCCTTCCTCACTATCTTGCCCCATGTATATTGTACTCAAGCCACACCCCCTTTCTAGATTGTTCCACACATGCATTTTGTTCACCTAATTAGCCTGCCCGCATTTAAGCCCTCACAGTCTTTGTGAGGGCTTAAAGACAGTCTTTGTAAGGGCTGGAATGTGTGCAAAGATGACAAACTGGCATGGAAGTCAGTTTGTCATCTTTGCACACATTCCAGCCCTTACAAAGACTGTCTTTAAGCCCTCACAGTCTTTGTGATGCAAACTGGCATGGAAGTGACTTCCATGCCAGTTTGTCATCTTTGCACACATTCCAGCCTGGCAAACTGGCATGGAAGTGACTTCCATGCCAGTTTGCTGTCTTTGCACATATTCCAGCTTCTTGTCTACAGTCCTGTTTTTGCCCAGCTGTGTATTGTATCTTGCTCTGTTCTCCTTGACTATGCCTTTTGCCTCGTCCCTGAAAACCATTTGCTCGTGCCATCGAACCCTGCCTGAATATGACTGTGTTTTTGCCTGACCCTGATTGTACCGCTGACTGACCACCTGTGTACCGTACCAGAGCCTGGAATAAAGACCATGCTTTCTCTCACACCTAAGCCTAGTCTGAGAGTCTGCTTTGCGGGTCCAGCCGCTTCCGATGCCTGGTACCCCCCATCCTGAGAGCTATAGAATTAGATAATTATTGTAAGTTAATTATTTGTGTTTATGGATTCAGTCTTCATCATCATCAAACTGCAAATATAATGACTGCACCACCTGCAGCCTTGACCTATGACCACCATATGCACACTCCTCTGAAATCTTATACTAAGGTAGATAACTGTATAGTTTGATACTCAGAGGTACAATGGTTTCCAAGTTGGACCTTGAGCACTACTGCTTTGACCTTGGTATATAATCTCCATATGCAAACCCATCTGAGAGCTTGTACCAAGGTACAGTTGTACTTTGGTATAAGCTCTCGGATGAAAGAGCTGGGACGGTATGGAAAATGCAAATAAAATTCATCTTTACAGTGATTTTGACATTTACTTTGAGTTCTTTTGTACATACCTGAAAAGTTTGATGCATAAAAGTTCAAGGGGTTTCATGTTATCATGGTCACACACAGATAAATCCAGCGGGTGCCAGGTCTGACAAGATAATCATGGTCACTTTGTGGGTGGTAAAGACTTTACAGAAAATGCAATTTAATATTTGGGTTTTATTTTTAATATTTGGATTTTACTTCTATAAAGTGTATTTATAAGTTCTATTAGAGTGCTTTAAATTCATGTAATCTGAATTATGCCCCTGATGGTAGGGACTGTAGATTTAAGTATTTTCATGTTTCTTAATGATTCATGTCTCTTAACTCACTCGATGCTATTGGCTCTTAAACGCTTCTTTTCCGATAGTAACGCTCAGTGCCAAAGACGTTTTTTTTTCTGATGATAAAGGCAAGTCTGAAGTTTCTTTTGGTATGTTTGTTGTTGACATGGACATAGAACTCATTTTTCTAGCTGAAAAAAATCCTGGCACTGGGATGTTCTGAACTTTGAAAATGGCTGACACTCAATGAGTTAATATAAGGCAATACTTTAATTTGACTCGCGTATCTTCAAAGGTATCCACTGCAAATGCTGCTGTCTTTTGAAAGCTTTTTCATCTTTTGTTTTTAATTACTCCTTGAGGTTGTGTGATCTCTTTTTTTTACTGTTTTATAGCAGAAAAGTAGAAAATGTAAAAGACCACTTAAGTTCATGTGTTTCTTGAATAGTGCCAAATGCTGTCTGTAAACAAATATGTATATGCTGCTGTATATGTTTACATATACGTATGTTGTCCTTAATCAGGTCAGTATTAATAGTATGGTAATATTATAGAGAGCTGTGATATTATAGTTGTAAAATTATAACATTATCCTAAAATATTGTTTAAATTATTTTATACAGATATAGCTGTGTCTGGTGACATTGTGTGTGTGCCACATTCCTCAACATTGAGAATCAAATCATTTGATTCTGTCAACACTCAGAGTCGTTCCTCGAAACTGTCACAGCCTCATTACCGAAGCCTGGTGAGTTCCAACAAAAGTCTTTGACAAAACACTCAGTAGCCCAAGACAAACACAAGCAATCACCAATATGTATAGACAGGTTTACTGTATGTAGGATGAAGAGTCATATCCTTTTGTGTCCAAGGATATGTTATCCATGACCACAACTAATACACAAGTGCATATCTACAAATGTATTATTGATTATAGAATAACAGCATTGCACCAATGGGCATGAGGTCACACAGCTCTGTTTTTTTGCTTTTGTTTTTGTTGTAGTAGAGAAGCTTGAATCTTTGACTGGACTGGGTTGCTTGACGCAAGGACGTTTCGCTCCTCAGTTAAAATTCTTACTCCGGTTGTCTGACTTCTGTCTTGACTGTCTGTCTTCTTCTCTACAAGAGTCAAGACAGAAGTCAGACTACCAGAGCAAGAATTTTAGCTGAGGAAGCTTCTGCGATTAGAAGCGAAACGTCCTTGCGTCAAGCAACCCAGTCCAGTCAAAGATTCAAGCTTCTCTACTATGGAAACCACCTGGACAACTGAGAGCCTTCACAGAAACTTTGTTTTTGTTGCCTCATTTCCAGGACATGTCACAGGGCAGCAGGGGTGGCCAGTTGTTGGTTAAGGCACGCTTTCCCTTCCAGCAGACCAATGAGGATGAGCTGTCTTTCTCCAAAGGGGACATCATCAGTGTCAGCAGGCAGGAGGAGGGGGGCTGGTGGGAAGGCGCATTCAATGGCAAAACTGGGTGGTTCCCCAGTAACTTTGTGCGGGAGCTGAAAGGAAGCGGTGGGTGGAGTTTTTTGGATTATGTACATGAGGTGTTTTTTTCTGCTAGTGATTAGCTGTAGTCACGTTTAATGTTTTCATTTGCTTTTCTGTATATAACTTTGCACAGTCCTTTTACATCTGCATTATTTATTGATGCCTCAGTATGCAGCAGTTTGTCTTGAAAGTTGCTATGAAAGATTTTCAGTCACTACATGTCATACTAATGCAGCAGTGTTTCATAACAAAAGAACACTTCTCTTTGGCCACTCCTCCCCTCCCAGTCACCTCCTACACCTCCATCCTTTATTTTGTCAGCAGGTTTTAGCAAGGCCATGATACAAATATACCGTCAAATATGAAACTATACAAACACAGTGGATACACAAACAACACATTTGATTAAAAACTGGCTTTTCAGGTAATTGTTTTACATTTTGAATTTCTCGTGGGTGCATGGTGGGATGAGGCTCTCTGTGTGTGTACCCTCCTCCTTGTGGTTCAGTGGATTGTGTTGGTTACTTGCTTCCTTCCTTGTAAGGAAAGAGGAAAGGAAGCTCCATAAGAACACAAAGACAGGAAGTTCCAGAGCTGCTTTCTGTCCATAGCCTAGCTTAGAGCTGAAAACTAAATCCAACTGTGTTTCATGCTTAGGTTTGCCAACTCTCTGAAACATAAATAAAGGGCACCTCACTGGCAGGGCTGACCGGCCCATGGAAATATAGACTGGAATGGACATGCGCGCCTCTATCTATTAGCGTCACTCAGGACAGGAAGGCGCCATTACTAAGGGTGGAAATGTGCAGCTCATCAATAATAAACTGACTGCTTTTTTTGCACTAGCGTCACTATTTCTTAATGGATTTTAATAAATGTAGGCTTGTTTCAAAGCCCTTTGAAAGCTCTTTCCAGTGCACCTATGCATGTGTGGGTGAAAAAAAAACTTATGTAAAATGCAGAAATCTGGGGAAATTACAACAAACTGTGCTGGTTTTCTCACTTTATTGTTGCTATTTGTTAACAGATTTTAATAAAAGTAGGCTTGTTTTAAAGCCTTTTAATTGCTCTTTCTATGAACCCATACATGTCTAGGTAGAAAAAAATGTTTTATGTAAAGTGTGGAAATTTGTGGAAAATATCCATTCTGTTCATTTACTGTGATTTTTTTTTTCCTGTCATCATAATTCTCGATGGATTTTTATAAATGACGCTTGTAAGTTGTATTCATGCTAATTAAAAGGTCTAACGAACCCATACATGTCTGGATAAAAAATCATTATGTATTAAAATATAAATCTGAAGTCTTGCCATTGTGCTCATTTATCTTGCTGCTTTTTCCACTGTAATATTACTGCTAGACTTTTAATGACAACAACATATATATGATTTTTACTAACATTTTATTACAAGTAGATATAAAGCCATTCAGAATTTATGACTTTTGACCCTCAGTCAGGGTAAAAAGTACCTCCTCCATCCCCTCCAACCACACTGTTAAAATTTAAATGCCCCCTGTGACCACCATGTACATATCATATTAAACAACAGCTGCAAGTATATATATAGACATAAATATATTTAAACATTTTTGTTTCCGCATGTGAACGCAGCTTAATGAAAAGAACTTATGGCGTAGTCTCAGTCTACTGACATTAAATTGCGGCATAACGACTTTAAAATAGACATTTGTTTTACATAATTACATTAAGGCTCTTGTACAGTTCATTTTAGTATTGGAGAATTTGTTTTTGTGGTTCGTGCAGTTGATGGTGGAGCACTGGCTGCCTTTTTTCTCCTCATATCGCTTCTGTTTAACAGGATCAAGGTCTCTCTCCACCCTCAGTAATGGCCACCGTGGGGCACGCCGCTAGTCACGTGACGTCCATTCCAGGTCTCTATTTCCATGGACCGGCCAACTGACCATTGCCTTCACCCTTCCCAGCGTGTGTGTGAAACGATTTTTAACCATTTGACTATTGACTTGACCCTGAATTTAAGTAGATGCACACATGCATTTGTTATGATATGAACATGCAGAAAACAAATTATTATTTAGCAATTTATTTTTAGTGCAAAATACATTTTCACTCACAATTTCAATATGAGCATCCTGTCCTGCTTCAAAATATAAAAAAAAAATTTATTTAAAAGTAAATCTCTCTCTGTCGTGTTATTGCTTAACTTAAAAGTGTATAAATTAACAAAAAAAATATCATCCAAAACAATGTAACAGTGAAAGTCTGAAAAAGTAAACAATACTTACAATACTTATAGCTGTTGTCAATCACCTTTTCCACCTAGCCATTTTCCTTTTCCCATTTGCCCATGTATTTTTGCTTTCTTTTTTTGAGGAGGAGTAACGACGTTACAGACATTGCTGTTCGTAGGCGTATCTGCAGTGCCAGTGTCGGTGTCTGTGTCGGTATAAGCCATGCTGATTTCTTATGGTCGTCCGACGACGGTCGTCGGCTCATGATTCTCGTCCGGGATCTTCTTGCGAGCAGATGTCCCTCAACCAATGAGATAAGAGTGATTCTGTATCATCAACTCGTGTCTGTCAGCTCATTGGTGAAGAGCAGGAACGAGGCTGGGATCAAATTTACCGTAAGTTTCCAAATAAAGCGCAAGTCAATTCCATTGACATTTTACAGACTTTGATTCTCTCAGAAATACGGGACAAACTGCGTCCCGTTTCAGGTCAATACGGAACGCACACTTTTATTTCCAAATAAGGGACGATTCCGTTTTTCAAGGGACGGTTGGCAACCCTATTCATGCTGCACTCACTGGATTTGAAGAGACCTGAGGTTCAGAGCATTGCTTTGTACTTCAGGTGTCCTGGGTGTTCTGTATGTTTATGTTTCTTGTCTAAGGAAAACTGGCATGAACAATAATTCTTAGATTTAGTTTGTCCAATTACTTATGGGGACAAAAAATGGAGGGGCTGTGTATAAAAAAAAAATTGCCATAACTCCTTAATGCTTAATGCAATATTTTGTTACATGCCCTGAATTAAAGCTGAAAGTCATACTATAAGCACATCTCGAATATTACAAAAATTGTCAGTGTCCAGTCACTTACGGACCTGGCAGTAGTTGTCTGAAAGACTAAAAATAGACCCCAAAGGCAGATCACCTCCCAAAAAGAAAAAATACTTCAGCTGATTCTTCCTTATAAGTAAACATAAAAATATATAAAATATGTCACTGTTTGCAATTTCACCCCGAATGCATTGTCAGTGTGTGATCTTTAAAATGCAAGAGAAATCCAGGTACAAATGGCATGCACTCAATATTGGAATCATTTACTCCAGAATTTGAACATTTCATATTTAACTTTCTGTTCATCCCCCTGAAGAAAGGGGGAAAACAACAAACATTTTTTGTCAAAACTCTAAGATGTGTAACAGTTTTGCGCCTTGTGTGATATACACTATCCATCCATCCATTTTCTTCCGCTTTATCCGGAGTGGGGTTGCGGGGGCAGCAGCTCAAGCAAAGCCGCCTAGACCTCCTGATCCACACACACCTCCCCCAGCTCCTCCAGGGGAACACCAAGGCGTTCCCAAGCCAGCCGAGAGATGTAGTCCCTCCAGCGTGTCCTGGGTCTTCCCCAGGGCCTCCTCCCAATGGGACGTGCCTGGAACACCTCTCCAGCGAGGTGTCTAGGGGGCATTCGGAAAAGATGCCCGAGCCACCTCATCTGACTCCTTTTGACGTGGAGGACCAGCGGCTTGACTCCAAGCTGCTCCCGAGTGACCGAGTTCCTCACCCTATCTCTAAGGGAGCGCCCAGCCACCCTGCAGAGGAAACTCATCTCGGCCGCTTGTACTCGCGATCTCGTTCTTTCGGTGATGAGCCAAATCTCATGACCATAGGTGAGGATCGGAACCTAGATCGATCTGTAAATCGAGAGCTTTGCCCCGCTACTCAGCTGTCTCTTCACCACGACAGTCCGATACAGTGACCGCATCACTGCAGATGCTGCACCGATCCGTCTATCGATCTCACGCTCCATCCGTCCCTCACTCGTGAACAAGACCCCGAGATACTTAAACTCCTCCACTTGAGGCAAGGACACTCCACCAACATGAAGATGGCAAAGCAGCTTTTTCCGGTCGAGAACCATGGCCTCGGATTTGGAGGTGCTGATTTTCATCCCGGACGCTTCACACTCGGCTGCAAACCGCCCCAGTGCACGCTGAAGGTCCTGATTTGACGAAGCCAACAGAACCACATCGTCCGCAAACAGCAGAGACGAGATTCTGTGGTTCCCAAACCAGACCCCCTCTACACCCTGGCTGCGCCTAGAAATTCTATCTATAAAAATAATGAACAGAACCGGTGACAAAGAGCAGCCCTGGCGGAGGCCAACGTGCACTGGAAACAGGTTTGGACTTACTACCGGCAATGCGAACCAAGCTCCTGCTGCGGTCGTACAGTGACCGGATAGCCTTTAGCCAAGGACCCCGGACCCCGTACTCCCGGAGCACCCCCCACAGGGTGCCCCGAGGGACACGGTCGAACGCCTGGGGCACCTGGAGGTGAGCCCTGATATACGAGGTCTATTAGATAAGAAACCGACACTTATTTTTTTTTAACTATATGGATTTGAATGACGTGCGATTACACCAATTGAATTGCACGATTGAACCCTCGTGCGCATGCGTGAGTTTTTCACGCGTGTCGGTGACGTCATTTCCCTGTGGGCAGGCCTTGAGTGAGATGTGGTTCAGCCCTCTCGGCTGAATTCCTTTGTTCCACACGCTGCTCGAGACGGCGCGCGTTGCTTTATCAAAATTTTTTCTGGACCTGTGAGGAATATCCGAGTGGACACTATTCGAGAAATTTTGCTGGTTTTCGGTGAAAAGTTAACGGCTGATGAGAGATTATGGGGGGTTTCTGTCACTGTACGGACTTCGCACGGAGCAGGACGTCACGCAGCGCTTCCAGGCGCCGTCGTCGGCCTGTTTCAACCTGAAAACATCCTAATTTAAGGCTTAATTCACCCAGGACGTCGTGAGAGAACAGAGAAGATTCAAAAGAGGCCGGCATGAGGACTTTATGCGGACATTCCCTGTTTAAGGACATTTGTAATGAAAGACGTGCGCGCAAATTCGCGGAGTCGTTTCCGTGACGACTCGGCGAATCTGTGTGCGCCGCGACAGGAAAAACACCTCCGTGTTGAAACCATTTGTAAAATTCAGGCGGCTTTTGTGGCTTTCAACAAGTGAGTAACTGAGAAATTGTTTAACAGCTTGGCATGTTCCAACTTGCCCATTAAGGTTTCCAACGGAGGTGTTTTTCCTGTCGCGACCCCCCCGCGGTCGGGTCCGGCCCCGACATGCGACTCTGCCCGCACGTTCTTTCATTACAAATGTCCGTTAACAATGGAATGCCCGAATAAACTCCTCATGCCGCCTCAAAGCGCAGATCGCCATCAGGCGCCATGGGCCGTCCTTAAAGCGACACTACCAGACCAAAATCTCTCAGCCGTTAAAATTTTTACCGAAAACCAACTGAATTATCGAATGGTGTCCACTCAGTTGTGCCTTACAGTTTTTGAAAACATTTTATCAAACAAAGCAGCAGTCTCTGAGCCATTCCTAAACAATCATCATCAATTTTATTTATATAGTGCCAAATCACAACAAACAGTTGCCCCAAGGTGCTTTATATTGTAAGGCAAGGCCATACAATAATTCCGTAAAAACCCCAACAGTCAAACGACCCCCCTGTGAGTAAGCACTTGGCGACAGTGGGAAGGAAGAACTCCCTTTTAACAGGAAGAAACCTCCAGCAGAACCAGCCTCAGGGAGGGGCAGTCTTCTGCTGGGACTGGTTGGGGCTGAGGAGGAGAACCAAGAAAAAGATATGCTGTGGAGGGGAGCAGAGATCAATCACTAATGATTAAATGCAGAGTGGTGCATACAGAGCAAAAAGAGAAAGAAACACTCAGTGCATCATGGGAACCCCCCAGCAGTCTAAGTCTATAGCAGCATAACTAAGGGATGGTTCAGGGTCACCTGATCCAGCCCTAACTATAAGCTTTAGCAAAAAGGAAAGTTTAAGCCTAATCTTAAAAGTAGAGAGGGTGTCTGTCTGCCTGATCTGAATTGGGAGCTGGTTCCAGAGGAGAGGAGCCTGAAAGCTGAAGGCTCTGCCTCCCATTCTACTCTTACAAAACCTAGGAACTACAAGTAAGCCCTGCAGTCTGAGAGCAAGCGCTCTATTGGGGTGATATGGTACTATGAGGTCCCTAAGATAAGATGGACCTGATTATTCAAAACCTTATAAGTAAGAAGAAGAATTTTAAATTCTATTCTAGAATTAACAGGAAGCCAATGAAGAGAGGCCAATATGGGTGAGATATGCTCTCTCCTTCTAGTCCCTGTCAGTACTCTAGCTGCAGCATTTTGAATTACTGAAGGCTTTTCAGGGAACTTTTAGGACAACCTGATAATAATGAATTACAATAGTCCAGCCTAGAGGAAATAAATGCATGAATTAGTTTTTCAGCATCACTCTGAGACAAGACCTTTCTAATTTTAGAGATATTGCGTAAATGCAAAAAAGCAGTCCTACATATTTGTTTAATATGCGCTTTGAATGACATATCCTGATCAAAATGACTCCAAGATTTCTCACAGTATTACTAGAGGTCAGGGTAATGCCATCCAGAGTAAGGATCTGGTTAGACACCATGTTTCTAAGATTTGTGGGGCCAAGTACAATAACTTCAGTTTTATCTGAGTTTAAAAGCAGGAAATTAGAGGTCATCCATGTCTTTATGTCTGTAAGACAATCCTGCAGTTTAGCTAATTGGTGTGTGTCCTCTGGCTTCATGGATAGATAAAGCTGGGTATCATCTGCGTAACAATGAAAATTTAAGCAATGCCGTCTAATAATACTGCCTAAGGGAAGCATGTATAAAGTGAATAAAATTGGTCCTAGCACAGAACCTTGTGGAACTCCATAATTAACCTTAGTCTGTGAAGAAAGAAAGATAGATTGATCATATTTAAGATCGAAGCATTAACTAATGGTAGGGCTTCCTTGAGCAGCCTGGTAGGAATGGGGTCTAAAAGACATGAAATAATAAACAATGAAAAAAAACGACGAGAGGGTGGGCGACCTCCTCACTCAAAGACTGCCCACAGGTGAATGACATAACCGACAGGCGTGACAAAAACTCTTGCATGCCCACGAGAGTTCAAGCATGTCTGATGTAATCACACGTGATTCAAATCCATATGGTTTTTGAAAAAATAATAAGGTCGGATACTTTTCTAACAGACCTCGTACACTAGTTTTGGAAAAAAGAGACAAGTAGCAGGTTATTCCTGGTTTAGCTTTCAGCATTTCCAACAAACAATCACAAGAAACGCTTTGTCTTAACATTAATAAGAGATTGCAAGTGAAATCAGAAACTGTTGTAGCTCACTGCAAGATGAAGTTTAACATTTTTGAACCTCAGGCCTATTTCTTCGATGCTTTTGGGTTCAACGGATTGGACTAGTATTTAGGTTGAACAATAAAACAAGGCTTTGAACCGGTTTGTGGAAGGAAAAGGAAACCAGAAACTTAATTGTTTTTATGTTCTGGAACAGAATCACGATTTTAAAATAATGGTAACAGGGTAATACAATTATTTTTTCATTCTTGAAAAGGTTTACATTTAAAATAACCCAGTGTGGTTCACTTCCTATTTTGGTTGTTGTTGGCAGGACAAAGCGTGGGTATCCTGTGTTTTACACTGATAAATACACCCAGAACACACAAACATCGAGGGATTTCATTTTGCTTTTTGTCTTGGGGAAATTTATTTTTGGGTTGATGACTGCCTGAATGTTGGCGTTAATAAATCGACGCGCTGTGACTAGGGATTTTTTTTTAAATGCTGTTGCTTTGGTAATGTCCACAATAAGGCCCCTTCACATATAACACAAATTAGGCAAAATGGCCCACGAAGGAGAATACGAATGGCAGTCATGAAAACTTGGAGCCGCACTCCAACACCTTGTACAGCAGTTGCCACATCCATTCAGGCACAGCACATGCACTGTACATTTGCATGCTGCTCACTCTGGTAACCCATTCGAACGGCAAGCAAACACGGCCATCTGATCGTGCTTGCAACATTCGCATGGCATGAATGCGGTCGGACATATTGTGCCGCAGCCGAGGAGGTGCACGAAATTATCGGCCGTGTCAAACCCTGGCCAAATGCGTGATCGATGGCAGCCTTCACACCAGTGGCTGAATGAGGGCGAATGGCGTGCGAGTGCTGATTGACCCACTCTCGGCCGGAGTCCAGGTACCACCCATGAACAGCCGACACCACTCGTGTGGCACTTAGAAAATGTGGGGCCATTCGTGCAGCCAACATGAAAGTAGAGAGCAGGCAGACCACTTTCGAGCTGGCTGGTGCTAATGGCCCGCAATTTCTAAGTGCCCCACAAGTGTGCCATTATCGAGCAACATGAATGGCTTGTGAGTGTGCCATTCCACCCCATCTGAGTCAGCACAAATGTGCGGTGTGCCTCCCCCCGCACACAGATGGCATGTGAGTGTGTCATTACCCCCCACACACACACACCACCACGCACACACCACCAGCCTATCGTCGAGGTGCGGCTAAGGTTGCAAATGGTTGAATGGTGGCTGCAGTGCATTGTGATTGCTGTCAGTGCAGCGCGCACAGCTGGATGGCTGCCATGTCCATGATGGAACAGTTGACAACTGTGGAACACCATGGCACATCCAGTATGTCCCACTGGAGGTGGATTCACCGGCCAGCAGCAATCCCACACCACCACAACAGACATAAAAATAAAAACCCAGCCTGGCTGTGGGTCACACTGTGACAGACAGACACATCACGTGATACATGATCACAATGTCCACAAGGTCCATCTGTCATGTGACAGCCTCACAGAAATGTTATATGTAAATATGTTTTTGTCAGGAGACCGTGGTTGACATGTAATCACGTCATGGGTTGGATGTCATTTGAAATCAAGCAGGGAGGGAACTGACCACCACCACAGACAGTGCCGTGTTCCTGCAGCTTGTGCAACTCCACATGGCAGCTACTGCATCAGCACAACGCAAAGCTGGGGAACACATAGTGTCACGTGCCCCAATCACCCATGTGCAAGGCACAGTGGTGCATGCATGTCTGGAAATGATGACAAAATGGGGAAAAATAAAAGTACATCACCTTTGGCTTGCTCCATCCACGTCTCAGCACGCATGGCAGTGTGCATGCAGTCAAAGATGCACCTGACTGCTGCATCATCGCTACGCACAGCTGGTGAACACATATTGTGCCATGCAGAACATCACCTCTCAACATGCCACCGCGATGCACATGTATCAGTGGGCTCTCATCACATGGTAATAAATAAAACCACATATCACCTTTGGAACGCGTTCACCAGCGCCTCATTCACACCGGACACCATCAACCAGGCTGCCCCATGTGAAAATATCCATCTGATCATGTGAACGGCTGGTGAGCCAAGTGTCACATCCACCACATAAGTGATAGCCCACATGATGCAGTGTCCTTCGGCATGCCACGCGCTGGACAAGTGGACACACAGAACCAGGTGATGTGTTCATGATATGGGTGCATGGCTTCAATCATGTGAGTCCATTACTTCCTTGTTTACATCCATGGCCATGGTTCATGTACATAAAGGAACAGGAGGAGGATAATTCTTGTATTGTCCACTCTTTATAACAGGAATTAAATATTTTAACAGGCAAAATGAAATGCGTTTGTTTCGTCATTTCCAACACAGACCGTCAAGTCATCAGGCATCAGTTACACATCATGGGAATAAAAGCTTTATTTATCCTGAAGGAAATTGTTTTGCCAGAGTGCCAAAACAGTAATAGTAACATTGCTCTTTTTTCTTTTACAGTGAGAACAGAATCATTATCAGTAACATGATTGTCTTACATTTAAACAGTACATTCATTGTTCTTATGTTCTGTGTGCTCATTATTTTGTCCTTAAACATTTCGTTGATTTATGTACATTTGTCCACCATGTGATTGCTGCTGCTGTGTGAGCACGAAGTGGCATCACACCGCTCATGTGCATGAAACCATCACCATGGGATCGTTCATGCCTGTCTGACTGTGTGTCCCTCCCCACAGTGGCTGGAATTCTTTCACTGTTCGCCATGTCTGGTTTTTGGGTTGTTGTTTTTTTTTTGCCCTTTTTCAGCCGTTTTTTTGCTTCTTTTGCCCAACTTTGTGTTATGTGTGAAGGGGCCATAAGGAATTAAAGTATTTCCCAGATGTTGTCTTTCAAAGCAAGGACCTACAGCCTCCACAATCTCCACAGTTACTACATGACTAGAAGTTGGTATTCTTCATGTCACATTTTTAGTTTGTTCCTCAAACTTACAGTCACTCAGCCAAATGTGGTGTACAGCCAGTGCATGGGCCTTTGTTTTAACATTCAAAGAGATTACTGGACCAGGTAAAACATTTTTGTCATAGGTGTAATGTTGAACCTAAAAACATGTAAAAAAAAAAAAAAAAAAAATAGGTCACTTGTCCAAAAATGCTGGGGTTCACCTTGAAGCTGTTCCATGTTGTATTTGCTGTAACAAATTATGAACATAAAATTTGTTCTAATAATACAAATGATATGTTAACATACTATAATAGTGATTGTACTATAGTAAGTTCTTACTGAGCAAATGTTTTGTATTTTTCTTCATGTCTGAAGACAAGGTATCAGATAAGCCCAAGTCTGCAACATTGAAAAGTCCCCCAAAAGGTTTCGACACCACTATCATCAGTAAGACTTACTACAATGTGGTGAGTATCACACTATTAACTGACTTTCCATGTTCAGTATGTCACTGATAGTGTGTTTTTAAAGACAAAAAGCCGAGCAGCCATATAGTATGCAGGTATTTGGGAAATAGCTTTTTCTGTGTATTTTAACCTTTTGTACACACAGCAACTACGTTTTAGGTCACTGGAAATGGAGCTGTTGCAAAACTCTGGCAGAAAGGAGAAAATTTTAGAAAATACCGGTTTCAGTGTTTGTGTGTAGCTTTTTGTTGGGGTCCACCCCACCCCACCCCCAGGCCTCTGATTGTCCAACATAGCTATATGGTAATACTGTATTATGTGTTGACTGTACACAAGTTGTTAAGCCAACCATCACAGCAGAATTACCATCTTCTGCAGTGGCAGACATAAGATGTGGTCATTTTTCATTGTTAACAACATGCACAATAATATTCTTCATTGAAAGATACAGCAGTATTTTTTTTTTTTTTTTTTTGCAGAGTGTCGTATTAAAACAGTAAACCCTGGCTCTAATGATAGCTTAGAAGTTAACTTCTTGTGAGGTTATAAATTAATTCCTCTTGTAATAACTTATCCTCTCTGTAAACCTTGGGCTTTGCAAGATGCTAAGAAAGTGGGCTGAGATAGCTCTGAGAGTGGACATGGAAGAATTTGTGATGAGCAGTTGTTTCAGGCTGATACTCAATTTATTTTCATTTGTATGGTGCCAAATCGAAACAGAGTTGCCTCAAGGCACTTCACACAAGTAAGGTCTAACCTTACCAACCCCCAGAGCAACAGTGGTAAGAAAACTCCCTCTGAGGAAGAAACCTCAAGCAGACCAGACTTGAAGGGGTGACCCTCTGCCTGGGCCATGATACAGACACAATTACGAAACAGTTCACGAAAAGAACATACAGGAAATGTTGCCAGTGCACAGGACGGTTTCCCGAATAGATAACACACCCATCTCTGGATGGAGCCGCAACTCAGAGAGAAAAGAAAAAAGCAGACTCAAGCATCAGAAACACAAGAAATACAAGATCTGTTAGATAAGCATCGAACCTTTTTTTTTTTTTCAAAAATCATATGGATTTGAATCACGTGTGATTGCATCAGCCAAGCTTGAACCTTCGTGCGCATGCGTGAGTTTTTTCATGCCTGTCAGGCATCAATTATTTCCAGAAACTGTGAGACCTCCAGGTGGACACCATTCAGAAAATTCAGATGGCTTTCAGGGACGATTTTATGGGGATTACACAGATTAAGGCGTGCTCCAGCCGGTTTAAAGACCACCCACAGCTGCTGAGAGCGCACCGCGCTCCGATCGACAGGCTCAAACCCCGCTGAATCAACCAGATCATTTCCAATGTGAAGGCTTTGTTGATCGTGGACGTCTTCTGACTTCCAGAAGAAAGGCAGAAGGCGTGGACATCAGCACTTTTTCGGCACATTCCACTGTTACAGGAGTTTTTTTTTTCATGGAAAGAGAAGCGGAGGGATGCACCACCGTGCCGCTCATGGCTTCGGGACAAAACCGTCTCCGTGTTGGTCTCACAGGACAGTTTTCAGATGGCTTCCGGTGGCTTTTCAGTCGTGTGACTATCCGAGAAATTGTGCATGAGCTGGACATGCCACAACATGTCCTGTGAGGCTTCATCACGGCGTTGCTTTGCGCCATGCAGCTCCGTCACGACGCACGGAATTCCTCCACGTCTGTCTCAATGTGCCGAAAAAGTGCTGATGTCCACGTCTTCTGCAATTCCTGTGCTAGTCAGATGACGTCCCGGATCAACACAGCGTCCAGTTAGGAAATGAACGGCACATTCCACTGTTACAGGAGTTTTTTTTTTCATGGAAAGTGGAGCGGAGGAATTCCACGCGTCACGGTGGAGCCGCATGGCGCAAAGCAACACCGTGATGAAGCCTCACAGGACATGTGGTGGCATGTCCAGCTCATGCACAATTTCTCGGATAGTCACACGACTGAAAAGCCACTGAAAACCGTCTGAAAGCCATCTGAAAACCATCCTGTGAGACCAACACGGAGGTGGTTTTGTGCCGCGCCATGAGCGGCACAGTGGCGCATCCCTCCGCTTCTCTTTCCATGAAAAAAAAAAAAAACTTCTGTAACAGTGGAATGTGCTGAAAAAGTCTTGATGTCCACGCCTTCTGCCATTTTTGTGTAAGTCAGACGACGTCCCGGATCAACAAAGCCTTCACGTTGGAAATGATCTGGTTGTTTCAGTGGGCTTTGAGCCTGTCGATCGGCGCTCGGAGTGCGGCGCACTCTCAGCAGCTGTGGGCGGTCTTTAAACCGGCTGGAGCACTCCTTAATCTGTGTAATCCCCATAAAATCGTCCCTGAAATCCATCTGAATTTTCCGAATGGTGTCCACCTGGAGGTCTCACAGTTTCTGGAAATAATTGATGCAGCAAAGCTCCAAATCGTTCAGACATTTATTCGCAATAAAAATCCGATGAGAGGGGTGGACCACTGCTCACACAAAGCCTGCTGACATGACGCAACCGACAGGCGTGAAAAAACTCACGCATGCGCATGAAGGTTCAAGCTTGGCTGATGCAATCACACGTGATTCAAATCCATATGGTTTTTGAAAAAATAAAAAGGTCCGATACTTTTTCTAACAGACCGTAGTGTAATTTGTCAGCATTAAGCAACAAGAAAAGAAGAAATACTAAAGGTGATCGCCGGCCACTAGCCCTAAGCTTCACTAAAAGACTCAGAATTTAAGTAAAGTTGAATTGAGAGTAAAAAGCATAGAAACATACTATGCCAATATGCTAGCCATATGAAAGGGAAAATAAGTGTGTCTTAAGGCTGGACTTGAAAGTCTCTACAGAATCTGACTGTTTTATTGATGCAGAGAGATCATTCCACAGAACAGGGGCATGATAAGAGAAAGCTTTGTGACCCGCAGACTTTTTATTCACCCCAAAAAGGCGAAGCCCTCTATCTACTGGTCAATCTTCGTTTTTACTTTCACCTATGGTCACGAGGGTTAGATCATGACTGAAAGAACTAGATCACAGGTACAAGCAGCCGAAATGGGCTTCTTTAGGAGGGAAACTCATATACTGTTGTACTCAAAGGTGTACATACACTGGCAGTATTTTTGATTTTTTTTTTTACCATTTTTCAGAGAATATGAAAGATAACACAAAAATTACGTACCCTATGTACGGGCCCGGGCTCTACATTCTCAGGGTGCAGGACTACTTTGTGTCATCCCTAGGGTGAATAAAAAGTGTGCGGGTCACAGAGCTTTCTCTTATCGTGCCCCTGTTCTGTGGAATGATCTCCCTGCATCAATAAAACAGTCAGATTCTGTAGAGACTTTCAAGTCCAGACTTAAGACACACTTATTTTCCCTTTCGCATGGCTACCCATGTGGAATGGAAGCCGACAATCATTGTCAAAGCTTTGAGAGATAAATTTATCGTTCAGTCCCATGTACAGTAAAACTCAGCTAAACTGTCATTGAATAAACCGGATATTCGCAGTCACCGGACAAAAAGTCCCAAAGTTTTTGTATACTTTTCCATGTAATGAACACTGTATATAATGGATTTTGTACTACGGATTTTCGCTTACATCGGATGAAATTTTTTTCACACCGTGTTCAAACTCAGAGCCCCAGCCTGACATGCACCTGTTAAATCAAACACAAAAGGCTGTGATTTGACACTTTTATGTCACTTTTCTGCTTTCAGTCCTTCATCTCCCATCATATTATAACAGTTTTTACAGTGCACACGCTGATTAAAAATGTATCAGAAAAATCTGTAACTTTATAGCACAAAATCAGAAAAAGAGGAAATTGTACAGCTTACCTTTGATTTGGAGGGGATGATTGTAGAAAGAAAAGCTTGTTGAGGGTCCCTCAACAAGCTTTTCTTTCTACAATCATCCAGAAAAAAGTATAATCCAGAGACAACACTGTCACACAAGTCATTGCATGACACGGAGTTACAGAGCTGCAGCTGCATAAATCAGGCTTTAAATTAGTTAAATAAATCATCATAAATTGTACATTTATGTAAATTTGATAGCTTAACTATTTTTATATTTATTTTGATAGCATCTGTACCTGGATGTGTTGCTGTATGTGGTTAAATGACTTTAAAAAATGTTGAAAACATTAAAGTTTCATTCAGTAGTTCAGCGCAGTTGGAACCAAAATGGCGCCATGTTCTGAGTTGATGCTACTCTCTCAATTGAGGCACACTACTTCGTCCCACCACTGGTTTCTGGGCTCCTGATAGACCCTTGCAGCTTTTGTCCTGTGCTGCACTGATGTTTCTGGTTTCTGAGTAACAGGGAAAGCAAAAGAATTGTCAAAGAAAAGGTAATTGAACTCTATAAAACAGGAAGGGGATATAAAAAGATATCCAAGGGATTGAGAATGCCAATCAGTCTTCACGGGGCCAATGAAAAATCAAAACCAGCGTCTTGATAAAGTTTGCTCGTGCCACATGACATGGACTTCATTCATTTTCACATTACGCTCGGGATCAGTGCATCCCTAACACATACATACATCTATATACATAAAGGGCTAACTCAGTGACATCAAATCATTAAAGTACAGAAGTGACACACAGTCGGCCACATATATATATATATATATATATATATATATATATATATGTCATTGCCAGATCTGGTGCAAAAAATGGTTCAAACTAGATCTGCCCAACCTATGGAAAACCTGGCAACCTAGCAACTCTGGGAGTGATGGTGGCTTCAATTGCCAATTCAAGGATCTACAGAATTTTGGCACTTCCACATTTTTTCACAGCTATTGCCGCTTGCTTGTGAGTTGCTCACAACTTGTGCTTTCTGTTCACCACAAAACATGATGTAGGGTTTCATTGCAGCTGCTCTTGGAGGTGATGGTCTAGATGCTAAGCATTGGGCTTCAGACCAGAGGATCCTCGGTGCAAATCCCAGCCTGACAGGAAAATCACTACGGGCCCTAGGGCAAGGTCCTTATTCCCCTAGTTGCTCCTGGTGTGTAGTGGGCACCTTACATGAATGTGAGGCATTTGATGTGTAAAGCGCTTTGAGCGTCTGATGCAGATGGAAAAGTGCTATATAAATGCAGTCCATTTATCTCTTGTCACATCACTTATGGCAAATGAATGCGCAATGTGGTGAACCAAGTTTGCTTGTGAATCTCCATGGTGGACTCACTTACTGTGCACCTCTCCATGGTGGTGAACAAAATTATTGTTAGGTGCAGGCTTAGGGGTAATGGTGGTACATGTTATGGTTTATGATACAAAGAGTCAAGATTGGACCCATAGATGCCGGCAGCAGAACACAAGGGGTTAATGCCAAAAAAATGTAATTTAATTTCCAACCATGGTGGTGATAGCAAAAGTGACTCCAATGTGACAAAATCCAAAAATACTACAAGAGTCTTTATGAATAACAAACAGTGAGAGAACAAAAGACAACTGCCAAAACTTGACAGCAAGCTGAACACTTACAAACTGATAATAAACTGGTCCAGACGCACAGAGTGTGAGGCTGGGAAGACGAGCTGGTGGGCCACATGAGTGAATGACACATGAAAAACGTAACCGACTGGCAGTGACTAAACGTACACGTGTGGCTTAAATACAAACAAACCAATTAACAACAGGTGTAACAGAAGTGAAAACGGAAACGTTGGAACACAGGGGAAAATAAAGAAATAAGCAGAAACCCAAAAATAAATGGACAACCTGAGGTAGGTGGAGAAACACACCAGATCAAGAAATAATAAAGCAACAACTAAAGTGCTACTCTTACAGAAACTAACATGGAGATAACCCGTGAGAACACAGATCAAGTTTCACTTTATTTATCCTTAAAAGAAAATTCAGAGTGCAACCGGATGTCCAAAACACATGTACAACATGAACTGAACCAGACAAGCGGGGCTAAAAATATAGCTGAACACAACACAATAGCACGACCCAAAAACGGAACAGAAGTACAAAGATAACAAAGCATAAATAAACAATGATGGCGCACACGGAGAAACATAACAAGATCACGAAGGACAGGACCATCAGACACAGAAGAGCTGTCAGAGACCGTGCACAGCTGTCAGGCATAACCATGACAACTTCACACGGAAAAAGAATAGAGAGACACAATGAGGATCCCAAAAATACACACACATACACATGCACACCAAGGGGAACAAACACAGACATGGCAGGTGACTCCTTTGGGGCAGACACACGCACAGTCCACACATACATAGCCAGGAGACAGAACATGGTAGGTGACATGGACGCAGAAATGACGGGTGACATGGATGCAGACATGGCAGGTGACAAGGCTCAACACAAAGTCAAACACCATAACCCTGGCCCAACAAAATTCCAACATTTGTAACTCTAATTCCACAGAGCTACCTGCTATACAGTTTGGTTAAATTAACGTTGAAGTAATGGAAATATTATGTTATTATTATCATTATTATTATTACAGCAAATCGGTCTAGAGCAGGCATCCTAAAAACTGTCAAGTCAAAAGGAGTCATAACTTCAGTAACAGTGATTGGAGAAAGACTGTGTTGATAACATGTTTTGCCTTCCTTATTTTGATTGTATACATGTCTTTTCTATAGTGTTCACCTTTATACTTCTGTTACTGTTGTTAAGTTTAGAGTATTCATTATTGTTTTTGTGTTTTACTCCTTTAGCCATTTGAGGTCAGTGATCTCCTGCAGGGGTTAAACTTCTCCAAAGTCCTAAACTCCTTGCTTGCCCTCAATAAAGCCACTGAAGGTAACATTGCTTATATCTCTGTGTGAATGTACTTTTTCCATAGTATAAGTCGCACTGTAGCAGAAGCTGCACTGTAGTATTAGTCATTCCTTTTTCTGTATTAATCAGCGCTTTAATTTGGGAGGTTTTGCACTGTTTTAATGTCCTTTTTATTATTTGCATTTATTGTTTTATTACTTGGTAATTTTGTTTAGTGCTTTCCTCTGAGAATACTAACAGAAAAGTATAGAGAAGGCTAGAAGGAGTTACATTGTGTGTTTGTGGATTTAGAGAAATTTTATGACAGGCTGCCAAGAGAAGAGTTGTGGTATTGTGGTAATTGTATGAGGAAGTCTGGAGTGACAGAAGTATGTGAGGGTAGTGCAGGACATGTACAAGGATAGTGTGACAGCAGTGAGATGCACAGTAGGAATGACAGACTCATTCAAGGTGGGATTTCACCAAGGATCAGCTCTGAGTCCTTTCTTGTTCACAATGGTGATAGATAAGTTGACTGAGATCAGACAGGAGTCTCCATGGACAATCATGTTTGCAGATGACATTGTGATCTGTAGTGAGAGTAGAGAGCAAGTTGAGTCTACAGGACAGGTCGAGATTTGCTCTGGAGAGAAATGGAATGAAAGTCAGTATGGGCAAGACTGAGTACATGTGTGTGAATGGGAGGGAGCCCAGTGGAATAGTGCGGTTACAAGGAGTAGAATTGGTGAAAGTAGATGAGTTTAAATACTTGGGGTCAACTATCCAAAGTAATGAAGAGTGTGGTAGAGAAGTAAAGAAGAGAGTGTAGGCAGGGTGGAATGGGTGGAGAAAGATGGCAGGACTGATTTGTGACCGAAGAATATCTGCAAGAGTGAAGGGGAAAGTTTACAAGACAGTAGTGAGACCAGCTATGTTGTACGGCTTAGAGACGGTGGCACTAACAAAAAGACAGGAGGCAGAGCTGGAGGTGGCAGAGCTGAAGATGTTGCGATTCTCTTTGGGAGTGATGATAATGGACAGGATAAGGAATGGCCATATTAGAGGGACAACTCAGGTGGGACAGTCTGGAGACAAAGTCAGAGAGATGAGATTGAGATGGTTTGGACATGTACAGAGGAGGGACCCAGGGTATACAGGGAGAAGGATGCTGAGGAGCCACCAGGCAGGAGGAGAAGAGGAGGCCAAAGAGGAGGTTTATGGATGAGCTGAGGGAGGACATGCTGGTGGTTGGTGTGACAGAGGAAGATACAGAGGACAGGGTGAGATGGAAACGATTGATCTACCGTGGCGACCTCAAACAGGAGCAGCCAAATGAAGAAGAAGAGAACTTTAGTGCTTTGATTTCTGGGAACGTCCAATATTAATAGTTATGATAGTAATTATTGTTAACAATAACAAATGTGTCATTTTTTGGTATATAAGTTGCAGGACCTTCCAAACTTGTTAAAAGCCCTGCGATTTATACTTCAGAAAATGCGGTAATTTTTCATGATATCCTTCAAAGTGCATAGCTCACTTCAATCAATGATGTCTTTTTAAAAATTCTATACCAGATTATAAATTATTTCTTCCAAGTCTTTCACTTGTGCAAATACTACTAACGCTGGTAAAAGTAAACATAGCCAGGGTGCATCAGAAAAATGCACGACAGATTAAATTTTTATCTATAATCATAACTTTGGGGATCGACCTTTTGCTAGCTGAAGGTCATTCTGGTGGCTTGGTCCACTTTAGTTTCATGCTTATATTTACGCTAACACGCCAATCCAGGTTGCTTTTTGTATTTGGAAAAAAGCCTCACATTGGGCCTCATGTCTCAAAGTTGCGCACTTGTGGCATAAATTTACGGTGTAAATTTGAAGAGTACACCAAAGTTGCCGTGACTGTATCAAGCAGTGCGCACCTGCCCATTTCCAGCGTACGCCTGACGTGACCTTGATAAATGCGACGGGTGAAAACAATCGTAATTATAATGAACCGCTCATAAATATTCAGACTCCGCTTCAGACACACCCTCATTTTACGACATGGAAGCTAGGAAGACGGCAAAGAAAAAGAACTTCACCAATCACGAGAGGCTTGCAATAGAGCGTCAAAAGTGGCCGTTCAGCATCCATTGTTTTGTAGTATAATCAAAAAAGTGTTACAGTGGTCCCTTGTTTATCGCGGGAGTTACAATCTAAAAATAGTCCGCAAAAAGCGAAGTCCGCGACGTAGTCAGCGTTATTTTTTTACAATTATTATAGACGTTTTAAAGCTGTAAAAACCCTGTAAAACCAATTTGTACACTTTTCTCAATCAGGCATTAACGTTTTCTCACTTTTCTCTCGTGTGTAAACACCCTCAAAGTTCAAACCTTAGTAGAAAAATAAGACCAACCTGTTTTCAGGCCCAAACATTTGTTTGAGAAATAAAAATATAACGTTTTCCTATAAATAATTATGATGGCTTTTAGAATTTTCCTATAAATAATTATCAATCAATCAATCAATCAATCAATTTTTATATAGCGCCAAATCACAACAAACAGTTGCCCCAAGGCGCTTATATTGTAAGGCAAGGCCATACAATAATTATGTAAAACCCCAACGGTCAAAACGACCCCTGTGAGCAAGCACTTGGCTACAGTGGGAAGGAAAAACTCCCTTTTAACAGGAAGAAACCCCCAGCAGAACCAGGCTCAGGGAGGGGCAGTCTTCTGCTGGGACTGGTTGGGGCTGAGGGAGAGAACCAGGAAAAAGACATGCTGTGGAGGGGAGCAGAGATCAATCACTAATGATTAAATGCAGAGTGGTGCATACAGAGCAAAAGAGAAAGAAACAGTGCATCATGGGAACCCCCCAGCAGTCTACGTCTATAGCAGCATAACTAAGGGATGGTTCAGGGTCACTGATCCAGCCCTAACTATAAGCTTTAGCAAAAAGGAAAGTTTTAAGCCTAATCTTAAAAGTAGAGAGGGTGTCTGTCTCCCTGATCTGAATTGGGAGCTGGTTCCACAGGAGAGGAGCCTGAAAGCTGAAGGCTCTGCCTCCCATTCTACTCTTACAAACCCTAGGAACTACAAGTAAGCCTGCAGTCTGAGAGCGAAGCGCTCTATTGGGGTGATATGGTACTACGAGGTCCCTAAGATAAGATGGAACCTGATTATTCAAAACCTTATAAGTAAGAAGAAGAATTTTAAATTCTATTCTAGAATTAACAGGAAGCCAATGAAGAGAGGCCAATATGGGTGAGATATGCTCTCTCCTTCTAGTCTCCGTCAGTACTCTAGCTGCAGCATTTTGAATTAACTGAAGGCTTTTTAGGGAACTTTTAGGACAACCTGATAATAATGAATTACAATTAGTCCAGCCTAGAGGAAATAAATGCATGAATTAGTTTTTCAGCATCACTCTGAGACAAGACCTTTCTGATTTTAGAGATATTGCGTAAATGCAAAAAGCAGTCCTACATATTTGTTTAATATGCGCTTTGAATGACATAATCCTGATCAAAAATGACTCCAAGATTTCTCACAGTATTACTAGAGGTCAGGGTATGCCATCCAGAGTAAGGATCTGGTTAGACACCATGTTTCTAAGATTTGTGGGGCCAAGTACAATAACTTCAGTTTTATCTGAGTTTTAAAAGCAGGAAATTAGAGGTCATCCATGTCTTTAGTCTGTAAGACAATCCTGCCAGTTTAGCTAATTGGTGTGTGTCCTCTGGCTCATGGATAGATAAAGCTGGGTATCATCTGCGTAACAATGAAAATTTAAGCAATACCGTCTAATAATACTGCCTAAGGGAAGCATGTATAAGTGAATAAAATTGGTCCTAGCACAGAACCTTGTGGAACTCCATAATTAACTTTAGTCTGTGAAGAAGATTCCCCATTTACATGAACAAATTGTAATCTATTAGACAAATATGATTCAAACCACCGCAGCGCAGTGCCTTTAATACTATGGCATGCTCTAATCTCTGTAATAAATTTTATGGTCAAACAGTATCAAAAGCATCACTGAGGTCTAACAGAACAAGCACAGAGATGAGTTCCACTGTCCGAGGCCATAAGAAGATCATTTGTAACCTCACTAATGCTGTTTCTGTACTATGATGAATTCTAAAACCTGACTGAAACTCTTCAAATAGACCATTCCTCTGCAGATGATCAGTTAGCTGTTTTACAACTACCCTTTCAAGAATTTTTGAGAGAAAAGGAAGGTTGGAGATTGGCCTATAATTAGCTAAGATAGCTGGGTCAGTGATGGCTTTTTAAGTAATGGTTTAATTACTGCCACCTTAAAAGCCTGTGGTACATAGCCAACTAACAAAGATAGATTGATCATATTTAAGACGAAGCATTAAATAATGGTAGGGCTTCCTTGAGCAGCTGGTAGGAATGGGGTCTAATAAACATGTTGATGGTTTGGATGAAGTAACTAATGAAAATAACTCAGACAGAACAATCGGAGAGAAAGAGTCTAACCAGAACCGGCATCACTGAAAGCAGCCAAAGATAACGATATGTCTTTGGGATGGTTATGAGTAATTTTTTTTCTAATAGTTAAAATTTTGTTAGCAAAGAAAGTCATGAAGTCATTACTAGTTAAAGTTAATGGAATACTCAGCTCAATAGAGCTCTGACTCTTGTCAGCCTGGCTACAGTGCTGAAAAGAAACCTGGGGTTGTTCTTATTTTCTTCAATTAGTGATGAGTAGAAAGATGTCCTAGCTTTACGGAGGGCTTTTTTTAGAGCAACAGACTCTTTTTCCAGGCTAAGTGAAGATCTTCTAAATTAGTGAGACGCCATTTCCTCTCCAACTTACGGGTTATCTGCTTTAAGCTACGAGTTTGTGAGTTACCACGGAGTCAGACACTTCTGATTTAAAGCTCTCTTTTTCAGAGGAGCTACAGCATCCAAAGTTGTCTTCAATGAGGATGTAAAACTATTGACGAGATACTCTATCTCCCTTACAGAGTTTAGGTAGCTACTCTGCACTGTGTTGGTATATGGCATTAGAGAACATAAAGAAGGAATCATATCCTTAAACCTAGTTACAGCGCTTTCTGAAAGACTTCTAGTGTAATGAAACTTATTCCCCACTGCTGGGTAGTCCATCAGAATAAATGTAAATGTTATTAAGAAATGATCAGACAGAAGGGAGTTTTCAGGGAATACTGTTAAGTCTTCTATTTCCATACCATAAGTCAGAACAAGATCTAAGATATGATTAAAGTGGTGGGTGGACTCATTTACTTTTTGAGCAAAGCCAATAGAGTCTAATAATAGATTAAATGCAGTGTTGAGGCTGTCATTCTCAGCATCTGTGTGGATGTTAAAATCGCCCACTATAATTATCTTATCTGAGCTAAGCACTAAGTCAGACAAAAGGTCTGAAAATTCACAGAGAAACTCACAGTAACGACCAGGTGGACGATAGATAATAACAAATAAAACTGCTTTTGGGACTTCCAATTTGGATGGACAAGACTAAGAGACAAGCTTTCAAATGAATTAAAGCTCTGTCTGGGTTTTTGATTAATTAATAAGCTGGAATGGAAGATTGCTGCTAATCCTCCGCCCCGGCCCGTGCTACGAGCATTCTGACAGTTAGTGTGACTCGGGGGTGTTGACTCATTTAAACTAACATATTCATCCTGCTGTAACCAGGTTTCTGTAAGGCAGAATAAATCAATATGTTGATCAATTATTATATCATTTACCAACAGGGACTTAGAAGAGAGAGACCTAATGTTTAATAGACCACATTTAACTGTTTTAGTCTGTGGTGCAGTTGAAGGTGCTATATTATTTTTTCTTTTTGAATTTTTATGCTTAAATAGATTTTTGCTGGTTTTGGTAGTCTGGGAGCAGGCACCGTCTCTACGGGGATGGGGTAATGAGGGGATGGCAGTGGGAGAGAAGCTGCAGAGAGGTGTGTAAGACTACAACTCTGCTTCCTGGTCCCAACCCTGGATAGTCACGGTTTGGAGGATTTAAGAAAATTGGCCAGATTTCTAGAAATGAGAGCTGCTCCATCCAAAGTGGGATGGATGCCGTCTCTCCTAACAAGACCAGGTTTTCCCCAGAAGCTTTGCCAATTATCTATGAAGCCCACCTCATTTTTTGGACACCACTCAGATTATGATGGCTTTTAGAACTAACTAATTTAATTTTAACGATCAACGTACGAGGTTGGACACATAAGAAATTATTAATAGTGACTGACCAGTATTTCACAGATCGTGCCTCTGCGTCCTGACGCCGCGCCTTTTTCCACTCACACCTGGCTGCAGGTGTCTGTTTCCGAGTGACAAACACAGTTATGAGTAGTTGTTGGCGCTCTTGTCTTCTGGGCGAGAAGATTCTTATAAACAGAGACGCAGACCACAATGCACTGTAAAAAAGGCATGCAAAATTGGACTAAAGAAATCCGCGAAACGACGAGGCTGCGAAAGGTGTACCGCGTTATAGCGAAGGACCACTGTATTCTTTTTCACATGTCAATAATTCTTGACATGTGGATATTTGCTCGCTCAATTAATAAGACGCCTTTTTTCAGATTTCTTTATTCTTAAGATGTATTTTTTTTTATTTTATGTGACAAACAAATGGAGACGACAAAACCTGATTGCAGCACGGGCGAAGGGAATGACAAGACTATAGTTGTAATTATCAATTCCATTTTCTAAAACGATCACACCACATAAAGTTAAGCTCAGCGCTACTCTGGCTCCAGGCTCTGGCTCTAGGCTCGAAGTCTGGAGAAAAAGGCGAGCAGCGCTTTCTTTGCAGTCAGCGCTGTGGCCACGGATCGTGCTCAAGACCAACAATCCCGCAAAAGTGGGATTTGTATTGATTATTATGTAGTATAATCAGGAAAATGTTATTTATGTAACATATGCATTGATTTGTATAATGGCACTGTTTATCATGTTGATCATTTACATTTTTATGTGGATTCCAGCGCTGGTTCATTTTGGTGTATAATTTACGCCACCTCTCGACCTAGTGTATATTTTCAGCGCAGCGTACGCCAACGACCACATTGATAAATGCCAAGTAGCGCAGCCGTTTTGGCGTACACCCCATATACGCTCAATCTCGCCGTACGCACGTTGATACATGAGGCCCATTAAATCTACCTAAGTAAGGGTTGAAAAGCACAACATACAGACCCTGAGAGATGCATCCAGTGAGTTCTCCTTCTGTGTTTAGTACCTTGCTAACGCTGGTCTATACTGTCAACACCTCAGTCTGATATTTCCATGTACAAGACCTCTCTCTCTGTTAATAATCCTTTGATTGTTAATATTTTATTTTACCTAATAAATTATTCTTTAATAAATCCAAACCATATACAATTGGTTATTTTTATGTGTGTCTTTGTTATTTTAGCTTTTATTCTATAAGTTATAAAGCTGTTGTCACGATTTGGCCCTGATCATGGCTTTGATTCCATTTTTCCTCCTTTCTTTTGCTCACCATCTGCTCCAGCTTTGTTTTATTAGTTGTTTATTTTCATCATGTGTTTATTCTCTGTTATGTTTTGTGTTGCCACTTTGTTTCATTGTTACTTTTCATACTTTAGCCATTGTTCTGTTCCATTCTAGTTTTGTTCAGCCGGTTTGTGTTATCACTTGTTTATTTTGTTCATCTCATTTGTGTATCAGTTATGATGTAGTATCGGCTTTTGTTTTCTGTTAAATATAGTCTTTGTTTGTTTTGTCATCTGGTTGTATTCTCAGTTATAAGTCAGTTCCAGTTTAGTTTTGTCTTAGTGTTATATTCCTATTCAGTTCTTATGTAATTTATCTTCTAGTTTATTACGTATCTGATGGTTCACTTTTTTGTTCTCATATTCATGTTCCGCTCATAGTCCCCTGTTTCCGTTTGACCTTTGTCCTCTGTTTCCCTCACGCCCATCTGATTATGTTCTCACTCTACATCACTGCACCTGCCATTGTGTCTTTGTCTCTCACTTTGTTTCTGCCTGCTTTGTGTTTTCATTCACTCACTTTGGCACCTGTTCATGCATCTTTGTTACATCAAAGATGCATGAACAGGTTTAACAATGTACATCACTCCACTTTGTGCACTCCCCTTCCTCACTATCTTGCCCCATGTATATTGTACTCAAGCCACACCCCCTTTCTAGATGTTCCACACATGCATTTTGTTCACCTAATTAGCCTGCCGCATTTAAGCCCTCACAGTCTTTGTGAGGGCTTAAAGACAGTCTTTGTAAGGGCTGGAATGTGTGCAAAGATGACAAACTGGCATGGAAGTCAGTTTGTCATCTTTGCACACATTCCAGCCCTTACAAGACTGTCTTTAAGCCCTCACAGTCTTTGTGATGCAAACTGGCATGGAAGTGACTTCCATGCCAGTTTGTCATCTTTGCACACATTCCAGCCTGGCAAACTGGCATGGAAGTGACTTCCATGCCAGTTTGCTGTCTTTGCACATATTCCAGCTTCTTGTCTACAGTCCTGTTTTTGCCCAGCTGTGTATTGTATCTTGCTCTGTTCTCCTTGACTATGCCTTTTGCCTCGTCCCTGAAAACCATTTGCTCGTGCCATCGAACCCTGCCTGAATATGACTGTGTTTTTGCCTGACCCTGATTGTACCGCTGACTGACCACCTGTGTACCGTACCAGAGCCTGGAATAAAGACCATGCTTTCTCCTCACACCTAAGCCTAGTCTGAGAGTCTGCTTTGCGGGTCAGCCGCTTCCGATGCCTGGTACCCCCCCATCCTGAGAGCTATAGAATTAGATAATTATTGTAAGTTAATTATTTGTGTTTATGGATTCAGTCTTCATCATCATCAAACTGCAAATATAATGACTGCACCACCTGCAGCCTTGACCTATGACCACCATATGCACACTCCTCTGAAATCTTATACTAAGGTAGATAACTGTATAGTTTGATACTCAGAGGTACAATGGTTTCCAAGTTGGACCTTGAGCACTACTGCTTTGACCTTGGTATATAATCTCCATATGCAAACCCATCTGAGAGCTTGTACCAAGGTACAGTTGTACTTTGGTATAAGCTCTCGGATGAAAGAGCTGGGACGGTATGGAAAATGCAAATAAAATTCATCTTTACAGTGATTTTGACATTTACTTTGAGTTCTTTTGTACATACCTGAAAAGTTTGATGCATAAAGTTCAAGGGGTTTCATGTTATCATGGTCACACACAGATAAATCCAGCGGGTGCCAGGTCTGACAAGATAATCATGGTCACTTTGTGGGTGGTAAAGACTTTACAGAAAATGCAATTTAATATTTGGGTTTTATTTTTAATATTTGGATTTTACTTCTATAAAGTGTATTTATAAGTTCTATTAGAGTGCTTTAAATTCATGTAATCTGAATTATGCCCCTGATGGTAGGGACTGTAGATTTAAGTATTTTCATGTTTCTTAATGATTCATGTCTCTTAACTCACTCGATGCTATTGGCTCTTAAACGCTTCTTTCCGATAGTAACGCTCAGTGCCAAAGACGTTTTTTTTTCTGATGATAAAGGCAAGTCTGAAGTTTCTTTTGGTATGTTTGTGTTGACATGGACATAGAACTCATTTTTCTAGCTGAAAAAAATCCTGGCACTGGGATGTTCTGAACTTTGAAAATGGCTGACACTCATGAGTTAATATAAGGCAATACTTTAATTTGACTCGCGTATCTTCAAAGGTATCCACGGCAAATGCTGCTGTCTTTTGAAAGCTTTTTCATCTTTTGTTTTTAATTACTCCTTGAGGTTGTGTGATCTCTTTTTTTTACTGTTTTATAGCAGAAAAGTAGAAAATGTAAAAGACCACTTAAGTTCATGTGTTTCTTGAATAGTGCCAAATGCTGTCTGTAAACAAATATGTATATGCTGCTGTATATGTTTACATATACGTATGTTGTCCTTAATCAGGTCAGTATTAATAGTATGGTAATATTATAGAGAGCTGTGATATTATAGTTGTAAAATTATAACATTATCCTAAAATATTGTTTAAATTATTTTATACAGATATAGCTGTGTCTGGTGACATTGTGTGTGTGCACATTCCTCAACATTGAGAATCAAATCATTGATTCTGTCAACACTCAGAGTCGTTCCTCGAAACTGTCACAGCCTCATTACCGAAGCCTGGTGAGTTCCAACAAAAGTCTTTGACAAAACACTCAGTAGCCCAAGACAAACACAAGCAATCACCATATGTATAGACAGGTTTACTGTATGTAGGATGAAGAGTCATATCCTTTTGTGTCCAAGGATATGTTATCCATGACCACAACTAATACACAAGTGCATATCTACAAATGTATTATTGATTATAGAATAACAGCATTGCACCAATGGGCATGAGGTCACACAGCTCTGTTTTTTTGCTTTTGTTTTTGTTGTAGTAGAGAAGCTTGAATCTTTGACTGGACTGGGTTGCTTGACGCAAGGACGTTTCGCTCCTCAGTTAAAATTCTTACTCCGGTTGTCTGACTTCTGTCTTGACTGTCTGTCTTCTTCTCTACAAGAGTCAAGACAGAAGTCAGACTACCAGAGCAAGAATTTTAGCTGAGGAAGCTTCTGCGATTAGAAGCGAAACGTCCTTGCGTCAAGCAACCCAGTCCAGTCAAAGATTCAAGCTTCTCTACTATAGAAACCACTTGGACAACTGAGAGCCTTCACAGAAACTTTGTTTTTGTTGCCTCATTTCCAGGACATGTCACAGGGCAGCAGGGGTGGCCAGTTGTTGTTTAAGGCACGCTTTCCCTCCAGCAGACCAATGAGGATGAGCTGTCTTTCTCCAAAGGGGACATCATCAGTGTCAGCAGGCAGGAGGAGGGGGGCTGGTGGGAAGGCGCATTCAATGGCAAAACTGGGTGGTTCCCCAGTAACTTTGTGCGGGAGCTGAAAGGAAGCGGTGGGTGGAGTTTTTTGGATTATGTACATGAGGTGTTTTTTTCTGCTAGTGATTAGCTGTAGTCACGTTTAATGTTTTCATTTGCTTTTCTGTATATAACTTTGCACAGTCCTTTTACATCTGCATTATTTATTGATGCCTCAGTATGCAGCAGTTGTCTTGAAAGTTGCTATGAAAGATTTTCAGTCACTACATGTCATACTAATGCAGCAGTGTTTCATAACAAAAGAACACTTCTCTTTGGCCACTCCTCCCCTCCCAGTCACCTCCTACACCTCCATCCTTTATTTTGTCAGCAGGTTTTAGCAAGGCCATGATACAAATATACCGTCAAATATGAAACTATACAAACACAGTGGATACACAAACAACACATTTGATTAAAAACTGGCTTTTCAGGTAATTGTTTTACATTTTGAATTTCTCGTGGGTGCATGGTGGGATGAGGCTCTCTGTGTGTGTACCCTCCTCCTTGTGGTTCAGTGGATTGTGTTGGTTACTTGCTTCCTTCCTTGTAAGGAAAGAGGAAAGGAAGCTCCATAAGAACACAAAGACAGGAAGTTCCAGAGCTGCTTTCTGTCCATAGCCTAGCTTAGAGCTGAAAACTAAATCCAACTGTGTTTCATGCTTAGGTTTGCCAACTCTCTGAAACATAAATAAGGGCACCTCACTGGCAGGGCTGACCGGCCCATGGAAATATAGACTGGAATGGACATGCGCGCCTCTATCTATTAGCGTCACTCAGGACAGGAAGGCGCCATTACTAAGGGTGGAAATGTGCAGCTCATCAATAATAAACTGACTGCTTTTTTTGCACTAGCGTCACTATTTCTTAATGGATTTTAATAAATGTAGGCTTGTTTCAAAGCCCTTTGAAAGCTCTTTCCAGTGCACCTATGCATGTGTGGGTGAAAAAAAACTTATGTAAAATGCAGAAATCTGGGGAAATTACAACAAACTGTGCTGGTTTTCTCACTTTATTGTTGCTATTTGTTAACAGATTTTAATAAAAGTAGGCTTGTTTTAAAGCCTTTTAATTGCTCTTTCTATGAACCCATACATGTCTAGGTAGAAAAAAATGTTTTATGTAAAGTGTGGAAATTTGTGGAAAATATTCCATTCTGTTCATTTACTGTGATTTTTTTTTTTCCTGTCATCATAATTCTCGATGGATTTTTATAAATGACGCTTGTAAGTTGTATTCATGCTAATTAAAAGGTCTAACGAACCCATACATGTCTGGATAAAAAATCATTATGTATTAAATATAAATCTGAAGTCTTGCCATTGTGCTCATTTATCTTGCTGCTTTTTCCACTGTAATATTACTGCTAGACTTTTAATGACAACAACATATATATGATTTTTACTAACATTTATTACAAGTAGATATAAAGCCATTCAGAATTTATGACTTTTGACCCTCAGTCAGGGTAAAAAGTACCTCCTCCATCCCCTCCAACCACACTGTTAAAATTTAAATGCCCCCTGTGACCACCATGTACATATCATATTAAACAACAGCTGCAAGTATATATATAGACATAAATATATTTAAACATTTTTGTTTCCGCATGTGAACGCAGCTTAATGAAAAGAACTTATGGCGTAGTCTCAGTCTACTGACATTAAATTGCGGCATAACGACTTTAAAATAGACATTTGTTTTACATAATTACATTAAGGCTCTTGTACAGTTCATTTTAGTATTGGAGAATTTGTTTTTGTGGTTCGTGCAGTTGATGGTGGAGCACTGGCTGCCTTTTTTCTCCTCATATCGCTTCTGTTTAACAGGATCAAGGTCTCTCTCCACCCTCAGTAATGGCCACCGTGGGGCACGCCGCTAGTCACGTGACGTCCCATTCCAGGTCTCTATTTCCATGGACCGGCCAACTGACCATTGCCTTCACCCTTCCCAGCGTGTGTGTGAAACGATTTTTAACCATTTGACTATTGACTTGACCCTGAATTTAAGTAGATGCACACATGCATTTGTTATGATATGAACATGCAGAAAACAAATTATTATTTAGCAATTTATTTTTAGTGCAAATACATTTTCACTCACAATTTCAATATGAGCATCCTGTCCTGCTTCAAAATATAAAAAAAAATTTATTTAAAAGTAAATCTCTCTCTGTCGTGTTATTGCTTAACTTAAAAGTGTATAAATTAACAAAAAAAATATCATCCAAAACAATGTAACAGTGAAAGTCTGAAAAAGTAAACAATACTTACAATAACTTATAGCTGTTGTCAATCACCTTTTCCACCTAGCCATTTTCCTTTTCCCATTTGCCCATGTATTTTTGCTTTCTTTTTTTGAGGAGGAGTAACGACGTTACAGACATTGCTGTTCGTAGGCGTATCTGCAGTGCCAGTGTCGGTGTCTGTGTCGGTATAAGCCATGCTGATTTCTTATGGTCGTCCGACGACGGTCGTCGGCTCATGATTCTCGTCCGGGATCTTCTTGCGAGCAGATGTCCCTCAACCAATGAGATAAGAGTGATTCTGTATCATCAACTCGTGTCTGTCAGCTCATTGGTGAAGAGCAGGAACGAGGCTGGGATCAAATTTACCGTAAGTTTCCAAATAAAGCGCAAGTCAATTCCATTGACATTTTACAGACTTTGATTCTCTCAGAAATACGGGACAAACTGCGTCCCGTTTCAGGTCAATACGGAACGCACACTTTTATTTCCAAATAAGGGACGATTCCGTTTTTCAAGGGACGGTTGGCAACCCTATTCATGCTGCACTCACTGGATTTGAAGAGACCTGAGGTTCAGAGCATTGCTTTGTACTTCAGGTGTCCTGGGTGTTCTGTATGTTTATGTTTCTTGTCTAAGGAAAACTGGCATGAACAATAATTCTTAGATTTAGTTTGTCCAATTACTTATGGGGACAAAAAATGGAGGGGCTGTGTATAAAAAAAAAATTGCCATAACTCCTTAATGCTTAATGCAATATTTTTGTTACATGCCCTGAATTAAAGCTGAAAGTCATACTATAAGCACATCTCGAATATTACAAAAATTGTCAGTGTCCAGTCACTTACGGACCTGGCAGTAGTTGTCTGAAAGACTAAAAATAGACCCCAAAGGCAGATCACCTCCCAAAAAGAAAAAATACTTCAGCTGATTCTTCCTTATAAGTAAACATAAAAATATATAAAATATGTCACTGTTTGCAATTTCACCCCGAATGCATTGTCAGTGTGTGATCTTTAAAATGCAAGAGAAATCCAGGTACAAATGGCATGCACTCAATATTGGAATCATTTACTCCAGAATTTGAACATTTCATATTTAACTTTCTGTTCATCCCCCTGAAGAAAGGGGGAAAACAACAAACATTTTTTGTCAAAACTCTAAGATGTGTAACAGTTTTGCGCCTTGTGTGATATACACTATCCATCCATCCATTTTCTTCCGCTTTATCCGGAGTGGGGTTGCGGGGGCAGCAGCTCAAGCAAAGCCGCCTAGACCTCCTGATCCACACACACCTCCCCCAGCTCCTCCAGGGGAACACCAAGGCGTTCCCAAGCCAGCCGAGAGATGTAGTCCCTCCAGCGTGTCCTGGGTCTTCCCCAGGGCCTCCTCCCAATGGGACGTGCCTGGAACACCTCTCCAGCGAGGTGTCTAGGGGGCATTCGGAAAAGATGCCCGAGCCACCTCATCTGACTCCTTTTGACGTGGAGGACCAGCGGCTTGACTCCAAGCTGCTCCCGAGTGACCGAGTTCCTCACCCTATCTCTAAGGGAGCGCCCAGCCACCCTGCAGAGGAAACTCATCTCGGCCGCTTGTACTCGCGATCTCGTTCTTTCGGTGATGAGCCAAATCTCATGACCATATGTGAGGATCGGAACCTAGATCGATCTGTAAATCGAGAGCTTTGCCCCGCTACTCAGCTGTCTCTTCACCACGACAGTCCGATACAGTGACCGCATCACTGCAGATGCTGCACCGATCCGTCTATCGATCTCACGCTCCATCCGTCCCTCACTCGTGAACAAGACCCCGAGATACTTAAACTCCTCCACTTGAGGCAAGGACACTCCACCAACATGAAGATGGCAAAGCAGCTTTTTTCCGGTCGAGAACCATGGCCTCGGATTTGGAGGTGCTGATTTTCATCCCGGACGCTTCACACTCGGCTGCAAACCGCCCCAGTGCACGCTGAAGGTCCTGATTTGACGAAGCCAACAGAACCACATCGTCCGCAAACAGCAGAGACGAGATTCTGTGGTTCCCAAACCAGACCCCCTCTACACCCTGGCTGCGCCTAGAAATTCTATCTATAAAAATAATGAACAGAACCGGTGACAAAGAGCAGCCCTGGCGGAGGCCAACGTGCACTGGAAACAGGTTTGACTTACTACCGGCAATGCGAACCAAGCTCCTGCTGCGGTCGTACAGTGACCGGATAGCCTTTAGCCAAGGACCCCGGACCCCGTACTCCCGGAGCACCCCCCACAGGGTGCCCCGAGGGACACGGTCGAACGCCTGGGGCACCTGGAGGTGAGCCCTGATATACGAGGTCTATTAGATAAGAAACCGACACTTATTTTTTTTTAACTATATGGATTTGAATGACGTGCGATTACACCAATTGAATTGCACGATTGAACCCTCGTGCGCATGCGTGAGTTTTTTCACGCGTGTCGGTGACGTCATTTCCCTGTGGGCAGGCCTTGAGTGAGATGTGGTTCAGCCCTCTCGGCTGAATTCCTTTGTTCCACACGCTGCTCGAGACGGCGCGCGTTGCTTTATCAAAATTTTTTCTGGACCTGTGAGGAATATCCGAGTGGACACTATTCGAGAAATTTTGCTGGTTTTCGGTGAAAAGTTTAACGGCTGATGAGAGATTATGGGGGGTTTCTGTCACTGTACGGACTTCGCACGGAGCAGGACGTCACGCAGCGCTTCCAGGCGCCGTCGTCGGCCTGTTTCAACCTGAAAACATCCTAATTTAAGGCTTAATTCACCCAGGACGTCGTGAGAGAACAGAGAAGATTCAAAAGAGGCCGGCATGAGGACTTTATGCGGACATTCCACTGTTTAAGGACATTTTGTAATGAAAGACGTGCGCGCAAATTCGCGGAGTCGTTTCCGTGACGACTCGGCGAATCTGTGTGCGCCGCGACAGGAAAAACACCTCCGTGTTGAAAACCATTTGTAAAATTCAGGCGGCTTTTGATGGCTTTCAACAAGTGAGTAACTGAGAAATTGTTTAACAGCTTGGGCATGTTCCAACTTGCCCATTAAGGTTTCCAACGGAGGTGTTTTTCCTGTCGCGACCCCCCGCGGTCGGGTCCGGCCCGACATGCGACTCTGCCCGCACGTTCTTTCATTACAAAATGTCCGTTAACAATGGAATGCCCGAATAAACTCCTCATGCCGCCTCAAAGCGCAGATCGCCATCAGGCGCCATGGGCCGTCCTTAAAGCGACACTACCAGACCAAAATCTCTCAGCCGTTAAAATTTTTACCGAAAACCAACTGAATTTATCGAATGGTGTCCACTCAGTTGTGCCTTACAGTTTTTGAAAACATTTTTATCAAACAAAGCAGCAGTCTCTGAGCCATTCCTAAACAATCATCATCAATTTTATTTATATAGTGCCAAATCACAACAAACAGTTGCCCCAAGGTGCTTTATATTGTAAGGCAAGGCCATACAATAATTCCGTAAAAACCCCAACAGTCAAAACGACCCCCTGTGAGTAAGCACTTGGCGACAGTGGGAAGGAAGAACTCCCTTTTAACAGGAAGAAACCTCCAGCAGAACCAGCCTCAGGGAGGGGCAGTCTTCTGCTGGGACTGGTTGGGGCTGAGGGAGAGAACCAAGAAAAAGATATGCTGTGGAGGGGAGCAGAGATCAATCACTAATGATTAAATGCAGAGTGGTGCATACAGAGCAAAAAGAGAAAGAAACACTCAGTGCATCATGGGAACCCCCCAGCAGTCTAAGTCTATAGCAGCATAACTAAGGGATGGTTCAGGGTCACCTGATCCAGCCCTAACTATAAGCTTTAGCAAAAAGGAAAGTTTTAAGCCTAATCTTAAAAGTAGAGAGGGTGTCTGTCTGCCTGATCTGAATTGGGAGCTGGTTCCAGAGGAGAGGAGCCTGAAAGCTGAAGGCTCTGCCTCCCATTCTACTCTTACAAACCCTAGGAACTACAAGTAAGCCTGCAGTCTGAGAGCAAAGCGCTCTATTGGGGTGATATGGTACTATGAGGTCCCTAAGATAAGATGGACCTGATTATTCAAAACCTTATAAGTAAGAAGAAGAATTTTAAATTCTATTCTAGAATTAACAGGAAGCCAATGAAGAGAGGCCAATATGGGTGAGATATGCTCTCTCCTTCTAGTCCCTGTCAGTACTCTAGCTGCAGCATTTTGAATTAACTGAAGGCTTTTCAGGGAACTTTTAGGACAACCTGATAATAATGAATTACAATAGTCCAGCCTAGAGGAAATAAATGCATGAATTAGTTTTTCAGCATCACTCTGAGACAAGACCTTTCTAATTTTAGAGATATTGCGTAAATGCAAAAAAGCAGTCCTACATATTTGTTTAATATGCGCTTTGAATGACATATCCTGATCAAAAATGACTCCAAGATTTCTCACAGTATTACTAGAGGTCAGGGTAATGCCATCCAGAGTAAGGATCTGGTTAGACACCATGTTTCTAAGATTTGTGGGGCCAAGTACAATAACTTCAGTTTTATCTGAGTTTAAAAGCAGGAAATTAGAGGTCATCCATGTCTTTATGTCTGTAAGACAATCCTGCAGTTTAGCTAATTGGTGTGTGTCCTCTGGCTTCATGGATAGATAAAGCTGGGTATCATCTGCGTAACAATGAAAATTTAAGCAATGCCGTCTAATAATACTGCCTAAGGGAAGCATGTATAAAGTGAATAAAATTGGTCCTAGCACAGAACCTTGTGGAACTCCATAATTAACCTTAGTCTGTGAAGAAAGAAAGATAGATTGATCATATTTAAGATCGAAGCATTAAATAATGGTAGGGCTTCCTTGAGCAGCCTGGTAGGAATGGGGTCTAAAAGACATGAAATAATAAACAATGAAAAAAACGACGAGAGGGTGGGCGACTCCTCACTCAAAGACTGCCCACAGGTGAATGACATAACCGACAGGCGTGAAAAAAACTCTTGCATGCCCACGAGAGTTCAAGCATGTCTGATGTAATCACACGTGATTCAAATCCATATGGTTTTTGAAAAAATAATAAGGTCGGATACTTTTCTAACAGACCTCGTACACTAGTTTTGGAAAAAAGAGACAAGTAGCAGGTTATTCCTGGTTTAGCTTTCAGCATTTCCAACAACAATCACAAGAAACGGCTTTGTCTTAACATTAATAAGAGATTGCAAGTGAAATCAGAAAACTGTTGTAGCTCACTGCAAGATGAAGTTTAACATTTTTGAACCTCAGGCCTATTTCTTCGATGCTTTTGGGTTCAACGGATTGGACTAGTATTTAGGTTGAACAATAAAACCAAGGCTTTGAACCGGTTTGTGGAAGGAAAAGGAAACCAGAAACTTAATTTGTTTTTATGTTCTGGAACAGAATCACGATTTTAAAATAATGGTAACAGGGTAATACAATTATTTTTTCATTCTTGAAAAGGTTTACATTTAAAATAACCCAGTGTGGTTCACTTCCTATTTTGGTTGTTGTTGGCAGGACAAAGCGTGGGTATCCTGTGTTTTACACTGATAAATACACCCAGAACACACAAACATCGAGGGATTTCATTTTGCTTTTTGTCTTGGGGAAATTTATTTTTGGGTTGATGGACTGCCTGAATGTTGGCGTTAATAAATCGAGCGCTGTGACTAGGGATTTTTTTTTTAAATGCTGTTTCTTTGGTAATTTCCACAATAAGGGCCCCTTCACATATAACACAAATTAGGCAAAATGGCCCACGAAGGAGAATACGAATGGCAGTCATGAAAAATTGGAGCCGCACTCCAACACCTTGTACAGCAGTTGCCACATCCATTCAGGCACAGCACATGCACTGTACATTTGCATGCTGCTCACTCTGGTAACCCATTCGAACGGCAAGCAAACACTGCCATCTGATCGTGCTTGCAACATTCGCATGGCATGAATGCAGGTCGGACATATTGTGCCGCAGCCGAGGAGGTGCACGAAATTATCGGCCGTGTCAAACCCTGGCCAAATGGCGTGATCGAGGCAGCCTTCACACCAGTGGCTGAATGAGGGCGAATGGCGTGCGAGTGCTGATTTGACCCACTCTCGGCCGGAGTCCAGGTACCACCCATGAACAGCCGACACCACTCGTGGGGCACTTAGAAAATGTGGGGCCATTCGTGCAGCCAACATGAAAGTAGAGAGCAGGCAGACCACTTTCGAGCTGGCTGTGCTAATGGCCCCACATTTTCTAAGTGCCCCACAAGTGTGCCATTATCGAGCAACATGAATGGCTTGTGAGTGTGCCATTCCCCCCATCTGAGCAGCACAAATGTGCGGTGTGCCTCCCCCCGCAACACAGATGGCATGTGAGTGTGTCATTACCCCCCACACACACACACACACGCACGCACACACCACCAGCCTATCGTCGAGGTGCGGCTAAGGTTGCAAATGGTTGAATGGTGGCTGCAGTGCATTGTGATTGCTGTCAGTGCAGCGCGCACAGCTGGATGGCTGCCATGTCCATGATGGAACAGTTGACAACTGTGGAACACCATGGCACATCCAGTATGTCCCACTGGAGGTGGATTCACCGGCCAGCAGCAATCCCACACCACCACAACAGACATAAAAATAAAAACCCAGCCTGGCTGTGGGTCACACTGTGACAGACAGACACATCACGTGATACATGATCACAATGTCCACAAGGTCCATCTGTCATGTGACAGCCTCACAGAAATGTTATATGTAAATATGTTTTTGTCAGGAGACCGTGGTTGACATGTAATCACGTCATGGGTTGGATGTCATTTGAAATCAAGCAGGGAGGGAACTGACCACCACCACAGACAGTGCCGTGTTCCTGCAGCTTGTGCAACTCCACATGGCAGCTACTGCATCAGCACAACGCAAAGCTGGGGAACACATAGTGTCACGTGCCCCAATCACCCATGTGCAAGGCACAGTGGTGCATGCATGTCTGGAAATGATGACAAAATGGGGAAAAATAAAAGTACATCACCTTTGGCTTGCTCCATCCACGTCTCAGCACGCATGGCAGTGTGCATGCAGTCAAAGATGCACCTGACTGCTGCATCATCGCTACGCACAGCTGGTGAACACATATTGTGCCATGCAGAACATCACCTCTCAACATGCCACCGCGATGCACATGTATCAGTGGGCTCTCATCACATGGTAATAAATAAAACCACATATCACCTTTGGAACGCGTTCACCAGCGCCTCATTCACACCGGACACCATCAACCAGGCTGCCCCATGTGAAAATATCCATCTGATCATGTGAACGGCTGGTGAGCCAAGTGTCACATCCACCACATAAGTGATAGCCCACATGATGCAGTGTCCTTCGGCATGCCACGCGCTGGACAAGTGGACACACAGAACCAGGTGATGTGTTCATGATATGGGTGCATGGCTTCAATCATGTGAGTCCATTACTTCCTTGTTTACATCCATGGCCATGGTTCATGTACATAAAGGAACAGGAGGAGGATAATTCTTGTATTGTCCACTCTTTATAACAGGAATTAAATATTTTAACAGGCAAAATGAAATGCGTTTGTTTCGTCATTTCCAACACAGACCGTCAAGTCATCAGGCATCAGTTACACATCATGGGAATAAAAGCTTTATTTATCCTGAAGGAAATTGTTTTGCCAGAGTGCCAAAACAGTAATAGTAAACATTGCTCTTTTTTCTTTTACAGTGAGAACAGAATCATTATCAGTAACATGATTGTCTTACATTTAAACAGTACATTCATTGTTCTTATGTTCTGTGTGCTCATTATTTTGTCCTTAAACATTTCGTTGATTTATGTACATTTGTCCACCATGTGATTGCTGCTGCTGTGTGAGCACGAAGTGGCATCACACCGCTCATGTGCATGAAACCATCACCATGGGATCGTTCATGCCTGTCTGACTGTGTGTCCCTCCCCACAGTGGCTGGAATTCTTTCACTGTTCGCCATGTCTGGTTTTTGGGTTGTTGTTTTTTTTTTGCCCTTTTTCAGCCGTTTTTTTTGCTTCTTTTGCCCAACTTTGTGTTATGTGTGAAGGGGCCATAAGGAATTAAAGTATTTCCCAGATGTTGTCTTTCAAAGCAAGGACCTACAGCCTCCACAATCTCCACAGTTACTACATGACTAGAAGTTGGTATTCTTCATGTCACATTTTTAGTTTGTTCCTCAAACTTACAGTCACTCAGCCAAATGTGGTGTACAGCCAGTGCATGGGCCTTTGTTTTAACATTCAAAGAGATTACTGGACCAGGTAAAACATTTTTGTCATAGGTGTAATGTTGAACCTAAAAACATGTAAAAAAAAAAAAAAAAAAAAATAGGTCACTTGTCCAAAAATGCTGGGGTTCACCTTGAAGCTGTTCCATGTTGTATTTGCTGTAACAAATTATGAACATAAAATTTGTTCTAATAATACAAATGATATGTTAACATACTATAATAGTGATTGTACTATAGTAAGTTCTTACTGAGCAAATGTTTTGTATTTTTCTTCATGTCTGAAGACAAGGTATCAGATAAGCCCAAGTCTGCAACATTGAAAAGTCCCCCAAAAGGTTTCGACACCACTATCATCAGTAAGACTTACTACAATGTGGTGAGTATCACACTATTAACTGACTTTCCATGTTCAGTATGTCACTGATAGTGTGTTTTTAAAGACAAAAAGCCGAGCAGCCATATAGTATGCAGGTATTTGGGAAATAGCTTTTTCTGTGTATTTTAACCTTTTGTACACACAGCAACTACGTTTTAGGTCACTGGAAATGGAGCTGTTGCAAAACTCTGGCAGAAAGGAGAAAATTTTAGAAAATACCGGTTTCAGTGTTTGTGTGTAGCTTTTTGTTGGGGTCCACCCCACCCCACCCCCAGGCCTCTGATTGTCCAACATAGCTATATGGTAATACTGTATTATGTGTTGACTGTACACAAGTTGTTAAGCCAACCATCACAGCAGAATTACCATCTTCTGCAGTGGCAGACATAAGATGTGGTCATTTTTCATTGTTAACAACATGCACAATAATATTCTTCATTGAAAGATACAGCAGTATTTTTTTTTATTTTTTTTTGCAGAGTGTCGTATTAAAACAGTAAACCCTGGCTCTAATGATAGCTTAGAAGTTAACTTCTTGTGAGGTTATAAATTAATTCCTCTTGTAATAACTTATCCTCTCTGTAAACCTTGGGCTTTGCAAGATGCTAAGAAAGTGGGCTGAGATAGCTCTGAGAGTGGACATGGAAGAATTTGTGATGAGCAGTTGTTTCAGGCTGATACTCAATTTATTTTCATTTGTATGGTGCCAAATCGAAACAGAGTTGCCTCAAGGCACTTCACACAAGTAAGGTCTAACCTTACCAACCCCCAGAGCAACAGTGGTAAGAAAACTCCCTCTGAGGAAGAAACCTCAAGCAGACCAGACTTGAAGGGGTGACCCTCTGCCTGGGCCATGATACAGACACAAATTACGAAACAGTTCACGAAAAGAACATACAGGAAATGTTGCCAGTGCACAGGACGGTTTCCCGAATAGATAACACACCCATCTCTGGATGGAGCCGCAACTCAGAGAGAAAAGAAAAAAGCAGACTCAAGCATCAGAAACACAAGAAATACAAGATCTGTTAGATAAGCATCGAACCTTTTTTTTTTTTTTCAAAAATCATATGGATTTGAATCACGTGTGATTGCATCAGCCAAGCTTGAACCTTCGTGCGCATGCGTGAGTTTTTTCATGCCTGTCAGGCATCAATTATTTCCAGAAACTGTGAGACCTCCAGGTGGACACCATTCAGAAAATTCAGATGGCTTTCAGGGACGATTTTATGGGGATTACACAGATTAAGGCGTGCTCCAGCCGGTTTAAAGACCACCCACAGCTGCTGAGAGCGCACCGCGCTCCGATCGACAGGCTCAAACCCCGCTGAATCAACCAGATCATTTCCAATGTGAAGGCTTTGTTGATCGTGGACGTCTTCTGACTTCCAGAAGAAAGGCAGAAGGCGTGGACATCAGCACTTTTTCGGCACATTCCACTGTTACAGGAGTTTTTTTTTCATGGAAAGAGAAGCGGAGGGATGCACCACCGTGCCGCTCATGGCTTCGGGACAAAACCGTCTCCGTGTTGGTCTCACAGGACAGTTTTCAGATGGCTTCCGGTGGCTTTTCAGTCGTGTGACTATCCGAGAAATTGTGCATGAGCTGGACATGCCACAACATGTCCTGTGAGGCTTCATCACGGCGTTGCTTTGCGCCATGCAGCTCCGTCACGACGCACGGAATTCCTCCACGTCTGTCTCAATGTGCCGAAAAAGTGCTGATGTCCACGTCTTCTGCAATTCCTGTGCTAGTCAGATGACGTCCCGGATCAACACAGCGTCCAGTTAGGAAATGAACGGCACATTCCACTGTTACAGGAGTTTTTTTTTTCATGGAAAGTGGAGCGGAGGAATTCCACGCGTCACGGTGGAGCCGCATGGCGCAAAGCAACACCGTGATGAAGCCTCACAGGACATGTGGTGGCATGTCCAGCTCATGCACAATTTCTCGGATAGTCACACGACTGAAAAGCCACTGAAAACCGTCTGAAAGCCATCTGAAAACCATCCTGTGAGACCAACACGGAGGTGGTTTTGTGCCGCGCCATGAGCGGCACAGTGGCGCATCCCTCCGCTTCTCTTTCCATGAAAAAAAAAAAAAACTTCTGTAACAGTGGAATGTGCTGAAAAAGTCTTGATGTCCACGCCTTCTGCCATTTTTGTGTAAGTCAGACGACGTCCCGGATCAACAAAGCCTTCACGTTGGAAATGATCTGGTTGTTTCAGTGGGCTTTGAGCCTGTCGATCGGCGCTCGGAGTGCGGCGCACTCTCAGCAGCTGTGGGCGGTCTTTAAACCGGCTGGAGCACTCCTTAATCTGTGTAATCCCCATAAAATCGTCCCTGAAATCCATCTGAATTTTCCGAATGGTGTCCACCTGGAGGTCTCACAGTTTCTGGAAATAATTGATGCAGCAAAGCTCCAAATCGTTCAGACATTTATTCGCAATAAAAATCCGATGAGAGGGGTGGACCACTGCTCACACAAAGCCTGCTGACATGACGCAACCGACAGGCGTGAAAAAACTCACGCATGCGCATGAAGGTTCAAGCTTGGCTGATGCAATCACACGTGATTCAAATCCATATGGTTTTTGAAAAAATAAAAAGGTCCGATACTTTTTCTAACAGACCTCGTAGTGTAATTTGTCAGCATTAAGCAACAAGAAAAGAAGAAATACTAAAGGTGATCGCCGGCCACTAGCCCTAAGCTTCACTAAAAGACTCAGAATTTAAGTAAAGTTGAATTGAGAGTAAAAAGCATAGAAACATACTATGCCAATATGCTAGCCATATGAAAGGGAAAATAAGTGTGTCTTAAGGCTGGACTTGAAAGTCTCTACAGAATCTGACTGTTTTATTGATGCAGAGAGATCATTCCACAGAACAGGGGCATGATAAGAGAAAGCTTTGTGACCCGCAGACTTTTTATTCACCCGAGGAACACAAAGTAGTCCTGCACCCTGAGAATGCAGAGCCCGGGCCGATACGTAGAGCTTAATTAGGTCAGCTAGGTAGGGAGGTGCCCGTCCGTGAACAATTTTATAGGCTAGTAGCAGAACATTAAAATCTGATCTCACTGGGACAGGAAGCCATTGAAGGGATGCCAAAATCAAATCAATTCTATTTATATAGCGCCAAATTACAACAAACAGTTGCCCCAAGGTGCTTTATATTGTAAGGCAAGGCCATACAATAATTATGGAAAAACCCCAACGGTCAAAACGACCCCCTGTGAGCAAGCACTTGGCAACAGTGGGAAGGAAAACTCCCTTTTAACAAGAAGAAACCTCCAGCAGAACCAGGCTCAGGGAGGGGCAGTCTTCTGCTGGGACTGGTTGGGGCTGAGGGAGAGAACCAGGAAAAAGACATGCTGTGGAGGGGAGCAGAGATCAATCACTAATGATTAAATGCAGAGTGGTGCATACAGACCAAAAAGAGAAAGAAACACTCAGTGCATCATGGGAACCCCCCAGCAGTCTAAGTCTATAGCAGCATAACTAAGGGATGGTTCAGGGTCACCTGATCCAGCCCTAACTATAAGCTTTAGCAAAAAGGAAAGTTTTAAGCCTAATCTTAAAAGTAGAGAGGGTGTCTGTCTCCCTGATCTGAATTGGGAGCTGGTTCCACAGGAGAGGAGCCTGAAAGCTGAAGGCTCTGCCTCCCATTCTACTCTTACAAACCCTAGGAACTACAAGTAAGCCTGCAGTCTGAGAGCGAAGTGCTCTATTGGGGTGATATGGTACTATGAGGTCCCTAAGATAAGATGGACCTGATTATTCAAAACCTTATAAGTAAGAAGAAGAATTTTAAAATTCTATTCTAGAATTAACAGGAAGCCAATGAAGAGAGGCCAATATGGGTGAGATATGCTCTCTCCTTCTAGTCCCCGTCAGTACTCTAGCTGCAGCATTTTGAATTAACTGAAGGCTTTTCAGGGAACTTTTAGGACAACCTGATAATAATGAATTACAATAGTCCAGCCTAGAGGAAATAAATGCATGAATTAGTTTTTCAGCATCACTCTGAGACGAGACCTTTCTAATTTTAGAGATATTGCACAAATGCAAAAAAGCAGTCCTACATATTTGTTTAATATGCGCATTGAATGACATATCCTGATCAAAAATGACTCCAAGATTTCTCATAGTATTACTAGAGGTCAGGGTAATGCCATCCAGAGTAAGGATCTGGTTAGACACCATGTTTCTAAGATTTGTGGGGCCAAGTACAATAACTTCAGTTTTATCTGAGTTTAAAAGCAGGAAATTAGAGGTCATCCATGTCTTTATGTCTGTAAGACAATCCTGCAGTTTAGCTAATTGGTGTGTGTGTCCTCTGCTTCATGGATAGATAAAGCTGGGTATCATCTGCATAACATGTAAAATGGGTGTAATGTGGTCAAATTTTATGCTTCGTGACCTCGTCTGTCTCTGATCATGCTCCTGTCTGTTTATAAATTCTCAAACACATACCTAGTTCATGACAATATCGCACTTCACTGCTAGAAGACCCAGATATCACATCATTAATAAGGCAAGAGTGGGCATTCTGTCTGGAAATGAATGACTCATCTCACCCTCACTGCTATGGGAAAGTGGGAAGGCAGCAATCAGGAAAAAACCTAAACAATTGATAAATGCAATAGAACAACAAAAGAAAATCCATACATCTAACAAACATTCTCCTGCAATACAAGTGCACCAAAACTGAATGAATTAAAAGAACTCAAAATGTAGCTTGAGTGTATCATATATAAAACAATTTTTAATTCATTAACTGAAATACAGTAATAAAGCAAACAAACATTTGGCAAATCTACTCAAACATAAAAGAGAAATCAATTATCCCATCAATCTTCAACTCTTCAAGAACCATTCCCCAAAACGCACAAGACAAATAGAATGTTTGCCAAAACTTCCACAATAATCTGTACTCCTTTCACCAACACACACACACACTTAGAAATTGAGGCCTTTTTTAATAATCTGAAATTAAAATTTACAGCAGAGCAAGCAAATTATCTAGATAGACCCCTTAACCCTCAGTGAACTCACCACAGCTTTGAACAAGATACCAAACAACAAATCACCCAGACCAGATGGAATACCAGCTCAATTCTTTAGACATTTTTTGGATATATTATCACTACTATTCAGCAGAGTTTTCTCAGAATTCAGCGCCTCCACCACACCTACATATATACTGCTATCGTGACTTTACTGTTAAAACCCAGCAATGATCCCACTCAGCCCTCTAACTACTGGCCTCTTTCATGAATCAATACTGATCTAAAAATTATCACCAAAGCACAAGCCACTAGAATAGAGAGTCACCTCCACACTTATTCAACCAGATCAGACAGACTTCATTAAAAAAAAAAAAACACACCACAGATAATGTTCTCAGGCTTTTTAATCTAATCAATATATCACAACAAACCCAACATAAAACTATCATTATATCACTAGATACATAAAAGGCATTTAATAAGGTAAACTGGTTCTTTTTATTCAGCACTTTACACAAATAAGGGTTTGAAGACATGTTCAACCACTGGGTTAAAACCCTGTACACGTCAACCAGGACCACCATCATCACAAACGGCATCACTTCACCACATTTCACACTGCACCAGGGAACAAGACAGGGATGCCCACACTCGCCTTCTGTTGCAAAGCGATATACGTTTTTATGTATTTCGAAGTGAGGACAGCAAGCACACATACAAGCACATCCATCAAAACATGGTGCATGTTCTGGTTCCAGAACACGCACCATGTTTTGGAAGTTGTCAAACAGCTGCCATGCCCCCATCCGTTCAGCGCACAGACCAAGGTGTCACTCTGATCAGATGAGAGGCACCTCGCCTGTGGGGGGGCGCACAAACCACACGCATGCATGTGTTGGGGGGAGCGTGCGACACACACACATTGTGTGTGGGGGGCGACACTGACATGCCACATGTGCACTCAGCAACTCTACAGCCGTGGGGCACTTAGACAAATTTCACATCCTATTACAGTCGGGAGGAGGTGAACCAAGGGACGAGGGGAACGCCTAGATGCAGGACAGCCGAGGTGAAGAGAGTGGCATTAAAGCACAATTTTATTAGTGATAAAGAAACCAGTCAAACACATAATGTGGCAACAAAACTCAGAGTTGGGAGCCCTCTGCCAACTCCTGGTGAGGGCGCAGAGGAATGCTACTGCACTGCCGGTGGAAGCTCCAGAGGAATGCTCACCAGAACTGGGAACTCCTTCCCTCTTCTGAAAATGTGACTTCAATAGAAGACTCCTTCCTGTAAAGGGCAGTGCACTGAAAAGTCTTTACATAAAAGAGTGAGAACCAAACAGAATAAGCAGAGCCGACAAATGTCTTTGCTGCTTGGAGTGCATTTCCAAAATGAACACCAAATTCAACCGAGTATTTCTAGTACAAAATAATGTTCAGATATCAGTCTTCTCATTCAAAACCAGATTCCAACAAAAATCTTTCTTGTTATTCAAAACCAGATTCCAACAAAAAGTCTTTCTTGTGATTCAAACTGGATTCCAACAAAAAGTCTTTCTTGTTAGTGAGTGAATTAAGCTCTAAAGTGCAAAACCTATTTTTACTCACACTCCAAACATGATCCCAGAAGACAGAGGACAGGAAGCACTCAGGCTGCAAAGTGCAAACCTATCATGCATACGCAGACAACCAGAGGCAATGGGCCTGCCCTGAACAAAAACCAGAGTCACTTTAAGTAGCATGTCTGATAAGATACCGGTGCAGACCAACCAAGGTGCAAGTGATAATGCCTAATTATGTGTAGGGACAAAAATGAGCACTAGATGGAGGTAAAGCCAAGACAGACTAAGAACTGTGAGGACAAAGGATCACCAGAGGGAGGCAGAGAGTGCTAAATACTGAAAGGTGAAAATGGGCAAATGCAGAGAATACTTTACAAGAAAAAGGGTGAAAATAGACAAGATGTGAAATCAGAACAGGAAACCGAGAGTGACAAGAAAATGACAAAGACTACTGTGGCAGATAGAAAATAGAGGAATGAGAAAGAGGACATGACTTAGACAAAAGCTGGGATAAAGTGTGAAAAATATGAACAGAAGACAAAACCAACCAAGACAGGACCCTAAATGGACAGGACCGCAACACATCCAGCTCGACAATAATTGTCTACTGACTGTTTTTTGTGTTAACAGTGCGAATGGCCACACATTTTCTAAGTGCCAAGCAAGCGGTGTTAGATGTTCGTGTGTGTCACCTGGAATTTGGCCGACACCTGCCGCGAGAGGGTTTGATGGGCTCACACAGTGCACATTCTGTCTTTCAGCCACTGGTGTGCACAAACAGTTGTAGCAACAGGTGTACTAGGCATTAGAGGCATCTACGATTTTACACATTTTGCATACGATTCCTGCTTCATGCGCACTTTATACACAGGTCGACCAAATTCACACTATGTGTGAATGGGCCCTAAATTATGTCCTTTTGGCTTCTCGTTTGATTCATGTGGGGTCAACACAGCAGATCCAATGTGCCCTTCTCGATGCAACTCCACATTATGTGGAAAATGGGCAGGGGTGAGTTTGAACCGGGAACTTTCCACACTGGAATCAAACGCACCAAATGCTTGGCCACCACCCCTGCCCTATTGACCATATTCTGTAGACAGATCTGTAAAAGATTTATCTCTAAGTCTTACTGTCCGCTTTAAGTAGGTAGCTTTGCTGTTAAGTAAAAGCTCCCTAAAATGTTAATTGTTCAATGATTGTGTTTTATATTGTGTGGAAATTACACAAATATACTTGCAAAAGTTGCTGTGTGTATTTTATTGATTGTTGCAATCAATTGTTTTGCACCCAGATCGAATTAATCGATTAGTTTGTTTGTAGAGCCTGTGTCACACTGCTGTATGTGTTGTTTGTGAGTTTGCAGCAGATGTAATGTAGGTTATTTTTTCCATTCCACTGGTTTCTGGGGCAGCCGTGCCTCAGGGTTTGGCAGCTTGTATGAGTGTGTTTTAATAATGCAGCACGCTCTCTCTGTGGACAAGCCATGTTTGGGGTACCTAAATGTCCCCTTTTTTACTTTCTCTTTTTCTCTTTGCCTGAAGACAGTGTTACACAGCAATAGCAAAAAACAAAAGTAAATATTTTTCTCTTCTCTAAGGGATTATCCCCAAAAGCATTGAAGTCCAAAACATATTCTGACTTAGAAATTTTCATCTTCCAGTACACAGACTTTTCTAAAGTAAACTGTGTGTTAAAGTTGTGATTCATATTTAAAAATCCTTTATGTGGTGCTTCCTGTATGGTTTCAAGACATGATGCCAATCAGTGACCAAAGGGAACAATTGGATCTCTTGGGTACTAGGTCTATTTGGAGGATTCTTGTGTTCCAATGGAATGGCTTTCTGTCAAACAAGTAATTACTTTGGGAGACTCAGATGAGGAGTATGACTTGCATTGTGAGAGAACATCAACTACAGTGTTTTGGACATGTGGACCATTTCTCTGTGCATGATCCAGCAAGCAGGTTCCACAGTGTTGAGGACCAAAAAAACTGGAGTATTGCAAGAAGAGGTCTACATTGTTCCTTGTTAGTTTTGAGACCTGTGAGGTGGTGTGGTGGATGTGGAAATACACAGAACTAGTGCATGTGCCCAGACCTAACTTACATTTAATTTGTCCAATTACTGAAAATTCAGGGACCATGTAGGCAAATGATTTTATTTCCTAAACAGTTAATGTGATGTTTTTGTTAAACCCTTTGAATTAAAGCTGAAGCTTGACTGGTTAATTTCGGCTCCATTGTAGAGGTGTACAGAGTCAAAATTACAAAAATTGTGTATTGTCCAAATACTTAATGACCTGGCTGTAAGTTACACCAGACACTGTTTTTTTTCTTGCTCTCAAATGCACAGCTGCTGTGCACTTTATTTATGTCGGTTTTGGGAATAAAGCAGTCAAGTTGAAGGTGGCAGAAGAAAAGCTGGTGGTAGTGAGGTCATGTCTAGGTATGGGTATAGTTAAGATTTTTTTGTTGTTGTTAAAATTGTTTTTGTTCAGTTATTTAGTTTGTATGAACAAAACAAAGTGAAAAACATACAGAACCCCCGGACCAGACCAAAAAAAGTGCACACGTCAATAGCCAAAAAACAAAAAGGAACGGGATGCATCATCAAAATTGCTGCATATAACATAAGGTGCCATTTACGCAGTGTCCCACACAAAAGTCATTGCATGATTACGCAGATCCCATGTGGGAGAGGAAAGAGTCCCAAATGGCAACAAACCGCGTGGAAAAGTGCATTCTGGAAAGTCTCAGGTTCTCCATCTGTATGACAGATATCATGTCCGCAGTCCACCTTTTAAAAGATGGAGGAGTTGGCGATTTGTACTCATAGAGGATGAGCTGTTAGCAACTATCATGCCTAGCCTGAGAGACCTTTGAGTAATGAAGACGATGGACCACTTTAAACTGAATTAAAGTGGAGATGACACCTCAAAAAAATAGGGAAAACTGATATAAGTAGCAAAATATACATATTTTATAGTAAGTTGAAAGTAATTTTACTCGTTATCACTGAAAAATAAAGTTTGTACAGCTTCTCAAAAGTATGTTAATTGGACAGCCCCCTTTCAGTGCGCCTTCAGCGGTCACGTGATGCCGTGACAACACAGGCTGTGGTGCCTGCTGTTAATAGAGCAAGATTTTATTGTGCATAGGCTGTTCTCCCATACCTTGTCAGAGATGTTGATACCAAGTTCTTTTGACCAGGTGTCTTTTAATTTTACTACTGGATTCTGGTTCACACTCATCAAAAACGTTCACAAACTTGGACACTAGATGCCTAGAATCTGGGGAATTTTGCAGAGTATCAAAAGGTGTGCTCCCTTTTGAGGGCCTCAAAGTTGGGTATTTTAGATTGAATGTAATGTCTAGCCTTCAGATATTGAAAAAAATGTGAATGTGACAGACTGAACTTCTCGCTCAGTGATTCAAAAGATGCAAACTGTCCGTCTATGTAAACGTGTTTAACAGAAATCTCCAGCAAAACAAAAACCTTATCAGACCATGGAGGTAGAAATGAATGATTATAGCAAATTGGTGTTAGGACAGAGGTCTCAGGCAAACACATGACAATAATGCAGGTAGGGAGGAATTGACAGCAGAATTTACCTCCATTTTTAGCCACAAGGGAGCACCGGCGGTCTAGTTTTCAGGGGTTCCCCATTGCCAGTACATGAGGGCCCTGATGTTAGTAGCCCAGTAGTAGTGCCTAAAGAGTGGCAAACCAAGGCCACCCTCTACCTTTGGCTTCTGCGTGTGATTGCATCAGCCAAGCTTGAACCTTCGTGCGCATGCGTGAGTTTTTTCACGCCTGTCGGTTGTGTCATTCGCCTGTGAGCACGCTTTGAGTGAGCACTGGTCCTTCCCCCCTCGTCGGATTTTCATTGTGAGGAAAATGTCTGAACGGCTGGAGCAGCGCTGCATCAAATTTTTCCAGAAACGTTGAGAGACAGCCAGGTGGACACCATTCAGAAAATTCAGATGGCTTTCAGGGACGATTTTATGGGCATCACACAGATTAAGGAGTGTTACAGCCGGTTTAAAGATGGCGCACAATAGCGGAGGGCGCGTCGCGCTCCGAATTGGTGATCGACAGGCTGAAACGACCAGATCATTTCCAAACTGAATGCTGTGTTAATCCGGGACGTCGTCTGACTACCAGAGAAATGGCAGAAAAGGTGGACATCAGCACTTTTCCGGCACATTCCACTGTTAAAGGAGATTTTGTCATGAAAACAGGAGCGGAGGAATTCGCCATGGAGCCGCTAATGGCACGGAACGAAAGCACCTCCGTGTTGGTCTCACAGGACATGTGACATGCCCAGATCTTCGACAATTTCTCAGATACTCACTCGACTGAAAAGCCACCCAAAGCCGTCTGAATCTTCCGAATGGTGGAAGAGCTGGGCATGTCCCGTGAGACTTCCAACACGGAGGTGCTTTTTGTTCTGCGCCATTACGCGGCTCCGTCCTGACGCGCGAATTCTGCCGCACGTCTTTCATTACAAAATCTCCTGTAACAGTGTAATGTGCCGAAAAAGTGCTATGTCCACCTCTCTTGCCATTTCTCTGGTAGTCAGACGACGTCCCGGATCAACACAGCCTTCACTTTGGAAATGATCTGGTCGTTTCAGCCTGCAGATGGCCGCTCGAAGCGAGGCGCGCCCTCAGCCGCTGTGGGCCGTCTTTAATCCGGTTGTAATGCTCCTTAATCTGTGTGATGCCCATAAGATCTTCACCGAAAGCCATCTGAATTTTCTGGATGGTTTCCACCTGGCTGTCTCTCACAGTTTCTGAAAAAAGTTTGATGCAGCAAAGCAGCAGTCGCTCAGCCATTTTCCTGACAATAAAAATCCGCCGAGGGGGCTGGACCACTCCTCCCACAAAGCATGCTCACAGGCGAATGACGCAACCGACAGGCGTGAAAAAACTCATGCATGCGCACAAAGGTTTAAGCTTGGCTGATGCAATCACACCTGATTCAAATCCATATGGTTTTTGCAAAAAATAAAAAGGTCAGATACTTTTCTAACAGACCTCGTATAATGCCACTCGACCTGATCAAAAGCCTTCTGGGCATCCAGGGAGAGATTAGCCTCACCGGATGTTTTCTGTCATTCAGTGTACATTGTGTTAAGGAGACGCCTGACATTAAAAAAGGAAAGCCTACCAGGGATAAATCCCATTTGATCAGGATGTATAATGGATGGCAGGTGTTTGTTTAGTCTGCCTGCCAGTATCCTGGTGATTATCTTCCGGTCTACATTCTGGAGTGCAATAGGCCTATAGCTAGCCAGATCAGTTTCTTCCCTCCCCTTCTTAAGAAAGAGACAAATGTTAACCTCATACAATGTTTCACGTGAAACACTATTATTTATGGAGTTTACAATCATTCTCAACAGAAGTGGGGCAAGGATGTCACAAAATTTCTTGTAGAATTCGCAACCGAATCTGTCTGGACCGGGGCCTTGGCTGCTGGGAGTGAATTAATGGCTGATTTTATTTCCTCTCAAGTGAAGTCTGAATCCAGTTCATCTTTGGCTACTTAACTTAATTTGGGTAAAGATAAGGTGTCAAAAAAAGATCCAAATTTGATTGATCAGAGCTATATTTACAGTTCACTGTAAAATTCTCTAAAATGGTCATTAATTTCCTTAGGGTGAGGTAATAGGGTGCCTGTCCTGGATTTGATGCAATGGCTTGACCTCGAGGCCTGTGCGCCTCCAAGCTGCCTTGCCAAAAGTCTACCGGGCTTATCCCCAAATTCAAATTGTTTTTGTCTTAGTTTCAGAAGAGCATTTTTAACTTGAACTCCCAAAATGCAACTGTACTCATATTTGAGTTTCATGATCTTGTTATAATTGTCAGAGGATCTTGAAGCTTGGTATGCTGATTCCAAAACTGGGAGATAATTTCCAATTTCGAATATATGCTTTTCCCTTTTCTTTTTAACAGCTGACTCATATGAAATTATGTCTCCATGGGTGACTGCCTTAAGAGTTTCCCATAATATGGAATCGGACACCTCATTATTATCATTAATCTCCAGGAAATTCTCCATTTTTGTCCTGATAAACTCTATGAATTCATTATCTGTTAATAGGGCGGGATTTAAACACCAGGGGCAGAACTACTTAGGAAGGCAAAGAGTTAAAGACATAGTTACTGGACTATGATCAGAGATGGGTATTGTTAAGATTTTAACAGCACTACTACTCTTAGCGGTACCGCTTATCGGTCTGGTACATTTACCGTATTCTTATCTGTACATTTTGGGCAAAATAAGAATCAAAATAAGAACAGAAGATTGCTTTATTCATTAATTTCTAACTATTTATCAGGGTCATGGTGGCAGCAATGCAAGCAACTCATCCCACACTTCCCTATCCTCGGCCAAGTCCTGTAACTCTTCCTGGGGGGATCCCAAGGCATTCCCAAACCAGCTGGGAAAAACAGTTTGTCCAGCATGTCCTAGGTTTTCCCCAGGACCTCCTCCCGGTTGGACGTACCTGGAAGACCTCCCTAGGGAGACAACCAGGGGGCATCCTCCCCAGGTGCCCAAACCATCTCAACTGGCTCCTTTCAATGCGAAGATGCAGCAGCTCTACTTTGAGTCCCCCTGGATAGTCGAACCCTGCCCAGGAGTGTAAGCCTGGATACCTAACAGAGGAATCTCATTTCTGCCACTTGTATCTGCGATCTTATTCTTTCAGTCATTACACAAAGTTTATAACCATAGCTGAGGACAGGAGCATAAATTAACTGGTAAATTGAGAGCCTCGTCTTCTGGCTCAGCATCTTCTTCACCGTGATGGTCCAGTACAGCGTCTGTAAGATTTCAGAAGACACCCCCAATCCAGCTGTCAATGTCACACTCCAGCTTACCCCCACTCGTGAACAAGACCCCGACTCCCCGAGATACTTAAACTCCTCCACTTGAGGCAGTAACTCTCCTCTGACCCAGAGGGGACAATCCACCATTTTCCGACAGAGGACCATAATCTCAGATTTGCAGGTGCTGATTCTCATCCCAGTTGCTTCACACTTGACCTCAAACCTGCTCAGTGCACATGGGAGGTTGCTGCCTGATAAAGCCAATAGAACCACATCATCTGCAAAAAGCAGAGATGAAATTTACTTTGCTTTATTTTCTAGCATATAAAATTGAAAACTGCACGAGCAAACTGTGACAACATTGCTTTGAACACATTAGTATGACACTGATTATACAAGGAGAACTGTTCAGACCACCACACCACCATGCAGCCCCTGAGGGAGAGAAAGACAAGCCGCCTCTGAGCAAGGGCCAAGAGCTGCGTCACACTCTGTACACAGGAAGGCTCTGAATGAGAGAGAGAGAGAGAGAGCTCTCTTCTACATAGCAATAATAAATTTATTTCTTTCATTTCTCCAATATTGAAAGAAGTGTCATTAAGGGGTGGGGCTTATCAATACTCCACTCTTTATAGCTCTGGGGCCATTTAATATTGGGTTTCAGTACCTATCCTTAGATAGAGCAGGTCAGTTCAGGGAGCATGTGTTGGTGCTGCATGTCACCATCTACCACACTATGAAGCTGCCCCACATCCTGATCAGCAACTGGTCCATCCTCACCTCCCAAAAGTAATAATCTGTCTGCTGCAGCAAGGTGTGTATCTCCTTGGCCTTTTTCAGTTAATAGGCTACTTAACACTAAGCACATATGTGCTGGATTGTGCACAGAGAAACAAGCCACATGGCCACAGCGTCACAGCACAAGTAGATGGCCAAAAAGATCAATATGTTAAAGCTAATTCACATACCTTTATAACCCACATGTTAAGTGTAATCTTAATATTTTATTGGCAAAAGCAAATGTTCTAATGTAATTTTTACATTTTGCAAATAGTCCAGTGTCATTGGGTGTAAGCAGTGTGACTGTTTGTCAATATCAGGTTCTACAGAACATCCTGGAAACAGAGACCGAATATTCAAGGGAGCTACAGAGTCTTCTGGCCTCATACCTGCGCTCCCTCCACCCTTCAGACGGGTACGTTTGACTCAAGAATCAGCTCTTTATTTCCTCTACAAAGGTAGAGAATAAATGCTAACATGAAAAAAGCTTTACGTCAGCCACTCACTACACAATGTAACACAGTGCCATGTCAACACAATGCAGAAACATATTTCAAAAGAAATGTAGAACACAGTGTACACATTACGGTGTGTGTCTGTGTCCGCATGAGTGTGAGGTCTCCACTGTCAGCAGCACTGCACAGGTTTTCCCATCTGTAGCTGATGCACAGCTCTGTTATAAGAGAGAAATTTTGCTATGTGCATAAAGATACAATCAGTATGTGATTATCTCCTTGTAATAACGTCTGTGTAACACCACGCAGTGTGCATGATGGCAACAGTTGAATCATAGAAGTTTTAAACATGCTCAGACTGTTACGCTGTGGCCTCATCTCAACAAGATGCGTGTTCCTAACACAGGTCCTCCACACATGTTGCAGTAGCACTTGCTTTTCTATACTGCTGTAGCAAAATGCAAATTCATATTACGTCATCATTTAGTGGATGGTGGGCTTTAGTTTCTTTAGTGATTATCTGACTTAAATTTTGTGCCCTATTTTTTTATAGTTCAGTAACATTTTGGTTCCATCTATTTTTTGTAACTTGGTTTGCAGCTTTTTAAAGAAAACTTCACTTTTTACACTTTTGCAACTTTGTCTTTCTGCTTGGTCCCCAAAGGGATGAAGTCACCCACCACAATTATCAACACAACAGTAATTAAGACACATTTCCAGGTGCACGGACAACGTGCAGACAACAACATCTGCTTCTTCTGCTTGTTCAGAGCATTCTGATATGTTGTGATCTGTGTAGAAAACACACAGCGCTTGTGTCCATGTGTGTCAGTTGGATTTGGTTACAAATAGCACGGTGGCATACAATTCATACACGCACAGACCTATTTCAGCATTAAGTTCATGGTGGGACAATGCCATTTCGTTTTCTTGGAGGTGTGGAGATTTTGCTACATTAGTTTACAATGATTGTGAGAAGGAGGACATAAAGGAAAAGGAGACGGACAGCTCCATGGTGCTGAAAATTGGCCGTATGCGCTCCTTGTGAACAGCAGGTGAGTCATGCACCTGTCATAACCTGAGGTAATTTCTATAAATAGTTTTACAGAAAATACAGTAATATGCACAGACTGCATGATGTGCACAATCTGTATGGAACCTTCCATGGCATCAAAATACATACTGAGGATTGTCCCCGCCCCAAATAAATTGTGGAATTTCCAGGCATGATAAGATTTTCATGGATGTAGAAAAGGAATTTTGCAGCTTTGTGTGCTGCTGACCATGATTCACTTTTCATCAATAAAGTGAGACACCAGAGCCATTTCTAACCCAATATTCTGGAATTAATTGAAGACTATATTATGCAAGTAGTAATTTAGTAGTAATTGTTCAATTGAGCAGTCATGTGACTGGTGTTTGGCCAGTATTCTTGTTTGTACTCTTGTACTTCATGCCACTGCAGTAGTCAGCTGGAATGAACTACGCGACAACTTCTTTTGCAGATCTGTCAATTAGGACAGATTACTCAGCAGGAAGTGAGCACTCACTAAACAGAAAACAGTAGTTTATGTTTTTTCCTCATTGTAGCAGGGTGTGGAAAGGTGGCAGGGAGGTGATGGTCTAGTGGCTAAGCGTTTGTTGTGGCTGGCGTGCCTGGCTGGCTTTTGTCTGTCTTTTGGTTTTCCTTCCAGGTGGTGCGCATTTGGGACTGAGTGGCTGTGTAGCTGAGTTTATCAGGACCTCACCCTGATCACCTGAGGCTGATCACCTGCGGCTCGTCAGGACTCACAGCTGTGTATGCATCTACATGGATTGGAACATGGTGGCATTTAACACTGGAGTACACAGTGTGTATTTGCCAGAGACTCGACCTTGTGACCAGACGGGTGAGATCATCGTCTCGAGAGCCATCTCATCATCAGTGGATGCAGAGAACGTCCAGGTTTGATGCATGGTCTGTGAAAGAGGAGGGGGTGAGGTCTCACGCTCGTCAGCACACTTCCTGAGGTACGTTAGATTTTGTGACTAACATTTATACAGTCAGTAAATGTGGTGTCCCTCACACCTTATTGTATTGAGCTGTTATGTTGGTCGTTTTAATTAGCTTCCACTGCAGTGAGTTTGTGAACAGGATGTTCCATGCCTGCAGGGTGGGAAGCTGATTAGTAATTAAGCCAGGAAGTGTTTGCTGTTTGTACACCTTTGAGCGGTCTCTCTGTGTATTGAGTGTGGACTCACAAGATGATTTCTTCATTCACAGACTCGGTTTGTCGCGGCCACCTGGGGGGGTGTCGGCGGGGTCCTGGGGTCCGAACTGGTTCTGGCTCCGGACCATTAGCGCTGCTGGGAGCGCACCGCAATCCACCACGCCAGACCGCGCACTTTTATATTTATCACATCACTGTTATGTTTATTAAACTCTGTTATCCTTTGTACCGTGCTCTGCTTATTTTATACTGGGTCCTTCAAACGCTGGTCGGTTCTCCGGGCTGCGTCCGAAACATAACAGCGTTGGGCTTAAGACCAGAGGATCATCAGTTAAAAACCCAGCCTGACCAGAAAATCACTAAGGAACCTTGGGCAAGCTCCTTAATCCCCAGGTTGCTCCCAGGGTGCAGTGAACACCTTGCATGACAGCACCCTGACATTGGTGTGTTTGTGTGAATGTGAGGCATCATTGTAAAGCGCTTTGAGCATTTGATGCAGATGGAAAAGCGCTATATAAATGCAGTCCATTTATTTATCATTGTCTGGAACACCTCTGCAAGACAGGCCAGACCCACACCAGCAGGCCCGTCTCGGTGCTCACCTTAACCAGACATTGCAGCCGTAACATGCTTTGGCGCGGAACAAGGCTACATAGTGTAAGTTTAGCCAAATCGATCAATGCCATTGCTGCCAGTTTTTACACTGGAAACAAAAGCTTTTCTATGAACAAAAAACTCTCTTTGGGCCCACAGTGCCCTCTGTTGTGAAATCATGTTGTGTTTGTGTTGTGCTTTTTTAAACTTCTGACACAATGTTGCCTCTTCATGACACATATCTGTGAAACAAGTATTTCAAGGTATATCTTGGAAAAAACAGTGTCGGGTGTGCCTGGGTGTGTCGCATAGCATGTCGGCTTAGGTGGGTTCATCACTAAAAATTGGTGGCAGCAGTGGGATTATTCAGATTCTAACGCGGTCCACCCAATAAAGATAAAAAAAAAGTTGTTAACCAGTTACAAAACGATTGTAATCCAGATGTCACTTAACAAACATATTAGCTGAAAAAACTTCCATATAACTGCACAAACACTGTCACAGAATACTAACCAAATTATGTGCATCCAAGTTACAAACAAGCTGGTAATAAAATGTGTATAATATGAAAACAAGTTAATGTGTTGTGGTAAACTCCACACAAAATCATCTGCATAGAGTTTGCATCTGTTGGTGATAAAAGGGGAAATATGAGAAAAATACTGAAAATAATGCAATGCTAATACAAAAATACTAACGCTGGTGGGTTGATGATGCAACAACCATTAAGTTATGATTTAAAAGAGACATATCAAATGTATTTTTCTTTTTTATGTCTTGATATCCTCTTTTTATATCCGAATCATCGGATACAATCAGATACCCGTCCGAACCCAGTTACCATTAATGGAATTGAGGTGGACATTGTGGACTACTACAAGTACCTGTGTGTCCATATAGACAACAAACTGTACTGGACTCTAAACACAGATGCTGTGTATAAGAAAGGTCAGCGCTGACTGTACTTCCTCAGGAGGCTCAGGTCTTTCAGTGTCTGCAGAAATATGTTACAGGTGTTTTACCACTCTGTGGTCTCCAGCATCATCTTCTATGCTGTTGTGTGCTGGGCAGCAGGCGGAAGGCAGCTGACATGAACAGACTCAACAAGCTCATCAGGAGAGCTGGCTCTGTCCTGGGGGTTGAGCTGGAGTCTGTGGTGGAGGTGTCATAGAGGAGGATGTTGAGGAAACTGCTCACCATCCTGAACAGCACCTCCCACCCGCTGCATGCCACACTGACGTCTTGTCAAAGTACCTTCAGCCACAAACTGAGACCACTGAGGGCAACCACAGAATGCCACAGGAGGTCTTTCCCCTCCTTGTGGCAATCAGACTGTATTATTCTCCGCCCGCAGGATGAATACATAATGAGTACAATTATTCAGTTACTCAGAGTTATGTGCAGTTGTCAAACATCTTGTGCAAATATCTTTAAAAAAAACACTGTTCACTGTTTACAGTCATTGTTTCTGTACTCTGGCAAAATAATTTCCTTTGGGATAAATAAAGTTGATCTTATTATTTTTATATTTTACAGTACATGGAGATAAATTAAAATTCATGTGTACGTCATCTTGTTTCTTCTTCTTGCCAGACTCAGCAGTGTTGACATCGGCCATATTCAGGGAAATCTGGAGGAGATTTCAACCTTCCAGCAGATGTTGGTTCAGTCCTTGGAAGAAAACATAAGGTCAGCACTATTGCAGTTCATGCCCTTTTATCAAGTACAGTCTTGAATTGCACCGCTGTCATTTCACAACAGTAAACTATAGCTGCTTATTCCTGGTTTGCACGGCAAGAAAATTATGCCGATTTCAGACTCAATCTTCCCCTTCTGACAGTCTTAAGGACACCCCGACTATCATGATGGCTCTAAAGATAATCCTACTGTGTGTGGTGTGTTGAGTGCTCTAGTCTGCTCGGAAGGTCATCGGAACTGGTCAGACCTCAAACAATTGGTGGTCATTATGACTTGAGACTTGACTTGGGACTTGCTGATTCATGACTTGAGAGTGACTTGATGGTGACTTGAGCCCACTAAGTTTGTAATCCTCCAGGATCAGTCAATCTGACCACAGTACCCTAGTCACGTGTTTAGAATGTGTATTACCTGTTATAGCCAAACAAACCAGCGTGCATGGTGATCGTCTACATCACAGACATGTGCAATCTTTGGAATTACTGTTGATTTATTTAAGACATTTTGTGTGTGTGTGGCGTGCGTCTCTCTCTGTCTCTCCCTCTCTCTGTCTCCAGGCTTCCAGAGAACCAGCAGAGAATTGGAGGCTTCTTTCTGAGTCTGATGCCACAGATGAAGGACCTCTATGTGGCCTATTGCGCCAACCACCCATCTGCTGTCAGCGTCCTCACCCAGCACAGGTACCGTCTGAGTAGAACAGTGTGGATTTGCAGTCAGAGCCATAAATATTTGGACAGTGACACAATTCTTGGGTAATATTGTGTCCGTACACCAGCACAACAGAGTTGGAATGAAACAATAAAGATGTGCTTGTTGTGTTGACTTTCAGCTTTAATTCAAGGGGTTTAACAAAAACACTGCAAAAAACATTTAGGGATTGTAGCAATTTTTATACACAGTCCTTACATTTTCATGATACTAAATAGATGAATCATCAATTTTACAGCTGGTTTTCTTTAGACAATGGATTCGTGAAAACAAAGAGTTTGAGACTGTGTGGCAGATCTGTCAGGAGTAGACAGACTAGTAAGGGAAGCCACCAAGACACCCATGACAGCAGAGGGTAGTATCTCACTGTGCTGCGACTGTTGGGGAGTAGATGGAGACACACATTAGCAACAAAACACGTGAATTACATCTGACAATTTTCACTTGGAATCATACTGAAATGAGGACACATTTGTGCACAAAGTGCTCAGGATGGCTGTGGGCTGCTATTATGTGAAAAGAAGCTGTGGAAATTCCCCTGACTGTAGGCATGGAAGGCAAAGTACTGTAAATAATAATAATAATAGAAAATAAATAACAATAATAAAAAACCCTAGTGTGGCTCCACGGAAGAGAAGAAAATGGAGGAAAAGTATGGATGTTTTGTGTGGTGGCAGCGCACTCACCATTGGCAGAAACATTGTCCAGCAGAGTGACAGACCGCTGTGTCTAGTCAGTATTGTCCCTACTAGATCCATTCTCCTCTCCTCCAGCCTTGAAGGAGGAGTAGACACATATGTCGTTCTCACTTCTCGGAATTGACAATGCAGTCCACTGCTGGACATGCTCCGGGATCCACTCAAAGCACTCCTCCACCAGCACAGGCTCCAGATTCTTCTAGATGTGTTCCTTGGTGCACGTGGGTTCCAGGATCTTCTGGAAGTGCTCCTTGACGCCCCCGGATTCTCTGGAAGCGCTCCTCGACGTGCTAGAACAGCCACCTCTCTGTGAATTGCAGAGGATAACACAATGAAGCATTAAACTTGCATCCATTATGGTCCTCAATTTAAAAAAAAAGATAAATCCAGATCAGTTATGTCATCCTCCTCCTTAACACATGTGTTTTCCAGCCCGCTGCCCCTCTGTGCACACTGTAAAACTCAATGAGTTGAACTCAAACCATTTGAGGAAACCGATTGCCTTAAACCATTTGAGTTTGCCAACTTAAATAAAATAATTTTCAAAAATTTAATTGTTAAAGTTTTAGTAACTTAACAATTTATAGTTAATTAAACTTATGTAAATCTCGTTATATTTTTCAGTAGAAAAGTGACAAATTTCTGCCTAAAAAATTTGCATTACATTTTGGATTAGATTTTTTGAGGCATTCTTTGTGTTAGTTTAATTAATGGAAATGAGTGACTATAACGTTTTTCAAAGTTTGAATTACATTAACTTAATTATTGTATTAAAATGGAGTGTTCGGTTTAACAGTGCACAGGCAGGCCAACGCATAAAACATGTTTCCATTGTGGTCCTCCAAAAGTGGTTGTTGCCTCACGGCAAGAAGGTCATAGAATTGATTCCCACCTGTGGCCTTTTTGTGTGGAGTTTGCATGCTCTCCCCATATTTGCGTAGGCTGCCTTCAGGTGCTCTGGCTTCCTCCCACATCCAAAGACATGCAGGTTAGGTCAATAAATTACATTTAAATGGTAAATAAATGGACTGCAGCTTTTTCCATCAGACGCTCAAAGTGCTTACAATAATGCCTCACATTCACGCCGATGTCAGGGTGCTGCCATACAAGGCGATCACTACACACCGGGAGCAATAGGGGATTAAAGACCTTCCCCAAGGGCCTTTAGTGATTTGCCAGTTAGGCTGGGATTTGAACCGAGAATCTTCTGGTCTCAAGCTCAATGCCTTAACCACTAGACTATCACCTCCCATTTAAAGTTAAAATGTGTGTGTTTGTGTTATGTTGAACATACAGTAGTGTTCAGAATAATAGTAGTGCTGTGTGACTAAAAAGATTAATCCAGGTTTTGAGTATATTTCTTATTGTTACATGGGAAACAAGGTACCAGTAGATTCTCACAAATCCAACAAGACCAAGCATTCATGATATGCACACTCTTAAGGCTATGAAATTGGGCTATTAGTAAAAAAAAAAGTAGAAAAGGGGGTGTTCACAATAATAGTAGCATCTGCTGTTGATGCCACAAACTCAAACTACAACCCCTGGCAATAATTATGGAATCACCGGCCTCGGAGGATGTTCATTCAGTTGTTTAATTTTGTAGAAAAAAAAAAGCAGATCACAGACATGACACAAAACTAAAGTCATTTCAAATGGCAACTTTCTGGCTTTAAGAAACACTATAAGAAATCAGGAAAAAAAATTGTGGCAGTCAGTAACGGTTACTTTTTTAGACCAAGCAGAGGGAAAAAAAATATGGACTCACTCAATTCTGAGGAATAAATTATGGAATCACCCTGTAAATTTTCATCCCCAAAACTAACACCTGCAACAAATAAGATCTGCTCGTTAGCCTGCATCTAAAAGGAGTGATCACACCTTGGAGAGCTGTTGCAACCAAGTGGACTGCCATGAATCATGGCTCCAACACGAGAGATAAAGCAAAAAAGAAAGAGAACCGCACAGCCAGTCAGCTCCCAAGCAAACCTTTAATGCAGCACCAAAAGAAAGTGTGACATTTCGGGCCTCGCCCTTCCTCAGACATAATTATCATGTCAGGATGCACCTGTATATAAACGCACAATGATTAGCAACATGTGTTGCCAGTCATTCTTACCCTCTACACACAATCAAACAGGGTACATGCTGAATTAATATTCCACTTCAATCTATTAAAATATCTGTTACATATGAAAAAAGACAAATTTCACTGCGGTTTAAATCCAATAAATTACATGACAAAAAACACTAATTTGATACTTAAAAAATCTATTACCTTTAAAAGGGCCCTAATTCATTGCAAATGGGCCAGAACTACCTATAGGCAAAATTTATAACACTCTACACCAGTTAAAAATGACATGATTAATGATTTAATAAATTCATATATTTCGATTAAAAATGGATATCTCTATAGTTCCAAGAAACTCAATTAAGTCCGTAAAAGGCATGATGAAGAATGAAGAGTGGACCTAAGCCACTAACCGATCAATGCCCCTGCAGTTGACATCTCTCCAACACGAGAGATGTCAATTGAAAACAAAGGAGAGGAATATCAAACTATTAAAAGAGGGCAAATCATCACGCAATGTTGCAAAAGATGTTGGTTGTTCACAGTCAGCTGTGTCTAAACTCTGGACCAAATACAAACAGCATGGGAAGGTGTTTAAAGGCAAACATACTGGGAGAACCAAGGAAGACATCAAAGCGTCAAGACAGAAAACTTAGAGCAATATGTCTCAAAAATCGAAAATGCACAACAAAACAAATGAGGAACGAATAGGAGGAAACTGGAGTCAACGTCTGTGACCGAACTGTAAGAAACCGCCTAAAGGAAATGGGATTTACATACAGAAAAGCTAAATGAAAGCCATCATTAACACCTAACAGAAAAAAACAAGGTTACAATGGGCTAAGGAAAAGCAATCATGGACTGTGGGATGACTGGATGAAAGTCATATTCATTGATGAATCTCGAATCTGCATTGGGCAAGGTGATGATGCTGGAACTTTTGTTTGGTGCCATTCCCATGAGATTTATAAAGATGACTGCCTGAAGAGAACATGTACATTTCCACGTCATTGATGATATGGGGCTGCATGTCAGGTAAAGGCACTGGGGAGATGGCTGTCATTACATCATCAATAAATGCACAAGTTTACGTTGATATTTTGGACACTTTTCTTATCCCGTCAATTGAAAGGATGTTTGGGGATGATGAAATCATTTTTCAGGATGATAATGCATCTTGCCATAGAGCAAAAACTGTGAAAACATCCCTTGCAAAAAGACACATAGGGTCAATGTCAGGCCTGCAAATAGTCCGGATCTAATCCAATTGAAAATCTTTGGTGGAAGTTGAAGAAAATGGTCCATGACAAGGCTCCAACCTGCAAAGCTGATCTGGCAACAGCAATCAGAGAAAGTTGGAGCCAGATTGATGAAGAGTACTGTTTTGTCACTCATTAAGTCCATGCCTCAGAGACTGCAAGCTGTTATAAGCCAGAGGTGATGCAACAAAATACTAGTGATGTGTTGGAGCGTTCTTTTGTTTTTCATGATTCCATATTTTTTTCCTCAAAATTGAGTGATTCCATATTTTTTTCCCTCTGCTTGGGCTAAAAAAGTAACCGTTACTGACTGCCACAACATCCTCCGAGGCCGGTGATTCCATAATTTTGCCAGGGGTTGTATTATGTTCAAACTGCTTTTTTTTACGCAATCCTGTGAATCACTAAACTAGTATTTAGTTGTATAACCACAGTTTTTCATGATTTCTTCACATCTGCGAGGCATTAATTTTGTTGGTTTGGAACCAAGATTTGCTCGTTTACTAGTGTGCTTGGGGTCATTTTCTTGTTGAAACACCCATTTCAAGGGCATGTCCTCTTCAGCATAAGACAACATGGACCTCTTCAAGTATTTTGACATATCCAAACTGATCCATGATACCTGGTATGCGATATATAGGCCCACACCATAGTAGGAGAAACATGTCCATATCATGATGCTTGCACCACCATGCTTCACTGTCTTCACTGTGAACTGTGGCTTGAATTCAGAGTTTGGGGGTTGTCTCACAAACTGTCCTTGGACCCAAAAAGAACAATTTTACTCTCATCAGTCCACAAAATATTCCTCCATTTCTCTTTAGGCCAGTTGATGTGTTCTTTGGCAGATTGTAACCTCTTCTGCACGTCTTTTATTTAACAGAGGGACTTTGCGGGGGATTCTTGCAAATAATTAGCTTCACACAGGCGTCTTCTAACTGTCACAAGCACTTACAGGTAACTCCAGACTGTCTTTGATCATCCTGGAGCTGATCATTGGGTGAGCCTTTGCATTCTGGTTATTCTTCTATCCATTTTGATGGTTGTTTCCATTTTCTTCCAACGCATCTCTGGTTTTTTTGTCCATTTTAAAGCATTGGAGATCATGGTAGATGAACAGCCTATAATTTTTGCACACTGCGTATAAGTTTTTCCCCTCTCCATCAACCTTTTTCTTCTGAACAATGTCCTGAAAGTCCCATTTTCCTCAGGCTTTCAAAGAGAAAAGCATGTTCAACAGGTGCTGGCTTCATCCTTACATAGGGGACACCTGATTCACACCTGTTTGTTCCACAAAAATTGGCGAACTCACTACCTGAATGCCACACTACTCTTATTGTATTTCTACTTTTTTTTTTACTAATAGCCCAATTTCATAGCCTTAAGAGTGTGCATATCATGAATGGTTGGTCTACTACTGTCAGTTATTACCACCGGCTATCATTTATGCAATGATTCTTTGTAAATCACTCGCAAAGCTTTTGCCAACCCAGCGTGCAAAGGCTTTAAATGGCCACACAGTTTCTCACTCGTTACATGGATTCTTAGTAAAGTGTCTTGCCTTGTGTTGCAGACAGGTAGCAGGACTTGAACCCCAGTCCACATATTGGTAGGCCAGCTCTTTATCCACTGATCTACCTATGCTACGTAAAGAATAAGTAAAAAAGAAAATCAGTTACATTCACACATCTGAATTTTCTCCAATTCAGTTTCATATGAGGACATTTTAAATGGACATTTATTGAACAAGGGGAGGTCCTTTTGTGACACGACACATAACACAACCAGCTTTAAAATACTGTGTGTGTGTGTGTGTGTGTGTGTGTGGTGTGTGTGTGTGTGTGTGTGTGTTGTGTGTGTGTGTTGTGTGTGTGTGTGTGTGTGTGGTGGTGTGTGTGTGTGTGTGTGGTGTGTAGTGTTTGCACAGTGAAGAACTGGGGACCTATATGGAGTCAAAAGGTGCTTCTGCTCCTGGCATCCTGACGCTGACAACCAGTCTGAGTAAACCCTTCACCAGACTGGACAGATACCCAACCCTGCTCAAAGAACTGGACATACATATGGAGGTGTGTCTGAGTGCTTCCTGTTTCGTGCACTTACGTATGCTGCTGAGTGATCATCACGGAGAGTTTATCCAAATAATCTCAAGTGATGCTAGCACAATGTCACAGAGGTCTCTTTTATCATTCTAATCCTGTTCTTTATGTTTTAAGGAACAATGTAGCAAGAAATTTACTTGCAGTGGTTGTGTTTTCTTTTGTCTTAGGACCAGCATGCTGACAGAGCTGACCTCCATGCTGCCATGGCAGCTTTCAAAAGCCTTGCAGTAAGTCACACAACATATTCATCAAGCAATGTCTACCTGTTTTTTTTTTTTTTAATTTACACTTTAAATTGACTTCAGTGTACTTTTAAAATCATTTCTTACCTCAGAGGTCACCTCGGAGGTCATTGCAGGACTATTATGCTTCTGTGGCTACAATTGGATAACTGTGCAAAGTGCAACGTTTTCCTGTTGCATCACCAGTTAGTTCCAGCTTCATGGTGGAATAGAACAGAAAAGGAAAGCATCAAATCTAGGTTATGTGTCTTCTTGCAAACTGTAGCTGAAATATCACATCTTATTTTTCAGAAAATACTTCTCTGTTTCATTCCAACATAAAGCTGTATAACTCATGATGCCACAGTCAAATGTTGGAAAATGTCCCATTACAGCCACACAAGCCTAAACTCTTTCATGGCTGTTTGGGTGTCTTGGTGGCTTCCCTCTTCAGTCTCCTACTTGCATGGTCATTTAGTTTTTGAAGACTGCCTCTTCAACAGATTTGCCATAACAGTACCATAAATGGTAAATGAACTGAATTTATATAGTGGTTTTCCATCTGCACCGGAATCTCATAACACTTTACAATGATGCCTCACATTCACCCATTCACACAGACACTCTAACACACCTATGTCAGGGTGCTGCCATGCAAGGCGCTCACTACACACCAGGAGCAACTAGGGGATTAAGGATCTTGCCCAAGGGCAAGTGATTTTCCGGTCTGACTGGGTTTTGAACCGAGGAAACGCTTAACCACTAGACTATCACCTTATACTGTTTCTTAATGATAGATATAAATGAAATCCAAGACTTCTTCAGTGATTTGGAAATGTTCATGTATCCATCATCTACTTGTTGTGTTTGAGTGTTTGAGGGAATTAATTCAGATTATTGATGTGTAGCAGTAGGCGGAGTAAGGCAGGTTGACAGTAAGGTCAGTGCTGATGTGACCTTGGTGGGGGGTGTGGCAGTCTGTCTCACCAGCCTATATGAGTCACACCTGTGTATGAGTGAGAGGAAGGTGGTGACTTTGCTGTGGAGAGACTGGCAGGACGTGACAACGCAAAGAATGGCAACATCACGAGAGAAAGAGACTGAGTCTGTGCACGCCAGAACAGAGCATTTGAATGTGTTTACGCTTTTAAAAAAAAAAAAAAAAAAACTTGAACTGCCTTTGTCGAGCACAGGATGGCTGGCAGACTGAAGGAGCTGTGATGAGTGTGTCAGATATGGAAAAGCTAGTCTTGTGGACACAGAAGGAACAGGCTGAGTCGCCACACACTCACACACCTCCCCACCAACAGACGGGGACAACCACTCATGCAGGAAGAGAGTCACTGGAGCTTGTATGCCGCATGTAGGGAGAGAGTTCAGGTGCGGGCTGGCAAGGTCGAGCAGTGGGTCAGTAAAGACAGAGGCTAGCTTAGTGCCATAATAATATAAAAGATGGCTGTAAAAGTGATGATTTAGTTGTGTTAGGTACACAGTAAATTTTCTGAGTAAAATATACTCTACCGAGATAACATTTGGTCGCACTCTAATAGAGTAAAATACACTCTATTATAGAATGAAATCAGCTTGTACTGTTGTCGCAGACCAAACCTGTAAAAATGGCCCACCGTGCCTCTACTGCACATGCATCATTTCGGAGTCAGCAGCCCGTCTGAGACAGAGTCTGTTCACCCAAAGCGATCAAATGGATTAATGGGATTATTAACCATCAGATGACAAGGTAAAACCTCTTAATTCTTTCTAAAGTCAGTTTTAAGCAGCAAACTTAAACCAATTTAAGCAGAAACGACAATATTTCATGACACTTTGAGATGATAGACGTTGCAGTGAATGTAGCAGCTAGCAGCTTGCTGGTTGCGGCGCTGTGATCTTTTATTATGAAATAATGCTGAATTTATGTGGACATGATTGTTGTACAAAAGCTTCAGATATCTGTCACTGAGATAGATGATGACTGGAGTGCATTTTTAAGCAGAAACGAGGTGATAATCGGTGAAACCGCAGCTGATGATACATGCACAGTGAAGGCAGGGCAGACTGATTTTTAGGGGGGACCGTTCGGTCTGTGACACTGTCTTCTCAATTCAAGTGGTTTTATTCCAATAGAGTTGATTTTACACTGTGTTTGAGCCCTGTGATAGAGTATATTTAATTCTGTTTGGACTGGGACCAAATGTTATCCCACAATTTACTGTGTATGTATACTTATGCACATCATTGTTTTGACCTTTATTTTCTTTTATTTATGTCACATTGAATAGTTTTCACTGTGAGTTAAAAGACATCATTTTAGAAGCCTGATTTAATTATTTTTTCAAGCCATTTAATGTCACAACAATTCTAATATGTAAAAGCTCCAGGTTGTCCTGACCATTTCACATGGCTGAACTTGAATTCCAACAAAACAATAAGTTTTCAAAGAAAAATATATGTCATAATCAGGTAAAGAACTTGATCTCCTTATAAAGAAAGTGGTAACAGTTTGGGTGATAAAGTTTTTAACTATATGGCTCATCAAAGGTTAATAAGGAACTCTCATATGGACTTATATTAGGGTTAAACAGGTGCTTAAACAGCTGAATGTCAAAAAACTGTGTGGTAATTTCTTTTTTTCACAAGTAACTTCACTTCCCCACTTAAGATGTTTATCGGGGTTCCCAAACATCCTGGAAAACCTGAAAAAATAGAGATTCCTTTTCTATTTATAGAAATAACACCAGAATAATTAAAACAATCACATATCCTGGAATTTTAATTTGATGTTAGCCCTCACTTAGATCGCCAGGTAAATTTAGGTGTGTATTTTATTTGAAACCTAGCTGACTATTGGTGAGGTAAGATGTGCAGTGTGACAGGTTTGGTTCCACAGAGCCTAGGATGTACTTGGAAGTATGAGCACAAACTGTACAGGCTACTGTTTTCTCAATAAATACACTCACAGCACTTCTAATTTTTTTGTGGAAACAACTCATGCTGCTGTTACCAGCACAGGGCATGTGTTGGTTCTTTTAAAACTGGATGGACAGATAATCTGGACAAATGTGGGCTTAATGAAACTGTGTAGGCCTGCACATCCATGTGTATTGAAAATGTACAGCTTACACAGTTCAGTTGTTTTAACTTTGCAAGCAAACAAAAATATAACAATGCTAAAATACTTTCAGCTGTATGAATATTGTCTTCTTTATAATTTGCAGTTGTTCAATTGGTATCCCAGTGCAGTGTGTGTGTGTGTGTAGTGGTGGGCACAGATAACCAAAAAATTAACTTCGATAACACATAATCAGATAACTTGTTGTGTGGGCCGCCAGAAGAGGATGTACTGCTGGCCCACCACCAAAGGGCGCCCTGCCTGAAGTGCGGGCTTCAGGCACGAGAGGGCGCTGCCGCCACGGACACAGCCGGGAGTGACAGCTGTCACTCATTAATTCCTGACAGCTGTCACACATTCTTCATCATCGCACTCCATAAAGACCAGACGTCATCTCCACCTCATCGCCGAGATATCATACTTCATTGGAGGTAATACTCAGCCTTTTTGTGAGATTTATAAATCTGTTATTGTGAGTGTTTGCAGGAGAACCGGTCATTTTTGCGGAGGCTGTGCAAGACGGCGCTCCTTTTCATCTGAGACCGCTGCAACATATTGAGTGAGAGGTGGAGGTGGCATTCCCACCGCTGTTGTTACTGGTGTACACACACCCACACTTGACTGTCTTTGTTCTTCGCCAGCAGTACCAGATCCGACAGTCGGGGACGGTGATCACCTGGGAATTCGGGACTTGGCGGTCCAGTATTCACCAGGTTCTGTGGGGGGCGGAAATCGTGTGGTTCCAGCTCTTCTCAGGACAGACGTCTTCTATCCTCGAGCCTGCCCACATGTCACCTTTGTAATTTGACTGTAATTATATTCTGAGATTGTCTGTATGTTCGTTGTGCACGTTTCACAACATTAATTGTTACCTTTTGGCTCATCTATTGACCGTTCATTTGCGCCCCCTGTTGTGGGTCCGTGTCACTACACTTCACAACATAACTGAAAAAGTTATCTTCGATAAAGATAAAACAATAAACCCCCCACAAATGTATCGGAAGTTACAGATAACCGATAAATTTCAATATTGTCTCTGGTACATTACAACTACTAATAAAACAAATTTAAGTTTTAATGCTAGTTCTAATGATTCTGGGTAAAAGTGCCTCTGCGAAACACTGATCGGTTCAGTCATTCATTATGTAAACCAACATGTTATTGACGTCTGTCGTGTGTGGTGTTTACAGATAATGTGCTTTTGTAAAATATTCCATTTTTTTTATTTGTAAAAACAGGCATTTTTACGGAGCCCTGGAAGTGTCATCGCAAAATGTTTGCATGTGGAGAGAATGTGCGCACCGTTTTATGATGTTGTAAACGTGCTTTACACTGTGCGAGATGATTTTTCATGCAGAAAAATTTTTGGACTGAGTTTCAGTTAATCGCGCATCCTGAGTCGTGTAGTGTACATGGAGAACAAGCTACGTTTAACATCTCAGGACCACCTCCTGATTGCCGATCGTATGGTCCAATGAAATCAAACCTGTTTGATATTATTGTGGTCGGCTGTTGTGGAGGGTATCCTGCTGCTGAAGAGCTACAGCACTAACCGCTCACACTGTGCCTGTGCAACACCGCAGAGCTGTCTTGTAATGTTATTTTATTTTTGTTTTCTTTGCTGTTGTTTTGTTTTGTTTTTAAGCTTCATTTGTAAAAAAAAAAAAAAATCCATTTGCAAAGCCAAAAAGTTGATTTGGTGCCCAATTAGTACTTGGGGCGAATACTGCCATGAACACTACTGGCCAGTAGATGACAGTAGAGGCCTTGAAAACAAAATTCCAGATAATCCCTGTCTGCTACATTTAAAATGCGTGGAATTTAACAAACACAAATACAATAACAATGGCTATAAACCCAGAGAATATATTCAAGAGAGTTTTAGGCACTAGAGTTTAATGCTGTTGTCCGTGGAGCCTGAACAGAGTGTCTGAAATGCATTTGTCCTGTCGTGAACGTACTGAGATTACATCATCCTACCCATAATGCACTGCTGGGCACAGCATGTGCTCACAAACCTTAACAATTAGCACATTACTTTAACTAAAACATATATCTGATATTTTCACTTTATAAAACTTCAGACATGACAGTAATTTTAAATAACTTGTCCAAAATTAGTTTGGTTAAAATTTGAACCATAAGTTAAAAATATATGCCTCTGGATGACTTAGGTGATATTGCCAGCATATTGGTATGGTGTCAAAGGAAATGGGTTTTTTTTTTTTTTTTGGCCTTTTCGCCTTTGTCTACAGAGGATAGAGATGCTTTTCATAGAAGCAGCTCTCTTCTGTTAGCAGAGGGTATAACTGTCCATCTGTTACAAAACTTTTAACAGGCAGGTGCTGAACTGATTTTAAATAAAAAAAAATGTTTGTTGCTGTTCAGCTTTGTTTACTTTGTTTATCGGTCTAAAAGTTACCGGACAAAAATTAATTGGAAGATAATTGGTCCGATAATGGTTTTTAAAGTTATCTAAAAAGATAATCTGATACTGAAAACATTATCTTTGATAATTATCTGTTACCGGATTATCGGAAGTGTGCCCACCACTGTGTGTGTACTTTTATTGTTATTTACATTAACCTTTTAGATCGGATTGTCTTACTTACAATTTGTACATGTTCAATAAAGACCCTCTATCAATCGATCCATCAATCATAGACAATATTTACGTTTTAACTGCGTCTGCAGGAGGGCATGCGTGTGCACATACATGAGCTTTTCACAAGAGCAGAAGTTAGCTTTGCGTTAACAGAGGTTAGCGTGCATGCTGACATCCACAAAATGTCTTGTAAATCACTTCAGAGGTGTTATCAGGTTCCAAAAATAGCGTTTTCAGCTTTAGAAGTGTTTATTTCTCTCTAGCTTTTACATAATGTGTGCTTCTTACCCTGTGTGCTGCTATACAATGCTGCTGGAACCTCAGTTTTCCTGGGGGAGTCTTCCCAAGGGATCAGTAAAGTTCTGTTGAATCTAATCTCTCTAATCTAATAATATATGACAAAGAGGTTATATTTACATGCAAACAAAACGGAGTTTGCAGGTAGCTAGACCAGCCACTGATGTCACACTGCCACTCTACTCTGATTGGCTGTCACCCCCACCCCTCAAAAAAAAGGGAACAGATTGAAACAGAATGTGGACCTTTTTAACCTCTTAAAATAGGTCAAGGTTAGCCATCTTTGAACTTGTCCAAGGTTTGTGTCCCAAGAATGTTCGCTGTGAATTTGAAGACTCTGGCAGTAATAAGACTGGACTTACACTGATAGATGGACACACGGACTGATGCAAATCTTTGCAATACCTGATGACTTTATTTGTTGGCCTCGGGTTAAAAAAGACATATCAGTGTTGTCCACGACTAACAAAAAGATGACCAGATGACCTTATTAAACAGTTCGCAGTCATGGTTGGAGTTATCACATGTAACTGACCAGAGATACTTTATCACTAATCCTGCATCATTGCAAAAAGAGGAATAAAAATAGGGTGCAATATGGCAACAATACCATTACATTCTATGAATGTTTGTGAGCAACTGTTGTCTGGAAATGTCAGAAAGAACTCCTGGAAAATGTTTTTTTTTTTAAAGAGAGGGAACCCCAATTTATGTCTTTTCATATAGTCGTAATAAGTTTTATGTGTTTGTGTTCAGTCTCAGTGTCAGGATGTACGGAAGAAGAAGAATCTGGAGTTGCAGATTTAACAGAGCCAATAAGAAACTGGAGGGTGATGACATCAGAACCCTTGGCCCTGTTCTCCACATGTCCCTCACCACAGTCCACACACAGAACTGTCAGGTACCAACTCCCTGTGTGTGTGTGTGTGTGTGTGTGTGTGTGTGTGTGTGTGTGTGTGTGTGTGTGTGTGTGTGTGTGTGTGTGTGTGGTGTGTGTGTGGTGTGTGTGTGTGTGTTGTGTGTGTGTGTGTGTGTGGTGTGTGTGTGACGAGAGAGAGAGAGAGACATGATGTGGTTCAAAACTCTTCATGTTCAGCCGAAGAATTTCAGAAAATGTCTCTGTTTAGAAATGAGTGGGCTTTATCAGTGGGCTGAAACAGATTGGCTGACCAATACATTGCTGCATTGCACAGTGCACAGTGGCACACACAGTTAGTACTTGCCTCCCAAACAGAATATCCCTCCCACAGCTGGAGCTACATTTGAAAAGCCAAACCAATCTGGTGAACCCTGACTAAAATGGAAGTTCAATGAAATCGCATTCTGAATGAATGAATTAATTATTCGGCACACAATTCAACAATAACACAAAACTCATAACAAACAACTCTACAATGATCCCGTGGTGGCCAAAAGGCTGAGGGGCAGAAGCAAATCTTAGAAATACCCACCCCTTATACTATAAATAAGAATACTGTATATACACATATATATACATGCATGCACACAAACACAATTTCATAAATTGATATCTATACACACACACACACACACACACCCATATATATGCATACATACCTACATATACACACACCCATGGTGACAAATACCAAAAGCATGCAAAATTAGTCAATGAACTCAAATTTACAAAATACAACGTTCTCATCTGTGGAAGTTCACATAGTTGGTCAAAATTGGCTGGTGGCGCCGAGTGTGACGCACATCTTCATAATTCTCCGGGCCACATCAAGATGGGACACCATCTAACTGCAATTTACATATTCCGATGGCAGCAAAACAGGATCCAAAATGATTTCAGTGCATACGAGGGAACCTCGAGATAGATCTGGTATGCCTGCTGGTATGACCTGCATGTGCCATGTAAAATAATGTATAATTAATTCCATGTGATAATCCAACCATCGCCGTGTCCAGAGTTGCATTGTGGTGCTGAAGTTAGCAAAAAAAAAAAAAAAGAAAGTAACCTGGAAAGGCTCCATCTGAGGGACAGCATGGCCAACTGCCAGCAAACTTTGGAGCGAAGTTGTGCAGTGGCAGGTGTGCACTCTTAGTGGCCCATGCAGCATTATGCACACACATAGCTGAGTGATAATTACAGCCCCATGCATACGCTAACGCACGTGCGTCTGAGGAAAAACAGCGCTCCGGTCTGCCATCCAGACATTTGGAGATCGGGCAGTCTGCAGCGCCTTTTATGGCCATCTGACAGCAGTGTGTATCATCCACCTGCTGTCCACATACACTTTGGATGCCATCGTGCAGGTGTGGACGAGGTACTCCAGATGTGTTCTGACAGAGCTGGCCACGTCTCTTTTCCCTCCCGACTGCGTTGGATTATGACAGTATTTGCCGTATCGGCATGCTTCCAGCACATTCTTGATATGTGTGACGGGGGCTTAATACCCCGTTACACATAGATGGAATCACGCAGAGTGGCGTCGGGTGTATGAATTGGTGCACATACAAAAGGTGTCAGATTTCAGTTCCAAAACATTCTGACAGCCATCTGTGGAAGTCCACACAGTTGGTCAAAATCAGCCGGCGGCCCTGAGTGTGACACATGTTCAAAACTCTCTGTGCGCCGTCGAGATGGGACACCTATCCGACGGCGGTCCATGTGTAATCTGGCGACCATCTGACCGCAATTTACATATTCTGATGGCATCAAAACAGCATCTGAAACAATCTGATCGCAGTTGATTGAGTTCTGAGATTGATCAGTCACAGCAAAGCCTGAAGGCATGTTGTACCACATTTGTCTGCCTCCAGTGGACCCCGGCCAGGGAGGGTGAAGGAAATGTTGATCTGTAATAACTGCCGCAACGCAGCTGAACGGGATGTCACTGCTGTAACACACGTGTTATTACATGTACATCTCCTAAGTCTGTAGCAGGTATGATGCGGAAATGTTTGCCCAGCACATGACGCCATAAATAAACATGTAACTCCGGTACCTCGCATTCCACAGCGCAAACAGCCGTTGAAGTCCCTTTCACTCGGCTGCTCTGTGTGCTGGCAACATCAATCAGGTGACAAATCCAACTCTGCTATAATTAAATCCCATGTGAAGCGCCGTCCCACAACGATAATCCAACTACAATTGTGTTAAGATGCGTATCAAGTAAAATGACAACAAAAAAGAGTTTAAAAAAAGAGAAAAGAGAAAGTCCACTGACTACATCTGAAAGTTGTATACATGTGGAAAGTTGGTGCACTGTTCAGCAGCAGTTATGGAGTCCAGCCAGACAAATAAAATCTAGCAATGCAGGTATACACTGATTAAACACCTAAAGGGATTTTTCACCAGACTGTACAACAGCAGGCGATCACTGACAAATATCAACCTTTTTGTGTGGCAGCATGGACAGCTCGCGTGCGCATGTGCACCCCACATGTGCACGCGGAGTGGACACACACTTATCGCTCAGATTGCCTGTTCTACACACATACATGCGTGCACTTTCATGCACGCAAATTAAAACAGTTTTTTTTTTAAATGTACTGTCAATAAGTCCTTCTAGATTCTCATTTTTTTACTTGGGGTCCCCACAGCAGATCTGATATGGAACGACATGCTAATTTATCACAAGTTTTACGTCGCATGGCCTTCCTCATGTAACTCTGCATTACATGGACAGTTTAAAAGAAATTTCACAATAAGAAATGAGAGTAGAGGTATGGACCTGAAAGGATACAAATACTTTGTTGCTTTTGCTGTACCTTTGAGAAAAATTATGCTCACTTTTTTCTGTGTGTTAGATTGCAGTTTTGTGGTCACACCACAACCCTTAAAAGGATTACCAGGCAGGATTATCAAACAATGGATGAATTTACATTCCAGCCTGTAAGACAATCATCAATCACAGATGCCCGATGTCCTCAGTTTCAACCAAAGCCATTATCCATTCATTCTCTATACCCACGTATTACACTTAAGGTCGCAGGGGAAGCTGGAACCTATTGCAGCAGTCTTGGGCCAGAGGCGGGGTACACCCTGGACTGCACACCAGCCTATCACAGGGCCACATAGACAAGCACATTTACCTACAGTCAGTATTAAGATTCTTATTAACCTAACCTGCATGTCTTTGGAGGTGGGAGGAAGCTGGAGCACCCAGAGGGAACCCACACAAACACACCCATGCAAACACAGTCAGAACATGCAGACAACACACAGAATGGTCCAATCAGGATGCAATCCTCGAACCTTCTTACTATCAGGCAACAGTGCTAACCACTAAGCCGCCGTGCTGCTCCCAAAACTGTTAGCTATGTATGTGCAAAATTGATAGTTCGATGTGTGTGACAGAGTTTTGTTGTTTTTTCAGGAATCAAATGAGCGCTACATCGTCCTCTTTCCTCACACTTTGCTCCTGCTTTCTGCAAGCCAGAGGATGAGTGGATTCATCTACCAGGTCTGTTCCAGATACAAGCATGTTTGCAGATTGTGAAGTGGTTAGGGTGCAATCTTGGTCTATCTCAGACTGACCAACAGTCAGGTGCTAATTGTCTCACAGCTCGTACATCTTCATCATGACTTAGTTGTCCCACAAGCAGACTGATATTGAAGAAGAAAAGTAATTTTGACCATTGATAAAACATAATTCCATCATACTATGTGGTGCATGGAAACTGCTGGGGATTGGAAACTTAAAAAACTGGCGTCCTTTATACAGCGTGACAGTATAAAGTTTTGAGGAAGTGACCCTTCATCACTGCATATTTATTAGTAGCAAGGAGCTTTGCATGAGCTCGATTAGCCTCGTTTGTTTCCATGGAGTTGATGGCTGACGTGATTGTTGATGGCTGTGTATTTCAGAAACACCACAGACACCAGGGTTTTGAAAAAAAAAGGCAGCGAGACAGACAGCATCTCTCTCTCTCTCTCTGTCTTGTACGCACGCATTTCAGGTGTATAGATAGTGATTAGAAAATTTATGCAATTTCAAACAGGTCCAAAAAAGACGGGCTAGAGCAAATCCACACCGGTCACACAAGGGGGAAATAGAAGGATAAATTCTATTTAATTTAACTTTCGAGTAATGTAGCCTGTACATCACCTTAAACTGAGATAACTGATGTCTAGCATTAATGGAAGAGGAGCAAATTCTGCTGAGGCTCTCCTCCCAAACACACTCATCAATTTGCTACCCCAGGTCTTTCTCCCAGACCGCTCTCAAAGATTGTGTACTAAAATTAATGTGTTCATAAAATGTTTTGACAAAGCTTGAAACCAAAACCTTAGAATCAGGCAATCCAGTAAGAGTGAGTAAATCCGCCCAAGAAGATTTTCACAAGTACTATGTGATTTAAAACAAAAATAACTGGAGTCCTTAGCACTTTCATTGTAGCTTTTGTTGTGCAACAACAGCATCACCATTTGTGCAGCACCCTCACAACTCACCCAGTCTGTGAGACTGAGTCTATTCTGTACTGCTTCATAGAGGAGTTTCTCACAACTGCCACCTGCTGTTTGAGATAATATTGCAACAGGGAATAATAGATACATGCTACAACTTCAGCCACAACTACATATAACTCAGACAGTAGCTAACAATTAGTTTCATAATCAATCAAGAATAATTAGTGAGGTTGTTAGGTTAATAAAAGACAAAAGAAAGCCAATCAGTGCTTTCCAAAGCCCAAGATGATGCCTTTAAATGTCTGGTTTTGTTCACAGCCTATAGATATACTGAATATCTTTAGGTTATGGACAGAACAAGACATTACTGTCAGGGGCAAGTAAAGAAACTAGTAAAATAAACCAGAAATCATTCACATTTACTGTAAGATGTAAAAATTTGAGAATTATGGCATTTTTTCCTTCAATAACTCAAAACAAGGAATTGATTATCAAATTAGCAAACTGTTGGTCAGTTTATTAGTTAATAGCTCTACATATAACCAAGGTTTAACTCTGGGTTTGTTTTTGTGTCTGTAGGGGAAGATGCCACTAACCGGAATGCTTATTTCCAGAATAGAAGATGGAGAAAACCTGAGAAATGCTTTTGAAATATCTGGTGAGCCCTGTTTTAAATACATATTTGATCATCAGGGAGCACAGTGGATTAGTGGTTACCACTGTTGCCTCACAGCAAGAAGGTTGTAAGTTCGATTCCCATCTTGGGCCTTACTGTGTGGAGTTTGCATGTTCTTCCTGTGCCTGCGTGGGTTCCCTCCGGGTGCTCCGGCTTCCTCCCACATCCAAAAACATGCAGGTTTGGTGAACTGGAAACTTTAAATTGTCTGTAGGTGTGTGTTCGATGTGAATGTGTTTGTGTATATGTGGCCCTGCGATAGACTGGCAGTTGTCCAGGGTGTACCCCGCCTCACGCCCTGTTACTGTTAGGATGAGCTCCAGCCCCCCACCCCATGACTCTTAACTGGAATAAGGAGGTTTTGAAAATGGATGGATGTTCAGATCAGCTGGGTTCATAAAATTCATATAGTCATTTTTGCAGTCTCACCACATTGAGGAATGACACCATTCAACTTTTCACAAGTACTTTGATGTCTGAACCTGGTGAAGCAACATAATCATTTAAACATGTACTTACTGAGAAATTGCTCTAACCTTTGCATATGATAAAGACAAATTGGTGGACATACAAAATTGTCCCTAAACGTGAGCTGTTAGAGTAATTGTGTAAAATTTCCTGGCGTTTCTTATTGTTGAGGTGTTTAAGTATACACAAAAACATTAGGGTAATAAAATTACCCTAAAATGTGCTGATGTGGACGTATGTTGTTGAATGGCTATGAATTATCTTAGAATATTTTTGCCAGGGTGTTACAGAAGTAAATTGAATTGACTTTGTACCCACCCTTGACCTTCTAGCTTATATTGAAAATGTTCCTCATCTTAAGGGTTAAATAAAGTTTGATGATTTCTATATTGTTTTTTGTTATGTAACAGAGTGACAACAGATAAAATGACACTCCAAGAGTGCACTGTAAACATTTAGAGCTGCATGTTAGGGACAAGAGCTCGACCAGGTATTGAATTACAGGCCCTACTGTCTGTATGACCCAAGGAGCCACCTGACAGATTTTTGCTGCTGTCCAAAACACTGATCATTGCACACAGCCTCACAAGTCCACTTATTTCCGTGGAACTGCAGACAGTTAATCTCTGTACAGCTCCCCCCAACCCCCCTCCCCAGCACTTTAACTTGCTTTTTGCCTTCCAGTCACATGACGTCATACACTATATCCAAAACAGGAGGAAACAAAGGAATATAGAAATCTTACATGAAGAAATTCCGTGGCTTCATACAGTCATCTGCAGTGCAGAGTAGGTGGTTGTCTGGGACAGAAGTTAGAGTATCACTATACAGTCCAGAGTTTAATAGCACGTGTACTTCATGCTACCTGTCTGGCTGGGAATGTAATATAAGATGGACTGGAAATTGTAGACTGTCATCTGGTTCACACTATGGATACAGAGACAAGCTTGTATAAGACGTACTTCTTCCTTAGTATCTTGAGTGTATAAATGCCTGAATATAAAGTTGTGTCACACAGGTGGACAGTGTGAGCGGATGCAGGTGGCATGTAACAATACCCAAGATCTCCAGGATTGGCTGGACCTTCTCACCAAACACACACACACTCCGTCCGCACATGCACACAAGCCTCTATCTGTCTGTCACACAGTAAGTACTCCTGCTTCTAAACAATGAGTCAAACAAGCCTTCATTCCCCTACTGAGCAGATCCCTACTGCCTTCAAAATGTCACTCCTTCACTGACTCTCCTCCTCCCAGCTACCCTCCCTCCCTGTCACACCATCTAGACACTCAGAGTCTCATGCAGGAAGTAGTGGAAGTACCTACCACACGCTTCCCCATCTGTCTTCATATGGGACGCCACAGAGCAGCAACCCCATGTGGGGGCCGCTGGAGCCTCCAAACACTCCTAAACCCTGGAGCCTCAGCTGCCTTCGCCCTGCACCTCCACTCCGCCCTTCTGCTGCTCTTTGCTGCAAGGAGGTACTGTACTCTGACATGTATACTGGCAGGATGGTAACATATAGTACACACTGATCAGCTGTAACATTGTGAACACTGACAGGGGAAGCAAATAACATTGATTATCTCATTACTGAAGCACCTGTCAGTAGGTGGGATATATTAGGCAGCAAGTTAGCATTTTGCCCTTGACGTTGATATGCGGGAATCATGAAAAATTAGGAAGCATAAAGATTTGACTGACATTGACAAGGGCTGAATTATGATGACTAGACAACTTGGCCAGAGTGTCTCCAGAACTGCAGTTGTTGTGGAATGGTCCCAGTTTGTGGCAGTCAGTACCTGCCAAAACGTGGCCATGAAAGGAAAACTGATGAGCCAGCGATCATGAGTGACCAAGGCTTATTCATGAGAGTGGATAGCAAAGGCAAGCTTGTGTAGACTGATCCTACTGCAAGAAGAGCTACTGTAGTTCAAATTGATGAAAACATTCATCTTGGTTTTTATAGAAAGGTCTAGTGGAATCCATGCCTCAAAGGGTCAGGGCTGTTTTGGTGGCAAATGGGGGACCTACACAATATTAGGCAGATGATCACAATATTATGACTGATAAGTGTATACTTAGTATACTGATCTATTGTGTGTACTGATAAGTGTGAACTTGTGTGACATTTGATATGAATAAAAGTTTATTACCTGTGTGTTGATGCATTTGTGTCATGGTGTTTGTAGGATATGAGCAAGAGTCCAAAGAACATGAAGAAGCTGCTTCCCAAGAGGAAGCCAGAAAGAAAACCTTCAGAAGAGGACTTCACTGTGAGAAAGAGTATGTACTCATTTTCACATGAATTCACTCAATATAAGTTCCTGGTTCCTTTGTTTTAAATTTAAGCATGACAGATGTTTCTGCTGCAAATGTAAATAAGAAGATAAGAAGCTCAGTTACACTATGATATTAAATGTTAAATTATAATAGTATAACTATTGAACTATCATGTGTCAAGAACCGCTATGAGGAATGATGTTTGATAGTTCAACAGAACTATACCCTACTTTTTCTGAGTCAGTCTCAGAACTTCTCAATTGCCCCTTATACAATAGAAATGAACATCATTAATGGCCCCTTCACACATAACATGAAGTTGGGCGAATGAGGCTGAAACGGGATGAAAAAAGCAAAAAAAAAAACCTGAATTGTGAACCTCAAAAAATTCCAGCCACTATCAGGAGGGACAGACAGTCGGACAGCGGTGTACAGATGCTGTACGATCCTGAGACCGTTTCATGCATGCACACAAACACAGTGCGAGCATATGAGAGGTGTGATACCACATTGCACTCACACAGCAGTGGAAACAATTAAATGTTGTAAAAATGTACATAAATTGATGAAAATGTGTAAGGACCAAATAATGAGAGAGCACAGAACATCATAAGACGAATGAATGTACTGTTTAAATGTTAAGACAATCGTGTTACTGGTAATGATGTGTAATTGATGCCTGATGACGAAACAAATGGATTTTGTTTTGTCTGTAAAAATATTTAAATCCTGTTGTAAGAAGCAGACAATACAAGAATCCTTTTGTTCCTTTATGTTCATGAACCATGGCCATGGACATAAACAAGGAATTAATGAACTGACATGAATGAATTGATGCGCTCATATCAACACATCCCTGAAGACTGTCTTCTGCCCCCTGTGACCACCTCCATACCACTCTGCTGATCACAGGTTGCCACCGAACTACACAGATGTAAAGTGGTTTTAAGTAGACCAGGTTATGGTCCGCTTTACCGAGCAGGGGGAGGGCTGTGGCACTGTATGCTTCCTTGAAATTAGCACACAGCAGGTCCACAGTCTTATTGTCTCTTGTTTTACATTCCACAAACTGCTTGAAATTGAGAAAGGATGATGAAAGGGTAACATGGTTAAAATCCCCAGAAATGGCAATGAAAGCACTGGAGTGCAGCGTCTGCAGCCTCGCCGTCGCGGAGGTGATGATGTCACTGGCCCCCGATGTGTCTCTCGCCGGGGGATTGTACACAATAAGAACAATGGCATGGGACAACTCCCTCGGCAAATAATAAGAAAGAAGACTCACTGCCTGCAGCTCAATGTCTGGGTTGCACACACCCTCCTTCACCGTAACATGTCCCGGATTGCACCACTTGTTGACCACGTAGAGAGCAACTCCCCGCCTTTTTTTGCCACTGTTGGTGCAGCTTCAGTCCCTGCGCACCAACTGAAAGCCGGGCAAACTCACCACAGAGTGTTGGGAAGGTGTCGTAACACGGACCCACAACAGGGGGCGCAAGTGAACGGACAATGGATAAGAAAAGGAGTAACAATTTAATGTTGCGAAAGTACACAACGGAATACAAACAGAAATAACAGGTGCCAATTGTATACAAGAGGACAGTGGGCAGGCTCGAAGATAGGAGACCTCTGATGAACGAGGAGCCGGGGCCCACACCGCTTCCACCACCAACGGCCTGAAGAACACCGGAGCCGCCAAGTCCTGAATCCCCAGGTGGTCTCTGTCCTCCGTTGTCGGCCCTGGTACTGCTGGCAAAGAAGAAACAGAAGGAGGTGAGTGTGAGTCCTCACACCCAGCAACCTTTACACTCAAAGTCTCTGGGAGGGAAAACCTCCACCTCCAGATATGTTTCTTTCGTGCAGCTCCTGTTGGTCCCTCTTCTGGATCACCACAGGAATGCGGCTGCACACAGAACAAAGTTTAGACAATCGATAAGTCAGCAGAGAAATTACCTTTGTGGTAGATGATTTCTCGGCGAGGAGGTGGAGTTGTGATCCGCTTCTTGTAAGGAGGTTAATGAGAGACAGCTGGTGAGGTTGACAGGTGACAGCTGTCACTTCCAATAGCTCTGGCGCCCTCTCATGCTTGAAGCCCGCACTCCAAGCAGGGCGCCGACTGGTGGTGGTGGGCCAGCAGTACCTCCTCTTCAGCGGCCCACATAACACAGAGTATGGCATGTTGTCATGCAGCCATGTCTCCATGAAGCACAAGCCTGAGCCCTCAAAAACACACAGTCACTCCTCACAAGTGATGTTAATGCATCTATTTTGTTCACCAACAAGCTTACGTTCCTCATTACAATGGAAGGCAGATACGGCCAATATCTCCTCTTCCTTTGCCCCCGTCTCCTCCGGCTCTACAGCCCCAGTATTTCCTCCATGTCTTTCCCCATTTGGGTTACAGTGTCAGAGCTCCATCAGCTGATCCCTCATGTAGACAAAGGAGCCCTGGCACTGCACTGCCATGGCTGGGCCCCATAAACACACCAGGAAAATGATAGATAATGAGTGAAGCAGCATGTATTCACTGGCCAGTAAGTTATTAAAACTATTAACTAAACAAAGTAGAGAAAGAAAAGCCAAATAGATAATAAAAAGTGGTTAAAAGACACAATGACAAGGAGCACTCTGGCAGGCTGCTGTCCATAACAGTGCCATCTTGGAAAAAAAAAATGTTGAATTTTTTTTCTTGTCCGCAGAGCACGTCTCACAGACCTGCATTGAGCAGCTGTCAGATGTTAATTTGCTCTAACATGATGGAACAAAATATTGTTCAAGTACACAACCTGTCTCTGTACTTGAGCAAGACAGTTGCATTGTCCCGGTCTGCTCAGTTGTAAATGGGTAATGACCTTGACTGGAAAAGTAACCTGAGTCAGACTGATGTCCCATCCAGAGGTTCCACAGCTTCACACTATGGAACCCTGAGATAAGCATGAACACTAACAGACCTCAGTGCCTGCATAGGACTTACTTTCTCTTTTCATAGTTGTTGGCACAGAGAACAATCCAAAACCACTTATTCCATCAGCAGTTCAGATCCATGTACTCCTTCCTGTACTCGTCTGTCTCAGGTACTGCTGCACTCGAGGAAGATGCTCAGATACTGAAAGTGATCGAGGCCTACTGTACCAGTGCCAAGACACGCCAAACTCTAAACTCCAGTGAGTACACGTACCACATCAGCAACCACACACAGTCACACACAAACTTTATTTTCTTTCTTGTTTATTTGACGACAGTGCACATTAATGAACACTTTGTACATTTTCATGCCATAGTGTAAATACGTATGCCAGATTTAGCTAAAAGCTACTTTCCATCTGTAGTCCTCAGACACACAACAACAAACAATAATTACAATAAATAAATTAAAACAAAACATGAGATTATGTACAATGCATCTCACCTGTGTTGACAGGTTTGATTGTTTTTTAGCCATTTTTAAGCTCATTTTTAAAAGCACTCAGGGTGGGGCTGTCTCGTATAGTTGTTGGAAGGCTGTTCCAGTTTGTACAACCCTTCACAGAAATTATGTTTTGTCCTGTGGCTGTGAGCTGTCTCACTACTAATGACTGTTCTCTGCTTTCAGATCTAACAGTGTTTTTCTCCTCTCTTTAATCTAACCCCCTTTATCCCTTTCTTCACTGTTTTGTCATCCTCAAATATTTTATTTTTCTCTGAACCTATTCACCCACGTTAATGCCTTGTTTTCCTCATCTCACCATCCGTGAAGCGATATCTTTTACCCCATTCACCATCATCCATTGTAATGCTCATATTTGATTCAAATCTTATGTTTGACACTTTACCATCCACACTTTTGGTATGATTTGACTCCCCGCCTTCTATTCCACATGGTTCATCCCTCTCGCCCTCAATAATTTTGGTTTATTCCAAAACTCACCTATTCCTGGTCACCTTATGGCACAGCTTGGCAAGGAACTGACCTCATGCACAACCATGTGCTTGCTGACACCAGCCTCACCATCACTGGTTTCCACAGCAGCCTGCCATGTTCTGACCAGTCAGAAGATTCGGATTATGACAGTATCTGGACCACCCATAGTTACAGGACTGCCTCGTTTTCGCGTAAGATATTAGTGTCACAAACATTCTTCTGCTCCGCCCTTATATTGTGCATAACCTTTCACCTGCTGTGTGTGTGTGTGTGTGTGCGCATGTGCGCGCACGCACATGCACACATAGCATCTCTCTGTGTAGTTTTACGACGAGATATGCATTCCCAATAGTATAACTGCAGTAAGTACTACTGTATATGTTTTGCTGCTACTGCAAATAGTGTGACTGCACAAGTAGTAAATTAGTTTTACAACAACACCATGGGGCATACAATATGTGAATCCCAAGACAATGGCAAAATGAATATGAAAATATTTCTGCAATAACAAACAAACATTCATTTATTTGTTGTATTTAATCACAGTTAGTCATGGCATGTTTTGGGTGAACTTGAAATAGTCATTCCCATTTGTTGTCCCCGTAAGACAAACATGTACAAAAGTTGGCTTCAGTCAGAAGTTTTGTGAGAGAATCCACCAAATCTCCCTGAAGTGAAGCAGTGAACCCCTAAGGATAAGTTTTGTGTTTTTTCATTTGTGTTTACTTCAATTTCATTTAATGGTTACGGTCATTTCAATTCATTGTGTACATGTATCATGAACCCACTTATGTAAGAAGCATCTAAATGGTCATGATATAATTACAAGAACAACTCTGTGCTGGACTTCAGACCAAGTTTTTTGGTGGTCGATGGTGCAGTTGCTCTTTCTCCTTCCTGACAATAGACTTAATCCACCTTGACACTTGCACAAATTTGATATTTGCACTGGCATACAATCTTGCGTATCAATAAGTAAACTCATCATAAACTGTAAACTATGCAAGGCTGTGTACTAGTACGCAAAGAAAATTTAGAAATGTTCAAAACTTTTGGCATGCATAAATTTTATGTCGCTTGTGTGAACTAGTCATGAACATTGTGCAACTTATTTGCAAATACTACATTTCGATGTGTGTCATTGTGCACAGGGCGTGCAGTTACACGCATCGACCCAATTAGATCATGAACTGTTTACGACATGGTCATGATAGATTGTGCAACGTTAACACCTTCTAACTTGTCGTGAAGTGGGCGAGTGGGGCCCTGGCATGAAGAGTTCCCACATAGTTTGCGGACAGCGTGAACACTTTGTGCATTCCATGATCTTGACACTCATTGGGCATGCCAGCTTCACACATTCTTCACACAGCAATCAGCGAAGACTGCCCACTCTTCATGCACCTATCAGCGATGACCGCTGTGGTAAATGTTTAACATTCCCTTTTAAATATTGTAGATGTTTTTGAAATAAGACTAAATAAAGGAAGGACTTTTAATTGATTTCTTTACACAAAGAATTTAAATTAGTTCAAATGTGTTACTAGATCTTCATGGACCACATTTGTGATCACTATGGGTCAGGGTTTGCCAAGGAACAGCACCAGCAGGAGACAAGTAATAGTGTAGTAATAATAGTGTGACAAGTATTCACGCTGTTCTTTCTGGGTATGGTGCCCAGACAGATGCATTAAGCCCTCCATTTGACATCCTTCCCTCCACCCCTGGCACCTATCACATTATGTGTTGCAGAATCTTCATGGTCCACATGTGTCAACACCAGTGGGTATCTGATGAGGATGATGTTGTGTAAAACAGAAGCACACATGGTTATCAGGTTGGATCATCTCTTGGTGCTGTTATATCATAGTAGAGCAACATCTGGACCTGAAATTGGATTATGAAGAGATGTTACATTTATAATAAACATAACTTTACAGATACATTATCTAACTCATAAGAAAGAATGAAAATGCAACTGTTTTACAAAGCCTCTTGGATCTTCCTTGTGAAGTTCTGTCACTGACTGGTCATAATGTCTAATCTGATGTCTTCTAATTAACCATTCCCTCACTCACACTGTCCTTGCTTTCCTTTTCTAGTTGGGGTTATGCCTTCTTCTTTGGCCTGTTCTTTCTGCATTTTCTCCTGGTCTCCAAGAAGTAGTGCTACAGCTGTGAGATAATATAGAGGCCTTTTCTTGTTTTTAAGAGCTTCTTCTGTGGCGTTCAACATCTTGTAGGATCAGCAACAAATTGAGCAATGAATAGAACAATGTGATGCCTGCTATTTTATATAGCGTGGCATCAAGTGGGACCAAATAATGCCACAACTGCTTCACGCATGCGCAAAGTGGTTGTGGCAATGTACGCCTTCGAACGGGGTGTAAATCAGTCGTGATCGCATGCCATTGTGTGCAGATGCGCACCATTTTCGGTCACGCATTGCGTGAAAAGTGCGTAACCTATGCGTAAACATAATGTGAAAAGTGCACAACCTAGGCTTCAAGCTTTCAAGCTTGATGTCACTCACTGGCAAATCTAGATGTCACTCACTGGCATGACGAATTGCATGTCAGTGTGGGGATCAAATTCATGCAAGTGTCAAGGTGGCTTTATTTTGACAAATGACGCAACATGGGCACTGGCCATGAAAATGACAACTCTGTCTTTTGTACACTAGCATTGACACCTGTATGTGGATTTGCACTGCTATGTGCTAGGTGGAAAAAAGAATTAGAGTCAGACTGAAAGTAGAATCATACTAGATCTTTGTCTTGTGGTGTGTTCTCAGTATGTGTCTACATGTATTTGGACACTTCATTGTGCAGAAATGGTTGGGATCATTTGTCGTTGTCTAAAGTGGCATTATTATGCTGTAACTACAAATCACTTTTTTTACTACAGTACAGACTGTTTCCGTTTGACCAAATTGTGCCTCTTCTTAATCCATGGCCATCATCTGTGTGTGGCCAGATATTTTTATTTTGCAAATGAAAATGGAGTTTGCACATTACTGCAGAATGTTTTAAAACTGCTCAGTGTTAGCTTGTAAGCTTTTAGGACGTTACAGTGGCCAGTCCTGTTTATTTTGCTTGGACATTTAGAAACATTTCAAAACAACTTCTCAAACAAATGTGGTGATAATGTTTTTACGTGTCTCGTAAAAAAAAATTGAATCAGTGTTCATTAACTCGTGCTAACAAGGAGTTAAGCATTTCAGCTTTGACTGTACAGACAGACAACTGCCTTCACATTTTACAGTTACATCAAGCAATAAACGTAACAGGAATAAATTAAATCAAATCAGTTTTATTTATATAGCGCCAAATCACAACAAACAGTTGCCCCAAGGCGCTTTATATTGTAAGGCAAAGCCATACAATAATTACGGAAAAACCCCAACGGTCAAAACGACCCCCTGTGAGCAAGCACTTGGCGACAGTGGGAAGGAAAAACTCCCTTTTAACAGGAAGAAACCTCCAGCAGAACCAGGCTCAGGGAGGGGCAATCTTCTCCTGGGACTGGTTGGGGCTGAGGGAGAGAATCAGGAAAAAGACATGCTGTGGAGGGGAGCAGAGATCAGTCACTAATGATTAAATGCAGAGTGGTGCATACAGAGCAAAAAGAGAAAGAAACACTCAGTGCATCTCATAACATAAGGGCATAAGGGAATAAGGGCATAACATACAATAAAATCACAAGAGGCACACAAAAAGCCAAATAATAAATAATACAAATAAAAATACGAAAATGGCAAAGTGCTCCGAGGTATTAAAAGCCTTTCTGAATAAATAAGTCTTGAGCTTAGATTTAAAAAGTGCTGGGTCAGTAATCATGCATATATGACAGAGTACCTTGTTCCATAGTGTGGGGGTAGCGATCACAAGCACCAGCACCTCAAAGCTTACTGCGTTCATCAGTAGTCTCACACAATTACTGGTCAGTGAAACACATAAATGAAGCAGAACAACGGCGCTCCGTCTTTAACATTACTGTAGGGCTGAAAATCAAATCAGTCTGCTGTCTTCATGTGTGGACAGAAAACCGTCACTTAGATGGATTTTGTCTTGCTGATAAACACAATGAGGTCAGTGTCAGCACCAATATCGATATTTGTATCTGTATCCTTAAGATCCTTAAACTTAAAGAAATTCAAAACATTGTTTCACATCATATTGGCCTAAATGTTCATGCATCAAAGAGACGCTTGTGTCACTATGACTGTGTTCAACCAGGCTCCAGCAGGAAGGATGTCCACATGTTATTCCCAGAAGAGGAGAAGATTATCGTGGAGGAGATCAGGAGCAATGGTCAGACTGTCGTGGAGGAGAGGTGAGTATGTGCATGTGACCCCAAATAGTCTAAAAGATATTTGAAGTGTGTGAAAGATGTGCATGTAATATAGTTGCTTAGTTTTAATTGATGTGGTTTAATAAAAAAAAAAAAAGTTTGCCATAAAGTAAAGTGGAGTTCTTGTGTCCCTGCAGGAGTTTGGTAGATACTGTGTACAGTTTGAAAGATGAAGTCCAGGAACTCAAACAGGTGAGCTGTCAGCTAAGTCTTCACATTAAGTCCATCATTGTGCTGTTCACAAATCAGTAATCCTGCCGAGTCAGCTTTATTATAATGCTGAATGCAGTAATGATGAATGATAAATTAATTATACTATTAAGCTGTAGAAACATGCCTTATACTATAGAAGCAAATCTGTGCCATCAGAGTTTGAATTTGAATTTTTAAGGTTGAATGTTTTTAGCATCAAAATGAGTTTGAAGTTGAATTTCTAAGGTTGAATTTGTTTAGCATCAAAATATTCAGCCTCAAAAACTTCAACCTAAAAAAAAATTCAATCTCAAAAAAATACAAAAGCAGGGAGAAGCAATCGATCCCTGTCTCAGTCATCCAACTGCACAGATTTACTTCCATAAACATTGGATGATGGCACAGATTTACTTATATTTACCATATTATGCTGCTTTTTGTTCATTACATATGGATATAGCCTGTGTCTTATATTAAATATATATTAGACATTTGGACTACAAATTTTACAGATACACTGATCATCCTTGATATGTTTCTATAGCTTAATTAGAGTCCACCTGGGGTAAATTCAGTTGATTGGACATGACTTTTTAAGGCACACACCTGTCTACATATAAGGTCCCACAGTTGACAGAACATGTCAGAGCACAAACCAAGCATGAAGTCATAAGAATTGTTTGTAGACCTCTGAGACAGGAAGCATGGTGGTGGCAGCATCATGCTGTGGAGATGTTTTTCAGTGATAGGAACTGGGAGACTAGTCAGGATTGAGAGAAAGATGAATGCAGCAATGTACAGAGACATCCTGGATGAAAACCTGCTCCAGAGCGCTCTTGACCTCAGACTGGGGTGAAGGTTCATCTTTTAACGGAACAATGACCCGAAGCACACAACCAAGATATCAAAGGAGTGGCTTCAGGACAACTCTGTGAATGTCCTTGAGTGGCCCAGCCAGAGCCCAGACCTGAATCTGATTGAACATCTCTGGAGAGATCTGAAAATGTCTTTGCACCGACGCTCTACATCCAACCTGATGGAGCTTGAGAGGTGCTGCAAAGAGGAATGGGCAAAACTGTCCAAAGATAGGTGCGCCAAGCTTGTGGCATCATATTCAAGAAGACTTGAGGCTGAAATTACTGCCAAAGGTGCATCAACAAAGTATTTAGCAACAAGTGTGAATACTTATGGACATGTGATTTCTTAGTTTTTTATTTAAAAAAAAAAAAACTTTTTCATGTTGTCATTATGGGGTGGTGTGAGAAGAATTTTGAGGGAAAAATTAATTTACTTCATTTTGGAATAAGGCTGTTACATAAAATGTGAAAAAATGAAGTGCACCATATACGTTTTGCAGTGCATCATACATTAATTTTTGTTTTTGTTTTCTCAAAATGGGTATTCGTTGTCAGATTTTGTCAGTGTGTGAAATATTGTGTTCTTGCAGTGTTTCTTCATGTTTCCTCCTCTTCCTCCAGGACCATAAAAGGATGAAGAGGAGCCTTCAGGAGGAGCAGCAAGCAAGGAAAGAACTGGAGCGGATCATCCGGAGAGTTCTAAAGAACATGAACGACCCAACCTGGGATGAGACTAATCTCTGAGATTAATATAAATTAAATGAAAATCTAAGAAAATACTAATTTCTAACCTTTAAATGACCAAATAAGTAATATATTTTCATGTCATTATTTGACATCACTTCACCCTTTTCATCACAGAACATCATACCTTGGGTTTCTTCTCATCATCATGACAAATGAGTGAAATTCAGTCTAATTAAGATGGTGTTTTTTGTGTATTAGCCAACTCATTCTCAATTACAGTGAAATCATTTCCCTGACACTTCTTCTTCGTCTTTCGGCTGTTCCCGTTAGGGGTCGCCACAGCAGATCAATCGTTTCCATCTCACCCTGTCCTCTGTATCTTCCTCTGTCACACCAACCACCTGCATGTCCTCTCTCAGCACATCCATGAACCTCCTCTTTGGTCTCCCTATTTGAACAGTTTGTGACCACAGAGTGACCTCCTCAGCGACACAGAATAGGGTAAGCGTTGCCCTTATTGACAACGGTATGTGAATGTGAGGCCTCATTGTAAAGCACCTTGAGCATCTGTTTCAGATGGAAAGACACTTATAGATGTACAATCCATTTACATGACTTTCAGGCTTTTGATTTTTTTTTTTTTTTTGTGAGGATTGCTGTTGTCTCTTTTCGATCCTCACTCAGCTCTGTTTACTGCAGTTTATTTACATTCTGCTCTGTTAAAACATGTTCCCTCCAGCTTAGCTTGAGTGGAAGTTCCTCCGTGTCTTTCAAAAAGTAGCTGCCTCCTCACCTCTCTGTGGTCCCTGATCATTGTTATTAGGCAGCCTATGATGTGCTCTAACTCTCTTCCATATCTCCTCCCTCAGGTTTGGAACGAGAAATGCCACTTTTTTCCACTTTTTCATGTAGCTAGATCTGTTGAAGGGCTCGGTCCTTGGGACATTTTGTTGTCACTACAGTGTGTGTGTGTGTGTGTGTGTGTGTGTGTGTGTGAGAAGAGGAACTGTATGTTCCTCTTCTAACACACAAGTGAGAGACAATAGTAGTGCTGCTATGTGACTAAAAACATTAATCCAGGTTTTGAGTATATTTCTTATTGTTACATAGGAAACAAGGTACCAGTAGATTCAGTAGATTCTCACAAATCCAACAAGACCAAGCATTCATGATATGCACACTCTTAAGGCTACGAAAATGGGCTATTAGTAAAAAAAAGTAGAAAAGGGGGCGTTCACAATAATGGTAGTGTGGCATTCAGTCAGTGAGTTCGTCAATTTTGTGGAACAAACAGGTGTGAATCAGGTGTCCCCTATGTAAGGATGAAGCCAGCACCTGTTGAACATACTTTTCTCTTTGAAAGCCTGAGGAAAATGGGACTTTCAGGACATTGTTCAGAAGAAAAAGTTGATTGGAGAGGAGAAAACGTATACGCAGGTGCAAAAAATTATAGGCTGTTCATCTACAATGATCTCCAATGCTTTAAAATGGACAAAAAAACAGAGACACGTGGAAGAAAATGGAAAACAACCATCAAAATGGATAGAAGAATAACCAGAATGGCAAAGGCTCACCCATTGATCAGCTCCAGGATGATCAAAGACAGTCTGGAGTTACTTGTAAGTGCTGTGACAGTTAGAAGACACCTGTGTGAAGCTAATTTATTTGCAAGAATCCCCCGCAAAATCCCTCTGTTAAATAAAAGACAAATTACCAACAAAATTAATGCCTCGCAGATGTGAAGAAATCATGAAAAACTGTGGTTATATAACTAAATACTAGTTTAGTGATTCACAGGATTGCTAAAAAAGCAGTTTGAACATAATAGTTTTGAGTTTGTAGCGTCAACAGCAGATGCTACTATTATTGTGAACACCCCCTTTTCTACTTTTTTTTTACTAATAGCCCAATTTCATAGCCTTAAGAGTGTGCATATCATGAATGCTTGGTCTTGTTGGATTTGTGAGAATCTACTGAATCTACTGGTACCTTGTTTCCCATGTAACAATAAGAAATATACTCAAAACCTGGATTAATCTTTTTAGTCACATAGAACTACTATTATTTTGAACACTATGTACAGTACATAGGAGCACTGAAGTGAGCTTCTACGTAGTGGTGTAACCACAATAATAAGTCTCTCTTGTTTTCACTCTGGGTCGCGGGTCGCCACAGCACATCAGAGGTGGATCTGCATGTTGAAGTTTTACACCAGATGCCCTTCCTGACACAACATATTGGAGAATGGCCAGAGATGGGGTTTGAACCGGGAACCTTCCACACTGGAAGCAAGCTCACTTAATGGCTTGGAAACCACCCTCTGATGTAATCACACTAATAACTGTAATAAAACCATCTTAAATCTGTTCATGCAAAATGTGGGGTCTACGACCGCTCTAGGCACAAAGTGCGTGGTTCTTATCTTTGTCTTCTTCTACTTCTGCTTCTTCTGGGTTTAATTGCGGTTGCAAACCAGCTTATAGGTGTCCAGTCACTCCAGTCCACTAGACTGGAGTGTGGAACAGCAGGATCGCAATCAACAAAAGTGAAAAAACCTCTCTAAATTATACTACCATATTAAAATATATCACCAGTGTTTCTCTGAGGAGATTCTTTAGCATGAGGTTAAGCTTTAATGTTTTAAGCACCTCATTTAATTTCTTTCTGTATTCCCTGTAGAAATCCATTTACAAAATTGAATTCCACTCCCACATTCCTAAACTAACGTGCAAATGGCCCAATTCAGATATAAAAGTAAACACTGGCATGTTCACACAATCTGTTGTAAATGAGGACAAGAAAAGAATGCGGTAGATGTAAATTTAGCTTGTTATATGAATGCAAACAATTTTAAAATTGTTTTTGAGACAGTGTGAGAATAAGTTGTGTATTGTGCTGTGTGAGGATGCCTTCATTGTGGTCATGCTACATTTTAAAGTGAGCACACTTTGATCACGTACGTTCTCACTGTATTGTGAAAATGATTGCAGCTGCAACAGAAACACCAGCTAATTTTTGGATTGACAGCATCATGTGGGTCACACTGGGAGATGTGAAATGAAATGCATCAAATTGCTGTTTCAAATCATATTTTCCCCCAGTTTTAAACTGCAGCAGTACATTCTATTGATGCACAGGGAAAAGTGAAGTTTGTTCTTTTAGTTCATGGAAATGCTGACAATCATTTCACTTGTGAAATTGCCAAACATTGAACTGTGTGTTATACATATGATACATGGAGGAATCATTTACTGTATCATGAAGTCATATATCAAGATGTTTCAGATTATATCTTTACAACAGACTAAATCCATCCATTCGCTCATAGTATTTGATTATTTACATTTATGGATTGTTTTTTTTGCTGTTGTTTTTTTTTTTTTTTGCTTTGATGTCACGTCATGTAAAGCTTCTTTACATTTTGAGTTTGAGCAGTTTGCACTGAACGGACTGACTCCAGTCTGTCTGTGGAGCAAAAAAATGAAGTTGCACTGACCTCTATTTAAAAGCCAAAGCTCAAGCAATACAACACTGGAAATAATGTTTTTTAATGAATTTTACAATGTCAATGTGCAACTTTGAATTAATGTTTATTTTTATATTTGTAATTTTTACTCTGTTATTTTTGATTATCAGTTTCTTTAAAGTTTTTGTTGCACTTGTCCTGTTCAACACTGTGCAAACTGTCACCTGCTTTTCTTGATTAGGAGACAGAAAGTTTTTGGAGTTTGCATATAAATAAATATTAATTCATAGAAATTGAAATGTAAATCACTGCTTCTAACTTAATGTGTATTTAAATCCGAGTGAATAACATGTTGTGTGTTTAAACTGTGTGGTGATGACGGTGGTTACAACAGCTGTGATGACTAGAATCACTGTCCTCTAATTCAGTTATTTATCTGTCTGTAAATAAAACAAACAGTTAATTATTTTGGCTCCAGTAGATTTTATAAAGCAAAAACAAGAATATTAAATGATAGCGACATAGCACATTAATGTAACAAGGTGAAATCCAGATTTAAATATGTTCTGACAAACTTGGCTTCATACCTTTGTGGCTTCTGGTGGGATTCAAACACCAGACTTCCTGCTCATGAAAAGCATGCACATCAGCCAAAGGGGAAACTTCACAAGCTAAACCAATGGTAACATATTTAAATCTGGGTTTCATCTTGCAACATTAACAGACATCAAAATGATGTATACAAAAGTAAATGTGCTGGAGTTAGCAAGAATGCAAATTCACTTCCATACTCCCTAGTCAAGTAACACATAAGAAACATTACAAAAAGAAATAGGATAGTATAGGCATCCATCCCACTCACGCACCCTTCAGCATTCATGTGCTGATGGACAGCTTCGTCTGTGACTGCACAAGCCAATGGAGAGTGGCAGTCTCTACCGCACAAGTCACAGATGAATGCCGATGCAGTTGTGTGTGTCAGTCTTTCCTTTCACTGGATCCTCTTCTGTCTGGAAGCTTCATGCCGCTTGAACTGCCCTTATGATGCTCTTCTTGATTTCTGTCCGACAGCCAGGGGTGCTGAAAAGGGGAGAATTAATAGAAAGACTCTTGGGGCCCATGATTGACAGGGCCCAAGAGAGGCCCCTAATATAATACTGACAAAATAATATGGGGGTGGCCCAATAAAATTTCTTTTCATGGAGCCCAAAATCCCTGACGGCGCCCCTGCCAACAGCTCCCATAGTCCTTGGCTTTTGCTTCCCAATTATGTCTCCTTGAGGTCCCTCTTGCAGGCATCTTTGAAGTGCAGTTTTAGGCGGCATGTGCTTTGTGCCACTGGCAAGATCCCTGAATACCATGTCTTTTGGGATGCGGCCATCACCCATGCGATGCAGGTGGCCAAACCAGTGCAGCCATTGTTGGGTCAAGAGAGCATAGATCTTTGGCATCCCTGCACAAGTGAGGATCTCAGAGTTCAGCAGTTTTTCCTGCCATGAGATACCTAGGACGCATCTGAGGCAGTGGACGAGGAAACTGTTCAGCCTCTTCTCCTGAGTGGAGCAGGTTGTCCATGCTTTGCTGCCATATAAGAGGGTGCTAAGGACATAAGTCTGGTACACACAGAGCTTGGTGTTGATTGTCAGCATGGCATTTGTCCACACCCTCTTGCTGAGCTTGGATATGATAGCTGCTTTGGCAATCCTGGTGCCAATTTCTTTTCCCAGGGACAGATTACTAGTTACTGTTGAACCAAGGCAGGTGAAGCTCTATACCACCTCCAGCTCCATCCCATTGATGGTGATAAAGTCTCATGTCTTTGAAGGCCAAGCTCAAGTAAAGTCTCATGTCTTTGAGGTTGAATTGCAAGGCAAGTCTGAAGTCACTGTTTGTGCAACTCAACTGCGATGCAAGTCCACATCTCAAACTTGACTCCCCATGTCTGGTATTCGCTTTTCACAAAGAATGTGATCTTTGAACATGGTTTGAAATGGAAATCTAAACTGCTCATATTACATCAATAAGGCACATAAAAACCTGTGCTTTGGTTAATAAAATTTTAAAAAGTAAAACAACAAGCAGGCATGTCTCAGACCCTGCTCACTCAGACACTACAAACTGAAGAGAAAAAGAAAAACTCCATGTTGGTCTTCAAGTGCTGCAAAGACAATTTCAGGTGGAGTCAGTGTGAACAGTTTTTATCTTACTGTTAACAGAGCTGCAGGATGGACATCCCGCAGTGGAATCTTCTGATTTTCTTAACCTGGGAGTCATTCAGGTATTTGCGTATAATGTTTCTCAAAGGCCAGCTAAACCACCTGCAACAAGCATGCATTGCGCATGTACCGACAATAGTATTGATTGAGACATTGTAGTGGATGCACTGTATGACTCCAAGTTTCAGACCAGAAACTTGTCGCATCCACCACACTACAGAACAGTCTGGGGTTCTGAATGACAATCATCCAGGCAGATAACTACTCTATACCCACCTTTGAAAATAACCATCTGTAGCAGCAAGGTGAAATATGGGCATCACCTTGGCTTTCTTCAGCCGCTGGGGTCCCCAACACTGAGGCACCAGTCCACTGGGTCATGAGAGAGAAGAGCACTACATGAAATGTCACTGCTGATGTTATCTTCCAAGCCAAATGATACTGCACATCTGAGTAAATGTCCGACACAAGGTCATCCCAGAAATATCTAGGGATCCCCTAAAGAGAGTACCATCCAGTTGTCACTTCAGTTCACTGATGAGCATCTCATTCTCATAACCACACATTAAAACAAACGGGACTCTGAGCACTTGGACCTTAACTTTGCAAAGTTATCGCCATTGGCAAACACCTCTGGTTCAGAAACTTCATGACTCCATGACCCGAGATAAGTTCAGAAAGTCCTACAAAGCTGAATCTTAGATTTGATTGAGGGCAACTGCAAACCAATTATTCATCGCCACAGCAAATCAGTTGTTTCCATCTCACCCTGTCCTCTGTATCTTCCTCTCTCACACTAAATCACCTGCATGTCCTCCTCAGCACATCCATAAAGCTCCTCTTTGGCTGCTCACTTCTCCCCGCCCTCAGAGTCAGTTGGGCCCGCCCTGGACAGACGAGCCTGTCAGTCACCCCCAACCATAAAAAATAAAATAAAAATCACAGGCTACCATGAATACAATTTGTACAAATTTCCAGTATCGATGATTCATAATAATATTGATAAACACACTGTGCTCCATCTGATTTTTGCTAAAATATTTGTGAATTGTTTGATTGGTTTATGATATGATCTAGGTAAAACAGAAACAGAAAATGGAAATGATATGTGTAGAGTGTTCACTACTGGACAGAGCTGTGAAAGAGTGAGAATTAAAAAAAAATGATGCTGAACTAAAAGATGGATATACAGATGGACATATATATTTCTTTAACCAGGGCCCATGGAGGGTCCTGGAATAGATTGAAAGAAAGGGTAAATTTCACCATTACAATAACTCATGTTGGGTATGAGTTGCGTGTCCTGCTGGTAACAATAATAAACAGTCTCTAGAGTGTTTAGTCTATACTTGCATTTGGTGCCTAAAGGAAGTACATGAAGTTTTTAAATCTTATTCAGTAGCCCAATATTACAGGTGCATTTAAACTGCACTCATGCATTTAGCCTGCCCTTGCTCTACAGCCCTGCACTTTGTTCATGTGAGTCAGACATGAGAAGATTGCTCATTCCTTCTCAAACTATATTATAATTGTATATTCAACAGTTCAAATTTTTACATATCCCGGGGAGAAACCCCTGAGTAGATACAACGTTACAATTCTGGCCTAAAAAAGTGCATCCCCTCAGAGCAATGCAAGACCCCTCTGCAAATCTGTGTCTGCTGCCAGGTCTGTTCCTAATCCTGTCCATTCTCATCACTCCCAAAGAGAAGTGCAGCATTTTCAGCTCTGCCACCTCCAACTCTGCCTCCTGTCTTTTTCTTAGGGTCCTGTCTCACTGGGCTGCAACAGCCTGTAAATGGCAATTTCGAGGGAAATTGCTTGATTTCGGACAACATTCATTGGATGATGCTGTTCCCTCGCTTCACTTGCAGGGCATCACCAGCATCACGCCTGGATTTTTAATTTTTCAAAGTTAGCGAGGTGACAAGGCTCCTCCCAGTATGCTGCCAGAGTCATCACTGGTGTCCTGAAAACCTCAGAATGTACTCACTGCACGCCACAATAGTGGAGATGATCAGTGTTCAGAGAGGAACAGCTGCTTCTGGAAGTGGCCAAGCTGCTGCCAGCCTGGACATTACAGTGGACATCAGGACTTCTGGACTTGTGCATTTAATGTTTTTTTTTTTGTTGTTGTTTTGTTTTTTGGCCCTGCCACAGACTGGCGTCCTGTCCTGGGTGTACCCCGCCTCGCACTCTATGACTGCTGGGATAGGCTCCAGCCCCCCACGACCCTTGATTGGACTAAGTGGTTGAAGATGAGTGAGTGTTTTTTTTTTTTTATTATTGAGGCAGCACTGTGCCGCTTCTAATATTTTTTAGGGAGGTCATGGCACAATGGTTTGCATGTTGGTCTGGGATGCCAGCGATCCGGGTTTGCTTCCTGATTGCAGCCAAGCTCTCAACTGGCACTTTGAACACGTGCTGTGGGCCCTTCTCAAAATAAACTTTGTGCTTTCTTTGGCTACCCACATTAAATAACTTCTTCATCTGGAGCGCTCTCTCTGTCTCACCCCCTCTCTTTCTTTCTCTCTTCTTTTCCTCTATGTATCTCTCGTCTCTCTCTCTCTCTCTCTCTGAAGACTTGTGGTGGGAGTTCTTTGATGTGCTTGTTATGAGGAATGCAAGATCAGAGGAAATATGACGACATGCTTTCATTAAAGGCACAGTGCTCAGATCCAACTCCAACAGTGCACGTATGTGTCTTTAAACCGGGAAAATCTTTCTGCTCAATGATGTGCTGTGGAAATGTGTCATATGTCCATCAGAACCAAAACACACAGAAGGAAGGAGGAGGAGGACGTGTTTGTGTCAAATCAATGTGCAGATCCACCTCGGATCTGCTGTATACATCCTGTGCGAAAAAAACAAGGGAACAGCAAAAACGACTTGCAATTTTATTGCTGAATAAATCAAAGGAAGCACACACCTGAAGTGCTGCTGGACATCACTGTGCGAGGATGTCAGAGCTGAGAACAAATGGATCATATACGGGTGGATAATATACTGGACATGGAAGATAGGACACTACATCCAGCAGGGACATCATTCTGCAAGCTGGTGAGTGCACTGTAAGCTATATCCAGTTTGACATGGTCCGAAAGAAAAACGCAGTGAGGCTGAGGTAATCGAGGCTGTTGTTAGAGCAGTGAGTCCCGGACTGAGTTTACGTGATATGCACCTCACCTTGTCTCAGCTATGCGCAATTCTGTGAGGACATTATAAGGACGACAGTTCCACCAACTTGTATAATTGCCTTATAAACCTCACGCAAGACAGTAATGAATCACCACAGAATTTCTTTTTTCATACTATTGAGCTGAAAGATAGACTTCTTGTCGCATCCATAGAAACAGGCACTGAAGAGCAGTACAGCCAGGACCTCATTTAGAGGACGTTTCTGAGGGCTGCAGAAACAGGACTGATTAGTGCTGATGTGAAGTATCAACATAAGTGCCACCTGGAGGATGCTGCTGTCACAGATAAGCTACTGATATCTAAAATAAATGCAGCAGCCAGTCTGGAGTCAGAAAGACACCAAAAGTTTAGAAAGCACATCAAATGACCTAAAGTCCGAGAACGTGAAGACTCAATTAGACCCAGAGGCTATGGTGGGAAGTGTGGAAAGCCAAGAACAGCCTCCCCCACCGATAAAAGGTAAAACCACTAATGCTGCATTTACACATAATGACAACAAGTCACGAATGCCATGAAGTATACATTGCTGGCCGCTGATCACGAATGCGATGATTTGAGGCAGAGGCGTCAGGTGTCCCCAGGAACTGCTGCAACCTGTTACCACTTGTTACGATTGATGGCATGTGTTGCTGGCAAATTATCAGGAACCATTACGTGTGGTTAAGAATAGTGTTCCATGCTGTTGTGCACTGTTCTGCGTTATTGCGCGTAACAGCGCATCGTTACATTATGTCACATTCTGAATGAGGTGAATTGTCTCCACACACACATCCATATTCACCCTACCATCAGCTGCTGAACAATTCAGATCGCTCCAGTTTGCTCCTTTAAATCCACAGCAGAAGAACTTTGTGACTGCATGCTTAGTTGGGCTCTGTGCCACAGAGACGGAGACGGAGAGAGCCAGATGTGTGGCTCCACGCAGCTGTCATCTCGCTTATTTTCCCAAACATCAGGCACAGCAGCAACAGCAGGTGGAACACCTGCGGGAGCGCGCTGAGGAGCATTGGAACGAGACTTTTAGCCGACTTGGTGTCACTGTCCTTCAGCAAACTGCAGCAATGAAACTGAATGCGGCACAGCGGGGTTTAATTGTGCGCACGTCAGAGAAGAACACTGTCATGCTCTATTAAGGATCACCACTAATCAAGACGGATCAACACGCACAGTTGCAACCTCCACAACATGAGGCGAAATGAGGCTGGTGCGTGACATTCGTGGAAGATTTTCTGACAGCCAAAAACATGCTCCACAAAAATGATGCATTAAGTCATGTTAAGAATGTCAGGAATGTGCTAAGAATGAGGCAAATATGACACTCGTAACGCATCCTGCCTATGTGTAAACGCAGCATAAAGCCCAAAAGACAGTTTCTCGTCCCAAGTAGGAGCTCCTGGACATTGTCACACAACTGAAGGGTGAAATGGAGGAGATCAAGAAGGCTATATGTGAGTCTCCCAGGGCCCTCTACACTCAAAAACCTGCCTCTTCTTTTAGGATAAGTGTAACATATGCAGGATAATAAGAGCTGAACACTTTGTGTGCAAACGTGCCGTTCATCTTGAGCTGCAAGTGGCCACTTCAGTGAGAATACTGTACCAACTGTGACACTGTCGCTCTTTCACGTGTTTGGTCACTAAGTCGCACAGTGAGATATTCACGATATTGTCATTGCCACCCTTGTTACTGCAATATCTCAAAAATCAGTTGACTAATTTAGGTACAAGTCCTTTTCTCCTTCCTTACTATTCAACTTCTTGTACAGCTCGCCTTTTGCTTAGCTTTTGACACTTACCATATCCTTGTACTCCTGTCTACTTTCTTCATCCCTCTGACTATCCCAATTCTTTTTTGCCAACCTCTTTCTCCATATGCTTTCCTGAACATCTTCATTCCACCATCAAGTCTCCTTATATTCCTTCCTCTGTCCAGGTGTCACACCCAGTACATTCCCAGCCGTCTCTGTTGGGGAAAGTGAGGAACACGGACCCACAACAGGGGGCGCAAATGAACGGACAATGAAGAAAGTCAAATAACAAAGCTTTACTGTTGTGAACACGCACAACAAACACAACAAATTACAATTTCGGTCACAAGTCGAATTCCAACGGTGTCGTGTGGACAGGCTCGACGATAGGAGACGTCTGTCCAAGTCGAACCGGAACCACCCGATTTCCTCCACCACCAAACCCCGGGAATACTGGAGCCGCCAAGTCCCGAACTCCCAGGTGGTCACTGCCTCCGCTCGTCGGATCCGGTACTGCTGGCGAGGAACAGAAACAGTCAGATGTGGGTGCGGCTGCACCCAACAACACGTGGGGTGGAAAACGCCACCTCCACCTCTAATCAGACACAACACTGTAATGTAGGAATAAGAGTACTTATCCAAATACGTCCTTCTCAGTCTTCAGTTGTTTTACACACAAGCAACAAGGTATTAATCCGTATGGCTGGCTGAGTTCGTTACCTCCGTGGTAGAGCGATATCTCGGCAAAGAGGTGGAGATGCCGTCCAGCTGATATACCCCTCCGCTGATGGATGTCAGCTGTCTCAGTTGATAGGTGACGGCTGTCACCTTGGCTGCTCCTGTGAGGCGGCAGCGCCCTCTGGTGCCTGGAGCCCGCACTCCAGGCAGGGCGCCCTCTGGTGGTGGTGGGCCAGCAGTACCTCCTCTTCAGCGGCCCACACAACACGTCTCCCTCATCACATCTGCAGTACTTTTACAGTTGCCCAAAATTGCTTCCCCTCCATCCAGTGCCTCTCTCACCTGCTCGCTGAATTTCACACAACAGTCTTTTCTTTCTTTTTCTTTCTTTTTTATTGTTTATTTGATGATGACAGTGCACATTAATGAACACTTTGTACATTTTCATGACATAGTGTAAATATGCCAGATTTAGCCAAAAGCTACTTTCCATCTGTAGTCCTCCTTCCTCCTTCAGCTTCCACCATCTGATCCTTTGTTGAGCTCTCACTCTCTTCTTCTTTACCTCTGAAATCATCCTACAAACCACCATCCTATGCTGTCTAGCTGCACTCTCCTGCCGCCAGCTTACAGTCTCCAACTTCTTTCAGCTTGCATTAGTGGAGCAGATAACTGTAACAATTGTTCATTTCTGGAAACAAGCACCAAAACTGGCACACATACTCCTTAGATACTCCTTTTTGTGTGGATTGCTTGCCTATACTGGTGGTTGGCTCTCACTGCAGTATTGTATCACTTCCTGTTCCGGAGCACAGCGGTGTTTTGCTGTATCTGTTAGCTGTTTAATCTGTGCAGTTAGATTGATCTAGATAACGATTTGTTTCCCAGTGTAATCTTCACGTGCCTTAACTAAAGCACTCCCTCTGCTGAATCACCTCTAAATTATTTACACATTATTCACTTTGTGTGTTTTTAGGAATCCGCTAGCTTAGCGCAGCTACTAGCTCTTAGCCGGTTTAGCATGGCGGCTTCTCCTGTCTCTCCCGCACTTTTCTGCTCTGGGTGTGAAATGTTTAGTTATTCCTCGGCCTCCTTTAGCAGTAATGGTACTTGTAATAAGTGTAGCTTATTCGTAGCTTTGGAGGCCAGGCTGGGCGAATTGGACACTTGGCTCCGCACCGTGGAAAATTCTACAGCTAGCCAGGCCCCTGTAGTCGGTGCGGACCAAGGTAGCTTAGCCGCCGTTAGTTTCCCTCTGGCAGATCCCGAGCAGCCGGGAAAGCAGGCCGACTGGGTGACTGTGAGGAGGAAGCGTAGTTCTAAACAGAAGCCCCATGTACACCGCCAACCCGTTCACATTTCTAACCGTTTTTTCCCCACTCGACGACACACCCGCCGAGGATCAAACTCTGGTTATTGGCGACTCTGTTTTGAGAAATGTGAAGTTAGCGACACCAGCAACCATAGTCAATTGTCTTCCGGGGGCCAGAGCAGGCGACATTGAAGGAAATTTGAAACTGCTGGCTAAGGCTAAGCGTAAATTTGGTAAAATTGTAATTCACGTCGGCAGTAATGACACCCAGTTACGCCAATCGGAGGTCACTAAAATTAACATTAAATCGGTGTGTAACTTTGCAAAAACAATGTCGGACTCTGTAGTTTTCTCTGGGCCCCTCCCCAGTCGGACCAGGAGTGACATGTTTAGCCGCATGTTCTCCTTGAATTGCTGGCTGTCTGAGTGGTGTCCAAAAAATGAGGTGGGCTTCATAGATAATTGGCAAAGCTTCTGGGGAAAACCTGGTCTTGTTAGGAGAGACGGCATCTATCCCACTTTGGATGGAGCAGCTCTCATTTCTAGAAATCTGGCCAATTTTGTTAATTCCTCCAAACCGTGACTATCCAGGGTTGGGACCAGGAAGCAGAGTTGTAGTCTTACACACCTCTCTGCAGCTTCTCTCCCCCTGCCATCTCCTCATTACCCCATCCCCGTAGAGACGGTGCCTGCTCCCAGACCACCAATAACCAGCAAAAATCTATTTAAGCATAAAAATTCAAAAAGAAAAAATAATATAGCACCTTCAACTGCACCACAGACTAAAACAGTTAAATGTGGTCTATTAAACATTAGGTCTCTCTCTTCAAAGTCCCTGTTAGTAAATGATATAATAATTGATCAACATATTGATTTATTCTGCCTTACAGAAACCTGGTTACAACAGGATGAATATGTTAGTTTAAATGAGTCAACACCCCCGAGTCACACTAACTGCCAGAATGCTCGTAGCACGGGCCGAGGCAGAGGATTAGCAGCAATCTTCCATTCCAGCTTATTAATTAATCAAAAACCCAGACAGAGCTTTAATTCATTTGAAAGCTTGACTCTTAGTCTTGTCCATCCAAATTGGAAGTCCCAAAAACCAGTTTTATTTGTTATTATCTATCGTCCACCTGGTCGTTACTGTGAGTTTCTCTGTGAATTTTCAGACCTTTTGTCTGACTTAGTACTTAGCTCAGATAAGATAATTATAGTGGGCGATTTTAACATCCACACAGATACTGAGAATAACAGCCTCAACACTGCATTTAATCTATTATTAGACTCAATTGGCTTTGCTCAAAATGTAAATGAGTCCACCCACCACTTTAATCATATCTTAGATCTTGTTCTGACTTATGGTATGGAAATTGAAGACTTAACAGTATTCCCTGAAAACTCCCTTCTGTCTGATCATTTCTTAATAACATTTACATGTACTCTGATGGACTACCCAGCAGTGGGGAATAAGTTTCATTACACTAGAAGTCTTTCAGAAAGCGCTGTAACTAGGTTTAAGGATATGATTCCTTCTTTATGTTCTCTAATGCCATATACCAACACAGTGCAGAGTAGCTACCTAAACTCTGTAAGTGAGATAGAGTATCTCGTCAATAGTTTTACATCCTCATTGAAGACAACTTTGGATGCTGTAGCTCCTCTGAAAAAGAGAGCTTTAAATCAGAAGTGCCTGACTCCGTGGTACAACTCACAAACTCGCAGCTTAAAGCAGATAACCTGTAAGTTGGAGAGGAAATGGCGTCTCACTAATTTAGAAGATCTTCACTTAGCCTGGAAAAAGAGTCTGTTGCTCTATAAAAAAGCCCTCCGTAAAGCTAGGACATCTTACTACTCATCACTAATTGAAGAAAATAAGAACAACCCCAGGTTTCTTTTCAGCACTGTAGCCACGCTGACAAAGAGTCAGAGCTCTATTGAGCCGAGTATTCCTTTAACTTTAACTAGTCATGACTTCATGACTTTCTTTGCTAATAAAATTTTAACTATTAGAGAAAAAATTACTCATAACCATCCCAAAGACGTATCGTTATCTTTGGCTGCTTTCAGTGATGCCGGTATTTGGTTAGACTCTTTCTCTCAGATTGTTCTGTCTGAGTTATTTTCATTAGTTACTTCATCCAAACCATCAACATGTCTATTAGACTCCATTCCTACCAGGCTGCTCAAGGAAGCCCTACCATTATTTAATGCTTCGATCTTAAATATGATCAATCTATCTTTATTAGTTGGCTATGTACCACAGGCATTTAAGGTGGCAGTAATTAAACCATTACTTAAAAAGCCATCACTTGACCCAGCTATCTTAGCTAATTATAGGCCAATCTCCAACCTTCCTTTTCTCTCAAAAATTCTTGAAAGGGTAGTTGTAAAACAGCTAACTGATCATCTGCAGAGGAATGGTCTATTTGAAGAGTTTCAGTCAGGTTTTAGAATTATCATAGTACAGAAACAGCATTAGTGAAGGTTACAATGTTGGGAAAGTGTAGTGACACGGACCCACAACAGGGGGCGTAAATGAACGGACAATGGAAGGAGTTAAATTAGAACACTTTACTGTTGTGAATGTCACAACAAAACACAGCAGATTACAGAATGTAGACAAGTCAATTAATAAAGGTGTCGTGTGGGCAGGCTCGACGATAGGAGACGCCCGTCTGGAGACGAACCGGAACCACACGATTTCCACTGCCACCGAACCCAAGGGATTCTGGAGCCGCCAAGTCCCGAAGTCCCCAGGTGGCCACCGTCACGGCGTGTCAGATCTGGTACTGCTGGCACAAAGCAAAGACAGTCAAGGGTGGGTGTGTGAACACCCAGTAACAATCCTGGTGGGAATTACACCTCCACCTCTCACTCTATAACTTGCATAGTACTGTAGTGATTCCTCAGGGGAAAAGAGTGCCTTCTAGCGCTCTCCTCAGCTTCCACCGACAGAGTACCGGTACTCCTGCAAACACTCACAATATACAAATAATATTGTAACACAACGGCTGAGGATATTACCTCTTGTAGAAGATGATATCTCGGCAATGTGGTGGAGGTGTCTTCCTGCTTTTATTCCAGATGTGAGTAGATGATTAGTGACAGCTGTCATGGATGATGAGTGACAACTGTCACCACGGCTTGTTCCTGGAGGCGGCAGCGCCCTCTCGTACCTGAAGCCCGCACTTCAGGCAGGGCGCCCTCTGGTGGTGGGCCAGCAGTACCTCCTCTTCTGGCGGCCCACACAACATACAAATGATCTTCTTATGGCCTCAGACAGTGGACTCATCTCTGTGCTTGTTCTGTTAGACCTCAGTGCTGCTTTTGATACTGTTGACCATAAAATTTTATTACAGAGATTACAGCATGCCATAGGTATTAAAGGCACTGCGCTGCGGTGGTTTGAATCATATTTATCTAATAGATTACAATTTGTTCATGTAAATGGGGAATCTTCTTCACAGACTAAGGTTAATTATGGAGTTCCACAAGGTTCTGTGCTAGGACCAATTTTATCCACTTTATACATGCTTCCCTTAGGCAGTATTATTAGACGGCATTGCTTAAATTTTCATTGTTACGCAGATGATACCCAGCTTTATCTATTCATGAAGCCAGAGGACACACACCAATTAGCTAAACTGCAGGATTGTCTTACAGACATAAAGACATGGATGACCTCTAATTTCCTGCTTTTAAACTCAGATAAAACTGAAGTTATTGTACTTGGCCCCATAAATCTTGGAAACATGGTGTCTAACCAGATCCTTACTCTGGATGGCATTACCCTGACCTCTAGTAATACTGTGAGAAATCTTGGAGTCATTTTTGATCAGGATATGTCATTCAAAGCGCATATTAAACAAATATGTAGGACTGCTTTTTTGCATTTACGCAATATCTCTAAAATTAGAAAGGTCTTGTCTCAGAGTGATGCTGAAAAACTAATTCATGCATTTATTTCCTCTAGGCTGGACTATTGTAATTCATTATTATCAGGTTGTCCTAAAAGTTCCCTGAAAAGCCTTCAGTTAATTCAAAATGCTGCAGCTACTGCAGAGTACTGACAGGGACTAGAAGGAGAGAGCATATCTCACCCATATTGGCCTCTCTTCATTGGCTTCCTGTTAATTCTAGAATAGAATTTAAAATTCTTCTTCTTACTTATAAGGTTTTGAATAATCAGGTCCATCTTATCTTAGGGACCTCATAGTACCATATCACCCCAATAGAGCGCTTTGCTCTCAGACTGCAGGCTTACTTGTAGTTCCTAGGGTTTGTAAGAGTAGAATGGGAGGCAGAGCCTTCAGCTTTCAGGCTCCTCTCCTGTGGAACCAGCTCCCAATTCAGATCAGGGAGACAGACACCCTCTCTACTTTTAAGATTAGGCTTAAAACTTTCCTTCTTGCTAAAGCTTATAGTTAGGGCTGGATCAGGTGACCCTGAACCATCCCTTAGTTATGCTGCTATAGACTTAGACTGCTGGGGGTTCCAATGATGCACTGAGTGTTTCTTTCTCTTTTGCTCTGTATGCAGCACTCTGCATTTAATCATTAGTGATTGATCTCTGCTCCCCTCCACAGCATGTCTTTTTCCTGGTTCTCTCCCTCAGCCCCAACCAGTCCCAGCAGAAGACTGCCCCTCCCTGAGCCTGGTTCTGCTGGAGGTTTCTTCCTGTTAAAAGGGAGTTTTTCCTTCCCACTGTCGCCAAGTGCTTGCTCACAGGGGGTCGTTTTGACCGTTGGGGTTTTTACGTAATTATTGTATGGCCTTGCCTTACAATATAAAGCGCCTTGGGGCAACTGTTTGTTGTGATTTGGCGCTATATAAATAAAATTGATTGATTGAATTGATTGAGATATTACTCTTTTGTAAAAGCATGTTAGCCACCTAAATTTTCAATAGGCAGCCAGGTAGGTAGGGGTCAACTAAAGAATTACACAGGGGTCAAAATTTACAAATGCTCCAATGACATTGAAAACTATACCACATTATTTTTCTGATCACAAAGATTCCAAAAATAGTTTGGACTATCTGTGACTGATTGTTATGGAGTTATGGGGTAAAAACAGCAAGAATGGTGACAAAGGTCAATTTCAGTTTGTACAGGGGTCAAAAGTTAAAGTTGCCCCAATTTTGGTAAAAAGTGTTGCAAGTTATTGGTTATTGGTAGGATTAATAAAAGGAATAGTTTGCACCATGTGTCATGCTAAGTTATCATGTTATGGGGCAGCATATTTGTAATCATGGCATGGATGGGGCAGAAATTTTATCTGGCCCATCAGTACCCCCACTTCTACTGATGAGCCCTGTCTTTTGGCCGAATGGAGCAAGTTGCCAGAAGGTGGCCTGTTTGGCCACAATAAATGCACTCATCAACACTGATTCTCCAAAGACGCTCCTTTGAAGTCAGATGGGCATAACCCAAATGAATGACCTCTTCCTCAGGAGGTGAAACAATGGCTCGAAAATAAGAGCTCACAGCTGGCTGGACTGTGAGAGTTGAGGGCAGAGAATGAGAAGCAGATGGTTGCTGAGAACTGCTGACCTCTCTCTGCACGAAATTCACGTAAACGCGCAAGAGAAACCAAAGCACAGAGGTCAGCAGGTTCATCTCAGGTCGCCAGTTCATCTTTCATTTGCTCACTTAATCCATTGACAAACACTCCCTGTAAAGCCTCCTCATTCCACTTGGCATCCGCAGAACAGGTCTGAAAATCAATACAACAATCTGCCACACTCCTGTCACAGTGCAGGAGGAAACCTTAGAATTTTTCCATTTGTCTCCGAAAAATGCTCTGGGTCGGTGGCATGGGAATCCCAAGGTGGAGGTGGCACAGGGTCAGCAGTAGGTGGAATGAAAAATTATTAACTTTAACTTGACTCCAGAGTCTTTCTAGTAGAAATGGATTATATAGGAAAAGTTACCTTCGGATCAACTAGGAAAAGTGTGGCAATGGCAATTATTAAAATGTTCTGCAACTGACTTTGCCTTATAGTTAGGCAAATGTTTTCAGGCACAAATGCTTCTTTCTCATGTGGCAGTGAAAATATATAGCACAATCCATTCTCTCCTCCCAAATGTATCTTTTTGTGAAAAATATCAGCAGACACCATCAAGGGTTCATTCAAAGTAACCCAGATTCTTTACAGCACAGTTGTTTTTCCTCATTATCTGAAAGAACTGAGATCACGTTTTATCCTTTAAATGTTTTTTTTTTTTTTTTTTTTTTGTACCAGGTTGCTCTGAAGACTGCATAACCAACACACTTTCTGCCAATTATTGACCAAAAAGCAAGAAGAAAGCAAAGCTCAGACCAAAACACTTACAGCATCCAGGGAAAACATATTACCATAATTTATTTAATCACACTGAGGCTTTTATACAATGGATTTTTCCACAACCAAACGTGTGTGTGAGTATAAGGATGTGTTGCTTTGTTGTAGTCAGCTGCAGGTTTCACTGCAGAAAGCATAAAAATCACTGTTATTGAAGATTTAGTCCCATAGTAGCATTTACCCCGGAGACAGTGGTGCTTGGCGGAAATTCCTCCTGTTCGATTTGGCTAATGGAAAATATCACAGCCTGTCATATGTGATACTGATAGATCATACCACAATTACAAAAAAACCCCAAAACAAAAAAAATACTTTGAAAATTGACCGATCAAACACAGGATATTAGTATGGTAGCCCAACAGACAGCAGAAGAGAGAGCCTGCCTTCTTTTGTAGTTTATTGCAAGACATTACAGTTTTATTTTGACTGAAGCCTGGATATTATGTTGCTTCCATGTGATTGTCAAAAGATTTGACTTCCCACAGGAAGTTTGAATTCTAAACATGTCGTGTTCAAGTGGCAACTGAAAGTTACTGAAAGTGCTATTGATAGAATAATCAACCATACCATTCTATAATCCAGTTCAGTGTAGACAGAAATGTAGAGAATAAAATGTGTGTTGTGTGCAGACGTTTGCATACAGTCATTATGGGCCATGAATGACATGGTAATTTTGGGATTTTAATGAAGTCTTTGAATTGTTCTTTCGCCACGGTGGAATGATTGTACAGCATACATCATTAATGAATTTAAAAGACAAGAACTGGGTGTAAAGGTTTGAATTTATTTTTGATCTTCACCAATCCACACAGGGTCAAAATTATATATACTCAACAAAAATATAAACGCAACACGTTTGGTTTTGCTCCCATTTTGTATGAGATGAACTCAAAGATCTAAAACTTTTTCCACATACACAATATCACCATTTCCCTCAAATATTGTTCACAAACCAGTCGAAATCTGTGATAGTGAGCACTTCTCCTTTGCTGAGATAATCCATCCCACCTCACAGGTGTGCCATACGAAGATGCTGATTAGACACCATGATTAGTGCACAGGTGTGCCTTAGACTGCCCACAATAAAAGGCCACTCTGAAAGGTGCAGTTTTATCACACAGCACAATGCCACAGATGTCGCAAGATTTGAGGGAGCGTGCAATTGGCATGCTGACAGCAGGAATGTCAACCAGAGCTGTTGCTCGTGTATTGAATGTTCATTTCTCTACCATAAGCCATCTCCAAAGGCGTTTCAGAGAATTTGGCAGTACATCCAACCAGCCTCACAACCGCAGACCACGTGTAACCATACCAGCCCAGGACCTCCACATCCAGCATGTTCACCTCCAAGATCGTCTGAGACCAGCCACTCGGACAGCTGCTGAAACAATCGGTTTGCATACCAAAGAATTTCTGGACAAACTGTCAGAAAACCGTCTCAGGGAAGCTCATCTGCATGCTCGTGGTCCTCATCGGGGTCTCGACCTGACTCCAGTTCGTCGTCGTAACCGACTTGAGTGGGCAAATGCTCACATTCGCTGGCGTTTGGCACGTTGGAGAGGTGTTCTCTTCACGGATGATGCGAAGGAGATGTGTTGCACTGCATGGGCATATGGTGGTCACACCAGATACTGACTGGTATCCCCCCCCCAATAAAACAAAACTGCACCTTTCAGAGTGGCCTTTTATTGTGGGCAGTCTAAGGCACACCTGTGCACTAATCATGGTGTCTAATCAGCATCTTCGTATGGCACACCTGTGAGGTGGGATGGATTATCTCAGCAAAGGAGAAGTGCTCACTATCACAGATTTCGACTGGTTTGTGAACAATATTTGAGGGAAATGGTGATATTGTGTATGTGGAAAAAGTTTTAGATCTTTGAGTTCATCTCATACAAAATGGGAGCAAAACCAAAAGTGTTGCGTTTATATTTTTGTTGAGTATATATCCCTCTGTGTGCTGTCTGCTGTGCATTAATGATTTTTTTTTAGCACACATGAGCATGATGAGTACCAGTTATGTGCACCACTGTATATATATATATATAATATATATATATATATATATATATACACAGTGAGGAAAATAAGTATTTGAACACCCTGTGATTTTGCAAGTTGTCCCACTTAGAAATTATGGAGGGGTTTGAAATTTTCATCTTAGATGCATGTCCACTGTGAGAGACATAATCTAAAAAAAAAAAAAAATCCAAAAATCACAATGTATAATTTTTTTCAATAATTTATTTGTATGTTACTGCTGCAAATAAGTATTTGAACACCTACCAACCAGCAAGAATTCTGGTTCTCACAGACCTGTTAATTTTTCTTTAAGGAGCCCTCTTATTCTGCATTCTTTACCTGTATTAATTGCACCTGTTACCTGTATAAAAGACACCTGTTCACACACTCAATCACACTCCAACCTGTCCATCATAGCCAAGACCAAAGAGCTGTCTAAGGATACCAGGGACAAAATTGTAGACCTGCACAAGGCTGGGATGGACTACAGGACAACAGGCAAGCAGCTTGGTAGAAGACAACAACTGTTATGATTATTTATTAGAAAGTGGAAGAAACACAAGATGATTGTCAATCTCTCTCGAAAACCATCCCAACCGTGAAGCATGGGGTGGAAACATCATACTCTGGGGATGCTCTTCTGCAAAGGGGACAAGACTGTTATGTGTCGGACGCAGCCCGGAGAACCGACCAGCGTTTGAAGGACCAAGTATAAAATAAGCAGAGCACGGTACAAAGGATAACAGAGTTTAATGAACATAACAGTGCTGTGAAAAAACAAATCCGCGTGGCGGATTTGCGGTGTGCTCCCAGCAGCACAAAACGGTCCGGAGCCAGAACCAATTCGGACCCAAGGACCCCGCCGACACCCCCCAGGTGGCCGCGACAAACCGAGTCTGTGAAAGAAGGAATCATTATGTGAGTCCACACTCTACACACAGAGGGACCGCTCAAAGGTGTACAAACAGCAAACACTTCCTGGCTTAATTACTAATCAGCTTCCCACCCTGCAGGCATGGAACATCCAGTTCACAAAACTTCACAGCAGTGGAAGCTGATTACACGACTACATACAGCTCAATATAATAAGGTGTGAGGGACACCACATTTACTGACTGTATAAATGTTAGTCACAAAATCTAACGTACCTCAGGAAGTGTGCTGACAAGCGTGAGACCTCACCCCCTCCTCTTTCACAGACCATGCATCAAACCTGGACGTTCTCTGCATCCACTGATGATGAGATGGCTCTTGAGACGACGATCTCACTCGTCTGGTCACAAAGTCGAGTCTCTGGCAAATACACACTGTGTACTCCAGTCTTAAATGCCACCATGTTCCAATCCATGTAGATGCACCACAGCTGTGAGTCCTGATGAGCCGCAGGTGATCAGCCTCAGGTGATCAGGGTGAGGTCCTGATAAACTCAGCTACACAGCCACTCAGTTCCAAATGCAAGCCACCTGGAAGGAAAAACAAAACACAGAAACAAAAGGCAGCCAGACCCCCCCAGCCATACAACAGTACCCCACCCTCACGGGAAGCCTCCCGGCGACCACACAAACCTGGCCCAGGAGAAACACCCCCCTCCAGGGACCATGGCTGGAAACCGTATCCGCCTTCCAACAGAATGGTTGATGTCTTCTCCTCTGGCTGCATCTTTGCCTTTGTTTCTGTCAGTCACTTAGCACAGGTGTGGCCAGGAGTTCTTAAACCTGTGCGGTTAGCCTTTGTCCAACCATGTTCACAGTCTGATTAGTCATAAAACAAAAAGACAACACAAAACAACCAAAACCCCCCCCCCCCCCCGGGGGACCGTCCCATCAAACCCCGGGAAGAGGAGAAAAGAAAAACACAACCCAAACTTAAGCTTACAAACAAAAATGCTAACACCCCCCCCCCCCCCCCACTCCCCAGAGGACCGTTCCATCAAACCCCGGGAAGGGGAGAAAAGAAAAACAACCCAACTTAAGCTAGCAAATAAAAACACTAACACCTCCCCCCCCCCTAACGACATGTAGGGACCAACACCCCCAGAGGACATCCGCCAGCTCCAGGAGTAATAACCACAGCCGAGGTCCCTCTGGGATCCAATGTCACCCACGGGGACTCCCAGCGCCTCCCAGAGGACCATTCCATCAACCCCAGAGACGCCTCCCCTCATGACCAACGGACCCAGCCCCGGCCGTCTATGGCTAGATAGACCCACAGCCCTTTTCCCCCCCAGAGGACACCACAGTCAAACCCTGAGGGCGGAAACTGGGGGGAAAAACAAAAGGAGAAAAAAAAAAGCATACAAACAAAACAACCCCAACCCCACCCCCTTGGCGCAGTGGAAACTGGAAGCACGTCCAGTGTCACCAACCGTGACTATACCCCAGAAGCCAACCGGGAGGAGTGGAACAGCGGTTATGGCAGACGGCACAAAACGGCGCCAGTCCTCCGACTTCCAAACCAGCCACCAGCTGCGGGTATATCCCACTGCCCCAAACCTCAGCCACGCCGATGGCAGACGGCTCAAAGGCGCGCTGAAGCCGGAGGTGGAACAGGGACTCAACAAACAAAAACACCCCCTCCCCCCAGGTGCAGAGGTTACCTGGGAAATGCCCAGCATAACCAAACTGCACCACTCCAGCAACACCGACACTACGGCTCACATGGCTGGAGCCAGAGGAGAAGAGAGGGACAAAAAGAAATACCCCAAACCCCCCCCCCTCCCCTCCCGGGTGCAGAGGTTACCTGGGAAACGGCCAGCATAACCAAAACTGCACCACTCCAGCAACGCGACTCTACGGCTCACCCGGCTGGAGTCAGAGGAGAAGAGAGGGCATAACAAAAACAAACAAAAAAAAAAGAAAAAAAAAAACAACCCAGTTACCCCCATCACCCCCCAGGGGACCGTCCCATCAAACCCTGGGAGGTGAAACTAAAAGAAATAAAAGAAAGACTAACAGACTAACATAAAGTTGCTTGGGGTCCTTTTGTGCTCCAAACAGACTGCAGGGACACGACCCCAGACACTAATAGTGTAAAAAAAAAAAAAATCCCACACAAAAACCAACTCAAAAACACCCACACAAAATGAACTAACACAAACAAACAGTGATTTATACCGTCAAGCTCAAACAAATGGAACACACCTGTTCCAACTTAAGAGCTTGACGGGTAATGTGACTCAGTCACCAACAGCGGGAGCCAAAGTGCTAAAAATGAAAAACCCCCTTTGGTGACAGAGAAAAACAAACGAGCTGCTTTTCTGTGCGCAGCTGTGTGCAACACACAACCAAAAATGTGATTCAACTAAATAACACCGGAGCTGACACAACAGACGCAGTAGCTATCATTACCTGGGGAAACGGGGCTACGACTGTAACACAGGAAGCACCGCGACCCGTGCCACAGAGCTCCGCCGTGCGCGTTCACCCATTACAGACCCAACTCCTGCAGCTCCCGTTCAAACCTCTTATCCGGTCGAAGTGCGACGCGAAGCCGTCGCCAGTCACACTCCACCACGACCCACGGATAAGGCACAAACACAGGAACACGGCTGCACGAAGCGCTCAAATCAGTATTCAGTAATGGGTTCTCCAACGCGCACCATCCGGGTGGAGAGCACCCGCAACTGATCCGGATAACTCTGAACGTTTGCTGCCACCTTCCCGGCACGTTACCCGTCTCTGCTACCGCTGGGTCGTGATGTTTGGCCAGAGACTACTGTTATGTGTCGGACGCAGCCCGGAGAACCGACCAGCGTTTGAAGGCCCCAGTATAAAATAAGCAGAGCATGGTACAAGGATAACAGAGTTTAATGAACATAACAGTGATGTGAAAAAATATAAAAGTGCGCGGGTCTGGCGTGGTGGTTTTGCGGTGCGCTCCCAGCAGCGCCAACGGTCCCGGAGCCAGAACCAATTCGGACCCAAGGAACCCCGCCGACACCCCCCAGGTGGCCGCGACAAACGAGTCTGTGAAAGAAGGAATCATTATGTGAGTCCACACTCACACACAGAGAGACCACTCAAAGGTGCACACACAGCAACACTCCTGGCTTAATTACTAATCAGCTTCCCACCTGCAGGCATGGAACATCCAGTTCACAAAACTCCACAGCAGTGGAAGCTGATTACACGACCAACATACAGCTCAATATAATAAGGTGTGAGGGACACCACATTTACTGACTGTATAAATGTTAGTCACAAATCTAACGTACCTCAGGAAGTGTGCTGACAAGCGTGAGACCTCACCCCCTCCTCTTTCACAGACCATGCATCAAACCTGGACGTTCTCCTGCATCCCTGATGATGAGATGGCTCTGAGACGACGATCTCACTCGTCTGGTCACAAAGTCGAGTCTCTGGCAAATACACACTGTCTACTCCAGTCTTAAATGCCACCATGTTCCAATCCATGTAGATGCACCACAGCTGTGAGTCCTGATGAGCCCGCAGGTGATCAGCCTCAGGTGATCAGGGTGAGGTCCTGATAAACTCAGCTACACAGCCACTCAGTCCCAAATGCAAGCCACCTGGAAGGAAAAGCAAAACACAGAAACAAAAAGGCAGCCAGGCCCCCCCAGCCATACAACAGTACCCCACCCTCACGGGAAGCCTCCCGGCGACCACACAAACCTGGCCCAGGAGAAACACCCCCCTCCAGGGACCATGGCTGGAAACCGTATCCGCCTTCCAACAGAATGGTTGATGTCTTCTCCTCTGGCTGCATCTTTGCCTTTGTTTCTGTCAGTCACTTAGCACAGGTGTGGCCAGGAGTTCTTAAACCTGTGCGGTTAGCCTTTGTCCAACCATGTTCACAGTCTGATTAGTCATAAAACAAAAAAGACAAACACAAACAACCAAAACACCCCCCCCTCCCCAGGGGACCGTCCCATCAAACCCCGGGAAGAGGAGAAAAGAAAAACACAACCCAAACTTAAGCTTACAAACAAAAATGCTAACACCCCCCCCCCCCCCCCCCCCCACTCCCCAGAGGACCGTTCCATCAACCCCGGGAAGGGGAGAAAAGAAAAACAACCCAAACTTAAGCTAGCAAATAAAAACACTAACACCCCCCCCCCCCCTAACGACATGTAGGGACCAACACCCCCAGAGGACATCCCGCCAGCTCCAGGAGTAATAACCACAGCCGAGGTCCCTCTGGGATCCAATGTCACCCACGGGGACTCCCAGCGCCTCCCAGACGACCATTCCATCAACCCCAGGAGACGCCTCCCCTCATGACCAACGGACCCAGCCCCGGCCGTCTATGGCTAGATAGACCCACAGCCCTTTCCCCCCCACAGGACACCACAGTCAAACCCTGAGGTCGGAAACTGGGGGGAAAAACAAAAGGAGAAAAAAAAAAGCATACAAACAAAACAACCCCAACCCCACCCCCTTGGCGCAGTGGAAACTGGAAGCACGTCCAGTGTCACCAACCGTGACTATACCCCAGAAGCCAACCGGGAGGACAGAAAACAGAAACAAAAGGCAGCCAGGCCCCCCCAGCCATACAACACAAGATGACTGCACTGTATTGAAGGGAAGATGGATGGGGTCATGTATTGCGAGATTTTGACATTGATTTTCACAGGTGTTCAAATACTTATTTGCAGCAGTATCATACAAATAAATTATTAAAAAATCATACATTTGATTTCCGGATTTCTTTTTTTTTTTTTAGATTATGTCTCTCACAGTGGGCATGCACCTAAGATGAAAATTTCAGACCCCTCCATGATTTCTAAGTGGGAGAACTTGCAAAATCGCAGGGTGTTCAAATACTTATTTTCCTCACTGTATATATATATATATATGTATATGTATATGTGTATATATATATATATATATATATATATATATATATATATATATATATATATATATATATATATATGGTAAAACAGTTTACTGTGCATTGAGTGCAGTTTTCAAATTTTGCATAATTGTCCTAGCTGTGGCTTGACTTCTGTGTCATGAATGGAAATTGTTGAAGTGGAAATGAGTATGAGCTACGTATGATGACCCTCGGTCTGAGTAAATACGTCAAATGTTGTGTGCAAATATGGACTTTCTTTGTTTTATTCATCCCTAAAATTTTGATAAATATGCATCATTTGGTACCTCATTTGTTGACCTCACCCTGTCTGATATGATGTCTGCTTTAAGGCCCCTTCACACATTTTGTTGAATTGCACATTAAGTGTGCATGAAGCAGGAATTGTATGCAAACCGTTTAATTTCGTAGCTGCTTCCAACGCCTTGTACACCTGATACTACAACTATTTCTGCACACCAGTGGCTGAAAGACAGTGTGCGTTGTGCGAGCCCATTGAACCCTCTCATGGCAGGTGTCGGTGAAAATCCAGCTGACACGGGCAAACATTTAACACCACTCACATGGCACTAAGAAACTGTGTGGCATTCGCACTCTTGACACAACAACAGTCTGCAGACAATCACTGTCGTACTCCCAGTGAAATTTGCTAAGTGCCCCACGAGTGTGGCTTTGGTGTGTGCACTGAAATGACAGGACATGTGGCTATGACAGAAGCGGCCATGGAGATCTGTCATTCTGGACATCCCAGCTAGACAGTACTGTGTTTGGATGGACATGGAATAACAACTGACCACTGTGACGCGTCTGTATCTGTTTGCTGTCATCAACTGCGGGCTTGGAGTCTGGCAGGTAATGTCTCAGGAAGTGTTGCCAGAAATGATCAGCTAATACTGGCTGTGCCTCCATCTTCTCTGAGAATCTCTGGGCCCTCATAGATGACCTGTGGCAGCGAGGCATCTTGCCGCCCCATGAGGAGACAGTTGGTGGTCACAGGGTCTGGTCTGCTACTTCAGAAGAGGTGTAGTCGAGGGTTTTGAATTGAGCATCTCCTCCACTTCAATGAGGACTGTGCGTAACACCTCCTCTGTGACTGTCTGAGCTCCTATGATGACCTGAAGTGCCGTCTTGAGGAGAACGGATCTCACGTTCCCAGCACCCACCGAAATGAGGTGCTCCAGGAGGATTGAAGGCAAACTTAATCTGTTGACTGGCCAACCTGCTCTCTGAGATCTGGGTGGAGAGCCTGAAATGCCTCCAGCAGCTCACGCTCTCCTCCTCTGAAGTTGGCTCCCCTGTTCCACATAGAATCTCCTGGGGTTTTCCTGTCTGGACACAAAGCGCCTCAGGGCCATGAGAAAGGCGCTCTGTGTCCATACTGGGGAGAAGATCCAGGTGAACTGCTCTGGTGGTCAGGCATTTTAAACAATATGCCCCATCTCTTCTCATTTCTGCGGCCATTCTTGATGATATATGGCCCAAAGCAGTCCACGCCTGTGTGGAGTAAAATGCGGGCTTAACAGGCGCAGTCTGGCTGGGGGGAGATCAGCCATTCTGGGTGGATGGGGGTGGCCTTCCATTTCCTGCACTCAGGACAGGACCTCTGGTGATGGCGTAACTGCTTCACGGCCGCGTAGCACCCAGTACTTCCTCCTGATCTCCGCAAACACCCTTTCTGGCCCTGGATGCTGGAGCTTGTCATCATAATGCTGTATGATGAGTCGGGTGAGAGGGTGGCGTGAGTCCCAGCACTATGGGGTGCACTTCTTCTACGGCAGGTCAGGATTGCGGCGAAGGCGGCCTCCTACTCTGATGTGCCCTGTAGCCTCATCAAATTCAAGTGCTAGTAGAAGAATGCGGTTGGTCTTGGAGACTGGTTGCGGCCTTTTAACTGGGTCACCTCCTCTGGGAATGAGTCTCTCTGGGCTTGTCGCAGGACCTCAAGCTCAGCAGCAGCATAAGAATCAGCACTCGGAGGGTCATTGAGGTCAGCCGCCCCGTGGAGCTGATGCGCAGTGGCTTCCAGGTAGCTGTCCAGGGTCTGGTGCTGAAGGGGGTCTGAAACACTAGCAGAGGACATAATTAGCATAACAACATGCCACTTAAGCTCACCTTCAGGTTCACTCTGAAGGGGAGGGGGTGATTCAGGCCAGGCACTGGGGGCTAGCTTCAGGAAGGAAGGGCTTCTGTCCATCTGTGGCCTCGGCTGATGTCTCGGAGGATCAGGCCACGCGTGATGTCATCTGCCGGGTTGTCTCGTGAGGCACATATCTCCATGTGGCCGCTTCTGTCAGATCTGTATTTCAGCCACACGGGTCCCCACAAACACCTTATAGCGACAGGAGTCTGAGCTTAACCAGGTTAAGACTACACTTGGGTCAGACCATAAGGTGCAGCGGCGGATGGGGAGAGTTAAATCTGTACTGATAACTCTGCAGAGCTGAGCACCATTGAGAGCAGCACACAGCTAAAATAGGGGGACAGATTGCTGCTTCTGGGGGGAGACACGAGAGCGGGGCCCGCGAAGAAGGCCACTTCAACATGCCCCTCTGGATTCTCTGTCCTCATATATGCCACTGACCCATATGCTTGTTCTGAGGCATCACAGAACACATGAATATCTCTTGTGCAGCTGGCTGGTCCATGCAGGGGGAGGTGTAACATCTGGGCAGGGTTATCTCAGCCAGGTGTACCAGTTCTGGCTTCCCACACATGCCACTTCTCCAGTAGCACTCTGGGAGTTGTGGGTTGTGACGGTCCCCGCTGTCTTGTAGCGGGGCGTGCCCATAATCAGGGGCACCTTGGCCCGGTGTCCCTGTCTCTTATTTAAGTGGGCCAACTAATTAATTTTGTTCTCTCCCTCTCTCTTTCTAAGACGTCTCGCTGCACCGACCGGTAACAGAGCGCCTTTTCGCACAGCTGCACATCTTTGCACCTTTTAATTTATTGACCTTAAATATTGTAAATAATACTTCTATTTTTCTAATCCTCTCATTTGTGTCTCCTCCTTGTCACTGTCTTCTGAGCCACGGGCACGTGACAGGGTCATCCCAGTCTCTCTTCTTCTCCCACAGGTGACGCACTATGACCTTGGCACGGGTGGTAAAGGGCACTATGAGACCGAGAGGATCATACTGGCTTGCCAATACTCTATAAATGCTCCTCATAGTAGCTACTGAGCAGTCAATGTGCCTGTGCTTATAGCTGCGAGTATCAGACTTACAGTTCCAGTGCAGGCCTGGATGTCTGCTTGACCTTGACTGAGCCACAACTCACAGCTGGAGGACCTGAGCTCTGGAGGGAGGTGACTCACAACACTGGGAATATTACTGGCCCACTTCCATCAGCTCAAAACTGCCTTTGGCCAGTAGATGGCGTAGTTGTCCACAAGAGCCTTGGCTGTGTCTGGAGAGGGGAGGCTCTGTAAACAGTTGTCCACATTGAGGATTGTGAATGGCTACATGACATCTTCCTCTGGCTGCTGTGGGTCAGTGACGTGTTTCTGCGTGCAAAGCTTGCAAAGCAGGGGCTGCACATGGTGCCAAAGGGGAGCCTTTGCCAATCATAAACATCAGGTGGCTGTCTCTCCTCATATCCTCCATAGGATTGCCCCATCCAAGGGTTGTTGTTTTGTTTGTTTTGTTTGTTTTTTGGAATGTGTTGCAGGCCTAAATACAGGAATGGATGTATATTAACAAATGAAATGTATTTAATCACACAACATTAAATATCTTGGGTTCTCAAGATCTGCAATGAAATCAAAAGTATCATGTTGCTGTGCTTTGACCATCATTTTACTCGAAATATTTGCAAAGTTCAAAATGTCGAAATTCTGCACATTACAAATTTCTTGCGTCACTAGCAAATTTTTAAAAATCGTTTTCACCTTTTAAATATACAAACACGGGCAGTGCAGTGGCTTAGTGGCTCACAGCAAGAGGGCCGTGGGTTCACTTCCCACCTGGTCCTTTCTTTATGGAGTTTGCATCTTCTCCCCATGTTCACATGGGTTTCATCCAGTGCTTAACACTATGCAAGTTAAGTGAATTGGTTACTCTAAATTGAACATAGCTGTGCTTGCATGTGTGAACATGTTTGTCCACCTATATGTGGCCCTGTGATAGACTGGTGTCCTGTCCAAGCTTTACCCCACCTCATGCCCTATTACTGGTGTGATAGGCTCTAGCCCCTGTGATCCTTGAGTGGAGTAAGTGGGTGTAGAAATGGAATGAATGAATGAAATATACAAAAATGAGTAACATTCATTTAAATGTACCACAGTATGTTAACATGTGTAATCAGCACCATGGACAGCACACCTAAAGAAAACCCATCTTAACAGTTTGCATATGCATCTTCTTATGAACTCCACTGCAAACGTGTGGGAAAAAATGACCTCGTACTTGGATTGCTTGGATAAAACATTCTTAGCTCTTAAGATTGATTGTTATGTGAAACCCAACTTCAACCTGTTCATGATTTCAATAGAACCTTCTCATTAATGAGTGACCATCACTCCTTGTTGCTTTTAACCACGTTGTTACATATCTGACAGAGTGACAGTCTGTTTTGAAACAAACACATCTCCTGCATTCAGTCATCTTCCGGGCAACCTGTTGATTGTCTTTGTCTACTTCCGGAGCCAGAGAAGAATGCTTCTCCTCCGGTTGTCATTTCTGAGCGCACCACCTCAGATGTGCCTGCTGTGCTTGTTGATAAGCAAACATTTGAACGTGTGCAGTGGCGAGATCCAGGGTAGAATGGGAGAAGAATGTTGAGGATGGAGCCACAGGCAGGAGGAAAAGAGGATGTTCTGATGGAGGACATGTAGGTTGGTAGTGTCACAGAGTCCTGACTAGTCTCCCAGTTCCTGCCACTGAAAACATTCCCACAGCATGATGCTGCCACCACCATGCTTCACTGTAGGGATGGTGCCTGATTTCCCTCCAAACATTCATTGGCATTCACACCAAAGAGTTCACTCTTGTCTCATCAGACCAGAGAATTTTGTTTCTATGGTCTGAGAGTCCTTCGGGTGCCTTTTGGCAAACTCCAGGCAGGCTACCATGTGCCTTTTACTGAGAAGTGGCTTCTGTCTGGCCACTCTACCATACAGCCCTGATTGGTAGATTGCTGCAGAGATGGTTGTCCTACTGGAGGTTCTCCTCTCTCCACAGAGGAATGCTGGAGCTTTGACACAGTGACCATCGGATTCTTGGTCACCTCCCTGACAATGGCCCTTCTCCCTGATCGCTCAGTTAAGACGTGTGGCCAGCTCTACAAAGAGTCCTTTATTGTGGCCAGTCTAAGGCACGCCTGTGCAGTAATCATGCTGTCTAATCAGCATCTTGATATGCCATGCCTGTGAGGTGGGATGGATTATCTCGGAAAAGGAGCTCACTAACAGGTTTAGACAGATTTGTCAGCAATATGAGAGAAATAGGTCTTTTGTGTATATAGAAAATGTTTTAGATCTTTGAGTTCAAGTCATGAAAATGGGAGCAAATACAAAAGTGTTGCATTTATATTTTGTTCAGTGTATTATACCATTTAAATTTTTTATTTTTGTTCATGTCTCATAGATTTAAATGGAATATGCCATGGAGACAACAGGAAGTGTGCAGCATCCCTTTACTTTCCTCTTAATTTATCCATACCTCCAGTCTCTCACTGAGATATGTTGATTGAGGACTGTGTGTGTCAGTGAAGGGCAAAATCTGTTGACTTGTCACCTGGTAACCCTCACACGTGACTGGCCTAAAATGTATATAAAAGCAATGACTTCTACACCTGGCATATTTCCCATTCTATAGAAAGAGCAGTTACAGCACAGTTACTCAGCACAATAAGATCTAATTTTATACAGTTGATGATGGTTTCTCACAGTTCCAGCACCTCCGGGAGAGTTGAAGGTTGTCTAAAAAGCAGCCTGGATCTGTCACAGGCAGTGCACCCAACATCTGCCACGATTAATATCTCTGACATTTAGCCTCAAACACATGCTCACCTCAAGGGGCGTCTCATTGTGGAACAATAACATCCAAATCTACTCTGGATAATTAACACATTGTGTGTTCCATTTAATGTTTTACACTCAGCTGCTGTTTCTTTGTAGCTGTTTTTCTGTCCCAAAGAGTAAAGTCTTCAAAGAACATCTTTCCAAGACTCACTGACCTAGTTTACAGTGAAATGTGGAGACTTCCATTATAAATATGGTGACACTGCCCCCTGCTGTCACTGTTACATGTGAACGGTATTACAATCAGAGTAACTACTTATTATTAAACCATATCACTAAATAGTAACTCAGCCACACGGGATGTGCTGCCAGTACATTATGAGTGCCGGTGTAACAGTATAGTTCCCCCCCCCCCTCCGGGTGGATAGCTTCCAATATCCTTGGATATCTTCCACCCCACCCTGGAAATCTTCCCCACCCCTGACAGGCAACATCCACATTCCACTCTTGGAATTAACGCCAAAATGAGTTAGACTGGATGAGCTAGTGCCACTTCACACTTTTAATCCACTCTTGATGGCTCTGACCTGTAGATGTTTTACCTGATTGTATTATCTCCTTCAAGTGTCTGTTTTCTATGTAAATGTAACTGTGTATGTTAAGGATAGAGTACCCTTTAAACTCTATATTTCATGGATGTTTTATGGTCCCAGATGAAGGCATCTGAATGATGGTGAATGATATTGTATCTTTCTGTATGTATCTATAGCTATCTACAATAGTAATATTTCCTATTCTGAAGTAATCTTTAAATCCCCCTTCCAAATATACTCTACAGATATATGGTCCTGATTGACAACCGAACATATTTGATGTGATGGACAATACTCCAATTTGTTTTGCATAAAATATCCACAGTATATGTACAGAACACCAGTAGGTGTGCGCACAACAAACACATACACATAGGACACACTAGTATGCAAAGAAACATGTTTACAGAAACAATCAAAATGAAGGGGCCTATAATGTCTGCCACCTTTTGCAAATATCTTTTGTACAAACAGGTCATAAATGTAAAGAGTGGCAAGAGGAATCAACAGAATAATATATTCTGGAGTTATGGGGTAAAACAGCAAAAATGGTGACAAATTTCTGTTTCAGTTTGTACAGACTTCAAAATTTAAAGTTGCTCCAATTACAGTAAAACTTGCAAGAGTCAGCGATGTAAACTGTGTGCTGCACAGCGAGTTAAAGGTGAAAATGCAATGATTACAACAAACAAAAACATACATACTGACAAACCTATCTTGCAAAACTTCATTTTGGCAAGATATCTGGGTGGGGGTAAGATATCCTAGGATATCTTCCCCTCGGGGGGTAAGATATCCAGGGGGGAAGATAAATTGTTCCAAGCCTGGATGAATGAGGGAGTAGAAGTAGGGAGGGTGTTAACCTCAAAGTTTTGTCAAATCTCAGCCACATAGGGGTATTCAGCGAGTATCCACTGAGTGCCAGTCCCAAGCCTGGACAATGAGTAGGGATGCATCAGGAAGGGGCATCCTGCGTAAAACAAGCCAAAATAGAGATGCAGAGTACAAACTGAATTTCCCATACTGGATCAGTCGAGGCCTGGGTTAACAATGACCGCCACCGGTTGCCGTTGTCCAACAGTGGTGCCAGAGGGAATTGGGCTACTGTGAGGCAAAGAAGAAGAAGACGAAAATATGTCCACAGACAGTGGAAGAAGAGGAAAAATTGTCAGGTGGGTTGGTCAGGAAAGGTTGGACACAAATGCAAGGCTCAAACAACGCAGCTCTGGTTTTTAAAAGGCTTTACTGAGGAGGTAGCAGTGGTCGGAACACGAGTAGGCAACCCAAAAATACAGCAGTACAAAAACAGGCTAAGGCGTGGTCGATCAAACAGGCAGAAGGTCAGGAACACTATGAGGCAGGCAGGACTATGGAACACAAAGAACAGAGCTGGAGAGAAGGCACAAGGCGCATCAATTTGGCGAGGAACTACAGCACTCAGTGAACCTTATAAACCCAGGTGATGAGCTGCAAATTAGGAACAGGTGTGCGTGGGAAAGCACCAAGAACAAGGATGTAGCCAGAGAGAGTTGAAACGCCCCACACCAGGAACCAAGGAGACAGACAAGAGAGACAGGGACAGACAGACCCAAGCAGGAAAAAAAAACCCAGCAAGAGAATAACACACAAAGAAAAACAATTACACAAAAATAACAAAACAGACCAGAAAATAAAGACAACATGACAAAATCTCCAAACCCTGACAAAACTATAAGGGGGGACGTGAGAGTTGGGAGTTGAATGTTGGCAGTATGACTGGTAAAGGGAGGAGTAGAGCTGGTCTGATAGATGGAGAGGATGAAAACTAAAACATATTTTGTGTAAGAGGACACAGAGGAAAGGAAGTAAGGCAGGAGCATAGGCAGTAGGTTCAAGCAGTATCATGGTGGGATATGAAGAGAAATGGTGTTGGTCATTTTATATGGAAAAGTCTATTAAGCGTGGTTTGGAGCTTAAGCAAATGTCTGATGGGGTGATGATGAATATCATCAGTGCACCCCACAGGTAGGTTGGTGAGATGGAGAAAGAAGATTCCTAGAGTGAGTTAGGTGAGGTGGTGGAGAGTATGCCCAAGCATGAAAGACTGGTGATCGGAGTGGACTCAATGGCAAGGAAACAGAAGTGATGATGAGGAAGGTAATAGGTCGATATGGATGAGGGACAGAAATGTGGCACGTCAGATGGTAGTTGATTTTGCAACGGATGGAAATGGCGTGGTGAATACCTTGGAGCGCCTGGCCTTGATTCAGCCTAATTAAATAATACATTAATGCTGTCTCAACAAAAACCTGAGTTTTGAACTGCAGACAAAGACTGTGCTCACTCTCAGTTGAAAAATTCCTAAGTCATCTGGTGATCTTCAGATAAGCCTAGAGACATCCCCCCATGGACCTACACTGTGCTTCACAGCAAAACAGAATGGTAACTCAAAGTTCTTCAAAGGGAACCCTTGGTTTTTTTTAATCGTTTGAATTTTCGGTCACTATGAATTACATGACATTATAATGGCTTAACATCAGAATCTGAAATTTGCCAGGCCTGAAGAACCCACCTTAATGGCCTCACGCCAAGGCCAGAACTCTCAAGACTGCAAGACGCTATCCCTTCCACGATAAGAGTGGCCATAAAACTTTGCGCCTTGATAACAGCTATTACTCTTTAGGTCTAAGTGAAGAAAGACCTCTTTTAAAAGAAAAGAATTGCATCAGTATTTTTTTTATTCATATCTAAAACTTCTAATGTTGTTTGTATGATTAATCCAACCAAATGCTTTTGCACATATCATTCCAATGTATGACGTGTTCCTTGTAACTGATGTGTGTTTTTAGGGTGATCTTTCTGCATTATCAATATGTTGGTGAAATATTCTGTTTTAACCAAATGGAGTGTTTGAGTTAGTGATGGGATGAACAACACTGGTGTGTCAACACTGTGCCGAGCACCAAGAGTGAACCTCGTATTGGTGCGTGTATCGCTTTAAGAAAAAAATCATGTGACCGATACAGGACCTGTCGTTCGGCTGCACCATGCCAAATTGTGTTTATAAGGAAAAACTGTATCGACATGTTGCGGATTGTTGGATGGAGTTTTGCTGTTGGATTTTTTGCTTGCCCTCACTTGTTCCACTGACTTCATGGATCGTTCAAAGACATTCCCCAGTCTGGAATAATTTTGATCTTTTGATGCCAAATAAGGTAAATCTTTTTCTCCTTTGGGCATTGTTTACTGTTATTTTTCCAATTACATATGTTTGTACTCGTTTACAATACTGGAAGAATAACCAGAAAACATATCCACACCTTTATCAACTCGCACTGAAATTTTTATGCTCACCATCTTCATCTGCAACCTCTGAAAGAGTTTTTTCTAAGGCAGGGGAACTGGTGTGTAAGAGAAGAAATCGCCTTGGAGCAAAGACACTTCAGAAACCTTTGTTCCTCAATAAAAATGCATAAATGAATCTATTTTTAGTCTTTTATTTTGTATGCTTTAACACTTAACAAATTTCCATACATAAGTTACAAATTTTAACTCTGACTTTTATTACAAATTTGCTATCTTTTACAATCCAACTCAGTTTAGCATTTACACAAGGTTTTAAGCAAATTTTAAACTCTTCTCATGAACAGCTTAACTCGACACACAAATTGAGCACATGAGATTATGCAATGATGAGATCATATTTTAAATAGAGGACTGGCGATTAACTATTTCACAGGCTGATGTTGGGTTTGCAGCACGTTAGCTTTTCCATCTTATTTTCATTTTATTTACCTGCAATGATGTTATAACTACTGCACGGGTCACTATTGAGCAACCAACACAGTGTCAATACAGTGCTGACACAGTTTGTGTAGTGTGTCAATACACTCATTGAGGTATCGTCATCCCATCACTAGTTTGAGTGACTATTAATAATATGTATCCATTTGAGTGTCTCAGAACAAATAGTATGGCCAAAATAGTTAATGTGTTTAAATAGTTGAATCATCTGGGTCTGCCCTGTGAACACATGAAGTATTCTGTGAGATTACACACCCTAAATGGGCGGAGTTTGGTGACATCAGTCCCCCTTAAAAAGTTAGAACAGAGTGCTGCTCTATCTCTCTTGCCTCTCTCTTCCAGCCCTCTTTGCCTCTTGCAGCTCTCTTCCTTTCTTTGAAATGCTTAATAATTAATTTTTGGTCCTCAAGGCCCCATGCTAACTAAGCTAACCTAGTTAAAGCTACCATGTGGCTTCATTCATTCCTCTGTTATTCTTTGACAAACTTTTAACAAAGTTTTATCCTGACGCTTTAAGGTGTGTCAAGTCTTTTGAATTTTTAAGAGAACCTCCGAGCTGAACTTTTCAAAATAATAGCGAATTTACAGAAAAGTGACTTTTCCTTTTTTTTTTTTTTGTAATTTTCCAATGCTCTTAAAGTTTTACTTTTTCTAAATTCACGAAGACTTTTAATCTGGCTCCAACAAACTTTTTAAAAAGCTACCAGAAACCATTTTCAACAAACATCTTCCACCTCTGGGTTCCTGCAAGCTGACGATGGAGCTGATTTCAAACCATCAGCCATCCTGTCGGTATAGCCAGCTGACACAAGCCTTTGGGATCACCCGTGGAGACCACTGAGTTAACCCCTTGACCCAAGTGAGCACGAAGGATGGACGGACGGATCCCTCCGAACCACTTCTTGAATGGACCAGGTAAGTGACCCAGTTAAAGGTTCCAGAAAAAGGGTTTGTTGTCAATGGATACAAAGTGGCTATTACTTCTTCTGCTTCTTTTTAAACATAGTCACATGTTTGTTTAATATTTTTCTTAATAATTGGCTTCAAATTTCATCACTAAATTCTAATCAGATTAATTTACTTTAAGTCTTTAAGCTTTATCTCTCTCGCTTCCAATGTCTCATGAGTAAGTAGGAATTGTGTCCATAAATGAACTTATTTAATCACTGTCCACAAAAATGCCAGTAAACTGTTCATTTCTTGTATAATTGTGAATGAATTGTAAATATTTCTGCTGTGGTTCATTTCGTGTTCAGAAGAAAACCTTTGGTCAATCGTATCGTAGAATTCAGACTTTCAGACCCGAGCCTGATTAATTAAATTGAGACTGATAAATTAATGAATGTTTAAATTAAAGTACCTATGCTTCAAATAGGTGGTGCTCCGAGTAAATTAAAAATTAAATAATAATTATTAAACCCTAAAATTAATTATTTTGGTGACCCATTAAATGAGTCCTAAGCCAATCTAATTCAATTTGGGAGTTTAACTACTTATTCACTACATTTTATTTTGCTGCTCCGGTGTGAGCCGATCTAGAATTGACCAATTTTGTTACATCTTTATGGTCCCCCATTGGGAGGCTACGTAATATTCGCTACATTATTATGGTGCCTCCGTGTAAGGTCTAGCAAATATTTGTTACAGCCTACTCCCTCCTGGGTCTAAGGCCTTCCTTTTTTGGCCATTTCTCTTGCCTGGACTTTTTTTTTTATTATGCTGTTATAACAACACCTTATGAGCCACATTCAAGTAGTATATACCCTTTTTTTCAGGACAAGCTGAATTTTTATAATATACACACTTTGTTCTATTTGCATGAAGGTAGAAAAAGTTATAGAACAAGAAATACAAAGGAAAAATTTAGGCGGAAAATAAATCTTACAAAGTTTTATTGGAAAAGCACACTAAACACCAATGAATAAGCAGTCACAGCTGAAATATGATCTTGGAGGTCTACATGACCAATGTGTAAAATTTTGAATTTCTGGGATAAGTAAAAAAAATTTTTTTTTCAATAAATAAAGTCACTCGGCCTGACAGATTGGGTGTGGTGGTACTCAAAAAAACAGTTCCTGTCAGCCACCAGGCACAGAGGGACATCACATAAAAAACAATTCCATGATGTGGACTGCTACTTGTTCAGTTTGTCCAAGCACAGGACACACTTCCTTCTCCCATAAGAGGCACGCTTGCTGACGTCCTCCTGTGGCTCATCACTAAAACAAAAGAGAAATAAGTTACTTTGTGTATCTTGTAATACCTCTCATTATACTATTATTATATTATAACAATATAGCATTTACATTGTAATCTCACAAAGACAAGTCAGCAAATTTATTGACTTCATCCCCCAGGGGCCACACCTAAGTACCCCTATCCTCCCAGGCCAAAGGTGTGAAAAAGTGTGACAGACAGGAACAAAGGAGCTCCAAGTAAACTCCCAAAGTAAAACTACAATCTTAGCTTTTACAGTCAGTACACATACATTACAGTATGTGTGTGCATACTAGTGTACAATCACTAAAATGTGAGTTTCACATAGTCTGTTCATATAACAAATGCATAGACGCACGTGTTCATACTGTTTACACTGCTGAGCAGGGGAAAACTGCATATTCTCCAGCAGAAAAAACATACAGTCAAAACAACATAATGCACTGTTGTTTATCACAATTTACTATAGATATAATAGTTTTACTGCACTTCTTATTACCTATAATAATTTGGATACTCACTCCTCAACTGGATCCAAACGCACGAGCAGTGGTGGGCACAGATAACCAAAAAATTAACTTTGATAACAGATAATCAGATAACTGAAAAGTTATCTTTGATAAAGATAAAATGATAAACCACCCAAAAATGTATCAGAAGTTACAGATAACCGATAACTGATAAATTCCAGTATTGTCTCTGGTACATTTGCAACTACTATAGTAGAGAAGCTTGAATCTTTGACTGGACTGGGTTGCTTGATGCGAGGATGTTTCGCTTCAAATCGCAGAAGCTTCCTCAGCTAAAATTCTTGCTCTAGTAGTCTGACTTCTGTCTGGCCCTTGTTGAGAAGACAAGGCCCTTCTTCTCAACAAGGGAATAGTTAAGCAAAAAGGCTACTGATGTCGGTGGATCGAATAACCGGTTCATGATAACCACCTCAGCTGGCTCCTTTCAACGTGAAGGAGCAGCGGCTGTACTCCAGCTGCCCTCCTCAGGAAGCCCATTTCGGCCGCTTGTACCCACAATCTAGTTCTTTTGGTCATGACCCAACCCTCATGACCATAGGTGAGAGTAGGAACAAAGATTGACCAGTAGATCGAGAGCTTCACCTTTTGACTCAGCTCCCTTTTCTTAATTACAGTACAGTAGAGCAAATGCAATACTGTCCCTGCTGTGCTGATTTTCCAGCCAATCTCATGTTCCATTGTCCCCTCACTCGTGAACAAGACCCCAAGGTACTTGAACTCCTTCAGAGTAGGCAATCTGTCGGTTTCCTGCTGAGAACCATGGCCTCAGATTCAGAGGTGCTGATCCTCATCCAAGCCACTTCACACTCAGCTGCGAACTGATCCAGTCAGTGTTGGAGCTCACAGGCTCATGAAGCCAACAAGACCACATCATCTGCAAAAAGCAGTGATGATAATTTCCTTCAATCATTCAGAAATACAAATAGTCTGGTTCTGTACATTAAACCTGTCTGCAGCAGGCAGCTCTCACAAACTGAGTGACGCCACTGAGGGAAGCCACCAAGACACCCAGATAGCTCTGAAGGACGAGGCTTCTGTGGCTGTAATAGGAGAAACTGACCAGAGTGAAACATTTTTCTGAGACAGAAAATCTGATCTGCCCTGTCTGTTAATTCGTGGACATTGACATCTTAGAAATGGATCACTTACTAATACTGCATGCTGATTAGTCGAAATCAATGCTGATGTCATTCTGCACCAATTGGAACATAAAAGCACCAAATTTAAAACATTATTTTTCCCTGATAAAAACTGCATGAAATTCATTTTGCAAACATAAAACTTCAGAACTAAACATTCAGTTTTAGTTCTGAAGGATATGTTACAGTATGAGGGGACATGTAATGCCTGCAGCTGATTGGCTGAGCACAGCTGACTTAATGAGCAGTGGGCGGAGCCTGGAGAGTCAGGTGACCTCCAGGAGCAAGGTTGGTGGCCCTGATTTAAAGGATTAAATCCACTCCAACAGATTTTCACCAGAATCTTCAAACCTGAAAAAGCCAAAAGTAGTTGTTTGCTGCTGATCAGCACAGTTAGAGGTGATCAATAATCAATGATCCATTTGGAGTGATGAGTGTGTTAGAAGAGAAGAACTAAAGTGTGTGAATGAGATCAATGTCATGTTGATGTTTCCATGATTAAAGACCATGTGTTGCTCCGCTCCCTCCTCCTTTCAGGGGGATCCTGGTGGAGTCCGATGGCTGAGACCAGGTCTGAGAAAGTGTAAGTCTGTTTGTACTTTGATCCATCTGTTTCTATAGAAACCACCCTCTGTGACATCACTCATTAAAGTCCTACTGACACTGAAGCAGAGTTCAACAGGAAGGCTCGTCTGATCCACGTGCATCACGTGCACAACTGCTGTGGGTGGTCAATTGATAACGCTGGCTGTGGCGTCATGTTGATCGGTGAACTGATCGATTGATGACTCTGGTTGTGTCGCCGTGTTGATCCGTGAACTGATCCATTGATGACTTGCGGTTGTGTTGTCATGTTGATCGGTGAACTGATCCATTGATCACTGTGTTGTTTTGTTCCATCAGATTTCTGTGAACTCTCTCTGGATCCAAACTCAGCAAACAGAAAACTCAAACTGTCCGACAACAACACAAAGGTGGAACATGTGGACGAGGATCAATCATATCCTGATCATCCAGACAGATTTGACCTTCGCCCTCAGGTCCTGAGTGCAACTGGTCTGACTGATCGCTGTTACTGGGACGTCAAGTGGAGAGGACATGTTTATATATCAGTGACTTACAGAAGAATCAGTAGGAAAGGAAACAGTGACGACTGTAGGTTTGGATTTAATGATCGGTCCTGGAGTATCTTCTGCTCTGATACTTGTTTGTACTCTGTTTGGCACAATAACAGACGAACATACTGTCCTCGTTCCTCTTCGTCCTCTTAGAGGGTTTCAGTGTTTGTGGACTGTCCTGCTGGCCCTCTGTCCTTCTATGACGTCTTCTCCGAGTCTCTGATCCACCTTCTGCTGCACGTTCACTGAACATCTGTGTGCTGGGTTCAGGTTCATGTCTGGTTCGGTTTCCTCAGTGTCTCTGTGTGGACTGTAGGACAGAGAGTCTCCTCATGTGGACACAAACACTTGATCCCACACATGAATGTTTGAACAGTAAATGTCCAGCTGGTTTGATTTTGACGTCTCAGTGGTTGTAAACTAACATGATTTTCACGATTGACAGTTTGCTTCTTCAAAGGAGCACAGCTCTATCACAAAACCTAAAACCTTCAAGTTAAATGAGTCTGTCTTTATAAATAAGTTGTACAGAAAGATGAATTGTTGTGCAACGTTTTGATACATTTATAGTTTGTAAAATAAGTTAACAGCACCTTCAGTAATTTGCCATTTTGGATTTGATGATGAACATGTTAAACTGAATGTTAATGTTTGTGAATCACATTTTGTTTGATCACTATGAGAAATTAAATATTTGAATTAATATAAAATAAGTTAACCTTTATATAAGAAACAGATATTTAAAAGAATATATGCTTTGTGCAAAATGTATGTTTTCCTACAAAGGAAACAATAAGCCCAGAATTTGGAATTAAAGGTATAACTGGAGTGAGGCACTTAATCAGTGATGAAAATTAATATTGGATTATTCATTGGATTAACAAGAGGGGTGAATATCCATGATTTAGGGCCTGCTGACCCAGAAATGAACCCACTAGCCTGGTAATTATCCATGACAAAGGTTTTTGAACACCTCGACCTGGACTGAGAGTAAAGTCAGTGGCTGGCTCAAGAAATGAACTAATTTACATTTGTATAATGATATTGTGAATAACTGTTTTTATTGGTGTAAAAAGTGCTAAATTTATAAAGGCCGCCCACTTTGGGTGGAGTTGCTGACCTCTGAAGTGTATAAAAATGCATTGTCAGCTTTTGTCTTCAAAGCTGTTCTGGTGTTTCTGAAGACTGTAGATTTTGCTTCTTTTTCGCTGGCAAAAAAATTAAAAAAATGCTTTGAGACTTTGATTCTCTGATTTTTTTTTCTTTTTTTTGGACACCTTTGAGGAAATGTTTTTATGACTGAGCAGCTAAAACACTTAGGTTCTAAATTCTCCATGATACAACCATCCACCATGGCCAAGACCAAAGAGTTAAGAGTTAAGGACACCAGGGATAAAATTGTAGACCTGCACAAGGCTGGGATGGGCTACAGGACAGTAGACAAGCAGCTTGGTGAGAAGGCAACAACTGTTGGCATAATTATTAGAAAATGGAAGAAACACAAGATGACTGTCAATCTTCCTCGGTGTGGGGCTCCAGGCAAGATCTCACGTCATGGGGTAAGGATGATTCTGAGAAAGCCCAGAACTACACAGGAGGACCTGGTCAATGACCTGAAGAGAGCTGGGACCACAGTCACAAAGATTACATTAGTAACGAACTTCGCTGTCATGGTTTAAAATCCTACAGGGCACGTGAGGTCCCCGTGCTCACACCAGCACATGTCCAGGCCCATTTGAAGTTTGCGGGTGACCATCTGGGTGATCCAGAGGAGGCATGGAAGACGGTCATGTGTCAGGTGAGACCAAAATAGAGCCTTTTGGTATCAACTCCACTCGCCTTGTTTGGAGCATGAGAACAATCCCAAGAACTCCATCCCAACCGTGAAGCATGGGGATGCTTTTCTGCAAAGGGGACAGGACAACAGCACCATATTGAAAAAAGGATGGATGGGGTCATGTATCATGAGGTTTTGCAAAACAACCGCCTTCCCTCACTAAGAGCATTGAAGATGGGTCGTGGCTGGTTCTTCCAGCATGACAATGACCTGAAACACACAGCCAGGGCAACTCAGGAGTGGCTCCATAAGAAGCATTTCAAGGTCCTGGCCTCATGTACAAAGCGTGCGTATGCACAAAAACCTGGCATACGCCCGTCTCCACGTCCACGTGCAGATGTATCAGAAATGACTTGAGCACGGACATGTGCGGAGCGTCACACAAAAATTCTGTCTGGCGTACACACATTTCTACAGCTGTTCTGCCATCTCTGAAATGTACAGGTGATGCAGGGAACTGTTAATTGTGTGAAAACATGAAGTCATCAGAGTGATGTGCACATCAGAGACACACTGATGAACACTGAACACACCCACATGTTTGCAATTATATTTGTGGATATAAAAGCATGCGCAAAGTGATGCGTAAAATGCCACTAACAGTGGCTGCAGTAGAGTTGTCAGAAGACCTTGCAAATGGTGCAATCCAACGTGAGTGTGTATTCAGGGAACACGAGGATTTACTTCCAAATGAGGATAATTGGCTCAGAAACCGATTTCGATTACCAAGGCCACTGTTACTGGAGTTGCACACAGAACTGCGGCCGGCCCAGAGCTCAATACGGCAAGGAGCCAGGGGTTGTCTGTGCCCACACACATGCTGACCACGCTGGGGCATCCTGGTAACAGGGGCATTCCAGTGTGAGCTGGCTGATCAGTCAGGCGTGTGCCAGTCAACCCGAGTCATGCCAGCTGTGTGGAACACAAACACCAGAATGTCATCAAGGTACATTCCAACATTACAGCTCATTTTGAGGTGAGAGCCGGTTTCCTGAATATAATTGGAGCTATTAACTGCACACATTTTGCTATAAAGGCGCCATCACATGGTGAATTTGTTTTTGTTAATAGGAAACATTTTCATTCCATCATGTTCAAATCACATGTGGAGGTGTTTAAACAGCTTATTTGTGTGACTGTTCTGAACGAAAACTAGCGAGCGCACATTTGGGGACGTGCGCATTCAAACTGTCAGTGGAAGCGCGTGCGCGCTGTTCTGCATGTGTGCATGTCTGCCTCACACACACACGTTACGTAGCTCCCACGAATATTTTATATTTTTCCAGTTTCATGATTAATCTGTTTAACAGCGTACCGTATAAAACCGCAGCAAAATTAGTTTTACGTTGGATATTCGACAGACATTCACTCTGGTTTACCCTCTTCTTTGCTGCGGGTAAACCTCTACTTTGCTCAGACAACAGTGCAACTCTGAGCAAGCCAGTCCAACATTTTAAGTGCGCCCATATTGCAGACTTTACAGTAAACATGCAGAGACAGTAGACGCGATGCAAAACTGAGGGGTGTCTCTCATAGAGCACGAAGATTCTACACTGATTTTGAGTCAATTGATCACGTACTGGAAGCTATTGAGCTAAAATGCTAATACACACACACACTCATCTTCAGCTGCTTGGGTTGCGGGGGGCTGGAGCCTATCCCAGTAGTCACAGAGCGTGAGGCGGGGTACACCCAGGGCAGGACGCCAGTCTGTCGCAGGGCCACAAACAGACAAACAAAACAATGTTCACACCCACTCGCACACCTATGGACAATTTAAAGATTCCAATCCACCTAGCCCGCATGTCTTTGGATGTGGGAGGAAACTGGAGCACCCGGAGGAAACCCATGGAAACACGGGAAGAACATGCAAACTACACACAGAAAGGCCACAGGTGGGAATTGAACCCATGACCTTCTCTCTGTGAGGCAACAGTGCTAACCACTAAGTCACCATGCTGCCCTAAAATGCTAATATTTACATTTAAAATTAATTTAAAAATATTTTGAGATTTAAAGTGCAAAAATGAGGTGTATCTCATGCAGCCAGTGGAGTACTATGATTCGACACTGATTTTGAGTCAGCTGACTGTGGGAGAGAACAGAGAAGGCTGATGACCATAAACCACATGGAACAGAGAAAACCCGGAGGAAGCTGACGGCAAACTGTTGTGAGCTAATTCTAGCCAAGATATTTGTGAGGACCAAGTGGACGGATGCTGTGAACACAGAATTCTGAGACCCTTTTCCAACTCTTGATTAAATCGTTCTGACTGACCGTTAGCCTGTGGATGGTACCCAGATGTAAGGCTGGAGGTGGCCCTGAGGCGACAGCAGAACTCCCTCCAAAATCCAGAAATAAACTGTGGACCCCGGTCAGAGACAATGTCCTGCGGAAAGCTATGGAGACAGAAGGCATGAGCAAACATTATCTCAGCAAGTTCTTCAGCAGAAGGCAGTTTCAACAAAGGCACAAAATGACACATTTTGGAGAGGTGATCTATAACTGTTAGAATCACAATATGTCCCTTTAAGGGCAGAAGGCCAGTGACAAAATCTAGAGAAATAGGAGTCCAGGGTTGCCTAGGAATAGAGAGAGGAAATAATGACCCAGCAAGAGGACGAGTGGATGATTTGTACAGAGCAAAAACCTGACAGGTGTTAACAAACTCAGTAATGTCTCCAACCATACGAGGCCACCAAAACCGCTGTTGAACCACAAACATGGTCTTCTTGATACCCGGATGCAGGATAACTGGCTGCTGTAACCCCATTCAGTAACTTTCCCTCTAAGAGGGACAGGGACAAATAACTTCCCCGCCGGGCAGCCAACCGGAGTAGATTCATTACTGAGAGTGCGTCTAACCCGAGACTCGATGTCCCACGTGACAGCTGAAACAAAACATGAGGCCGGTAACTGACCTTTTCCACAAGGATGCAAAAGGACACGTTTTACAGGATCTGGACTGAATGGACTGAGTATGTAAAACCTTATTGATCGTACTTTACCTAAACCCTGGAAATGTAAATATCTGTGAATTTTGGCATGCTTCCCTACTTTGACTGTTTGCTTGTGTTTGTGCAATTACTGAAGAATGTTAAAAATACAAATTACAAAAAAAAAACAACAACAACGTTATGATGTCCAATTCTAACACTGAATTTCTTATGTATTTCTTTTGCAAGGTAAATTTCACATCCAAAATTGCAAGTTTGCCAAAACGTTCCCAAATTTTATAATCATCTTGTGTGACTTTTATGGTCAATATATTCATATACTGTTTATTTTATTGAATCATTTTTTTGTTATGTTTTTTTTAATTGCATAATTGTTCTAAGATTTCTGCGTGGCTGTTTCTGATTTCAATTATTTATTTTGACAGATGTTGCTGGGAAGGAAAACAAACAAAAACTATGTGTGTTACGTCATAATCACGAGACCAAGACTGACAAAGCAGAAGAGCTAAAACGTCGCACAGCCGAGTAAACGTTAACACCAAACACAACCCTCATTTTCCTATTCACTGGCTTTAGTCCTTGTTGACATTTTAGGATTAACTCGATGTAGCTATGGCTAATTTTTATGGCTAACATTAATTAAGCGACACTGGCAGCAGAAGAAAGTCCACAAACCTGCTTTCCACTTCTTCATTTCGATATTCAGTTATTTGTGACCGTGGCAGTCCATCTCTTTTATTTCCAAACTCTTGAGAGGCTCTAAATCTGGCGTGCCCAACCAGTCGATTGCAATCGACCGCTCGATCGCGGGCTGAGTTCCAGTCGAGAGGATTTAGTGCTGCTATAACAGACTGATGCAGCAGGTGGCAGCAATGCACCAACAAAGATGCCAGCTGTCATTAAACGTCAGAGTAGAAGAAGAGCTCTTCTTCTATGGTGGATAAGAAAAATTGTAATTTCCTCCTGTATTATTTTTTCATTTATTCAAATGACAAATTCATCTGTCTTATCTGCAATGTAAATGTGGCTTTACTGAAGAACGGAATTTAGAGCGGCATTTCAGATGATTCACAAGAAATACGATGCTAACTTCTAATGCTAACCCGGCTAAATCCCCTCTGCTCGCTCGACAAGTCCAGGAATTGAAAAGTCGGCGACAGCACAATGATTGATTGTCCATAAATATGAAGAGTGATGAATGTGTTCTGTTCAGGCCAGGAGTCTGAGGACACATTATTTATTCTGTTCGCAGCTGGAGGAGGCACACATGTGCTGCACACAGATGTTAGGTGGTTCAGCAGAGGTAAATTTCTGGACAGCTGGACTGAAATGCGCAGGACACACAGGAGCCGAAAATATTGCATGAGTGTGCAGAATGCCTGAAAAAAAAAATGCTGGTGTGCCATGGTGGCTGCTGTATCACTGTATTACGTTACTAAATCATATATATTGACTTATAACACAAAACTGTCAAAAGGGGTAATAAATATAAGTGTAAAGATGATTGAATATATCATCAGAGCAGTAAACTGATCGGTCCATGTGAACACCACGCAGATCGCTGCTGCTGCTGCATACATGTACCGTCGGAAATTACAACCTGTTTACCTGAATTGTTTTATGTTGGTGGGGGTCTGCTTCACTGGCCTCAGGCACCTTATATAGGCCAGAATTAATCTTTTGTGTGGATACAATGAATTAGTTTATCAAAAATAAAATAAAAACCACACTCCTGCCACAAGCAACTGCTGAATCTTCTGCCTGAAATTAAAGAATTTCTGAAAGTTTCAAACCGTTGCTGAATATGTACAGCTTTTGGGTTTGAAAGCAAGTTTAAAATCATATTACATGTGCTATCAAGCAGGTTGCAACAGTGTGACCTGCAGAACTTTCCACACATGGACACAGAAGTTAAGCACCAGGACAAAGACCATGGAGCCTGAGAGTGCACATTATGATGATCACGTGCAGAGCATCTTGTCAGAATTTGACAGGCGCTTCACTGACTTTGCATCCAAAGAGCCTGTTGTCAGTTTTCTCTGTTTTCCATTTGGGGAAAATATAGATGTAAATGGTAATGGTAAATGGACTGCATTTATATAGCGCTTTTTCCATCTGCATCAGATGCTCAAAGCGCTTTACAATTATGCCTCACATTGACCCCGATGTCAGGGTGCTGCCATACAAGGCAGCACCCTGTGCTATGTGGACTATATATCGTCCAAAATGCCATCACTCTTCAACCTGGATCCTCACACTGAAAAATGACATTGAGCTCAAATCCATAACAACACCTGACATGAATGTCCAAATCCAGAATCTTTTTTTTGCCATTCACTTGCATATGTTCTAGTTCTTCATCTCATATAATATGAGATGGGCTCAAAGAAACAAACTGTCCAGCTGGTTCCACTTTTGGGGGAGATGATGGTCTCATGAGACTCACAACCTTAAGCGTTGGGCTTGAGACCAGAGGATTCTTGGTTCAAATCCCAGCCTGACTGGAAAATCACTAAGGACCCTTGGGCAAGGCCCTTAATCCCCTAGTTGCTCCCGGTGTGTAGTGAGTACCTTGTATGGCAGCACCCTCACATGGGGGTGAATGTGAGGCATTAGTGTGTAAAGCACTTTGACCATCTGATGCAGATGGAAAAGCGAAATATAAATGCAGTCCATTTACCATTTACATGTCATTCTGTTCGAAGTGACCTCTTATATGGCTGGTTTATGGATTATATCCTCAAAAATAAAAGAAGAGCCGCTTCCTTTAAAGCAATAAAGTGGTAATGCATCAACAGTTACATGGCACTTCTGAAAGCTTCAGAAAAAGCCTTTATGGCAAATAAAGCATAAAGCTTTATGACATCAAAGCAGAAAAGCTCAGTGCAAATAAAGCATAAAGCTTTATGACATCAAAGCAGAAAAGCTCAGTGCAAATAAAGCAGAAGGCTTTATGACATCATAGCACAAAGACGCAAAGTCTACAATAGATGAACCATCACTAAATGTTCATTGTGTGACCAGCAGGTGTTTCAGTCAATCCCACTGTCAGCTGAAGAGGAAAACATGAGTTCAACAACGATTGTGGATATCGATGCAATTGAACTGGAAGAAATGAAACGACAAAAACATAAAACAGGTAATGATCGCATCAAACATTAACACTGGTCAGGTGAGCATGAGGCGTGCTCACTTAAAAACAATACTTGAGGCTTTTTGAAGCTTTGAATGTTTTTTGACATCCTTAAATGAACTTTCATCAATGAGCTGAACCTGTTCAATTTATTTTGGTGTGTAAATGTGTTTTCCTTCCTTCAGTCTTAGAGACTCCAAATGACAGCATGAGCTGCTGTGATTGGCTGATGGTCGTTCTGTCGTTTCTGCTGGTGGTTCTCACTTTTCCACTCACCATATGGAGATGTTTTAAGGTCAGTTGATGATCAATTCAGTCTTTAACACACATTTTCTGAACTTTAACAGCCAAGATTATTATTATTATTTAGATTATCGACAGTCATTAACAGTCATCAGGATGTAGGACTAATTGCTGGTCTGATCATGTCAGATGTTGAGGCTGGTCTCATGTTTATATATTGTTTTTTGTTGTTTTGTTTTTTTTTTTTCATTAAAAGGCACATTGGGGAAAAAAATGTTAATTTGAATTTTAATGTTGTGTTTGATATCTCAAGGTCTTTTCCTAAAAAAATGAGCTGACAGCATCACTCACTGTCAGGTTACAGGATCAGTGCAGATTTAAAATAAAAGTTTGACGTGATCATTAATGTGGTTTCTCTCTGTGCACAGATCATTCACCAGAATGAGAGGGCTGTTCTCTATCGAATGGGTCACATTTGGAGAGGAAGCAAAGAACCAGGTCAGATAACAACAAAAACGTTTGATCAAAGAAAATTCAAAATGTTTTTCCTCATTATTGTGTTTGCGGTGGCTTCAACTTGTGTTGTTGTGATGTCACAGGGTTGGTGTTTATGTTGCCGTTCACCGACACCTTGATTAAAGTCAGCACAAAACTCCTCACCTTAAGCATCCCATCACAAGAGGTATGACTGACACACACACACACACACACACACACACACACACACACACACACACACACACACACACACACACACACACACACACACACACAACACACCACACACCACACACCACACCACACCAGTGTTGTATAAAGTACTGGACAAATCACACTTAAGTAAAGTACAGATACCCATTTAAAAAATGACTTTTGGTAGAAGTTCAAGTCACTGATTGAAATGCTACTCAGGTAAAAGTTTGAAAGTATCTCGTATTTATTGTACTTAAGTATGACAAGTATGTACAACTAATGTACTCAAGTATTGAAAGTAAAAGTATAAGTATGTTAATAATCAAAAAACGGACTGATTTTTTTGACATTACTAGGCTTGTAAAATGACTGGTAGTATTAGTCAAAATACTGAAAATTGTGCACATCACACAAAAACACTTCAGAAACAAGGTTTCAAAACCTAAATGAGACTCACTAGGTGTTCACAGGAAACATTTATTTCTGTATGTATTTATTTATTTTTCAGTGTTACATGGTTTTATCTTTTCTGTTGTGTTTTGTTTCATTTTGTCTCTCTCTGAAATTGTATTGTACATTATAGTCTATTATTATTGACTATTATGTTTATTATGTACACTATTATTGTTGCTGCTATAATATATGAATAAAAATAAATGTAAAAAATTACAATTTGACTCTTTATGACAACAAACACAAATCAACACAACGTGCTGATGCGAACAGCTTAATGCTACCTTTAAACATTTGAAAACGCCATAGACATGCTAACGCGTTAGCATCGCATCCCCGTTTTTAAGTTATAAAATACATCTATCAACTGTTTCAGAAGACCATAACAGGTCGGTTTAACATAAAATATTAAATATTACTCACAGACATATGATCTTCAGGGTTTTCGTGGGAAAAAAATTAGGATAAGCGAAATAAAATCCACGAATCGTAGATCGAAGCACTGCTTCGACCTGCGAATCACTGCTTCGATTGGTTCAAGGTTCAAAGCAAAGCCGCGCTGCAGAAAAGTTGATTACAGACCGCTGCAGGTCTGTAAACAATGTCCTTGACAAACACCCCCCAAGTGCGCAACTGCAAACAAGCCTACCGGACATGCCTCATGACAAATCGGCATGACTTTGTTGCAGTCATTAATTCAGTGGTGTTCTCGGGGTGAAAACCAACTTTTTCATGTGTCTGTGTGTGTGTGTTTTTTTTTTTTGTAACGAGTAACGGCATGGCGCATAGAAAATGTATCGGAGTAGAAAGTATGCAATTAAGTCGGAAATGTAGTGAAGTAAAGTGAAAGTAAGCTGAATTAAAAAAACTCAAAGTAAGTCTCCCAAAACGTACTTAAGTACAGTAGTGAAGTATTTTTACTTCGTTAGTATACAACACTGACACACACACACACACTACCAGATACAATCAACACATCCAATAATTTAGGAATTCATAGAAATTCAAAGATCAATCAAACTATAGTAGCACTCATTGAACACATACTGTAACTTCATGTTCAACAAATCACCAAATCAAGATCTTCATCAGGACTCAAATTATATCTTGCAGCCTGTTATGTGATACAGTTTTTAACCAAAATATGTACTTTTTAGCTATTGTTTTTGAATTATATAAAAAATATTCCACTCAGTACTCTGCATTCTATTTTATTTTTAAACCTGTTGTGCTGCTTTCAGGTTTTGACCAGTGACTTTGTGACGGTGAAGGTCCGTGCAGTGGTCTGTTACCGGATCAAAGACGCAGTTAAGGCCATGGCCAACGTCACAGATGTGCACACTGCGACCCAGCTGTTCTCTCAGAGCACTCTGAGGAACATACTGGGTACCAAGACTGTGTCTGAGATCCTGGTGAACAACAAGGAGATCACAGACAGTATGAAGGTACACAGGATTTTATATTGACTGTTACTGTAGTGAGCAGTAGGATCCAGATCAGACAAGTATAAACCATTTCACAGAACGACCAGTATGCACCTTCTTGTTTTTCTGATCACATTGGCATTTGTCAGTTTTCAATATCTTCATCCTGCTTTGCTGACATTTTGGTCATTTTACTTCATTTGGACTGAGTGGGCATGTCTCCAGATGTAAAAATTAACATGTTCTGTCCTCTCAGGCCATTCTGGACTATGCAACAGAAGACTGGGGGATTGAGGTCCAGTGGGTGGAGATCAACACCCTCAACTTCAAGGACCAACAGCTGCAGAAAATTGTGGCATCAAAGGTAATAGAAAAAAGATGGAAAAGTGCTATAGAAATACAGTTTGTCCTTCTTCATGTCTTAATTGGACACTTTTTATTTTCTGTGCAATGACCTCTGACCCTGTGTCCTATTTATTCACCCTTCTTTTCACTGACTATCTCCTTCTTCAGGTGATGGCTGCAGAGGGAGAGGTTAATGCAGCACGGATGCTGAAGCAGGCGTCTTTGATGATGGGAGATTCTGAATCAGCCTTCAAGCTCCGGTACCTGCAGACCATGGAAACCCTGGCAGCTGACAAATCCATTAAAATCCAGATGCCATTCATGGGCGGCACTTTGGTGGGGTTTGATGGGACTGCAGGCCCAGCAAGAATTCACTGACCACCACCCTCCCCTGCAACACAACCAGCTTTTTATATTCACCCATCTCTTTATATATATGTACTTTAAAATATACGTCAATGTTTTTGTGACTTTTCTCAAGCCAACAGGCTGTAAACTGATACATGTGTAATATATTAAAGGAGTAAATACACATATGCAATCTGTTGTTTTATATATGTTTTATGCCATTGAATCCAATGGATGTTGACATTGTTTGACCTTTATTGTCGACACCAAACATTCAACACGGTCAAACCTATTCCATTTATTAATCCTATTAGCTCAACCAAGAATTTGCATCACTTTTTACCACAATTGGAGCGACTTTAACTTTTGGCCCCTGTACAAACTGAAACTGACCATTCCTCATCATTCCAGCTGTTTTACTCCATAACTCCACAACATTCAGTCATAGATAATCATAGATATGCCTTTTTGAAATATTATGATCAGACAAATAATGTGGCATAGTTTTTAATTTGATTGGAGCATTTTTAAATTAAATTTAAACCCACGCAACACACAGCAGAACATGCAAACTCCACACAGAAAGGACCAGGTGAGAAGCAAACCCATGACCTTCTTGCTGTGAGACAACAGTATTCACCACTAATCCAACGCGCCACAGGTAGAGAAAGCAATGGAGCAGTATTTAATGGAAGTGATTGTCTAAGTAGCCTATTGACTGATTTGTGTGAATTTTAACATTAACTATGCTGGATAGGAAACGGCAAGTTTGTCCAAAGTGATCAGTGTCAACAAAAGTATGTAGTTCCATGTCTCTGCCTGCCCACTGTTCTGTCTCCCTCCACAACACTGTGCATAAAGCTGGTCTTTTATTTGACCTGTTCAAATCAGTTATCCACTTTCAAAGTTTTGAAAGATGGTTCTCTTCCCATCAAATTTTTCATCACATTTTGTGTTGTACTACAGCCACGGTCTCCCTCTAAACCAACTGCTTGAAAATGCAATCTTCTTTCCAAATGACACAGTTCTAGATCTTCATCCAAAATGGTATAACAGTTTTTAGAGCTTATGACATCTGTGTGTCTTTTTTCATCTTGGATACCACAACTACAATGATTGCTGGCACTGGCAGTGGATTATGATTTGACTGAGCAGTTAATATTACTGCTGGTAGTTATTTACACCGGTAAGGTGAGTCCTGACGACATTGTGGCTGTCGTGTGCAACTGTGATTTGTAATTTTGATTTTGATTTTGTCATTTTGAGTTAAAAAGAGGAAACAGCTGTTGGACAATAAATGGCTTCACCCAACCACAGCAAATCCAAGTTGGATCTGCATGTTGAATTGGCACAAGTTTTACTATAACCTATGTTGATGTTCCTGACGCAACTCCACATTACATGGAGAAATGTGGCAGGGGTGGGATCTGAACCCGGAACCTTCTGAACTGAAACCAAGCACATTAACCGCTTGGCCACCACCCCTGCTACCCAAGCACCAGGGGCGGATCTACTGGGGTGGCATGGGGTGGCAACTGCCACCCTAAAAATAGCTCTTGCCAACCCAGTTGCCACCCCAATCAGAAGTGGGTGACATTTTTTTCAAAAAAGGGACCTTGCGAATGACTTTAACTGGCGAAAACTGCTCTCTGAGCGCCCTTGAATGCAGCACAAGCTGCGCTTCGCGCTCTCCCTGCCCCCCCACCTGTTGTGACGCCGAACTTTCCCTAAAAGACACGACGACACGCCAGCACACACGGCTGCCAGGAAAACTTTGCGGAGAAAGAAATATAAAATTTATACATTCACCAAGTACTGTATAAATAAATAAATAATGAGGAATACGTTTTCAGTGGTATTTTTATTAGGGCGGAACCTCTTGTTTCCCTCGTCGTTTCAGGTGAACTGAAAACAAGGACGGACGTCGACACTGGTCACATCAGCCGGCAAAACTTTCTTTGTAGCTAGACTTCAGCTTTACTCGTGTCTCTCAGAGATATTAGGGATGTTTCGTCCAACCTTAAAGTCGTGTTATGTTAACAAAAGTCCGTGCACGCGTGCAGCGATGTACGCTTTTTAGGTTTCACTTTCATTTCATAATGCGACAGTGGAGCACTTTTTTATTGCTGAGGGGAGAAAACACTTTGTTGTGGATTTTTAGAGGAACATTGGAAACATTGGATGGACAGATGACAAGCGCTGATACACACACCCTTGAGGTGTGTTTCTGTGAGTCTTCAGTTCAGGTAAGACTCATACAGCTTCTCTGCTGTCATTTGATTAAATATGTTGTTTTCTACTATAGTGGTGCATCTTAGCTAAAGGGCAATTCTATGGTAACGGAATTACAACAGCAGCAAAATCTGGACATACTGCATCTAACGACTACAGATTAAGTCAGATTGTAATTCCGTTACCGTAGAATTGCCCTAAAATTTCCATAACAATCATTCAGTTTGTGATAAAAGCATGAAATTTGGCACAAATATTCTAAATTAACTAGTATTTATTTTCAGATATGGAGGCATCCCGGAGCTGACCTCTAATGAGCTACAGGGGTCAATAAAGAAATACACAGGGGTCAAACTTTAACAATGCTCCAATCATATTGAAAAGTATACCACATTATTTATCTGATTACACAGCTTTCAAAAAGGTATAGTTTGGACTATCTATGACTGAATGTTCTGAAGTTATGGGGTAAAAACAGCAAATATGGTGACAAAGGTCAGTTTCAGTTTGTACAGGGGTCAAACATTAAACTTGCTCCAATTTTGGTAAAAAAAATTACGCAAATTCTTGGTTTAGTTAAGAGTATTTTAAAAAGGAATAGTTTGCACCATCTGTCACGCTAAGTTATCATGTTACGAGGTAACATATGTCACATGTCACAGAATCCAATGGACGTCAACTATGTTTGACCTTTACTTTGGAGACCAAGCATTTGACATAGTCAAAACTATTCCATTTATTAATCCTATTCACTCAACCAATAATTTGCATCACTTTTTACCAAAACTGAAGTAACTTTAACTTTTCACCCTTGTACAAACTGAAACTGACCTTTGTCACCATTTTTGCTGTTTTTACCCCAAAACCCCATAACATTCAGTCATGGATAGCCCAAACTATACATTTTTGGAATCCTTATGACCACACAAATAGTGTGGTATAGTTTTCAACATGATTGGAGAATTTTTATATTTTGACCCCTGTGTAATTCTTTATTGACCCCTGTAGCTCATTAGAGGTCACCTCCAGGATGTCTCCATATCTGAAAATAAACATTAGTTAATTTAGAATATGTGTGCCACATTTCATGCTTTTATCACAAACTGAACAATTGTTTTGGTTATCTGCTGCACTACTACAGCAATGTTCATTTTGTGATCATGAAAACACAATTTACAGCTCTTTGACGCCCATTGGAGCGCTTGAAATTACCATTCCACTAACGCATTTTTTACACACATTGTTTATAGTTTTTTCTATATTGGTCTGCAAAAATGTTGTTTTAACGTTACATGAAAATTGGTCCGTGGCGCAAAAAGCTTGCGGACCGCTGCTCTAGGCTATATGAAACTTGGACTCGTGACGCTATAATCCAGATTCCTGACCTATAATAGCATAATACATAAATATTACGTTGCCACCCCACATAAAGTGCCTGTCCCTGCTTGCCACCCCATGAATTTATCTCTAGATCCGCCCCTGCCAACCACTAACCATGAGTGAAAAAGGTTTTGTGTTATCATTCATATTCTCTGAAAAATGGCCAAAAAACAAAAATTCCACCAGGGTATGTAAACTTTTAAGCACAACTGTATCAATTAAAAAATCTTTTGAACTGAAGAACCAATTTGTTATACAGAAACCCTTGTTTAACTAATCTACAGTGATAGCAATTTCGAAGCCTCATGAACCAATGAACCACTGCAACACAACTGGCTGAAAATCGACACACTGCTTCGACGCGTTTGATACAGTTTGAAAGGTGACATCTGCTGGATTGCTTTGAGAATTACCTTGAGCGAGTGCCCTGACAAATGTTTGCATTAATTCATGACTGATGTGGTTTGTTCTTGAAATATAATAATAAAAAAAATTGTCATATGTATTATTGTGTCTTTTTAATGTAATAAATAGTCCCTACAGATGCACACATAATGGTTATGAAAGCCTTTATTGTAGACTCTATGTAGATTTGTGTTATCATTCCTCAAACTATATTTGGATAAAATGTGACAAAAGTGAGAAAGGCATGTGCTTCTGCAGCTGGTGCTTATGTTGCTGTAATTTGTAAATTAGAATAGAGGGGATAGGAGACAGTGACTGTGCAAATTTCAACAATTTTTATTCAAAAAAAGAATTCATTTCAATGGTGCTGGACTTCCTCTTCTGCCTCACCACCTCTCCAGCTTTGGATAGGTGGCAAGGCACTGATGTTGCTGCATTGACAAATATTTTTTTGCCATTCTCTGTAAATTGGGATAGACTGCGGCTCTTGTCACCCAGTATTTGAGCTGGTCTTCTCCTCTGGAGGTCAGCATATGTTGGGTCAAATCTTTGTAGTAAAGCCCTGAAGGCTTTGCTCTCCACTATTTTGAACGGTTGTGCATCTTCCACAACATAGTCCACCGTGCCTCATCCAAACCAGCTTGTCTGCCTTTAATGGAAATACAGTATGACATGCTTAGCTATGTTTGTTTATGAGTATGTTTTAATCTTAGATAAAGAATAAAATATAGCTTACATGGCCTGATTCCTGCTCCAGGAGCAGCAACTGAAGCAGCAGCCACTGATGTCTCGGGATGTTTGGACCTCAGGTGTCGCAGCATTGAAGACGTATTGTTACTGTACCTCATCTCTTGAGCACAAATCAAGCACTTGACCTTTTTGGGGCTTATTAGATCAAAGTGCTCCCAAGCAATTGATCGTGCTCTTTTTGGAACTGGCTCCTCCATGTCCCTTCCTCACCACTACTCACTCGCTCACACACACACTCACCTTTCTCACACCTTTCACTTCAACAAAATCACAGCTCTTCAGTCACTCAGCTCAGTCTCTGATCTGTCTATAATATATAGTTGAACCTATAACCTATGTTGATGTACTGTGTGAATAAATGTATATGAATGGATGCCTGTTGTGTACGGTGCGTGTCTGTCTATGTTAGATCCTATGTGTATGTTGCTGACTATACTAAATGAACTTTAAACTAGACCTAAATATAAACTAATGCTTTCCTTGGCTTCGACTCACGTGGTAATTGGCAATAACAATGTCACTAGCAATCTCAAAAACCCACAGTTTGAGCTGCGATTCAAATCTCATTTAAATACTTGGCAGGTCGTATTGAAACGCCCAGATTATTCGAATTTTCCTCGAAGCTCGACACGTGGTGTGACGTAACGAGGCATCGCTCGCAGTGGTCACGTGATGGGGGCGTGCTCGAAACGCTGCTCAATGACACTTCTGGTTCAAAAAGCTCAATGCTGTATCGAGCAGACTGACTCGAGCTTAACATCACTACTAATCTACGAGTAAGTTTATGGTGTCTAGTGGAAAAACGTGGGTCATTTTCTGCAACGCGACTCCCCTTTGAAGCGTGAACCATTGAAACAATGCTTCGATCCACTAGCTCGTTGGTTCTTTGATTCGCTGCTCTTCAGAAGTCTGCTTCTTAACCCCTCTCAAAGCCATTAAAATACCGTGAGTCACTTTTGTGTGGAATAAAGTCACTAACTGGGACTCTTGTCTTGTTGCTGTAAAGAAACAAGAATCGTCCTCAGTTCCGTTGGCACAGCTCCAAACGCTGCGCAGCTCTCTGCTGAGACAGAGTCCGGTCAATATTAATAACTTCAAAACGAATTGCCGCTTTAAATAAAGTGACGCCTCTCTCCAAACACTGTAATACAGACAATAAACTACAATCAAGTAAAACTTTTTCCTCCCAAAATGAGACGTGCTGGAAAGACTTTCATGCCAATAATGCCTGAAAGGAAATGCTTTGACAAAAACTACAGATTTGTTTATTCCTATTTATGTCCAGAGATCAAGGATCCACCATGTAGAGTTCATTATGTCCAAAGTTTAAGGATCCAGTGACCAATTTCATATTTATTTACTTTAAGACTCAATAAGATGCTGTTCAATTTCAATTTAATCAGCTTATAAAGCGCCAAATCACAACAAAATCCGTCTCAAGGCACCTCACATAGAACAGTTCAACATAAAAAATTTAAATAAATAAATACAAATTTCAAAATTCAAATACATAATTAAAAACAGAAGAAAAAAATAAAACAGATAAAGCCTATTTTTATTCTCTTTCTTATGAATAATTTTTTTTTTAAGTCTTGACTTAAAAATGTTCACCGACTCCGACTGTCTCACAGTCGCATGAAGATCGTTCCAAAGAGTGGGTGCATGATAAGAAAAAGCCGAATAAAAGAATGAAGATTATTGAATAACAAGACGTGTACGAGTTTTATTTTATCATTGGGCAAAAATGCATCTGTCAGAGTTTCATTCTGGATCCAGCCCTGGGTATTATTAAATGTTTTTGCTGACTGCCTATTAGTTTTAAGTTTATCTTTCATAAATTTATATTCATAATAAAAAAGGAAAAAGTTAGCTAAAAGTGGAGCACAATCTGTACCCATAGGTATCCCTATTGTTTGTTTGAAAATTCTGTTGCCAACCTCTATATAGATATTGTCTACAAGGAATTCTATATGCTCAATCATATTTTCTTCAGTTATATTATGATAACGTGTCGATGTTGTGTTAGACCACTATGTAGTGCCATCATTTCTAATGACGATATATTTAGAGCCTCTAATTCTAAAAGCTTCCCTGACTAGTTCACTGATACTATATATAAGTTGGTCATGACGGATGTTCGTATATAGGGTGGAAAAATCAAAACTATCAAAAAGCTGTCATTCAAGTGTAGCCGTAATAATAATACCAAATCGTTATTTGTAAGCAGAAAGATAACGTCACACTATGAGGCATCACAGATGGTGATAATGCTGTGGTTCAAGTGGCAGAACATCTGACTTTTGATCCAGAGGCACAAGTTTGAATCCCCATCATGTTTAAGATTTTCTTGTTCAAATATGAAGTGATTGCAGTAAAGTTAGAAAGACAGATAATTACAAATATTTTCCAGTGACAGAAAGTGTTTTAGATCGTCACTTCAAAAGGTAATTTCAGACCTGTGTAGGAAGTTGCTATGCCATGTTGTACAGTTACATAGCCTCCATGTTAAGGTTGGTGAAACCTCAGTGAACTTCTCTGTGTGTTTTATAGCAGTTCAAGTGATATCACAACAGTTCTGAAGTTCTAAATATGCAAGAAGGCCATTGTGTCCCTGACTGGGCAGCCAATTTAATTTAAAAAAAATTAAAAATTAGGGCCGAAAGCAACTGACAGTAGTTTTCTGAGTAAAAAGTAACACTGAACCCTTTTTTAATAACGCTACTTACTTCCGCTCGTAAGACGCTCTCATTCGTAAAAGAAATGTAGCGTAGCATAAGTTCTACCCAAAAGACTCAGATTTCAAGCTTTCATTCAGATTTCTATCACTCAACACAACCAGCTCGTCCACAATTTAGCCATCAGCTTCTTTCAAAGCCATTTAAAAATATCAAACCTGATTCACGTCTCTGCTGATTAAAGTCACTACCGGGACTCTGTTTGTCGTTGCAGGCGACAAATGAGAATCGTCCACTGTTTCACGACAGTTTTTATTTGTTCCTTCTTGATGCGCCTCTTTTTTCCACCAGCCAGTGGCGGCTCCAGAGATTTTTTTTCTGCTGGTGCTGTGGGGGAGCTTGGCATTCTTATGAGGGTGCTATGGGCTCATGTGTTGTGACGGCTCTCTGCTACACCTCTGCCACATTCGCGGGCGTGTGTACACATAGCCACATTCTGATCTGCGACAGTCACTAATGACACACAATGACCAAAATCACACACACAAACCTCGGCTACTGTTCAATACACATATTGAATAGACTTATGCACTGTTTCTTTCTCTGTATGCACCACTCTGCATTTAATCATTAGTGATCGATCTCTGCTCCCCTCCAAAGCATGTCTTTTTCCTGGTTCTCCTCCCTCAGCCCCAACCAGTCCCAGCAGAAGACTGCCCCTCCCTGAGCCTAGTTCTGCTGGAGGTTTCTTCCTGTTAAAAGGGAGTTTTTCCTTCCCACTGTAGCCAAGTGCTTGCTCACAGGGGGTCGTTTTGACCGTTGGGGTTTTACATAATTATTGTATGGCCTTGCCTTACAATATAAAGTGCCTTGGGGCAACTGTTTGTTGTGATTTGGCACTATATAAAAAAAAAATTGAATTGAATTGAATTGAATTGACATATTCACAGACCTCCACGTGAAGCCTATAGCCTCAGGTGACAAAAATGCCAACAGTGGGCAGAGAGAAAATCTTTCACCTACCACTGATGTCTTCATAACAGTACAATGTGCCTGTTGTTGTGGTTAAGAGCAAATGCATCAATGATTTGGTTCCTGTCCAGAGGCCATGTTCTGTGAGGGGTAATTGCCAGGAGCGACACCGGGTCACTGGTTTGTCTGTGCCTACCGCTGTTCCTCAAATAGTTCTTTAGGTGACACAGACTTCACTTCTTTCCAGTTCCACTCATAGATATTTGGGCAGCAAAAACTGAACCATTTCAGCAACTTGAAGCTACACTCACTGCAGTACGACGTCATCATTGATGCTGAAAAACTCCATGCCTTTGTCTCCTCTGGGCTTGACTACTGTAACTCCCTGCTCTTAGGGATCTCTGGAAAAAAGCATTCAAAGGCTCCAATACATTTGAAACAGTGTAGCTAGAATTCTGATAAGAGTATGTAAATAGGAGGACATTACACCTGTACTCCAATAACCTTCACTGGCTCCCCATCATCTACAGAATCCATTTTAGATTGCTCTCATCACCCACCAATTCATCCATGGCAATGCCCCCACATACCTCAAGACCTCCTCCTCCACATACATCCTCCCATTCCCTCCATTCATACAACACTAATCTTTTCCGTCTCCCCTCGCACCAAACATCACACTATGGGAGACAGGGCCTTTTGTTCAGCTGCCCTTCATATTTGGAACTCCCTCCCTGAAAAAACCTCTAAACAAGCTCTCACAGGTCTCAATAATTTTAATCTGTTGCATCTTAGTCTTTTTATTCTATTTTGGTTTTATTACATACTGCTGACTGTTTTTATCTTAAGATTTTATGTTTTTATTCTCTTATCTCTCCTTGGTTTTATTTTTTCCCTGTAGCACTTTGAGATTTTTTTTATTAATGAAAGGTGCATTATAAATAAAACTTATTATAACTTATAAGCATATTATTATGATCATGAAATTGTTGAATGTGATGTCACTGAAAGTCACGTTACACTCATTTTGTGTAAAACAATCAGTTCTGTTGATGAATGTTTATTTTCTTTTATGAGTGTAATATTAATCTAATCACATAAATCTGAAAATGTGAGAAGTGTCTTACTGTGGAAAACTGAAATGATGATGTCATCACCCTGCCTCTGAAACATGATGTTAACAGTGTCATTTAATGTGAGTTATGAATGTAACTAAGGTTCTATGAATTCCGGATGACCGCCAGAGGACGGTGCTTAGCATCTGGATAACTACATGTGCGCAGCACAGAGAGGTCAAGAATATATACCAACAAAGTCACGCCATTGGATGTGACCTGAGTGACGTCATTGGTTGTCTTTATATGTCAGACGTACCCAGCGCTCGTTTCTTTTCGGAATGAACTCACAAAACTCTGAGTGATAAGCAACTCTGGTGGTCATCCGGAATTCATAGAACCTTAGTTACATTCGTAACTCTCATTCTATTTCATTCCTACTGACCGCCAGAGGACGGTGTTTAGCACCTGGATGACTTAATACCAACAAGGCCACTGCAAGCTATCGGATTAAGAATCCTACCCTACTTAGACGATTGGCTTGTCTGCGCTCCGACTCAGGAGCAAGCGCAAAACGATACAGCTCTTCTACTGAACCATGTCTCTCAGTTAGGACTCACAGTGAATCTGCGAAGAGTTCTCCTTGTTCCCAGTCAACAAATGACCTTCATCGGCATTGTCATCAACTTCCTAACTATGACTCGCCATCCCTGCAGAGAGTGGGTTATGTAATTCATCTCGTCTCACATAAACTAAACGACTGCACGAGGGACTTCAGTTACCGGAGGAAGAGTTTCCCAACCTGCCCATCGAGAGGGGCACATCACTCCCTTGGATCACAGCCTCCAACAGCGGCGCCTCCACGCTCCATCGTAGTTAAGTTTGATAACTTTAAGGCTAAAGACTTGTTGCTATGCACAGCTTGGCAGATGAAAGGACTTAAATGGGTGAACAAATGTATAAATCTTGATAACGACTGTCCACTGCGCATTATGAACAAAAGACGAGAATCGCTGCGATCTGCAAGGTCCTGAAGGAGAATCAAGTTCTGCTCCAAACCTTGTACCCTGCCAGGCTGCGGGTTAAATACAAAGACGAAACTAAAACCTATGATTGGCAGCAGACGCAACGGAGGACCTGATGAAGAGAGGATATGCGGTGAAAACGGCTAAAGCTCTGAGTCGCTCATGGAGAGGATTAAACAGCTGACTTGGACGACAGCGGGACAGTCTACGAGGACCAGCCAGAACATAGGGACGGACGATGCCATAGAATCCAAGGGCGTTGACTTTATTTGACCTTTACTTTGGAGACCAAGCATTCAACACAGTCAACTAGTCCACTATTCCAAATGTGCGCACATTCTGTGCACTCATTTATATATTGTGGCGCTCATTTTATTATATTGGGTACTCATTTTATTATATTGTGCACTCATTTGTTATAATTGTGTGCACATGTTATTATATTGTGCGCTCATTGTATTACAGAGCCCTGATGACAATTTAGGTCATAGATTCATTTTGAATGAAAGGAAAATGTGCGCACGTTTTATTAATTCGAGGGCTCAATTAAAGGAAAATGTGCACACAAATTATCATGGCCAGAAAAAATATCACTTTAAGTGACCTCTCACGGGTTCCGTACTCCCGGGTTCCGTAGAAGGGAATCTGTAGCCCTAATTGTTGTGTCTATTTGTGCATCTAAATCAATCAATCAATCAATCAATTTTTTTTATATAGCGCCAAATCACAACAAACAGTTGCCCCAAGGCGCTTTATATTGTAAGGCAAGGCCATACAATAATTATGTAAAACCCCAACGTCAAAACGACCCCCTGTGAGCAAGCACTTGGCTACAGTGGGAAGGAAAAACTCCCTTTAAACAGGAAGAAACCTCCAGCAGAACCAGGCTCAGGGAGGGGCAGTCTTCTGCTGGGACTGGTTGGGGCTGAGGGAGAGAACCAGGAAAAAGACATGCTGTGGAGGGGAGCAGAGATCGATCACTAATGATTAAATGCAGAGTGGTGCATACAGAGCAAAAAGAGAAGAAAACAGTGCATCATGGGAACCCCCCAGCAGTCTACGTCTATAGCAGCATAACTAAGGGATGGTTCAGGGTCACCTGATCCAGCCCTAACTATAAGCTTTAGCAAAAGGAAAGTTTAAGCCTAATCTTAAAAGTAGAGAGGGTGTCTGTCTCCCTGATCTGAATTGGGAGCTGGTTCCACAAGGAGAGGAGCCTGAAAGCTGAAGGCTCTGCCTCCCATTCTACTCTTACAAACCCTAGGAACTACAAGTAAGCCTGCAGTCTGAGAGCGAAGCGCTCTATTGGGGTGATATGGTACTACGAGGTCCCTAAGATAAGATGGGACCTGATTATTCAAAACCTTATAAGTAAGAAGAAGAATTTTAAATTCTATTCTAGAATTAACAGGAAGCCAATGAAGAGAGGCCAATATGGGTGAGATATGCTCTCTCCTTCTAGTCCCCGTCAGTACTCTAGCTGCAGCATTTTGAATTAACTGAAGGCTTTTAGGGAACTTTTAGGACAACCTGATAATAATGAATTACAATAGTCCAGCCTAGAGGAAATAAATGCATGAATTAGTTTTTCAGCATCACTCTGAGACAAGACCTTTCTGATTTTAGAGATATTGCGTAAATGCAAAAAAGCAGTCCTACATATTTGTTTAATATGCGCTTTGAATGACATATCCTGATCAAAAATGACTCCAAGATTTCTCACAGTATTACTAGAGGTCAGGGTAATGCCATCCACAGTAAGGATCTGGTTAGACACCATGTTTCTAAGATTTGTGGGGCCAAGTACAATAACTTCAGTTTTATCTGAGTTTAAAAGCAGGAAATTAGAGGTCATCCATGTCTTTATGTCTGTAAGACAATCCTGCAGTTTAGCTAATTGGTGTGTGTCGTCTGGCTTCATGGATAGATAAGCTGGGTATCATCTGCGTAACAATGAAAATTTAAGCAATACCGTCTAATAATACTGCCTAAGGGAAGCATATATAAAGTGAATAAAATTGGTCCTAGCACAGAACCTTGTGGAACTCCATAATTAACTTTAGTCTGTGAAGAAGATTCCCCATTTACATGAACAAATTGTAATCTATTAGACAAATATGATTCAAACCACCGCAGCGCAGTGCCTTTAATACCTATGGCATGCTCTAATCTCTGTAATAAAATTTTATGGTCAACAGTATCAAAAGCAGCACTGAGGTCTAACAGAACAAGCACAGAGATGAGTCCACTGTCCGAGGCCATAAGAAGATCATTTGTAACCTTCACTAATGCTGTTTCTGTACTATGATGAATTCTAAAACCTGACTGAAACTCTTCAAATAGACCATTCCTCTGCAGATGATCAGTTAGCTGTTTTACAACTACCCTTTCAAGAATTTTTGAGAGAAAAGGAAGGTTGGAGATTGGCCTATAATTAGCTAAGATAACTGGGTCAAGTGATGGCTTTTTAAGTAATGGTTTAATTACTGCCACCTTAAAAGCCTGTGGTACATAGCCAACTAACAAAGATAGATTGATCATATTTAAGATCGAAGCATTAAATAATGGTAGGGCTTCCTTGAGCAGCCTGGTAGGAATGGGGTCTAATAAACATGTTGATGGTTTGGATGAAGTAACTAATGAAAATAACTCAGACAGAACAATCGGAGAGAAGAGTCTAACCAAATACCGGCATCACTGAAAGCAGCCAAAGATAACGATACGTCTTTGGGATGGTTATGAGTAATTTTTTCTCTAATAGTTAAAATTTTGTTAGCAAAGAAAGTCATGAACTCATTACTAGTTAAAGTTAATGGATACTCAGCTCAATAGAGCTCTGACTCTTTGTCAGCCTGGCTACAGTGCTGAAAAGAAACCTGGGGTTGTTCTTATTTTCTTCAATTAGTGATGAGTAGAAAGATGTCCTAGCTTTACGGAGGGCTTTTTATAGAGCAACAGACTCTTTTTCCAGGCTAAGTGAGATCTTCTAAATTAGTGAGACGCCATTTCCTCTCCAACTTACGGGTTATCTGCTTTAAGCTACGAGTTGAGAGTTATACCATGGAGTCAGACACTTCTGATTTAAAGCTCTCTTTTTCAGAGGAGCTACAGCATCCAAAGCTGTCTTCAATGAGGATGTAAAACTATTGACGAGATACTCTATCTCCCTTACAGAGTTTAGGTAGCTACTCTGCACTGTGTTGTTATATGGCATTAGAGAACATAAAGAAGAATCATATCCTTAAACCTAGTTACAGCGCTTTCTGAAAGACTTCTAGTGTAATGAAACTTATTCCCTACTGCTGGGTAGTCCATCAGAGTAAATGTAAATGTTATTAAAAAATGATCAGACAGAAGGGAGTTTTCAGGGAATACTGTTAAGTCTTCTATTTCCATACCATAAGTCAGAACAGATCTAAGATATGATTAAAGTGGTGGGGTGGACTCATTTACTTTTTGAGCAAAGCCAATAGAGTCTAATAATAGATAAATGCAGTGTTGAGGCTGTCATTCTCAGCATCTGTGTGGATGTTAAAAATCGCCCACTATAATTATCTATCTGAGCTAAGCACTAAGTCAGACAAAAGGTCTGAAAATTCACAGAGAAACTCACAGTAACGACCATGTGGAACGATAGATAATAACAAATAAAACTGGTTTTTGGGACTTCCAATTTGGATGGACAAGACTAAGAGACAAGCTTTCAAATGAATTAAAGCTCTGTCTGGGTTTTTTGATTAATTAATAAGCTGGAATGGAAGATTGCTGCTAATCCACCGCCCCGGCCCGTGCTACGAGCATTCTGACAGTTAGTGTGACTCGGGGGTGTTTGACTCATTTAAACTACCATATTCATCCTGCTGTAACCAAGGTTCTGTTAGGCAGAATAAATCAATATGTTGATCAATTATTATATCATTTACCAACAGGGACTTAGAAGAGAGAGACCTAATGTTTAATAGACCACATTTAACTGTTTTAGTCTGTGGTGCAGTTGAAGGTGCTATATATTTTTTTCTTTTTGAATTTTTATGCTTAAATAGATTTTTGCTGGTTATTGGTAGTCTGGGAGCAGGCACCGTCTCTACGGGGATGGGGTAATGAGGGGATGGCAGGGGGAGAGAAGCTGCAGAGAGGTGTGTAAGACTACAACTCTGCTTCCTGGTCCCAACCCTGGATAGTCACGGTTTGGAGGATTTAAGAAATTAGCCAGAATTTCTAGAAATGAGAGCTGCTCCATCCAAAGTGGGATGGATGCCGTCTCTTCCTAACAAGACCAGGTTTCCCCAGAAGCTTTGCCAATTATCTATGAAGCCCACCTCATTTTTTGGACACCACTCAGACAGCCAGCAATTCAAGGAGAACATGCGGCTAAACATGTCACTCCCGGTCCGATTGGGAGGGGCCCAGAGAAAACTACAGAGTCCAGACATTGTTTTTGCAAAGTTACACACCGATTTAATGTTAATTTTAGTGACCTCCGATTGGCGTAACCGGGTGTCATTACTGCCGACGTGAATTACAATCTTACCAAATTTACGCTTAGCCTTAACCAGCCTTTCAAATTTCCTTCAATGTCGCCTGCTCTGGCCCCCGGAAGCACATTGACTATGGTTGCTGGTGTCGCTAACTTCACATTTCTCAAAAACGAGTCGCCAATAACCAGAGTTTGATCCTCGGCGGGTGTGTCGTCGAGTGGGGAAAAACGGTTTAGAGATGTGAACGGGTTGGCGGTGTACACGGGGCTTCTTGTTTAGGGCTACGCTCCTCCTCACAGTCACCCAGTCAGCCTGCTTTCCCCGGCTGCTCGGGATCTGCCAGGGGGGAATGCACAACAACCCATCATTTTCAGCGAATAAATAAATAAAATAGCTGGATTTACACGCAGAAAGATTAACAGTGAATGCTATTTTGAACTCATCATGTCGCCACTCTCTCAATTAAGGCGCTCTAGGGGGGTGTAACTTGGTTGGGTGTGCCAAAAGCAGGTCACCCCTTTCTCCTGGATTCTAAAGACATCTGCAAAATATATAACTAAGTTTACGCAGTAAATGCACAAACTATGCCTTTTGTAAATCATATAATGCAGTATACCTTTGTAACTCATAAATGACTCCTAAATGGCTAAAGTTAACATTCTGGATAGGTTCAATTTTTGTGTAGATCAGACTGAGAAAATTTGAACTGACAGTAACATGGTTTTGCAGCAGAATAATGTGCAATTTCAATCACTCCGGCTGCACATGAATGCATCCTCGAGTTTTTCATATAGACACTAGAGGGCAGTACATGCACTCAGTAGTGACATATTCCTTTACAAACTAAAGGCTTCCTTAGTTGCAAATAATGCTCTGCAAAGTTGTCATCTGAAAAAAAAATATAAAAAAATAACCCACAATAAACACAGTGGCCTCCACCATCCATAAATGGAAGAAGTTCAGCTCCACCAGGCCTCGTTGTAGAGCTGACCGCCCATCTAAATTGAGCAATCAGGGGAGAAGGACCTTAATCAGGGAGGTGACAAAGAACCCAATGGTCTGTCTGTCAAAACTCCAGCATTCCTCTGTGAACAAGGGCGCAATTTAGAACTAGAAATTGGGGGGGACAAAGTGCGAGGCCCGCAGGGCCGAAACCCATAGGCAGGGGTTTTTCAAGCCAACGGTTTCTAGATAAGCTCAGATGCATTCTGAGCATCCAGAACAGTAATTTTAATGTTTTGAGAAGACCATAAAGTGGACACCATTTGACTTATTCAATTTGAAACTGTGGATATAAGTACTTTATTCTGAGAATAGCCAGCATTGATTTTATTAACATCCTGGTGTAATGAGGTATCACCACATGTGTAGAACTCAAAAAGAATGATAGGTTGAGTTCTCATTAACAACAACTGCAATGTGTAAAATGTATTCATAAATATGAAAGAACAGGCTCTTAATAATTATTAACTATCGCATACTGTATTTTTTTTTTTCCTCAAGATTTGTTTTTGCATAAGTTTGAAAAAAACAGATCATAAGTTTAGGATAAATTACTTATCATGAATTTAATTTTCAAAGTGGCACTAATGACAACACTCATACTGAACATAATTTTCGCTTGCATAGACTGATTTGGAGATCAAGCAATATTGCAGATGGGCTTTCTGAGGTCCCAGATAGCTTTTCTGATTTCCTTTAGTAACTTCAGGAATTTAGTAAATTAGCATATGGTCCATTGATATTTAGGTGTAGACACTAGTCCCTAGAGGCACTATTTAGCTTCAAATCTGGGCAAATGCAGTCCCAGAAAATTCCAAATGTGACAAACAAGAAACAGGTGTTGTAAACAAGTCAATGCTGCAAAAATACAAACTTGCAGAAACAAAGATACTATTCTGACATGGTTTTGCACATAAGACTGGCATAGCAATGTTTTCAAGTACACATATATATGTCAGAAGGTGGGGGGGACATACCATATCTGTCCCCCCTGGTTGAAAAGGTGGGGGGGGGCATGTCCCCCCTATCCCCCACCAAATTGTGCCCAAGTCTATGGAGAGAGGAGAACCTTCCAGAAGGACACCATCTCAGCAGCAATCCACCAATCATGCTTGGTATGGTAGAGTGGCCAGATGTAAGCCACTCCTCAGTAAAAGGCACATGACAGCCCACCTGGAGTTTGCCAAAAGTTACCTGAAGGACTCTCAGACCACGAGAAACAAAATTTCTGGTCTGATGAGACAAAGATTGAACTCTCTGGTGTGACAGCCAGGCATCATGTTTGGAGGAAACCAGGCACCATCCCTACAGTGAAGCATGGTGGTGGCAGCATCATACTGTGGGGATGTTTTTCAGCAGCAGGAACTGGGAGATTGAGGGAAAGATGAATGCAGCATGTACAGAGACGTTCTGGATGAAAACCTGCTCCAGAGTGCTCTTGAACCTCAGACTGGGGTGACAGTTCATCCTCAGCAAGACAATGACCCTAAGCACACAGCCAAGATATCAAAGGAGTGGCTTCAGGACAACTCCTGTGAATGTCCTTGAGTGGCCCAGCCAGAGCCCAGACCTGAATCTGATTGAACATCTCTGAGAGATCTGAAAAAATGACTGTGCACTGACACTCATCTGGGATGGAGCCTGAGAGGTGCAGCAAAGAGGAATGGGCAAAACTGCCCAAAGATGGGTGCACCAAGCTTGTGGCAAATCATATTCAAGAATACTTCAGGCTGATGAAAACACTGAGCAAGGATACTTTTTCCATAAATCTTAAACTGTTATTGAGAGAGCATATTCACCCATATTGGCCTCTCTTCATTGGCTCCCTGTTGATTCCAGAATAGAATTTAAAATTCTTCTTCTTACTTATAAGGTTTTGAATAATCAGGTCCATCTTACTTAGGGACCTCATAGTACCATATCACCCCAATAGAGCGCTTCGCTCCTCAGACTGCAGGCTTACTTGTAGTTCCTAGGGTTGTAAGAGTAGAATGGGAGGCAGAGCCTTCAGCTTTCAGGCTCCTCTGCTCTGGAACCTAGCTCCCAATTCGGATCAGGGAGACAGACACCCTCTCTACTTTTAAGATTAAGCTTAAAACTTTCCTTTTTGAAAAAGCTTATAGTTAGTTAGTTTGTTATAGTTAGTTTGCTCTGTATGCACCACTCTGCATTTAATCATTGGTGATTGATCTCTGCTCTCTTCCACAGCATGTCTTTTTCCTGGTTCTCTCCCCTCAGCCCCAACCAGTCCCAGCAGAAGACTGCCCCTCCCTGAGCCTGGTTCTGCTGGAGCTTTCTTCCTGTTAAAAGGGAGTTTTTCCTTCCCACTGTCGCCAAGTGCTTGCTCATTTGGAGTCGTTTTGACCGTTGGGGTAATTACTGTATGGCTTTTTGCCTTACAATATAAAGCGCCTTGGGGCGACTGTTTTGTTGTGATTTGGTGCTATATAATAAAATTTATTTGATTTATTGCAAAATATTTCTACCAACATTACAAAATAGATAATTCAACTTTAGTGGGGTTATTTCTGAATAAATTATAATGTTCTAAAAGAAAATGTTAAGTACTATATGAATCACTACTGCTGCATAATTATTTAAAAATTACTTCTTACCTCTGCCATGAAGAATATGACAGTGTGTCATTGCTGGTTTATAACAGGATTACTCAAATACCCATTAAAACCGAGTGTTGATCAGGATCCAGATCTGAATTCAGGATCACTTCATTTATTTCTGAAACATCGCAAAATGAAATATATTTCACCAAAAACCTAATATAATAGTGGTTTTATTGAATCTGTCATAGATATCTGTGACAAACAGGTGAACTTTCATGTAGGTGTAACGTGCAGGTGATGGTGTCACAGTCACCGGAAGAATTTTCTGTACATTGAATAAATCAAACAAATTAATATGCAAGTGAATATGAATAACAAGTGTGACAAAAAAAAAGTCTTGTAAAATGACTTGAAAACTAATGACTAAATTGGTCCGCCTGCCTTCACTGCACATGCGTCATTTGGGACCACTGCAGCTCATGTGAGACAGTGTCTCTACACCCAACGAGATCAAAGGGAATATGTGATTATTAACCATTAGATGACAAAGTAAAACCTCTTAAATCATTCTAAGGACAGTTTTAAGCAGAAATGAGATGATAATCACTTCATCCATCTTTATTATGAAATAATGCTGAGTTCATGTGGAAATGATTGTCGTACAAAAGCTTCAGATATCTGTTGCTGAGATATAGATGATGACTGGAGTGCAGTTTAAGCAGAAACTTGTGATAATCAGTGAACTGCGGCTGATGCACAGAAATTATGCATGCACAGTGAAGGCAGGGTGGACCAATTTTTGTTCGGTCGGCGACACCGGAATGTAAGACTATAAATTATTTCAGATGTGTCAGGGTTCTCTCCAGAAATTTTTAGTATAGCGGTGCTGTTGAAAATTATTACCCGAGGCGTTGCGAGTCATTTTGACTGGTTTAAATGCATTGAAAGCAGTAATATAGACAAAAAAAAAAAAAGAGAGAGAGACATGTTGTAATATCAAAGTTTTTTTTTTTTTTTTTTTGCATGTTTCTAAGTTAATAAAATACTTGTGTAGCTCGTGTGTTTTTATGCTTAAATGATCGTAAGTCAATAGTCGCACTCATCCAGGAGCATCTTCTCATGTCGACAAATTCAGCTCTGGGTCAGGCGAAAGCAGTCTGGCGAACTGTCCCACAAAGCCAAAATAGCAGAGATGTCGCTCCACGAGAGCGCCACGTTGAGCAGTGTGCGACATCATATGTTATTTTGTTGGTGTTGGAAAGAAAATCATTTGATTTGCGTCTCAGAAGTACGTTGACAGCTGAGTTTATTCTGCCCCTTGTGGTTGAAAGGTTGAACTGGCATTAACAGCTGGTATGTGGGGGTGAGAAAAAGAACCAAAATCAGACCTGTGAACTGATCCCACAGAGCCGCCTGCTCCATACAGTCATTTAGAATGTTCGGCTCTGCAAGGCAGGAAAGAAAAAAAACAGACAGACCGAAGAAAACAAGACAAACCGCTAAACATCAGAGTACGGAAACCCGGGAGAGGTCACTTAAAGTGATATTTTTTCACATGCAAAACATTTAGTGATGACACTTCCAGGGGCTATGTAGGAAAGAGATAAGAAGAAAAGATCTTGTCACATCTGCATCTGCCTCAGAATTTGATTATTTCTTCCCGGATGCCATAACCTCCAGCACCCTTATGGAATTTCGTGGAGTTAATTATGTCCGGGTGTCATTTTTCATTTTACTTAAGTCAGGTTATTATCATAATGTTTCTTAATTCTCTCAGCACAGAGTGAAGGTAGCAAAAATAATGTCATGGGAGTAAATGCTATAGATTGTGGGATAATAATTTCTCCTTCAAGAAAGACATAAGCTGCCATAATATAAACTCTGAGTGCCCTTGTACAGTAAATGTGCAGAGAGAGAGAGAGAGAGAGAGAGAGAGAGAGAGAGAGAGAGAGAGAGAGAGAGAGAGAGAGAGAAGAGAGAGAGAGGAGAGAGAGAGAGAGAGAGAGAGAGAGAGAGAGAGGAGAGAGAGAGAGAGAGAGAGAGAGAGAGAGAGAGAGAGAGAGAGAGAGAGAGAGAGAGAGAGAGAGAGAGAGAGAGAGAGAGAGAGAGAGGAGAGAGAAGAGAGAGAGAGAGAGAGAGAGAGAGAGAGAGAGAGGAGAGAGAGAGAGAGAGAGAGAGAGAGAGAGAGAGAGAGAGAGAGAGAGAGAGAGAGAGAGAGAGAGAGAGAGAGAGAGAGAGAGAGAGAGAGGAGAGAGAGAGATGCCTCATAGACAGAGGAGGACTGAAGTCACTTCATCTCTTGGTTGTCTGCTCAACTGCTCAAAGTTTGGAAACTGAACAGTGAGTTAATTCTTCTACTTTACTTCTTCATACCTAAAGCTCAGTATTCTATAGAAGTGATCTCGTAAAAACAGGACACAGGATACAGTAATTATTACATATAATAATATTGCATTCTGAACAATGTCATTTAGTATTCTGGACACTTTTGGTATTTTCTTTCTGTACACAAATGGTGTAAAATTTGCCTTGACAAAATAATTACATTATTCCAAATGTGTACTTTTGTGCAGTGGATTAAAGTTGACCCTGTTTTCTGTTGTCTTCTCTGAAGTTTTCATTCAGGGTTTGTAGGACTCAACAGGAACATGGTTCTAGTAAAACTCTTGGTTGTGGGAGTGCAGAACACAGGAAAAACAGGTAGATAACAACACAAAAACACAACATCCAGAAGAGACAGAACAAATGGCTGCATATGCAACAGTGGGCACATTCTCACTTGAACTCGAGGAAAGCAGTGTAGAAGGGTAGGATTAAGGATTCTGTTGTGTTTTTTCAAAGCTTTAATAAATATGTTAACTTCCCTAAAGCAGATTTGTGGAGCTGACCCATTAATACGAGTACTCAAGTGTCCACTGTCACCACCACATTTGAGACTAAACACCAGGGGGCCTCATGTACAAAGTGTGCTTATGCACAAAAACCTGCCATACATCTGTCTTCACTCCATCGTTCAGATGTATCAAAAGTGAAATGACCGTGGAAATGTGCAGTGCATCATGCAAAATTCCTGGCTGGTGTACACACGTTTCTACACCTATTGCTCCACTGTGGACACGTAGAGGTGATGCTGGGAACCGTTATAGTGTGAAAACATGAAGTCATCAGTGATGTGCACATCAGACACACACTTATGGACATTTAACACTCACATGTTTCCAGTTAAATGGGTGGATCTAAAAGCATGCGCAAAGTGATGTGTAAAATGGCACTAACAGTGGCTGCATTAGAGGATTTTACAAATGGTGCAATCCAACGTGAGCGTGTATTCAGGGAATGCAAGGATTTAGTTGCAAATGACAATAATTGGCTCATAAACAGATTTTTATTATCAAGGCCACTGTTACTGGAGTTGGGGCGCAGAACTCCGACAGCCCCAGAGCACAATAAAAAAATGAGCCAGGAGGTTGCCTGTGCCCACACAGGCACTGACCATGCTGCACTTCCTGGAAATGGGCATTTCAGCGTGAGCTGGCCGATCAGTCAGGAGTGTGCCAGTCAACCTTGAGCCGAGCCAGCTGTGTGGAACGCAATCATCCGAAAGTCATCTAGATACATCCCATTCCAAATCACCATTTGCAGCGAGAGCTGGTTCCATGTAATCTGAGCTATTGACTGTACACATGTTCACATCGTATGTGATGTGCAAATGTGCATCAGGCTGGTGTTTGGCATGGTGACAGCTGCTCAATCAAACAACTTTGTTAATTCCACAAGGGGCAATTAAGTAGCTGCTTGTGTGTAAATAGTGTATTGGTGTAATTTATTTGTCTGTAAACCAGTGTGGCTACATTTGGGCATGTGCACTTTCAAATATGTTTTTATTATGATTATTAATGTATTTTTTTATTTTTGCTTGATGGTGAGCTGCAGAGCTTCTTAACAGGCTTCCTGTGTTTGGTATTTGTCAATACATGCGTGTGTAAATTGTGAATGTCACACTGTTAGCGAAGGTGCGTCTCAGCTTTTTAACGTCAGTGTGTGTGTGCTGTTCTGCATGCTGGCCTCATACACACACACTCCGTAGCTCCCACAAACATTTTTCCAGTTTCATGATTAATCCGTTTAACAGTGCACTGAATAAACTGTTCCTGTATGTCTCCACATAATTTCCAGTCATCTATAGCTTAATTTTTTTTCTGTGTTCATGTTGTCTGATGTGACGTCATGGGGAATCCCTGCTCAAAGGGCTTATTTACGTAAAACTGCATATTTAAATGGGGTGTAGCCAGGAGGTTGAAAAGAAAGATTGAAAAGAAATTCCTACTAGCTTGGCTAGTGGGGAAATTCCCTGTTGGCTGACCTGGTAGAAACTTGGTCTCAAGTATGAGCGATGTGGTATGTCATGCAGTCACATTTTCTTCAGTAGATAGGCTAGCAAAGTACATCCAGACAAATGTATTTATTAACAGATCAGTTATTTAAGGCATGGAAAAAGGTGCTGGATTGTATCGGTATCAGCTGATACTAAAGGTTGCGATAAAACGATATCCCATCCCTAGTTCTTACACTCCTTCACTGAGCACATTTAAACACATCAGCACATTAGGAGAAATCTGATGTGATGAACAAAAGTGACACTATTGACTATTTCAACTGGGGCAAGAGGATTTAGGGCAGTTGTTTGAGGTACTACTTATATTAAATTACTATTTCTGAAACACATATTTGATTTACTGCATTGCAGGTGGTTAATGTTAGGAAAAGAAAAAAAAAACCCGAATTGAATTTATTTATTTATCCGGCACACAGCTGAGCAACAACAAAGGCAATAACAAAACATAAAAGAAACAACGTGCAAAAAACCTGTGTGGCCGAAAGGGTGAAGGCAGAAGCAAAGCTTATAAGCACCCTCCCCTTATACCATTAAAAATAAAGAATGTATATACACATATACATATATACATACATATATATACACACACACACACACCTACACATATGGTCATAATAGCTGTATAAGAAAAGAGGAAAAAAAAAAGAAAAAAAAGTGCATAAACAATTTAACTTAAGTCAGCTGTTTATTTTCCTGCCATGGAGGAAATAGAGACATTTCCTCAGAATATTACAGTCACATACATAAATATTTGGACATTGACAATCTGTTCCGTAAAGAATGTTGCATTTGTGGCTCTATATGTGTGTGTCTGTGTGTGTGTCTGATGTCCACAGCAAAGGTGGCTCTCTCGGCGTAGTGGTAGCTGTCACTTCACTTGACAGAAAAACTGGAGCACATGCTTCTTAGATGATCAGCCAGGCCGATTAACCACACAACAAGCAATATTATTACAAATATTTGTCATAAAATATACAAAGGAGCCATTTGGTCATTTTAACGTTAGCTGATTTACGCTATGCTGTGCTAGTGACTAATAAAAGATGAAGTCATTTTCAAGACACGTGAAAAATAAATCATCATGAATCACTGCTTTAAGGTGCTCACCTTGGTCATATTGTCAGCCACAGTCTGAAATAAACTTATGTAGAAAGTGAGTCGTACGAAAGGAAAAGAGACGATTTCTACAGTATAACATGCATGGCGTGTCACTTTCTCCACACAAAAGTATACTGTAAACATTTCCATGTGCACAAACCTATAAAGGGCTCGGCCCGGCTTTTGGGCTTGACAGTGAACACAAGGGGTCGGGCTGGTTGATTACATGAACAGCAGGTGCAGGCAGTTATGCGCTTGGCACAATGCAGTGAGTGATCAGAGCCCACATACACATTATCATTGGAAACAAATCAATACAACATCACCCGGCACGGGACCTGCAGGGTAAACAGATGTGTGCTTTGGCTCATTAACATATCAGGTGGAGAGCACAGTGTAAAGCCCCTTTCACACTGGGTCTGCTTCAACTTGCTTCCTGTGGCATCATGATGACGCAGGAATGTCTGCGTCAGGTGCACGCAGCAGGGAGGAGAGAGGAGGTGAGGACGCAGCCTGCACATTCTCTGCATAGAGGAATCAGAGTGCACAGTTTGGCTGCAGCCAGACTGTGCACTCTGACTTCTCTCCTAGTTTATATTGTTCTTCTGCTGAGCTGCAGGTCTGCGCTCTGAGTTCTGTTATAGCTTATTTTTTCCTTTGACCACGAGCTGCGTGCGTGCATGAACGAACCGTCCGTGAGTAAATGTGGAGATGTCTGGATGTGGACATGTCCCGTCTCTGGCAATCAGTCTGTGAGCAGGACTTATGTCCTTTTTGACCTTTTTTAAACAAAGTGATGAGAGAGTTGAGGGAAGAACAAGGAACTAACTGCCTGCAGCCAGACAGTTTTTTTTTCTTTTAATTGTTCACATGTGCGCATGTGAACGAATTATCCGTGAGTGGACTGGAGATGTCCAGACTTTTTATTGGATGTGGACATGTATTGTCTCTGGCAATCAGTCTGTGAGCAGGACTTTTATGGACTTTATTTAAACACGTTTGTGAGAGAAGAGCGAGGAGCTGCAGCAGCTGCAATCAGTATTTTTTTTTCTGTGCTCTTTTTGACCGTGTAGTTTGACTGCATTGTGTACACGGTATATTTATACTGTGGGAACAATGGAACACAGCAGTAATCATAAATTGGCGTCAGGTAATGTTGTATTGTGAGGGTGTGGCTCCCCGTCACGTTGCGTACTGTCGCGTTGCGTACTGTCGCGTTGCTCTGACTTGCACTGACACCACTTAATTTTTTCGTCGAGCACAGGACACAAAAAAATTAAACATGTTTAATTTTTGCATCGAGCACAGGACGCAAAAAATTAAATATGTTTAATTTTTGGCGTCTGATTTGCTTCGTCCTTTGCATCCCTCGCACTGTTGTGGCGTTGAGCTGCATCATCTGTGCACTGAGTTGCTTCCACGTGGTGTCGTCATGACGACGCCCAACGCAACTCGAAGCAGCCCCGGTGTGAAAGGGGCTTAATTTTGAGTGGCAGACATTTACGTATGAACAGGTTTAATATATGCAGGTTTTGGTTCATCAACATGTGTAAGGCAGGAAACACAGGCAATTTTAAGTGGTTGGCATTTACATGTGAACAGGTTGTAACCTAGAGTGTGCCACCGGTGGCGGTCTGACTTGATGAATTATGTCTGAATAACACCTTGTGCAAGCACGTGCATGTGCACCTAACACTTAAAAGACTGACTGAACATCCGGATGACATTTGAGTCGGCGCAAACTCACATTGGGTGCCACACTGTTTATAACGTGTGCTGTTGTCGATCTGCAAGCTGAAGATTCAATGAGCTGCACTGTTATGATCTGTGCAAACAAAATACACTTGTAAACTAAATGAGACTGCCGTGCACGTTTGATCTGTGTGACTCATGTTTAAGGTGAATTAGTCTGTAATTATGCTTTTAGAACATGCACCGTGGCTCTGTCATGAACTCAGCAGCAGTGCTGACTGGCTGCTGGCACCGTGCATGTGAAACAAAGTGAGAGAAAATGTGCATTATTTAGGAAATTGGGTTTAATAGATCCGACACGATAAGTCAATAAAACACCTTTATCGGGCCAATTCTGATCAGGACATCCTGTGATTTAATCACATCAGTCCACAGCAAGAACACTTTAGAATTTCGGACAAACAACTGACACAACATTAACAGACACCAGACCAAACACATTGAAGTCCTAGTATTACCACGTCCAAGACATGAACCCAGTGAACACATAATCTGGCCAAAACTCTCCTCCTCGGCACTGCAGTAGTGGCCCATAAATTTGAACATTCAGGTTATACATTCCCTTTAGAGCAGAAAGTGTCTCCATGACAAATCCAGTTGTTGCCACCTTTTGCAATAAGTGTGATAGTTTTAGCACAATCAGAATCGCCTTTATTGTCATTGTAATTTGAATTACAAGATTTGAGTGCAACTCCAAAAAGCTGCTTTTCGCAGTGCGAGTAATTTTTAGCCAATATAAAAGATAGTGAAATTTAATAGTAAATTATTCAGAGTATGTGTACAACTAATATAAACATAAGGCAAAATAAAATAAAATAAAAACAAGTAAAATGTAAAATGAGAATTATATACAACTGTGGAATCATATTGCATGGGAAAATTGCACATGGTTTACAGATATTGCAACAAGAAACTTGAAAGGTGCGGATTAGAGCGACTTGTTATTGTTCAGCGCAGTGATCGCTCTGGGGAGAAAGCTGTCCCTGAGTCTGTTTGTCCTAGTTTTAATTGACCTAAACCGTCGGCCGGAGGGTAGTAGGTCAAACAGGTGGTTGCTGGGGTGTCTTTGCACTCCCAGGAACCTGATGGAGCTGACCCTTTCCACACAGTCCCCCTCCACACAAGTCTGATAGTTTTAGCACAATCATACAAACGTTTTAAAACATGACTTTATATAAATCTTGACTAATGACTGAACCTTGAGTGTAAAACTTGGTTTCCTTTTCAAGATTAAACTGACAGAGTTAAGCAATTTTATTAATTATTTTACCTTCTGCATTTGATGTACAGTTGCACACAACTTTTTTTTTTTAGATGAGGTTACGTAATTAAACCATATTTAAAAGGCAAGTATTTATTGATTGGCTGTAATTACTTGGCATAGAAAAAAGTTAAGCACGCTGCTGGAATCAACACGTCAACATGGTCAATTTAGGAGAGATGGCAGAGAAGTTATTTACCAAATTGTCATAAAATCTTGGAAAGTGAGAGGATGCCTGAGGAGTGAAGAAAGAGTGTTGTACCAATTTTTAAAAATAAGGGTGATGTGCAGAGCTGTAGTAATTACAGAAGCATAAATCTGATCAGCCACTGCATAAAGTTATGGGAAAGAGTAGAAGCTGGGCTGAGAAAAAGTGAAGACCTGCGAACAGCAGTATGGTTTCAAAGAGCACTGCAGATGGGAACATTTGTTTTAAGAGTCCTGATGGAAAAGTATAGAAAAGGCCAGAAGGAGGTGCATTGTTTGTGGAATTAGGTGGAGGTGGGATTACCTCAAGGATCAGCTCTGAGCCCTTTCTTGGAGCGATGATGGTCACGCTGACAAATGAAATCAGGCAAAAGTATACACTGACTATCACATTGCACATGATATTGACATGAGATCATAGCTACTTCTGTCTGTGGACAGAATAGCTCATATGTTTATGGGTGATTCTTAGACTACGGGCACTTATGTCCTTTGATCATATTGTATGAAAAACAGAAAAAAAGGGGAAATTTCACACTTTTATAGTTATCTTTACAATGAAAGTGTGTTACGAAATTTGTTCTAGTAGTCTATGATGACTTTTTCACCTTTTTTCAGCATCATTATATGCAAATATTGCCATTTTGTGCTTGTCCCACACCCAGACTTTTGATCTTCAATGGTAAAAATGAATGGTAAAGAAACGTTTTTTCTAATGTTTTAAAATATCTCTGAATAAAATATCAGTAAAATAATCAAAACATAATTGGGGTATTCAATGTCATACAACTGTTGTGATTTTTTTTAAACAAAATGTAGTTGTCCCACACTATTGCTGTAATTTCCACCACAACACTGTAATGTCCCTTTAAACAGTTTGTATGAGAGATTGTTTGGGTAGTTTCTATGGAGATAAACAGTGACATCAGAGCACATGTATATAGCGCCAAATCACAACAAACAGTTGCCCCAAGGTGCTTTATATTGTAAGGCAATGGTGTGGTGGAAATTACATTTACAAGGCCAATAGTGCCCGTAGTTAAAGAATCACCCTTATACTCACACTATCAGTACCCCTTGAGTCATTGGGCTGGTTACATTTTATCAGTTCTCTGCATAAATTAGAATGAACAAAAATTTCATTGGCATATTAACTTATAAACCTTCCATACGTAAATCATAGATACCCACTGAGAAGTTGATGAACTGATAACACATTGGAGTTGTTTAGTGAATAGTCTTCAGTGTGTTGGGGTCCTCAGCACTGACGCACATGTGCACTAGATCATGCTCAGAGAAATGCGCCACATGGCCAGAAAGTCATAGCTGACATTCCCTCACAATGCAAGTTGTACACCTAATCTGAGTCTCCCTAAGTGTCTTTCTGTGTAACATGACGTTATTCCAGTGATACCTAAGGATTCTAAAAAGTGACCAAGTTCCAAAGCCATCTAGCCTTAGGTCATTGGATAGCATCCATGTCTCACAGCCATACAGTATGGCAGAGAGTACGACAACCCTCAAGACTTAGATTTCATTCTCCATCAAAGTACCCCCTGTCCAAGGATCTCTTGATTCTGTAAACTCTTCCTCTGTGTCTTTCGATCTCAAGGGCCAGATAAATAGAATGACAAATCAAATCAAGTAATGAGACATAATGCCAACAGGCACATCCTACATTAATCAAAATTCTCAGCTCCTTATAACCTGTTGGAATTTTGGTAATTCAAGTGCCTCTTGTTAAATCATGTACATTGCCCATTAGGGCAAGGGACACAACTGTCAGTCGATTTTTGGCCCATCTTTTTGGCCAGTCCATCTTATTTTCGCTAAAACTTAACATTTCAAAAAAAATCGAGATGTTGCCACACATTAGAGCAGCTTTGTTGCCATCTAGCAGATAAAACCCAAAATACAGTTTTAAAAAAGCCATTTATAAATGTCAGAAATGCATGGTTTATTTTATTTATTTATTTTATTTTTTGGCACACCAAGCTTGACCTCTGAGTACTAATCTGCAAAAACTTCGATTTTGTGACTTTTACGGTATGAAAGTGTGCTGGAAGGATGTACGGAAGGATGGAATTTCTCCTGACAAGTACAACATAGAGTTAGACAATCTGTCCGAATGGCTACCTCGAAAAGGACATGGTCACTGGTAGTGGGTAGCTGGTAAAGGGTTGATAGGGCAAGGGATATGGAATGGCCCATCCTCATCAACAGGTGAAATGAACTCAGAGACAATTCTGTTCTTCATACCAGTACAAACAAGTGATGTGTTTCTTACAGTTTGCACAGATTTTTTTTAATGTTGCATATTATGTCCATACACAGCATTCTAATGTTTTAATATATTTTCTTGGTCTCTTCTGCAAGTCGTGGACACAACTTGAAATGGACAGATATGATATTCATGCACAGCAAACAGTTATTTCCCAGCCTCAAGACTAAATAACTAATGAATTTGTCCTGCATAAAGCAAGCACAGTGAACCATCAGCCAGACTCAGAAGTCAAACAAACATGAACCCATCCAGACATCTTCCACCCAAACACACAGAACACTCTTGTTTAAATAACATTTATGGCCAAAGAGGTTATGACTGAGGTGTAAAACATGAACATGATGCAGCTCTGATTACAGATCATGGTGTAGGTCAAACGTCTTTTTTGTGATTGAATGAGAAAAATATATTGTTTTGTGCTACATTTTGGCAGTTGAGTTTCTAGTGGTCACGTCTGTTTTGTGTCTCCAGCTCTGTGTGTTCGTTTCATAACCAAGCGCTTCATTGGTGAATACGACCATAAAAAGGGTAAGGCAGAAGTAAATCCATGTTACCGTAAATACCACTGACATGGAAAAAAAAAAAGAAAAGAACTGAAAGCAGGAATGCTTACTTATATAACTGCAGCTCTCAGTGCTCTAATGACGTCATTAAGGTTGTGTTTCCCTGCAGAGCTGACCTACAGATGCACCCGGGTGGTGGATCAGGAAGCTGTTGAAGTGGAAATTTTGGACATAGCTTGTAAGGTAAATTCTTCATTCTCTTTATAGTCTTGTGGTGTGAAAGCAGACAAACAATGTCTTTGAAAGATGGATAATACTCAGACTGTTTCATTAAAGCTACAGTGCGTATGATTTAGGGGTGTTCATTTGCATAAATGGAATATAGCATTCATAACACCTGTTCATTAGAATGAAAGAATGAATAAATGATTTCTTCGGCACACAAATTCAGCATGCAAAACTCCCGATCAAAAAAAAAAAACGTTTTATGTAGGCAGGGTGTAGGCAGAAGCAAAAACTTATATACACCCACCCCTTTTACCACACACACACACACACACACATACATACACATATATCTCAACCTGGTCTCATGGCAAGTCGTGATTCAGCAGCTTGAAATATACATTAATATATTGGTTTGTGATTTTGTGATGAAACAGCAGCACGAATTCATTCTAATTCATTCCGTGATGGCTGCATGAAATTAAAAGTGAAGTGGGGAGGCGGGGGTCGGGGGTGGTTATGGTTAGGGTTGGGGGTAGGAGTAGGGTTAGTAATAGTGAGTTAAAAAAAAAAACCCATCATGAAAATTATGATAATTTCGTGGCGGGAGCACAAAAAAGAGAGACTGGGCTCATATATACGAGGTCTGTCAATAAAGTAACGGTCCTTTTTATTTTTTTCAAAAACTATATGGATTTCATTCATATGTTTTTACGTCAGACATGCTTGAACCCTCGTGCGCATGCGTGAGTTTTTCCACGCCTGTCAGTGACGTCATTCGCCTGTGAGCACGCCTTGGGAAGGAGTGGTCCCGCCCCCTCGTCGGATTTTCATTGTCTGGAAATGGCGGAATGAAAAGGACTTTTTTTCCATCAGAATTTTTTCAGAAGCTGTTAGAGACTGGCACCTGGAAACCATTCGAAAAATTTATCTGGCTTTCGGTGAAAATTTTACGGGCTTCACAGAGAATAAGGTCTGTTAGTACAGCTTTAAGGACCCCTTTAAGGACGCTCAGCACGCCACGCTCCGAGCTGCGACGACGCGGCACAAGCCACCGGACCATTTCTAAACGGATGGCTCTGTGGATACGAGACCGTCGTGTGCACTTTCTCTGGTTATCACAAGAGCTGGACATCAGCCATTTTCCGGCAGATTTCACTTTTAACAAGAGATTTTGTCATGGAAAGCCGCGCAGAGGCTTCGCACGTAAAGACTGATTTGCTTTGGAAGCGAGACAAAGGAACACCCTCCGTTTCGGCGTGTCAGAGGACAAGTTTGGACATGTCTATCTCGGCTTTCAGTGCTTACCAGTCCAGTAAGTATCAGTGAAATTGTGGAGAGCTTTTCGAAAATTTTTTTCGAATGGTTTCCAGGTGCCAGTCTCTAACAGCTTCTGAAAAAATTCTGATGGAAAAAAAGTCCTTTTCATTCCGCCATTTACAGACAATGAAAATCTGATGAGGGGGCGGCACCACTCCTTCCCAAGGCGTGCTCACAGGCGAATGACGTCACCGACAGGCGTGGAAAAACTCACGCATGCGCACGAGGGTTCAAGCATGTCTGACGTAAAAACATATGAATGAAATCCATATAGTTTTTGAAAAAAATAAAAAGGACCGTTACTTTATTGACAGACCTCGTATATATATATACAGGAGGTCTGTGATAAAAGTAACAGACCTTATTTTTTTTCAAAAACCATATGGATTTGAATCACGTGTGATTACATCAGACATGCTTGAACCCTCGTGGGCATGCAAGAGTTTTTTCACGCCTGTCAGTTACGTCATTCGCCTGTGGGCAGTCTTTGAGTGAGCAGTCGTCCACCCTCTCGTCATTTTTTTCATTGTTTAGGAATGGCTCAGAGACTGCTGCTTTGTTTGATAAAAATTTTTTCAAAAACTGTAAGGCACAACTGAGTGGACACCAGTCGATAAATTCAGCCGGTTTTCGGTAAAAATTTTAAAGGCTGATGAGAGATTTTGGTCTGGTAGTGTCGCCGTAAGGACGGCCCACGGCGCCTGACGGCGATGTGCGCTTCGAGGCGGCAGCGTCTCGCCGTTTCAAGTTGAAAACTTCCACATTTCAGGCTCTGTTGACCCAGTAAGTCGTCAGAGAACAGAGAACTTCAGAAGAAGTCGGCATGAGGAGTTTATTCGGACATTCCATTGTTAACGGACATTTTGTAATGAAAGAACGTGAGGGCAGAGTCGCATGTCGGGCCGGACCCGACCGCGGGGGGTCGTGACAGGAAAAACACCTCCCTTGGAAACCTTAACGGGCAAGTTGGAATATGCCCAAGCTGTTAAACAATTTCTCAGTTACTCACTTGTTGAAAGACGTGCGCGTAAATTCGCTGAGTCGTTTCCGTGACGACTCGACGAATTTGCGCGCACGTCTTTCATTAAAAAATGTCCTTAAACAGTGGAATGTCCGCATAAAGTCCTCATGCCGGCCTCTTCTGAATCTTCTCTGTTCTCTCACGACGTCCTGGGTGAATTAAGCCTTAAATTAGGATGTTTTCAGGTCGAAACAGGCCGACGACGGCGCCTGGAAGCGCTGCACGATGTCCTTCTCTGTGGGAAGTCCTTACAGCGACAGAAACACCCCATAATCTCTCATCAGCCGTTAAACTTTTCACCGAAAACCAGCTTAATTTCTCGAATAGTGTCCACTCGGATATTCCTCACAGGTTCAGAAAAAATGTTGATAAAGCAACGCGCGCCGTCCGCAGCGGCTATTCAGACAAAGAGATTCCGACAGGCGGGGTGGAGCACTCCTCACTAAAGGCCTGCCCACAGGCGAAAGACGTCACCGACACGCGTGAAAAAACTCACGCATGCACACGAGGGTTCAAGCATGTCTGACGTAAAAACATAACAAATCCATTTATTTTTTGAAAAAAATTAAAAGGACCGCTTTTTTCATCAGACCATATACATATATATACACATACACATATATACATATATACACATATATACATATATATACACACATATATACATATATATACATATATATACACACACATATATATATATATATACATATATATACACACACATATATATATATATATATATATATATATATATATATATATACAATAATACAAATGAACAAAGCAGACATTTGAGATTAATCAATGAACTGAATTTTCTCATCACAACAAAATAGTGCACAATGTACAATCCAAAAGAAATAATACCAAATCAATAAACTCAATTGTCCATACTGTCACGAGAGATTCTATTATTTTTATAAAGTCTTTTAAAGCCGACTAGAGTTCATTAGTGTATAATTCCTGCAACAATGAATCTGTGTTTTCATAAGCTGAGAATGAGTCCTTCATATCCACATGAAAGTGGGTCCATTCATGGAGGCCATTGTGTCACACTGCAATGTTGATACAGTAGCGCAAAAGGAACATATTTACTTTATCTTTCATACATACTTTGCAGCACAGCACTGGAAAAAACAAAGAATTAATGGTTGCTTTCAACTTTTCAATCAAAATTCTCAGCTCCTGGTTGCTAGTGCAGGTTAACAACATTGATTTTTGTGAAATGGAGGATCACAAATATTGTTTATTACAAGAGAAGGCAAGGGAACAAAAACATGGCAGGGAGCAAAATTGAGACCTGCCACAAACCCCAAAAGACTGAAGAAAGTATAGAATAAAATTAAAGCCAAGTAACAGCAATGAGACAACATGTTAAAGACAACATTCTAGCAGTGTGGAACCAATATTAACAGGAAACTGACAAGCTGACAAATTGATCTGTTTTCCACACTTCAGCCTCTGTCCCTCAGAAGAGATGTACGTTGTCTTTGCTTTATCACTATTTTTATGGCAAGTGCTCGAAGAGCGTGGGGTACTTGTACCACCTCTTATTATTTACCATTTCCATGGAGGCAAACCATCCTTAGTAAGTCCCTTCGGCTGCTCCCTTGTTTGCACTCGGGGTCGCCACAGCAATCCAAGGTGGATCTGCATGTTGATTTGGCACAGGTTTTACGCCGGATGCCCTTCCTGACCGCAACTCCACATTACATGGAGAAATGTGGCAGGGGTGGGATTTGAACCCAGAACCTTCCGAACTGAAACCAAGCGCATTAACCACTTGGCCACCACCCCTGCTTAGGCAAACCATCCTTACTACCTCCATATTCTGAATGCCAGATGGAAGTTTCACACTGGTGGTTTCTTTCCTCGAACAGCTTCATTATGGAAAAAATTACCAAAGGACTGCTTTCCTTTTCACTACAGCCTTGGTGTTTAAGTCCAGTGTCATTAAACATCTTTCATTGACATTGTCATGATTGGGTCTGTGCGGTTTATTGTTTCCTGTTTTGGGTATGCTGTTAGTTTTTCCACTGGAGTTTGGTGGCTGGATTTCTTTTGTGTTGTGTGTTTGGTGTTGGGTGTTTCCCTCCTGTCTGCCCTCCCTGTGAGCCACACCTCTCTCTGGATCTTTCTTCACACACCTGCTGATCACCCTGATTCCCTGATCACATCCCCTTCATTAGTCACACCTTCTTCCTCTCTCACTTGTGAGATTGTTGTGGCTTGTGCCTCTTTTGAGTGTGTGTCTTCAGAGTTTTCACAGCCCTGTTTTTTGTTTTTATGTGTATTGACTTGTCTGCCTGTTTTGGAACCTGTCTCTGCCAAATGCTTCGGTTACTGTTGCTATTCTTGGACTGTCTTTTTGTGTACCGACCCACACCAGCCCTGACACTGGCCTGTCAGACATAGCATCAGTCAAACTGCTGTCCTCTGTTACAGTTCATGCACATAGCATAATCGCAATCTTCATCATTAGCATTTTCCTCATCCTTGTCGTCACCGCCTTCTCAATCTCTTTTATCATCATTATCATAACTAACAGCTGCATCAGCTATGTCTTTTGTCACCCATAACCTTGAGTGGCTCGTAGCATTGTTATGTGGTGAACTCGTTCACTCACTCATCTTTATCCTTTTACTCCAATTAAGGGTCACGGGGGAGCTAGAGCCTATGCCAGCAGTCACAGGGTCTGAGTTGGGGTACACCCTGGGCAGGATGTCAGTCTGTTGCAGGGCCACATATATACAAACAAACATTCGCACTGCTCACACACCTATGGACAATTTAATGTTTCCAGTCTACCTAACCTGCATGTCTTTGGATGTGGAAGCCAGAGCACCCAGAGGGAACCTACGCAAATGGGGAGAACATGCAAACCCCACACAGAAAGGCCCCAGGTGGGAATCGATCCCATGACCTTCTTGCTGTGAGGCAGCAGTGCTAACTACTAAATCACCATGCTGCCCATGGTGAGCTACAACACATATACACATATATATAGACATACACATACACACACACATACATACACACACACACACATACATACATATATATATATATATATACACACACACATATATACACACACACGAGGTCTATTAGATAATAAACGGACCTTTTTATTTTTTTTTTAACTATATGGATTTGAATGACGTGCGATTACACCAATCATGCTTGAACCCTCGTGCGCATGCGTGAGTTTTTTCACGCGTGTCGGTGGACTGTCATTTCCCTGTGGCAGGCCTGAGTGAGATGTGGTCCCGCCCTCTCAGCTGAATTCCTTTGTTTCACACGCTGCTCGAGACGGTGCACGTTGCTTTATCAACATTTTTTCTGGACCTGTGAGGAATATCCGAGTGGACACTATTCGAGAAATTAAGCTGGTTTTCGGAGAAAAGTTTAACGGCTGATGAGAGATTATGGGGTGTTTGTCCGTGTAAGGACTTCCCACAGAGCAAGACATCGTGCAGCGCATCCAGGCGCTGTCGTCGGTCTGTTTCGACCTGAAAGCATCCTAATTTAAGGCTTAATTCACCCAGGACGTCGTGAGAGAACAGAGAAGATTCAGAAGAGGCTGGCATGAGGACTTTATGCGGACATTCCACTGTTTAAGGACATTTTTTAATGAAAGACGTGCGCGCAAATTCGCCGAGTCGTTTCCGTGACGACTCAGCAAATCTGTGTGCGCCCGACAGGAAAAACACCTCCGTGTTGAAAACCCAATTGTAAAATTCAGGCGGCTTTTGATGGCTTTCAACAAGTGAGTAACTGAGAAATTGTTTAACAGCTTGGGCATGTTCCAACTTGCCCATTAAGGTTTCCAACGGAGGTGTTTTTCCTATCGCGACCCCCCGCGGTCGGGTCCGGCCCGACATGCGACTCTGCCCGCACGTTCATTACAAAATATCCGTTAACAATGGAATGTCTGAATAAACTCCTCATGCCGACTTCTTCTGAAAGTTCTCTGTTCCCTGACGACTTCCTGGATCAGAGCCTGAAATGTGGAAGTTTTCAACTTGAAACGGTGAGATGCTGCCGCCTCGAAGCGCAGATCGCCGTCAGGCGCCATGGGCCGTCCTTACGGCAACACTACCAGACCAAAATCTCTCAGCCATTAAAATTTTTACGGAAAACCAGCTGAATTTATCAAATGGTGTCCACTCAGTTGTGCCTTACAGTTTTGAAAAAATTTTGATCAAACAAAGCAGCAGTCTCTGAGCCATTCCTAAACAATGAAAAAAAAATCGACGAGAGGGTGAGCCACTCCTCACTCAAAGACTGCCCACAGGCGAATGACGTAACCGACAGGTGTGAAAAAAACTCTTGCATGCCCATGAGGGTTCAAGCATGTCTGATGTAATCACATGATTCAAATCCATATGGTTTTTGAAAAAAAATAATAAGGTCGGATACTTTTCTAATAGACCTCGTATATATAGATACACACACAGTAGTGTTCAGAATAATAGTAGGGCTATGTGACTAAAAAGATTAATCCAGGTTTTGAGTCTATTTCTTATTGTTACATGGGAAACAAGGTACCAGTAGATTCTCACAAATCCAACAAGACCAAGCATTCATGATATGCATACTCTTAAGGCTATGAAATTGGGCTAGTAGTAAAAAAAAGTAGAAAAGGGGGCGTTCACAATAATAGTAGCATCTGCTGTTGACGCTACAAACTCGATTATTATGTTCAAACTGCTTTTTTAGCAATCCTGTGAATCACTAAACCACAGTTTTTCATGATTTCTTCACATCTGCGAGGCATTAATTTTGTTGTTTGGAACCAAGATTTTGCTTGTTTACGAGTGTGCTTGGGGTCATTGTCTTGTTGAAACACCCATTTCAAGGGCATGTCCTCTTCAGCATAAGGCAACATGACCTCTTCAAGTATTTTGACATATCCAAACTGATCCATGATACCTGGTATGTGATATATAGGCCCAACACCATAGTAGGAGAAACATGCCCATATCATGATTCTTGCGCCACCATGCTTCACTGTCTTCACTGCAAACTATGGCTTGAATTCAGAGTTTGGGGGTCATCTCACAAACTGTCTGTGGCCCTTGGACCCAAAAAGAACAATTTTACTCTCATCAGTCCACAAAATATTCCTCCATTTCTCTTTAGGCCAGTTGATGTGTTCTTTGGCAAATTGTAACCTCTTCTGCACATGTCTTTTATTTAACAGAGGGACTTTGCGGGGGATTCTTGCAAATAAATTAGCTTCACACAGGCGTCTAACTGTCACAGCACTTACAGGTAACTCCAGACTGTCTTTGATCATCCTGGAGCTGATCAATGGGTGAGCCTTTGCCATTCTGGTTATTCTATCCATTTTGATGGTTGTTTTCCATTTTCTTCCACGTGTCTCTGGTTTTCTTGTCCATTTTAAAGCACTGGAGATCATTGTAGATGAACAGCCTATAATTTTTTGCACCTGCGTATAAGTTTTCCCCTCTCCAGTCAACTTTTTAATCAAACTGCGCTGTTCTTCTAAACAATGTCTTGAATGTCCCATTTTCCTCAAGCTTTCAAAGGGAAAAGCATGTTCAACAGGTGCTGGCTTCATCCTTAAATAGGAGACACCTGATTCACACCTGTTTGTTCCACAAAATTGACGAACTCACTGACTGAATGCCACACTACTATTATTGTGAACACCCCCTTTTCTACTTTGTTTTACTAATAGCCCAATTTCATAGCCTCAAGCGTGTGCATATCATGAATGCTTGGTCTTGTTGGATTTGTGAGAATCTACTGGTACCTTGTTTCCCATGCAACAATAAGAAATATACTCAAAACCTGGATTAATCGTTTTAGTCACATAGCACTACTATTATTCTGAACACTAATATATATATATATATATATATATATATATATATATATATATATATATATATACACTCAACAAAAATATAAACGCAACACTTTTGGTTTTGCTCCCATTTTGTATGAGATGAACTCAAAGATCTAAAACTTTTTCCACATACACAATATCACCATTTCCCTCAAATATTGTTCACAAACCAGTCTAAATCTGTAATAGTGAGCACTTCTCCTTTGCTAAGATAATCCATCCCACCTCACAGGTGTGCCATATCAAGATGCTGATTAGACACCATGATTAGTGCACAGGTGTGCCTTAGACTGTCCACAATAAAAGGCCACTCTGAAAGGTGCAGTTTTGTTTTAATGGAGGGGGGGGGGGGGATACCAGTCAGTATCTGGTGTGACCATTTGCCTCATGCAGTGCAACACATCTCCTTCGCATAGAGTTGATCAGGTTGTCAATTGTGACCTGTGGAATGTTGGTCCACTCCTCTTCAATGGCTGTGCGAAGTTGCTGGATATTGGCAGGAACTGGTACACGCTCTCGTATACGCCGGTCCAGAGCATCCCAAACATGCTCAATGGGGGACATGTCCGGTGAGTATGCCGGCCATGCAAGAGCTGGGACATTTTCAGCTTCCAAGAATTGTGTACAGATCCTTGCAACATGGGGCCGTGCATTATCCTGCTGCAACATGAGGTGATGTTCTTGGATGTATGGCACAACAATGGGCCTCAGGATCTCGTCACGGTATCTCTGTGCATTCAAAATGCCATCAATAAAATGCACCTGTGTTCTTCGTCCATAACAGACGCCTGCCCATACCATAACCCCACCGCCACCATGGGCCACTCGATCCACAACACTGACATCAGAAAACCGCTCACCCACACGACGCCACACACGCTGTCTGCCATCTGCCCTGAACAGTGTGAACCGGGATTCATTCGTGAAGAGAACACCTCTCCAACGTGCCAAATGTGAGCATTTGCCCACTCAAGTCGGTTACGGCGACGACCTGGAGTCAGGTTGAGACCCCAATGAGGACGACGAGCATGCAGATGAGCTTCCCTGAGACGGTTTCTGACAGTTTGTGCAGAAATTCTTTGGTTATGCAAACCGATTGTTTCAGCAGCTGTCCGAGTGGCTGGTCTCAGACAATCTTGGAGGTGAACATGCTGGATGTGGAGGTCCTGGGCTGGTGTGGTTACACGTGGTCTGCGGTTGTGAGGCTGGTTGGATGTACTGCCAAATTCTCTGAAATGCCTTTGGAGACGGCTTATGGTAGAGAAATGAACATTCAATACACGAGCAACAGCTCTGGTTGACATTCCTGCTGTCAGCATGCCAATTGCACGCTCCCTCAAATCTTGCGACATCTGTGGCATTGTGCTGTGTGATAAAACTGCACCTTTCAGAGTGGCCTTTTATTGTGGACAGTCTAAGGCACACCTGTGCACTAATCATGGTGTCTAATCAGCATCTTGATATAGCACACCTGTGAGGTGGGATGGATTATCTCAGCAAAGGAGAAGTGCTCACTATCACAGATTTAGACTGGTTTGTGAACAATATTTGAGGGAAATGGTGATATTGTGTATGTGGAAAAAGTTTTAGATCTTTGAGTTCATCTCATACAAAATGGGAGCAAAACCAAAAGTGTTGCATTTATATTTTTGTTGAGTGTATATTTCTAGAGTAATATGTAATGTATGTAGTGTAATATGTTATACATAATGTACTATGTAACATAGTATACAAATAATGAATGTTTATGAGTTCATGAGATCCATGTCATTTGATATTTTATTCATTTATAAACAACAGAAACAGACTTACATTTTGTGGAGTAATATCTAATATGTAGAGTCATATGCAATATGCATATGAGTGTGTAATATGTAATGTAACATGTAATTTGTCCTGAAATCATGTTTAGCAGAAATAAACAAGTACAAAAAAAAAAAACGTTTTGGTCTCTATAGCCACTTTCCCCCATTCATGACAACCGTGTAACACATCAGGTTTGTCTGGGAATCCATGAGCAGAGAACCACACTGGTGAATAGTTTAAACAGCTTTCATTCACAGCCGATGGGCCTGGCCTAGCAAAAACACAAAAAAAAAACATGTTCAACAATGGTGTTCATGTGGAAACAGGCTAACTGGATGTTTGAGGACACAGGTATAAGCTTGGTGCCTTGGAAACTGTCAGTGTCCATGAGGGTGGCAGGAATTGAGTCCAGAGAAACAGGGACAAACACCATTATCAATCACATCAGGCACACCAGTCAAGAACCAATCAGGGGCCTACCTGCTTGCAGGGAGAAACAACTGGCACCGTGGGTTAGCAGCTGAAGATCAAACACAGAGAAACATCACCAGAAAGCAGGCATGGAGGCAAGACATTCTGGCAGTGGAGTGAAGGGCTGTGGACAGTTAAACAGTGTGACTCAATCAGTGAAGGAGCTGAGTGTGCGCATGAAATTAGAAGCCTCTGGACAGCAAGTAAAGCTGATGGAAATACAAAAGAAACAGACATATCAGAATAAAAGCATCACAGAATTCAGTGGCCAACCAATCAGAGAATCACACAAGAGAAGCAAGGAAAACACAAACCAAGAGAGCAGAAAACATACACTAGAGATGTGATCAAAACACAAACCATGACAAAGCTTGTCAGTTTAAGCTATTGTTGATATTGATGAAATGTATAGTGATTTAAATAAATGTTGGCGCAAGGGAGTAGTGGCAACGGAAATAAGAGGCAGAAGACAAATAAAAGCCCATGGGGCTCCATGGGCTCTAGATTGAGTAGTGTTTATAAAATAGGTAGCTGACATTTGTCAAGGGTGGTAATAAATTATGCAAAGTTTCTATAATAAGTTGGAATGGTGTGTGAGTCCAGAGTGTTTTTAGAACCTTAGACCTCAACAGTTTTTAGAAATGGAGCTCAATTTTATTTCCTGTTAATTACAATTTTTTGTTAATGTTAATTTACTGTCTTAACACATGTATAAATTGTTTAGGTTCTTGTTATATACATACTATTATTATTATTATTTCTATTTTGTCATTTGATTTCTAAATGGGCCACAATGGAAGTAAATGTTTTCACTTTCTTGTGTCATCCATGTATTTTAACGTATGTACAATTATAATATGTACTTACATTGAACTTACTAAATAAAATCATGCAGGCTGGCATGCACACTTTTAATATATAGATGATTTGTGGCCCCCTGCTGGAATGGTGTGTGAGTCCAGAATGTAATTATCAACATTCATTGTTCAGTGTTGTTAGTTAATATCCGTAGTTTCTCCAAAAAAATTAGCCCTATCAACATTCCATTTCAGCGGTGTTCATCCTTGACCCAAAATGCATAAGCATACCAAACAGCAAATGTCAGCTTTCCCCAGTTTGTTTGTGATCAAAGTTATATGCACACACACAGAGCTTTGACTTTTCTGCATTCTGCTGCAAGCAGGTGCTTTTATTTTTACACACCCACAAACTGAGCCGTGGCAGAAGACCTCAAATGCAAAAATGCACTACACTTTTCACTCATGGTAAAAGCAACATGATACTTAACTCACTCATGGTAACAGCAATATGACACTTAACTAAACTGACTAAACCAACTGAACTGCAAAAACACAATACGCCAATAACACTAACAACACTATTAAACTAACATGAACTATAATAACATTTAAAACCCTGAACATCCATGGTGCATTGCAGCACAACATCCATTGTTCAGTGTTAGTTAATATCGCTAATTTCTCCAAAAACTTTAGTCCTATCAACTTTCTGTTTTCGCAGCATTCATCCTTGACCCAAAGCATACTAAAAGGCAAATGTCAGCTCTCCCCAGTTTCTCTGTGATCAAAACCATACACATGCACGCATACATGCACACAGAGGCCACTTGGCTATTATAGATGACACAGGATAAAAGAAAATATAACATTAGATTAGATTATATAGAACTTTATTGATCCCTTGGGAAGACTCCCTCAGGGAAATTGAGTTCAGCAGCATTGTATATCAGCACATAGGGTAAGAAGCACACAGAATATAAAAAGTGAAAGTAAAAAAGAAAAAAACATTTCAATATAAATACACAATGTAAATACCACACATACTGATCAATACTGGTTTACTGGCTACTACTGATCCTCTCATTCCCATCCTCTGTCTTCCTGTTACTCCTCCCTCTGAGTGAGGAGTTGTACAGTCTGATGGCCTACGGTTACCCTAAGAAATAGCAAGCCTTTGCAAGGTGATATATTGGGCAGTAAACATGTCATTTAGTTCACCCCATTGTTTAGTTCACCCACGGCCATTTATCTTGTTTTTTCAAAGTTGATCAGCTGACTGTGTTTGTTGTAGTTAGCTCTTTGATTCACACTAGGCTGTAGCTAATATTTCAGCGCCTGAGACATCACAACCTGAAATTGAAGCCTAGCAAGTGTTTCCTCCTGCAGTCGGAAGTGAAATTCTTGGACCTGTGATCTCTACGGAGGGGATCAGGTTGGATAAATAGAAGGCTCAAGTCCTGAAGATGTGGCATGTTCCCACCAGCATCAAGGATGCCAGGCAGGTGTTGGGCTTCATAAGCTATTACAGACTCTTCGTGTCATCAGTTTGCTCACCTAGTCAAGCCACCAAGCAAAGCGTAGGATAACAGCACTTTTCCAATGGACAGGCGTGCCAGACAGCATTTAAGAGGCTGAAGGGTTGCCTGATATCGCCTCCAATCCTGCTGGCATATCCAGACTTCAGCCTCCCATTCATCCTGTTGACTGGTGGCAGTCTCCATGGGCTAGGTGCAGTGTTCAGCCAAAAGCAGGGGGTAGTTGAGCAAGTGATAGCCTATGCCAGTCGAGGTTTGCGAGGGTCAGAGAAGAATGACAAGAATTACAGTGCCTTCAAGCTCGAGTTTTTTGGCACTGAAAGTGGCTGCCACTAAGAAGTTTAAAGAATATCTCAGATACTCCAAGTTCACTGTTGTCACTGACCACAGCCCAGTATGATAAGAGAATGTCCTGGTATTGACAGACATGTTCACCAGGCTCAAAGTTGCTCTATCCATGAAAGATCAGATAACTGCCAAGGCCCTTCTGAGGCACTGGATCATCTACATTGGCTGTCCAGCTCAGCTGCATTCTGGTCATGGATGTTGCTTTGAGGCCAGTGTCATCAAGAAACTCTGTAAGGTCTATGACATAGCCAAGAGTCGAACCACACTGTACCACCCCCAAGGCAATGCATGGTTCAACAGAACCATGCACATGTCCATGCACGACATGTTTCTTTTCAGGGTGCCTTACCCCCTGAAAAGAAAAGGAAATGGAACAAGTACATACCTGAGCTGGTCATACTCACTCATCAGCAGGCTACTTTCCATTTTACCTGATGTTTGGGCAGGATTCTAGGCTACCCATGGATGTCCTGGCAGTCAAAGATGTGGAGGATGATGAAGCGGAGGTCCTGGATGAATGGATGCAAAGTCACCATGAAACACTTAAGACAGCAGTTGAAGTGCCAATGCCACAAATCATGGTGCATCCAGAAGGTGGAAGAGGGTTTACAATTGCAGTTCCCATGGTGCCCTTGTCAGCCCCAGTTGTTGTTACGCAACCACACACACCAGGGCAGAAACAAAATACAGGACAGGTAGCCTATACCATACATAGTAATTATGCAGAATGATACAGATATTCCAGTATTCACTATCAGGCCAGAAAGACGGGGTCACAGCAAAGTAGTTCACACAGACCAGCTGAAAGTGCACTTTAAACACACTCCCAAGATAGTCCACACACAGGTGTAGGGAAGAGGTACACCATTCTTACAGTGGCCTTGCTTACAGTCCCACCATCAACCCCTCACACATGCCTACTTCCAGTAAGGACAGGTTTTATTGTGAGATCCTAGAGGGGGATGGGCAGTGTAATGGAGGATATGAACCAGTGAAAGAAGCAAAGTCACCAGCCAGCCATGATACTGATGATGCAAATGTGCCTGTTGCAGCTGTAGAGCAGGAGCCAAAGTATTCTATGAGACAAAATAGAGGGGTGCTTCCTGAAAGATTCCCAGACTAGGTCTTAAAAAAGAGAAAATTCTTTTGATAGTAGACTGACGCTATTACTTTTTATTTGCATCTAACATATCTGTTTTGCTTCTTTGTACTCTTGTTTTGCAGAGATGTAGTCCCCTGGAGATGTCGGATAGTACGGCATGGTTTAGCAGGGGGATTGTAGTAGGGTATGCGTCCTGCTTGATATTGTTGAAAAGTATGGTGGTTTAAAAACTGTGGCAATGTTACGGTGACCCTAAGGAATATCAAGCCTTTGAGGCCGCCTGGTTCTGGTCCAGCCTGTATCTCCAAGCTCCGGTGTCTTAACCAACATACCAAATTAATTTTTCCTTGTCATTCAATAAACTGTAACCTTGCTTTTCACTACACCTTCCTGCATTATTGGGTTCTATCTTGATTCATTCGGGTTGACTCATTCGGGAACTCCGTGGGAGCAGAACAACTACACCACACCCTCAGCTCATAGGAGGACTCTCCTTGGCCATCAACAGTATCAGATCCAAGGCCTCACCAATCAACATCATATCCTTACAGGTATTACAATTGAGCTCTCAGGTATCCACACTCACCAATCAGTTATCCCAGATCACCTCCATCTCTGCACCATTACCAACTACACCCTCACCACCAGCTCAGCCACAAGCCAGCACTACACATGAACCCACTATTTGTCATCCAGAAGCATTCTCTGGTACAGTAGACACCTGTGCTTCTTTTTTGTTACAATGCTTCTTAGTTTTTTCACATGCCCATCATCTCAATCAGAGTAAAATCACCTACCTTATCAACTTGTTCTGGGGGGGGTGCTTAGCTTGGGGTAACAGCCCTCTGGGGCTAAAATTCACCTATTTTGAACACATATTCCATGTTTGTCCAGCAGTTTCAGATGGTCATTGATCATCCGATGCACAGGCAGATGACCTCCAAACTGCTGTTGTCTCTTCATCAGGAGAATCTCAGTGTCGCAGACTATTCCGCCGAGTTCCGGGTTCTGGCAGCGGAGGCCAGTTGGAATTCCCTGGCACTGCAGAGCACTTTTCTAAATGGACTTGCCAAACAACATAAAGAGTCTGGCTATCTGGGATGAACCAGAATGCTTAGATCAGTTGATTTCCCTAGCAATAAAAACAGCCAGTTGAGGGGGAAACGGCAGAATCTTTCACTCACATCCCTCAACGACTCATTCCCACTCCTGCCTTGGGATCCACCAGTAGTACACTCCCTGGGGCAACCACACCCTCTGCTGACAAATCCATGCAGCTCAGCAGGACCAAATTAACCATCGAGGAAAGAGTGTAGGATCACTACCAGGAGTGCATATATTGTAGCGCCCGGGGCCATATCCTATGTGATTGACCTGTTTTGGTGAAAAGCCAACGCTCGCCGGTGGTTCCGGGCTACAGGTGAGCCAAACCAAAGTCACGGGTGAAAATTTGGCGTGCACACAAATGCCAGCCACTGTCCAATTCCAGCATCCTTCTGTTTCCTTACCAGCACTCATGCACTCTGGGGCTGAAGGTAATTTTCTGGACACCAAGGTGGTCACCCAAGTTTACATCCTGATGGTGGAACTCAGCATCCCTATCACAGTTCATGGTCTTGACAGCACTAGACTCCCGGTTCTAATGCGCCAAACTGAACTGGACACACTAGTCGTGTCAGATAATCACCGGAAGACCAGTTTTTTGTTTATCCTTCCTCATCTCCATTGGCTTGGGGCATAACATTTACATTTACTCTGATGGACTACCCAGCAGTGGGGAATAAGTTTCATTACAGTAGAAGTCTTTCAGAAAGCGCTGTAACTAGGTTAAGGTTATGATTCTTTCTTTATGTTCTCTAATGCCATATACCAACACAGTGCAGAGTAGCTACCTAAACTCTGTAAGTGAGATAGAGTATCTCGTCAATAGTTTTACATCCTCATTGAAGACAACTTTGGATGCTGTAACTCCTCTGAAAAAGAGAGCTTTAAATCAGAAGTGCGTGACTCCGTGGTATAACTCAAACATTAGATTAAAGCAGATAACCTGTAAGTTGGAGAGGAAATGGCGTCTCACTAATTTAGAAGATCTTCACTTAGCCTGGAAAAAGAGTCTGTTGCTCTATAAAAAAGCCCTCCGTAAAGCTAGGACATCTTACTACTCATCACTAATTGAAGAAAATAAGAACAACCCCAGGTTTCTTTTCAGCACTGTAGCCAGGCTGACAAAGAGTCAGAGCTCTATTGAGCTGAGTATTCCTTTAACTTTAACTAGTAATGACTTCATGACTTTCTTTGCTAATAAAATTTTAACTATTAGAGAAAAAATTACTCATAACCATCCCAAAGACGTATCATTATCTTTGGCTGCTTTCAGTGATGCCGGTATTTGGTTAGACTCTCAGATTGTTCTGTCTGAGTTATTTTCATTAGTTACTTCATCCAAACCATCAACGTCTATTAGACCCCATTCCTACCAGGCTGCTCAAGGAAGCCCTACCATTATTTAATGCTTCAATCTTAAATATGATCAATCTATCTTTATTAGTTGGCTATGTACCACAGGCTTTTAAGGTGGCAGTAATTAAACCATTACTTAAAAAGCCATCACTTGACCCAGCTATCTTAGTTAATTATAGGCCAATCTCCAACCTTCCTTTTCTCTCAAAAAATTCTTGAAAGGGTAGTTGTAAAACAGCTAACTGATCATCTGCAGAGGAATGGTCTATTTGAAGAGTTTCAGTCAGGTTTTAGAATTCATCATAGTACAGAAACAGCATTAGTGAAGGTTACAAATGATCTTCTTATGGCCTCAGACTGTGACTCATCTCTGTACTTGTTCTGTTAGACCTCAGTGCTGCTTTTGATACTGTTGACCATAAAATTTTATTACAGAGATTAGAGCATGCCGTAGGTATTAAAGGCACTGCGCTGCAGTGGTTTGAATCATATTTATCTAATAGATTACAATTTGTTCATGTAAATGGGGAGTCTTCTTCACAGACTAAGGTTAATTATGGAGTTCCACAAGGTTCTGTGCTAGGACAAATTTTATTCACTTTATACATGCTTCCCTTAGGCAGTATTATTAGACGGCATTGCTTAAATTTTCATTGTTACGCAGATGATACCCAGCTTTATCTATCCATGAAGCCAGAGGACACACACCAGTTAGCTAAACTGCAGGATTGTCTTACAGACATAAAGGCATGGATGACCTCTAATGTTCTGCTTTTAAACTCAGATAAAACTGAAGTTATTGTACTTGGCCCCACAAATCTTAGAAACATGGTGTCTAACCAGATCCTTACTCTGGATGGCATTACCCTGACCTCTAGTAATACTGTGAGAAATCTTGGAGTCATTTTTGATCAGGATATGTCATTCAAAGCGCATATTAAACAAATATGTATGACTGCTTTTTTGCATTTACGCAATATCTCTAAAATTAGAAAGGTCTTGTCTCAGAGTGATGCTGAAAAACTAATTCATGCATTTATTTCCTCTAGGCTGGACTATTGTAATTCATTATTATCAGGTTGTCCTAAAAGTTCCCTGAAAAGCCTTCAGTTAATTCAAAATGCTGCAGCTAGAGTACTAACGGGGACTATAAGGAGAGAGCATATCTCACCCATATTGGCCTCTCTTCATTGGCTTCCTGTTAATTCTAGAATAGAATTTAAAATTCTTCTTCTTACTTATAAGGTTTTGAATAATCACGTCCCATCTTATCTTAGGGACCTCATAGTACCATATCACCCCAATAGAGCGCTTCGCTCTCAGACTGCAGGCTTACTTGTAGTTCCTAGGGTTTGTAAGAGTAGAATGGAGGCAGAGCCTTCAGCTTTCAGGCTCCTCTCCTGTGGAACCAGCTCCCAATTCAGATCAGGGAGACAGACACCCTCTTTACTTTTAAGATTAGGCTTAAAACTTTCCTTTTTGCTAAAGCTTATAGTTAGGGCTGGATCAGGTGGACCCTGAACCATCCCTTAGTTATGCTGCTATAGACGTAGACTGCTGGGGGGTTCCCATGATGCACTGTTTCTTTCTCTTTTTGCTCTGTATGCACCACTCTGCATTTAATCATTAGTGATTGATCTCTGCTCCCCTCCACAGCATGTCTTTTTCCTGGTTCTCTCCCTCAGCCCCAACCAGTCCCAACAGAAGACTGCCCCTCCCTGAGCCTGGTTCTGCTGGAGGTTTCTCTTGTTAAAGGGAGTTTTTCCTTCCCACTGTTGCCAAGTGCTTGCTCACAGTGGGTTGTTTTGACCGTTGGGGTTTTTACATAATTATTGTATGGCCTTGCCTTACAATATAAAGTGCCTTGGGGCAACTGTTTGTTGTGATTTGACGCTATATAAATAAAACTGATTGATTGATTGCGTCCCTTTTCTCCAGTGGGTTATGCTATTTTTTGCATCAGGATAGGAACTGATGGAGCAGTACATAAAAAAAACTCTGGCTGGGTGATCTCATTCGTCCATCACCCTCATGCCGAGGGGCAGGCTTCTTCTTTGTAGGGAAGAAGGATGGGACCTTGCGTCATGCATTGATTTTCGGGGGTTGAATGCTGTCACAGTCACTGTACCTGCCCCTCCTTGAAAACGGCATTCAACTTCTTGCACAGCGCAAACCATATTTACCAAATTGGACTTATGTAACGCCTACTATCTGGTCCAAGTCAAAGAGGGGCGATGAATAGAAGACCGCATTTAACACCCCACTAGGTCATTTTGAATACTTAGTCATGCCCTTCGGTCTCACCAATGCTCCTCCCACCATTCCAAGCCCTAGTTAATGACATACTCTGCGACATCCTCATTCAGGTTGTATTCATATTTCTGGACAACATTCTTATCTTTTCCAATACTCCTCCAAACACACCCATCATGTTTGTTTAGTTCTCCAGCACTTGCTGGAGAATCACTTGTACATTAAAGCCAAGAAATGCGATTTCCATAGGGATACCATTTCCTTCCTCAGCTTGTATTTCCAAGAATCAGATCCAGCAAAAGTTAGTACAGTCACCCAATAGCCCACACCCACTACAGTCAGGTGCATCGTGTTTTCACTGATCATCCTTGAGATGTTTCAGCTTAATTGGAGTCCACCTGGGGTAAATTCAGTTGATTGGACATCATTTAGAAAGATGCACACCTGTCAACATAAGTTTTCACAGTTGACAGTGCATGTCAGAGCACAAACCAAGCATGAAGTCAATAAATTCTCTGGAGACCTCCAAGACAGGATTATGTTGAGGCACAAATCTGGGGAAGGGTACAGAAACATTTCTGCTGCTTTGAAGATCCCAGTGAGCACAGTGGCCTCAATCATCCATTAAATGGAAGAAGTTCTGATCCACCAGGACTCATCCTAGAGCTGACTGCATATCTAGACTGAACAATGATGGGAGAAGGGTCTTAACCTGGGTGATGACTAAGAACCCGGTGGTCACTCTGTCAGAGTTTCCAGCATCCTCTATGTTGAGAGGAGAGCCCTCCAGAAAAACAACGACCTCTGCAGCAATCCACCAATCAGACCTGTATGGTAGAGTGGCCAGATGGAAGCCACTCCTTAGTAATAGGCACATGGCAGCCCACCTGGAGTTTGCCAAAAGACACCTGAAGGACTCTCAGACCACGATAAACAAAATTCTCTGGTCTGATGAGACAAAGATTGAACTCTGGTATGAATGCCAGGCGTCATGCTTGGGGGAAACCAGGCACCATCCCTACAGTGAAGCATTGTGGTGGTAGCATCATGCTGTGGGGATATTTTTCAGCTGCAGGAACTGTGAGACTAGTCAGGATTGAGGAAAGATGAATGCAGCAATTTACAGAGACATCCTGGATGAAAACCTGCTCCAGAGTGCTCTTGACCTCAGTCTGGGGCGATGGTTCATCTTTCAGCAGGACAATGACCCTAAGCACACAGCCAAGATTTCAAAGGAGTTGCTTCAGGACATCTGTTAATGTCCTTGAATGGCCCAGCCAAAGCCCAGACCTGAATCTGATTGAACATCTCTGGAGAGATCTGAAAATGGCTGTGCACCGATGCCCCCCATCCAAACTGATGGAGCTTGAGAGGTGCTGCAAAGAGGAATGGACAAAACTGCCCAAAGATATGGGTGCCAAGCTTGTGGCATCATATTCAAGAAGACTTGAGGCTCTAATTGCTGCCAAAGGTGCATGAACAAAGTATTGAGCAAAGGGTGTGAATACTTTTGTGATTGCTTAGATTTTTTTAAAAATTAATTTGCAAATATTAAACAAATGTTTTCATGTTGTCATTGTGAGGCATTATGAATAAAATTTTGCAGGGGAAAAATTAATTTACCTCCATTTTGGGATAAGGCTGTAGCATAACAAAATGTGGAAAAAGTGAAGTGCTACGAATACCTTCCAGATGCACTGTATGAATTAATATTATTAGATATTAATTCATCAAGGGGCAGCACGTGATTTAGTGGTTAGCACTGTTGCCTCACAGCAAGAACGTCATGGGATCGACCTGTGTCTTTGCTGTGTATGGTTTGCCTGTTCTCCTCATGTTTGCATGGGTTCCCTTCAGGTGCTCTGGCTCGCCTTCTAAGTCCAAAGACATACAGGTTAGGCAGATTGGAAACTTTAAATTGTCTGTAGGTGTGCGTGTAGGTGTGAATGTGTTTGTATGTCCATATGTGGCCCAGCGACAAACGGGCATCCTGTCCAGGGTGTACCACGCCTCACACCCTATGACTGCTGGGATAGTAAGTGAGTACAGCAAGTCATCTATTCATAGTATTGAAACACAATCATAAATGTTCAAGCCATTTGCATTTTCAACCTCAGATAGTGACCCTGGTGAGTGCCCTCAAATCAAATCAGTTTTATTTATATAGCGCCAAATCACAACAAGCAGTTGCCCAAGGCGCTTTATATTGTAAGGCAAAAGCCATACAATAATTACAGAAAAAACCCCCAACGGTCAAAACGACCCCCTATGAGCAAGCACTTGGCGACAGTGGGAAGGAAAAACTCCCTTTTTAATAGGAAGAAACCTCCAGCAGAACCAGAATCAGGGAGAGGCAGTCTTCTGCTGGGACTGGTTGGGACTGAGGGGAGAGAATGAGGAAAAAGACATGCTGTGGAAGAGAGCAGAGATGTGTGAGATCAATCACTATATTAAATGTAGAGTGGTGCATACAGAGCAAAAAGAGGTGAATAAAAAGAAACAGTGCATCATGGGAACCCCCCAGCAGTCTAAGTCTATAGCAGCATAACTAAGGGATGGTTCAGGGTCACCTGATCCAAAACTAACTAAGCTTTAGCAAAAAGGAAAGTTTTAAGCTTAATCTTAAAAGTAGAGAGGGTGTCTGTCTCCCTAATCCGAATTGGGAGCTGGTTCCAGAGGAGAGGAGCCTGAAAGCTGAAGGCTCTGACTCCCATTCTACTCTTAAAAACCCTAGGAACTACAAGTAAGCCTGCAGTCTGAGAACAAAGTGCTCTATTGGGGTGATATGATACTATGAGGTCCCTAAGATAAGATGGGACCTGATTATTCAAAACCTTATAAGTAAGAAGAAGAATTTTAAATTCTATTAGGGAATTAACAGGAAGCCAATGAAGAGAAGCCAATATGGGTGAGATATGCTCTCCTTATAGTCCCCGTTAGTACTCTAGCTGCAGCATTTTGAATTAACTGAAGGCTTTTCAGGGAACTTTTAGGACAACCTGATAATATGAATTACAATAGTCCAGCTAGAGGAAATAAATGCATGAATTAGTTTTCAGCATCACTCTGAGACAAGACCTTTCTAATTTTAGAGATATTGCGTAAATGCAAAAAGCAGTCCTACATATTTGTTTAATATGCGCTTGAATGACATATCCTGATAGAAAATGACTCCATGATTTCTCACAGTATTACTAGAGGTCAGGGTAATGCCATCCAGAGTAAGGATCTGGTTAGACACCATGTTTCTAAGATTGTGGGGCCAAGTACAATAAACTTCAGTTTTATCTGAATTTAAAAGCAGGAAATTAGAGGTCATCCATGTCTTTATGTCTGAAAGACATTCCTGCAGTTTAACTAATTGGTATGTGTCCTCTGGCTTCATGGATAGCTAAAGCTGGTATCATCTGCGTAACAATGAAAATTTAAGCAATGCCTAAGGGAAGCATGTATAAAGTGAATAAAATCGGTCCTAGCACAGAACCTTGTGGAACTCCATAATTAACCTTAGTCTGTGAAGAAGACTCCCCATTTACATGAACAAATTGTAATCTATTAGATAAATATGATTCAAACCACTGCAGTGCAGTGCCTTTAATGCCTATGGCATGCTCTAATCTCTGTAATAAAATTTTATGGTCAACAGTATCAAAAGCTGCACTGAGGTCTAACAGGACGAGCACAGAGATGAGTCCACTGTCTGAGGCCATAAGAAGATCATTTATAACCTTCTCTAATGCTGTTTCTGTACTATGATGAATTCTGAAACCTCACTGAAACTCTTCAAATAGACCATTCCTCTGCAGATGATCAGTTAGCTGTTTTACAATTACCCTTTCAAGAATTTTTGAGAGAAAAGGAAGGTTGGAGATTGGCCTATAATTAGCTAAGATAGCTGGGTCAAGTGATGGCTTTTTAAGTAATGGTTTAATTATTGCCACCTTAAAAGCCTATGGTACATAGCCAGCTAATAAAGATAGATTGATCATATTTAAGATCAAAGCATTAATTAATGGTAGGGCTTCCTTGAGCAGCCTGGTAGGAATGGGGTCTAATAGACATGTTGATGGTTTGGAGGAAGTGACTAATGAAAGTAACTCAGACAGAACAATCGGAGAGAAAGCGTCTAACCAAATACCAGCATTACTGAAAGCAGCAGAACATAAAGATATGTCTTTGGGATGGTTATGAATAATTTTTTCTGTAATAGTTAAAGTTTTATTTGCAAAGAAGTCATGAAGTCATTACTAGTTAAGTTAAAGGAATACTCGGCTCAATAGAGCTCTGACTCTGTCAGCCTGGCTACAGTGCTGAAAAGAAACCTGGGGTTGTTCTTATTTTCTTCAATTAGTGATGAATAGTAAGATGTCCTAGCTTTACGGAGGGCGTTTTTATAAAGCAACAGACTCTTTTTCCAGGCTAAATGAAGATCTTCTAAATTAGTGAGATGCCATTTCCTCTCCAGCTTACGGGTTATCTGCTTTAAGCTGCAAGTTTGTGGGTTATACCATGGAGTCAGGCACTTCTGATTTAGGCCCTCTTTTTCAGAGGAGCTACAGCATCCAAAGTTGTGCTCAATGAGGATGTAAAGCTATTGACAAGATAATCTATCTCACTCACAGAGTTTAGGTAGCTACTCTGCACTGTGTTGGTATATGGCATTGAAGAACATAACAAAGAAGGAATCATATCCTTAAACCTAGTTACAGCGCTTTCAGAAAGACTTCTACTGTATGAAACTTATTCCCCACTGCTGGGTAGTCCATTAAAGTAAATGTAAATGTTATTAAGAAATGATCAGACAAAAAGGGGTTTTCAGGGAATACTGAGTCTTCAATTTCTATGCCATATGTCAGAACAAGATCTAAAGTGTGGCTAAAGTGGTGGGTGGGCTCATTTACATTTTGAGCGAAGCCAACTGATTCTAAAAATAGATTAAATGCAGTGTTGAGGCTGTCATTCTCAGCATCTATGTGGATGTTAAAATCACCCACTATAATTATCTTATCTGAGCTAAGCACTAAGTCACACAAAAGGTCTGAAAAATCACAAAGGAACTCACAGTAATGACCAGGTGGATGATAGATAATAACAAATAAAACTGGTTTTGAGACTTCCAATTTGGATGGACAAGACTAAGAGTCAAGCTTTCAAATGAATTAAAGCTCTGTCTGAGTCTTTGATTAATTAATAAGCTGGAGTGGAAGATTGCTGCTAATCCTCCTCCTCGAACTGTGTTTCGAGCATTCTGACAGTTAGTGTGACTTGGGGGTGTTGACTCATTTAAACTAACATTCATCCTGCTGTAACCAGGTTTCTGTAAGGCAGAATAAATCAATATCTTGTTCAATTATTATATCATTTACTAACAGGGACTTAGAAGAGAGACCTAATATTTAATAAACTACATTTAACTGTTTTAGTCTGTGGTGCAGTCGAAGGTGCTATATTATTTTTTCTTTTTGAATTTTTATGCTTAAATTGATTTTTACAGGTTATTGGTGGTCTGGGAGCAGGCACCGTCTCTACTGGGATGGGGTATTGGGGGGATGGCAGGGGGAGAGAAGCTGCAGAGAGGAGTGTAAGACTAAAACTCTGCTTCCTGGTCCCAACCCTGGATAGTCACGATTTTGAGGGATTAATAAAATTGGCCAGATTTCTAGAGATGAGAGCTGCTCCATCCAAAGTGGGATGGATGCCGTCTCTCCTAACAAGACCAGGTTTTCCCCAGAAGCTTTGCCAATTATCTATGAAACCCACCTCATTTTTTGGACACCACTCAGACAGCCAGCAATTCAAGGAGAACATGCGCTAAACATGTCACTCCCACTCTGATTGGGGAGGGGCCCAGAGAAAACTACAGAGTCCGACATTGTTTATGCAAAGTTGCACACCGATTCAATGTTAATTTTAGTGACCTCCGATTGGCGTAACCGGGTGTCATTACTGCCGACGTGAATTACAGTCTTACCAAATTTACCTTAGCCTTAGCCAGCAGTTTCAAATTTCCTTCAGTGTCACCTGCTCTGGCCCCCGGAAGACATTTCACTATGGTTGCTGGAGTCGCTAACTTCACATTTCTCAAAACAGAGTCGCCAATACCAGAGTTTGTTCCTCGGCGGTTGTGTCGCCGAGTGGGGAAAAACGGTTAGAAATGTGAACAGGTTGGTGGTGTACAAAGGGCTTCTGTTTAGAACTACGCTTCTTCCTCACAGTCACCCAGCTGGCCTGCTTTCCCAGTTGCTCGGGATCTGCTGGGGGACAGCTAACGGCGGATAAGCTACCTTGGTCCGCACCAACTACAGGGGCCTAGCTAGCTGTAGGATTTTTCAAGGTGCGGAGCCGATTCTCCAGTTCCCCCAGCCTGGCCTCCAAAGCTACGAAGAAGCTACACTTATTACAAGTACCGTTACTGCTAAAGGAGGCAGAGGAATAACTAACATTTCACACCCAGAGCAGAAAAGTGCGGGAGAGACAGGAGAAGCCGCCATGCTAAACCGGCTAAGAGCTAATAGCTATGCTAAGCTAGCGGATTCCTAAAAACACAAAGTGAATAATGTGAAGATATTTTAGAGGTGATTCAGCAGAGAGAGTGCTTTAGGTAAGGCACGTGAAGATACACTGTGAAACAATCGTTATCTAGATCAATCTAACTACGCAGATTAAACAGCTAACATACAGCAAAACACCGCTGTGCTCCGGAACAGGAAGTGATACATACTGCAGTGAGAGCCACCACCAGTAGAATTATCAGTGAGTAAGCTGCACAGGAAACTGCATATACAGGAAAGTGTGATCTCAGTTTCACTCACATAAGCCATAAAGTTATGAATAAATAGAGTTTGGTTGCATTCACTGACAGCTACTATGCCAGGTTCGGGGCTCAACTAGCAGTAGTCGTTAGCTGTGCTAGGCTTCACCGTTCTTTTTGAGCATGTTATTGCAAATATCTGAGATAATATAGCTTGATGTGTGGTTATTTGTACTAATGGCGTATTTCCATTGACTGCTGTTTTCATGCCAAAATGGCACCCTATAACTTTAAACCTGCATTCAGAATATCTTTGGGTGATGTCAAATAGTGTTGTCATGATGCAAGGTGGCAAGGCAAAGATAATGGTTGGACACAAATGCTGACATCACAGACAGAACGTAGGGTTAGTAGAAAAGGCTTTATCAAAAATACTAGCAAGGATTCGCACACAGTGTATCAGTCATCGAGAAGGAGGTACAGACAGACGTAGTGCTAAGGCGTGGTCCAACAAAACAGCAGGTTCATGGAGGAGTTCAAAGGCAAGACAGAGGCAAGGTCAAAAATGAGCAAAGTCAAATACAGGCAAGCAATTAAACCTGGTCAAAACAAGGCTGTGAGAAGGGCTGGAACAACGACAAAAAGTGCAACAAACTGGCAGGGAAGTGGTGAACTGAAGCTGCTTAAATAGGGTGGAGGTGATTTGAGGAACTCAACACAGGTGTGGGGAACATTCTGGAAGGAGGTGTGGCTGGATGAAACAAAGATGAGGGAAGCAGGTGCAAGATAATGCAATGGAGACAACACAAAGTGGAGTGATGTAAGATGCAAAGATACGTGAGCCAGAGTAAAGCGCGGTGAGTGGATGAATACACGAAACAGACAGAATGAGAGTGAGAGACAAAGACATGAGGCAGGTCCAGTGATGTGGCGTGAGAACAGAAACAAATGGAAGTGAAGGAAAACAGAGAACAAAGGTCAAACAGAAACCGAGGACTATGAACAGAACCAGATCAGAGCATGAACATGAGAACTAAAAGCGAATCATCAGATAATAAGTAAAGAAGAAAAGCTACATGGGAACTGATCAGAGAATAACAAGAAAATAAATATTAAGATAAAACTAGACTGGAACTGGCTTATGACTGAAGTAAAGATAACCAGATGGCAAAACAAACAAAGACAAAAACCATGAACAGAAAACAAACCCGATACTACAGCATAACTGATGAAATCAAAAAGAATGAACAAAATAAACCAGTGATCAACTGATGATAAACAATGAAAACACAACCTGGCAGAACAAAGTAGAACGGAACTAAACTATGGCAAGAGTATTAAAAGTAACAAAGAAACAAAGTGACAAAGCAAAACAGCACAGAAAATAACAAGTGACCAAACACAACTAATAAAGCTGGAGCAGACAATGAGAAAAAGAGGAGGCAAAAATGGGATCAAAACCCCAGATCCGGGTTGAAACCTGACAAGTGTTTTTACAGTGTGTGTGTGTGTGTATATATATATATATATATATATATATATATACACTCAACAAAATATAAACGCAACACTTTTGGTTTTGCTCCCATTTTGTATGAATGAACTCAAAGATCTAAAACTTTTTCCACATACACAATATCACCATTTTCCTCAAATACTGTTCACAAACCAGTCTAAATCTGTGATAGTGAGCACTTCTCCTTTGCTGAGATAATTCATCCCACCTCACAGGTCTGCCATATCAATGCTGATTAGACACCATGATTAGTGCACAGGTGTGCCTTAGACTGCCCACAATAAAGACCACTCTGAAGGTGCAGTTTTTTTTTTTGGGGGGGGGGGATACCAGTCAGTATCTGGTGTGACCACCATCTGCCTCATGCAGTGCAACACATCTCCTTCGCATAGAGTTGATCAAGTTGTCAATTGTGGCCTGTGGAATGTTGGTCCACTCCTCTTCAATGGCTGTGCGAAGTTGCTGGATATTGGCAGGAACTGGTACACGCTGTCGTATACGCCGGTCCAGAGCATCCCAAACATGCTCAGTTGGTGACATGTCCGGTGAGTATGCCAGCCATGCAAGAACTGGGACAATTTTCAGCTTCCAAGAATTGTGTACAGATCCTTGCAACATGGGGCCGTGCATTATCCTGCTGCAACATGGGGTGATGTTCTTAGGATGTATGGCACAACATGGGCCTCAGGATCTCGTCACGGTATCTCTGTGCATTCAAATGCCATCAATAAAATGCACCTGTGTTCTTCGTCCATAACAGACGCATGCCCATACCATAACCCCACGCCACCATGGGGGCCACTCGATCCACACACTGACATCAGAAAACCGCTCAGCCCACATGACGCCACACACGCTGTCTGCCATCTGCCCTGGACAGTGTGAACGGGATTCCATCCATGAGAGAACACCTCTCCAACATGCCAAACAGCCAGCGAAATGTGAGCATTTTGCCCACTCAAGTCGGTTACAAAGATGAACTGGAGTCAGGTCGAGACCCCGGTGAGGACAACGAGCATGCAGATGAGCTTCCCCTAAGACGGTTTCTGACAGGTTTGTGCAGAATTCTTTGGTTATGCAAAACCGATTGTTTAGCAGCTGTCCGAGTGGCTGGTCTCAGACGATCTTGGAGGTGAACATGCTGGATGTGGAGTTCTGGGCTGGTGTGGTTACACGTGGTCTGCGGTTGTGAGGCTGGTTGGATGTACGCCAATTGCTCCTGAAATGCCTTTGGAGACGCTTTATGGTAGAGAATGAACATTCAATACACGCGCAACAGCCTGGTTGACATTCCTGCTGTCAGCATGCCAATTGCACGCTCCCCTCAAATCTTGCGACATCTGTGGCATTGTGCTGTGTGATAAAACTGCACCTTTCAGAGTGACCTTTGATTGTGGGCAGTCTACGCACACCTGTGCACTAATCATGGTGTCTAATCAGCATCTTGATATGGCACACCTGTGAGGTGGGATGGAGTATCTCAGCAAAGGAGAAGTGCTCACTATCACAGATTTAGACTGTTTGTGAACAATATTTGAGGGAAATTGATGATATTGTGTATGTGGAAAAGGTTTAGATCTTTGAGTTCATCTCATACAAAATGGGAGCAAAACCAAAAGTGTTGCGTTTATATTTTTGTTGAGTGTGTATATATATATTATATATCTATATATATAGATATATATAATATATATATAATCTATGGGTTCATTTATGTGTTTCTTCACAGAGTCAGTTTTCTGACACAGTCATTCTTTTTGCCCTCCGGCTTCTCTGGAGCCTTCCATCCACTGGGCTGATGGGTTCCTGCTGCTCTACTCCATTACCCAGCGCTTCAGCTTCTTGAGGTTCCAACGATTAAAGAAACTCATCGAACAAACCAAACAGAGTCTGGGTATGAATTTCTCCATGTTCAGAGGCAAAGTTGAAAGAATTGCAAGAATGATTTTTCTCTCACTGCAGTTGTCTCTAAACAGGTGCACAAATTTTGTGGAGGAAACTGCCGTTATTAACTCTGTAGGTAGCGAGTGACAAAAAATCAAGACTGTTAATGCTGGAAGCCAGACAGAGCTGTCCATGCCACAAAGTATCAAAACAGCTGGTGGGAAATGTGTACATTATCCCTCCTTTTTTCCTTCTTATTTTTCCCCCTATGCATTACTGGTTTCTGGTTATGTTGGCTCACTGGGAACATAAGTATGAAACCTGCTGCGATAACATTCCACAACTGTGCATAATAACTTCATTGTCTTTTGATGGACAAAATCATTGCAGTTTGTGACAAGATGCTGCAGTCTGGTATTTTGTCGACCTCCCAAATGAGTCACAAGTAAATTGTAAATTGTACACACAGCAAAATCCACTGAAATAGTACATGCTTTGTACAAAAGAAACGATAATGTTCTGTGTACATACTGAAGGAATTTTATATTTCACACTTTATTAGATATAGTATAAATATATATATAGAGAGAGAAGAGAGAGAGAGAGGAGAGAGAGAGAGAGAGAGAGAGAGAGAGAGAGAAGAGAGAGAGAGAGAGAGAGAGAGAGAGAGAGAGAGAGAGAGAGAGAGAGAGAGAGAGAGGAGAGAGAGAGAAGAGAGAGAGAGAGAGGAGAGAGAGAGAGAGAGAGACCAAACGGCAAATGTCAGCTCTCACTGGTGTCACTGTGATTGAAGCCATACACATGCATGCACACAGAGGCCACTTGGCTATTATAACATAGATAATATGAGTGAAGCGTCGCGCAGCGGCACAAAGCTCACTCATGGAAAACTGAAAAAATACTTCAAATGATGATACAAGCATCAAATTCAGCACAAATACAGCTGGAGCAGAATTAATGGAGCAACTTTGCCTTTTGACCCCTGTACAAACTGAAACTGACCTTTGTCACCATTCTTGCTGCTTTTACCTCATAACTCCATAACATTCAGTCACAGATTGTCCAAACTATACCTTTTTTGGAATCTTTATGATCAGGCAAATGATGTGGTGTAGTTTTCTACATGATTGGAGCATCTTTTAATTTTGACCCCTGTGTAATTCTTCAATTGACCCCTACCTGGCTGCCTATTGAAAATTCAGTGGCCAATCAGTTTTTTTCAAAAGAGTTAATGTCTATGGATTTTGTGCCAAATTTGACGCTTGTATCACTATTTGCAGGATTCCACTCTAAATATTCTCTTATCTGCTGCACTATTTTTTGAGATGTAAGATGCTGCTCCTCAAGTGTTTCTCACTTGCCCTCAAAAGTATTGGAACACTTGGTATTTCACACATTTTAATTTGTTTATTCCATTTCAAATACATTTTTCTTTCTAAAATCATCTTCTTAACGCAAACTGAAAGCAAATCTCTACAGCTTGATCTAAATTAATTAAAAATACTAAATCCAGCATTCTGATGAAGTGGTGTAGAGGAGGATTTCTTAAAAGAAGACCTGTAGTTCAGCTACAATTTGACAGAAAATACAGAGCTCCCCAGAAACTGAAAGGTTTTAGTCATGCCAATGCTCCCCTGAAGCATTTAGTCAAAATAAAGTCTGAAGGACCTGAATGACATGGTGAGATGCTGATGAGCTTCACTCGTTCATGTCTGCGACATATACATATTATTTTTATATGTACTATGGAACAACAAGAACGCCATCATTGTAACATAAAGACTATTTTGACCATCATGTAAAAACTTCCATCACCACACACGTGATGGACATTTTTAGAAGTGACAGACCCTGTGGTTGCTAACGTTCCACAGAATGTTTGTTCTTAATATCGGGTGAGTCGGTCTTCCTCCAGTCTGCCATCTGTCTATTGTCATGTTTAAACACAAACAGACAGTAAACTGTCATGACAGTATGCTGACAGGCGTGTGTTATGGTAGAGTTGTGAGTCTGGGCTGTTCACACTCCAGCTACAGAACATCACGGTATGTATTTTGTGTGTTTGTTTCAGTTGTTCCGACAGTGCTGGTTGCAAATAAGGCAGACTTGGAAATTGGAAGACAAGTAACAACAGAAGAAGGACAGAAACTCGCCAAGGATCTAAGGTCTGTGTGTCTGTGTGTATACTTCACAAGCACATGTATTATAACCATAACTGTAGTTTGTGTGAACAGGGTGAATGACTCTATCTATGTGCAGTATGTACACACGATATGTAGCTTAAGTCCTTTGTGGTTGAAAGCATTTGCAGCGCTATTGACTGTATTATAGAGAACACAACAAATTCTCCATTGCCATTAAACAGTTTTCCAGTGAGGCTGAACTGTTGTTTTTGCTGCAGTGGTTTCAACTTATTTAATGTCTCGTTAACTCTTAGCCAATCTGAGTATTTACACACCTTCTTCCTACAGTGCATCCGGAAAGCATTCATCGCACTTCACTTTTTCCACATTTTGATATGTTACAGCCTTATTCCTAAATGGAGTAAATTCATTTTATTCCCTTAAAAATTCTACTCACAACACCCCATAATGACAACATGAAAAAAGGTTTTTGGAAATTTTTGTACATTTATTAAAAATCAAAAACTAAGATATCACATGTACATAAATATTCACACCATTTGCACAGTACTTTGTTGATGCACCTTTGGCAGCAATTACAACCTCAAGTCTTCTTGAATATGATGCCACAGGCTTGGTGCACCTATCTTTGCGCAGTTTTGTCCATTCCTCTTTGCAGCACCTCTCAACCTCCATCAGGTTGGATGGAGATCGTCGGTGCAGAGCCATTTTCTGATCTCTCCAGAGATGTTCAATCAGATTGAGGTCTGGGCTCTGGCTGGGCCACTCAAGAACATTCACAGAGTTGTCCTGAAGCCACTCCTTTGATATCTTGGCTGTGTGTTTAAAGTCATTGTCCTGCTAAAAGATGAACCATCACCCCAGTCTGAGGTTAAGACTCTGGACCAGGTTTTCATCCAGGATGTCTCTGTACATTGCTGCATTCATCTTTTCCTCAATCCTGACTAGTCTCCCAGTTCCTGCCGCTGAAAAAGATCCCCACAGCATGATGATTCCACCACCATGCTTCACTTGTAGGGATGGTGCCTGGTTTCCCCCAAACGTGATGCCTGTGATTCACACCAAAGAGTTCAATCTTGTCTCATCAGACCAGAGAATTTTGTTTCTCATGGTCTGAGAGTCCTTCAGGTGTCTTTTGGCAAACTCCAGGTGGGCTGCCATGTGCCTTTTACTAAGGAGTGGCTTCCGTCTGGCCACTCTACCATAATGACCTGATTGGTGGATTGCTGCAAAGATGGTTGACCATCTGGAAGGTTCTCGTCTCTCCACAGAGGAATGTTGGAGATCTCACAGAGTGACCATTGGGTTCTTGGTCACCTCCCTGACTAAGGCCCTTCTCCCCATTGCTCAGTTCAGACAGGCATCCAGCTCTTGGAAGAGTCCTGGTGGATCTGAAACTTCTTCCATTTACAGATGATGGAGGTCAATGTGCTCATTGGACCTTCAAAGCAGCAGAAATGTTTCTGTACCCTTCCTCAGATTTGTGCCTAAAGACAATCCTGTCTCAGAGGTCTACAAACAGTTCCTCTGACTTCATGCTTGGCTTGTGTTCTGACATGTACTGTCATCTGTGGGACGCTTATATGCTGACAGGTATGTGCCTTTTCAAATCATGTCCAGTAACATGGAGGACAACACCAGAAAAAAAAAAAGCAATCAGAGATCAAAACAACAAAACATGAAACGAGCGATCCTGATTATTTTTTTTTGTATTGCTATATATCACATTTTTGAGAATGATGTCCTCAGTATACAGTATTGCTACTGAACCTTTACAAATAAATCTTAAAGGTTTCCACTGTCTGCAGGGTGTGGTTTCAGGGAGCTGTCTGTGGGCGAGGCTGTAACACCTGTGGAAGCTGCAGTGTTTCAGCTGATCAGGTTTGGATCAAATGGACATAATGACATACTTTGTTTAAGTTGTCAGCATGCATAAACCAAATAATTATCTGTCGATTATTACTTGTATCTCTAATTTAATTACCTGTAGTCTTGTAGTTAATGTAATATGCCTGAAGCATACAGTTGTTGTGAATATTTTGTCTTCTGCCTTTTAGGTTGGTGTTGGATCACCAGCGTCCTCCTGATCGTCGGTCCTACATGCTGAGTGTCCGCCACGCTTTGACCAAGAAACTGATTCGATCTAAAAACCATGCAGTGGTGACAGAGATGACATTAAATGTATTGATTATACAGTTGGATGTTTGAGCAGTTTATTGATTGATTTATTTATTGCCAGATGACTGTGTTGGTTGACATTTTACTCTACCAGTACCTGATCACCAAAATATGAAGCTCTACCTATTTTGTTTACTGAGTTATGGCACAAACCTATGAATTGTCATGGCCAGATTTGCTCAAAGTGATGTTTCAATCATTAAAAATGCCACAAATTGTAGAAGTGATGGATGTTCAAACAACAATGTAAAGAACAGAGGTTTCTCTTAAATACAGCCCCCCACTACATTGCTATTTGATGTGAGCAAGCTTCTAGGAGGTAGACTTATGTGGATGGATCTTACGAGAACTGAAAGAGCCAATGTGACTGTTTGGTTCATCCATGGACCAGTAAGACATTCTGAAAGATAGAAGAGCTGACGTTTTGAAAGTTTGACAAGTATTTCAACCTTGATTGGAGTATACACTCTATTACGTACACCTTCCTAGTACTGGTGTCAAGTGAAATTTCTGACTTGTGAAAAAAAGTGATCACAGCAGATATGCACATGTACAGACGTCCCAGGTCAGATATTTGGGAAGCAGTGAAAAATGGCAACTGAGAGTGATATAGTACAGCAGATAACAGAATATTGACAGTGGAAGTGAACAAATGGTGACGCAAGCACCAAAGTCGGCAGAAATACTCCTTAGACCAGTGGCGGCTGTCCCATAGGGGGCGCTCGGGCGCTGCCCTCCTAGATGTGGAGGGGAAAAGTCATAATATATATATATTTAAAAAGTATTATCATTGTCAGTTTTACTTAATAGTATGTGCCTACAGAGAACGTATCATTCCTCGTCTTGGACGCTCATTCAAAGCGCCCTTGAAGTGCAGCGACATAGCCAATTGTAGTTGCTAGGGAAAATTAATAAATATTTGGCAAATCAACATTGCCAAAATTAATGCTTTTGGGGCGCCGGAATTTTAGCCCTTGCTACAAAAAGCGGGAACGTTAGATTACAGTCAGTGATACACGTGACGCTGCAGCTGCTGCTGTCAGTCAGGAAGAGCGACGACGACGTTTGGTTTATATTTATTATTTTTATTTTGTCTCCGTGTTGTTTGCTGGAGTAAGTTGAAGAACTCTGGGACTCCTGCTCATTATGTCTTCCGAGGTTTAAAACGGACAAAACTGATCAAATCAATGACACCAAAGTTTTGCGGGGATCCTTTGGAGGCGCATGGAGGTGCACTGCGCAAATCAGATCTGTTCTCGTGGTTTAATGACAATTGCACCATCCCGTTGGAGGAGAGACGTTTGTCTGACTCGTTATAAACCGTGTTCAGGCTTCATTCACAGTCAGCGCGCACACGTCACGGAGGCTCCTGATCTGCGCGGATGGAAAGGAGCGCGTCCACCTTCTTCAGGTGAGCTGACGAGCTGCTCGATTTATTCCCGAATGTTATTCCTGGTGTGGAAACGAGGATGAAAACTTAAGATAAAACGAATGAGTGATGTTTTTTGTTTGTTTTAGGGGTCAAAGCTGTGATCTTTATTGGGACAAGCAGACCAGTTATAATGGTAATAGGGGAGGCCGGGGCTGTTTGTAACAGTGTTCAAAGCTGCAAGCCATGCTGGTATTTTGATTTCACTTTACACGTTATGAGGATCAGTCCACAGAAGTGAAATATTCTTTGGAGTATTCCACAGTCTAAAACAAATTATTTGCTCAGTTTAAAAACAAAACCCTAAAATAGCAATTTGCATGTTTTTTAAAGAAATTCTAACTCAGCCACTGAGTACACACAAGCCACTTATAGTAAGACAAACCCAAGTTTAGCAACACATTTAATTAAGTGGTTTGTATACTTAATTTGCTTTGTCCTCTACACTCCTTAATTAATTTAACCAATTTAATTAAAGGTTTGGTGTTATTAGTTAGTCAAGTTATTTAAGTTTTTCAAGCTTCTTTAGTTTGCCTCCATTCCACTCAGTAATGTTCATTGCAAAATATTACCTTAAGTTTCTCTCGCTGTCCACACACACACAAACACACACCCTCTCTCTCTCACACTCTACACTCTCTCTCACACACTCACACGCTCTCTCTCACACACGAACACTTTTTCTCTCACACACTCACTCTCACACGCTCTCACTCTCACACACTCACACACACACTCTCTCACGTCTCACGCTCTCTCTCACACACACACGAACACTTTCTTTCTCTCACTCTCACACACTCACTCACACGCTCTCACTCTCACACACTCACACACACACTCTCTCACTCTCACACGCTCTCTCTCACACACACACGAACACTTTCTCTCACATCTCACACACTCCTATCTCACACGCTCTCTCTCACCTCACGATCTCTCATCTCAACAACACGAACACTTTCTCTCACTCTCACCACACTCTCACTCACACTCTCACTCTCACACGCTCTCTTTCTCACACACACGAACACTTTCTTTCTCTCACTCTCACACACTCTCTCTCTCTCTCTCTCTCACACACACACACACACACAAACATTTTCTCTCTCTCTCTCTCTCTCTCTCTCTCTCTCTCTCTTGGAAGGTGGTGTGAACATTGTGATATTTCTATTTTGTTAACGGGGTGTCATTGTGAACCCCAGGATCTGTTTGTCTGAAGATAATGGCAGTGCAGTACAGTTTGGTGTACTATGTGTGTAATTGGTGTCAAATAGTGAAATGTTCTTTGCTCAAGAACTTGAGTGTTGTATTGTATTTGATACTGTTCCTTTCCAAAGTAGAAATGGGGCCTGATATAGCTGTAAATGGTTAACTTTATCTGTAAAACTGCTGATTTTGAGAAGGACATGTAATGATTATTGTGGAATTGTAGTAATTTTCCGACTGTTCTCTTGAATGCCTGTACTGGGCAAGACAAGAATCTATTGGCACAGCAGCCCCACCAAGACTGTTTTTCACCAGCCGCCACTGCCTTAGACATTACTCTTTGGAAAAAAAACGACTGGCCACTTGAACGTTCAGTAGGAAGCCAGGTAGGGGTCAATTGAGGAATTACACAGGGATCAAAAATGAAAAATGCTCCAATCATACTGAAAACTATACCACATTATTTGTCTAATCATAAAGAGTTCAAAAAGGTATAGTTTGGTCCAGTGGTGGGCACACTTCCGATAAGCCGATAACAGATAATTATCAAAGATAATGTTTTCATTATCTGATTATCTTTTTAGATAACTTTAAAAACCATTATCAGACCAATTATCTTCCAATTAATTTTTGTCCGATAACTTTTAGACCAATAAACAAAGTAAACAAAGCTGAACAGCAACAAGCATTTTTAAAATTTAAAATCAGCTCAGTATCTACCTGTTAAAAGTTTTGTATCAGATGGACAGTTATACCCTCTGCTAACAGAAGAGAGCTGCTTCTATGAAAAGCATCTCTGTTCTCTGTAGACAAAGGAGAAATGGCAAAAAACAAACAAAAAAAAAATCACTTCTTGTAACACCATACCGATATGCTGGCAATATCACCTAAGTCATCCAGAGTCATACATTTTTAACTTATGGTTCAAATTTTTAAAAGTTATTTAAAATTACTGTCATATCTGAAGTTTTATAAAGTCAAAATATCAGATATATGTTTTAGTTTTAAAGTAATGTGCTAATTTTTAAGGTTTTGTGAGCACATGCTGTGCCCAGCAGTGCATTATGGGTAGGATGATGTAATCTCAGTACGTTCACGACAGGACAAATGCATTTCAGACACTCTGTTCAGGCTCCACGGACAACAGCATTAAACTCTAGTGCCTAAACTCTCTTGAATATATTCTCTGGGTTTATAGCCATTGTTATTGTATTTGCGTTTGTTAAATTCCACGCATTTTAAATGTAGCAGACAGGGATTATCTGGAATTTTGTTTTCAAGGCCTCTACTGTCATCTACTGGCCAGTAGTGTTCATGGCAGTATTATTTTGACCCCGGTTATATCAGATGATTGTCAAATCAACTTTTTGGCTTTGCAGATAGCTTTTTTTTTTTTTACAAATGAAGTTTAAAAACAAAACAAAACAGCAAAAAAAATAAAATAACATTACAAGACAGCTCTCCGGTGTTTGCACATGCACAGTGCGAGCGGTTAGATGCTTGTAGCTCTTCAGCAGCAGGATACCATCACAACGGCCGACCAGAATAATATCAAACAGGTTTGATTTTGGAATGTTGGAATTTATCTGTTATCGGTTATCTGTAATTTTGATACATTTTTTGGTGGTTTATTGTTTTATCTTTATCAAAGATAACTTTTCAGTTATCTGATTATCAGTTATCAAAGTAAATTTTTTGGTTATCTGTGCCCACCACTGGTTTGGACAATCTACGACTGAACGTTATGGGGTAAAAACAGCAAGAATGGTGACAAAAGTCAATTTCAGTTTGTACAGGGGTCAAAAGTTAAAGTTACTCTAATTCTGGTATAAAAAAAAATAAAAAAAAAAATAGTTTGCACCTTGTCATTCTTAGTTATCATGTTATGGGGTTGGGGTAACATATGTTACATGTTATAGAATCCAATGGACATCAACATTGTTTGACCTTTACTTTGGACACCAAACATTCAACACAGTCAAAACTATTCCATTGATTATTCCTATTAGCTCAACCAATAATTTGCACCACTTTTTTTTTTTTTTTTTTTTACCAGAACTGGAGTAAAGGGCCTTTCACACTGAATCCGTCAGGCCAATGCATCAACGGATCGGGATCCGTCGGAGATGCGTCGCTTTGGAAGTGGCAAAAAAAAATTTTTTTGCCACGTCACACTCTGGCTGTTTCCACAATCTGAAAAAGTTCAGCGAAAAAAAAAAAGAAAAAGTTCAGCGATTGCCATCTTGTATTTGGGTCGCCTGAACCACAAAAATAGCTTTAAAAAACAGCAGTAGAACGATTCTCCCATCACCCTGCTGGGAGAAGCTTTTTTTTCAGCTACTTTTCGGAGTGACGCCGACCGAGGAGGAGGACCGATGATCGAACCGCAACAGCGGACCAAACCGCACGGAGAAGCCGGCCTTCAGGCATCATCACTGGGCAGACCGAGGCAGGCAGCCGGGGTGATGGAGCAAACCCACTCAGTCCGAAATCTTCCACTTTTTGGATATATGCAAAGTCCCAGTTTGCCCAACGGAGTTTAGCTCTGCAGCTTTATCGAGGTGAGAATAATGTAAAAATAAAACATGACGTTTACTTAACTGCTTTGAAGGTTTAATGATCAGCTAACATTAGCGTAGCCTTTTAGCACAGTTGATCTGAGGGAACACTTTAATTTCTAAATGGTTCAGTCTTTTTATTTTTACCAAATAAAGCTACAGCTTTTTTCAGACACCACAAAAGCTCAACTTTAAATAACTTATTTTTTCGGGTGTTTTTTCCATCATTTTTTTTTTCCCGTTTTCCCCCTTTTTTATATATATAAACTGTTTAGTGTTTCTTTGTATTTAAAGAAATATTTTTATTTGTCCCAATCAGGAACATTTGCTGTGCAGACAACCAAACTTCCACTGATGAGCTGAACACCACGAAGTCCAGTCGAAAGAAAACATCTGCTTTTCAGCAACACCACCAGAGTTCAAAGCTGCAGAAGAGACCTTCATCTGGTCCAGAGAATCCAGCAGAACATCACCTGCTTCTAAATAAAGGCTCTTTGAACAGCAACTATTTTATTATTTTTTAAAAAGCTGTTTCATTTTATATTTTAACAATAAATGAACGGATCATTAAAAATGTCCACAAAATCAAAGTCAAAAGACATTTGCACATGTTGAAGCTCTCCACTTATTGTGCTCAAATTCATATTTTAGAAATGACTCTGTCCTGATAGCAACATTAAAAGCAATTACATATTTGGCGATCAATTACAAGTTGAAATGACTATATATATATATATTCATCATGAGGTTTGTCACAGAAATCCTACTTTACAGTCACACAGCAGTCATTGTTATATTATTTCCTGTTGCATTTATAATAAACATTAGTATTTATTTACAGTGTCTGTTTTTCTGTTTAAAATGAGATATAAATAATTACCAGAATTTCAAAAATGTACAAATTTGTTATTTTGTCTAAAAATAAATGTCTGAGGTTCCTTATGTTAAACAAGAAATGAAATAATCTGAAATAACAGGTGGTTTTAATTTACAGACGAAAGGTTTCTAAAGAACCATTTATTGATTTATTTAGCTATTTTAATTACAAGTGTTCTAAACTGTTTTTTTTTTACAGTAATCAGAAATAATGAGGTATCAACAAAAAACATTTCAAAGGATTTTTCTTCAGAAAACTGCTCCATAAATGAGCAGTCCTGTGACACGTTTTTGTTTTGCACGGATCAGTGGTTTCCACCGATCCATTTTGTAGAGATCAGTGGTTTCTGCCATAGGTAGGGCGCCCCTTTCAAGATGGAGGCCAGTGCTGTTTCTGCCACCCGTCTTCCGTGTTTTGGCTCGACGCGTCGTTCCTATTGGACAACGCAAAGGTACGTCACAGCTCAGCAGGTCAGAAGTTGGACTGGCTTGAACTTTGATTCCGTCAGCCTGCTGACAAGCTGCAATGCACGCTCCCGTTAGATGCGTCGGTTTAGCTCGGGTTTTGATGCGACGCATCTGACGCATCTAAAACGCAACGCGTCTCATTGAAAATAATGCTTTTTAGACCAATTTTTGACGCATTTGATGCATCTGACGGATTCAGTGTGAAAGGCCCTTCAGAATGGTGACAAAGGTCAATTTCAGTTTGTACAGGGGTCAAAAGTTAAAGTCATGGGCCTTATATATATATATATATATATATATAGTCATTTCAACTTGTAATTGATCGCCAAAATATGTAATTGCTTTTAATGTTGCTATCAGGACAGAGTCATTTCTAAAATATGAATTTGAGCACAATAAGTGGAGAGCTTCAACCTGTGCAAATGTCTTTTGACTTTGATTTTGTGGACATTTTTAATGATCCGTTCATTTATTGTTAAAATATAAAATTAAACAGCTTTTTAAAAAATTATAAAATAGTTGCTGTTCAAAGAGCCTTTATTTAGAAGCAGGTGATGTTCTGCTGGATTCTCTGGACCAGATGAAGGTCTCTTCTGCAGCTTTGAACTCTGGTGGTGTTGCTGAAAAGCAGATGTTTTCTTTCGACTGGACTTCGTGGTGTTCAGCTCATCAATGGAAGTTTGGTTGTCTGCACAGCAAATGTTCCTGATTGGGACAAATAAAAATATTTCTTTAAATACAAAGAAACACTAAACAGTTTATATATATAAAAAAGGGGGAAAAACAGGGACAAAAAACGATGGAAAAAACGCCTGAAAAAATAAGTTATTTAAAGTTGAGCTTTTGTGGTGTCTGAAAGAAGCTGTAGCTTTATTTGGTAAAAATAAAAAGACTGAACCATTTAGAAATTAAAGTGTTCCCTCAGATCAACTGTGCTAAAAGGCTAAGCTAACGTTAGCCGATCATTAAACCGTCAAAGCAGTTAAGTAAACGTCACGGTTTATTTTTACATTATTCTCACCTCGATAAAGCTGCAGAACTAAACTCCATTGGGCAAACTGGGACTTTGCATATATCCAAAAAGTGGAAGATTTCAGACTGAGTGGGTCTGCTCCATCACCCCGGCTGCCTGCCTCGGTCTGCCCAGTGATGATGCCTGAAGGTCGGCTTCTCCGTGCGGTTTGGTCCGCTGTCGTGGTTCGATCGTCGGCCCTCCTCATCCATCCTCCTCCTCCGTCGGCGTCACTCCAAAAAGTAGCTGAAAAAAATGCTTCTCCCAGCGGGGTGATGGGAGAATCATTCTGCTGTTTTTTAAAGCTTTTTTTGTGGTTCAGGCGACCCAAATTCAAGATGGCGATCGCTGAACTTTTTCTTTTTTTTTTTTTCCGCTGAACTTTTTCAGATTGTGGAAACAGCCAGAGTGTGACGTGGCAATCTCCGCCCCCACTTTATTTTAATTTTTTTTTTGCCGCTTCCAAAGCGACGCGTCTGACGTCATCCATCGGATCCGTGACGCATTGGCCTGACGGATTCAGTGTGAAAGGCCCTTTACTGTTTTTACCCCATAACTCCAGAACATTCAGGCACAGATAGTCCAAACTATACCTTTTTGGACTCTTTATGATCAGACAAATAATGTGGTATATTTTGGAGCATATAGATTGGAGCATTTGTCAATTTTGCATTCCTCAGTTGACCCCTACCTGACTGCCGATTGAAAATTCAAGTGGCCAGTCTTTTTTTTTTTCAAAAGAGTAATGTCTAAGGAGTATTTCTGCTGAATTTCGTGATTGCTTCACCATTTCAACGACTGTTTCAGTTATCTGCTGCACTAATAAGACAGCAGCCAGGTACAGGTATAAGGCAACAGTGGAACACATGTTGCATTCTGGAAGGAAGGACCCATCCTCTTTTGGCGGACTGAACAAGGCCACGAGGAAGAAATGTCGGAACAGTCCATGGACTACGGACCAACATCAATGGATATTTGGTCTGAGATTAGTTATGGTTTTTAGGCCCAACATTATTTCCTCATGACAAATCTACCACACTTGCCACTGTGACAGTGTCCATGTAAACTCAGCCACGCTCCATTAATCGCTTGCCCACAACCCGTACAAACACAGCTCAGATGTTTCACAGAGCACTGCCTGCCCAACACCACCTGGCCCTCGCACACTGGGCCAGGTCAGTTATTTTGGAGAAGTCAGAAATTTAGCATGACACCGATTTGGACCCCTTTAGCCTTCAGAACCGCCTCAATATTCGTGTTATAGATTCAACAAGGTGTTGGAAACATTACTCAGAGATTATGGTCCATAATGATATTATAACTTCACGCAGTCACCCATTCAACCAGCCTGCCTATTCTCATCTGATCTTTGACATCAACAAGGCATTTTCTCCACACAACTGTCGCTCACTGGATATCGTCTCTTTTCGGACCATGCCCTGTAAACCCTAGATATGGTCGTGCTTGAAAATCCCAGTAGATCAGCAGATTCTGAAATACTCAAACCAGTCTGTTTGCCACCGACAACCTTGATGCCACATTCAAAATCATTTAAATCCTCTTTTCTGGTGCTCAGTTTAAACTTGTACCACGTCTAGATGCATTGAGTTGCTGTCATGTGATTGGCTGATTAGCAATTTGTGTTAACAAGCAATTGAACAGGTGTGCTTAATAAAGTGGTTGGTGAGTGTATGCTTATGTGCTTTTATGATTTGATGTCACTTATGTGCTTTAATCTTAGACAAAAAGAACTTTCACTTTAATTCTTTATGCTTACTGGGCAGATCTATAGATCTATTATAGAGTTCAGCTTTAATCATTAATGTTAGAAATCTTAGACAAAAAGAACTTTCACTTTAATTCTTTATGGTTACTGGGCTAATGCTTTAATATACTCTTTATCTATTTATCTTTTATGGTTACTGGGCAACCAATAATTTAGTGCTTTAAACTATTCTCTTTATCTATTTATCAATTACAGAATTCAGAAATAAATAGAAATATCTACAGAAATAATCTATAAATATATTAAAGAATTCAGGGGGTTCCAAGATGGTGTCAGTGTAAGCGGACGTATTTCTGTCTCCCTCCCTGCTCATTGTTACATTTTTGACTCTTGCGCCAAAAGTTTACTTTTTTTAATTGGATTTGCACTTCGCTTCACTTTGACGATGCCTAAGCCACCAAAATCAGGTCGGAATGAACAACTTCGTGAGCCCACAGGCAATATTTCTGGACAGAGCGATGATAGCTTGGGCTCTGCTAATGCTAGCACAGTCATGGCTATACCTGAATTTCCCACAGAAGCGCTACTTAAACATATATCTGAAACCGTAGCAGCAGAGGCTCAGCGGACTGAAATGGCTATGAGCGAGGCGCTGGCTAGATTTGAGTCCTCACTGAATGTGAAAATGGATAACGCTATTAAGCGCATTGAAGAGGTAGCCGCAGCCAGCGACACCCTAGCATGCGCCCAAGCCGAGGCGGAGACAAGTTTCTCTGGTTTGGAGGACGATGTAGCTCCGCTGAAGAGAAAAGTGGCTGAATTGATTAGATGAATGAGCAGCTGTTGGATAATGTCCTGGACATCGAAAGCCATTCGAGACGAGATAATATTCGGCTGCTTAATTTAAAAGAGTCCACTGAAGGTGACGACCCAGTTTCCTTTTTTGAAAAATTTGTCCCCACGCTTTTAAAGCTGATGGTCACTAACTTCACTATAGACCGTGCACACCGCGTACCCGGAAAACCTATTGACGGCGGTCCTCATCCTGTTATGATCAAGATTCACCGCTCCAAAGATATTTCTCTAATATTCTCTGCTGTCAGGTGTTTGGGTAAACTGGAGCACGACAGCCACCCACTGCGTATTGCAGCTGATGTTCCACCTGGTGTTCGACTTGCAAGGAGAGCATTCAACCCGGTCTGCACGGATCTTATTAAGAGGAACATACCTTTTCGGATGGCTTTTCCCGCTGTGCTTTCTTTCGAGATCAACGGAGTCTGAAAATCATTCAAGGACCCTAAGGAGGCCAGTGCTTTTCTCGACAGCTCGGAGGATAAAGAAGACTAGCCCAAAGTGACTGATCTGAATATTTGAGCGAGTGAGTTTACTTACTGCCCTCCTCTCCCCATTCACGTTCTGTGCTCTCGTCTTAATTTGGATCTTTCTGTTCATTGTTTTGACTATTTACAGAGACATTTTTGCTGTTTTTGGGAATACGGGTTTAATTAATGTCTTGCTCACTCACTCTCTTCTCATGAGGTCATTAATAATTACTTTATTTGTGCTGCTTTGATTTAATATGAGAGCTGGTTATCACAATATGCATCTTTCAGTTAGATGGGCAGGGAGGGGTGTGTTAGATGGTTTGAGAACCCCTTTTCCTTTTTTTTTTAATAAAGTTAGCTATTTAGCTACAGCATTAGCTTAGTGGGACAATATAGTCCTTTTTTCTCTCTATGGGAGTTTTAGATAAGATAGTTTCCTGTCTTCTCCCATCTGTTGTTTGCATTATGTTCTTGTTCTTTTTTTGTTCATTAATGTACTCAGGACTTAACTCTTCTTATATTGTACCATCTGTGCTTTTGTTTACCTTTTCGTTACTTGTATGCCCAGCACCAAATTTCTTAGTCTTAATGTAGGAGGCTTCAGTAACCATGTGAAGCATGTTGCTGTACTTAATTTTCTTCGTTCTCAAGGGATTCAAATTGCAATGTTACAAGAGACCCATTTGACCGCAGGTGACATTCACCAATTAGCAAATAGATTTTTTTTAAAGTTATAGCTTTCTCTTCAGCCCAGAATAAAACTAAGGGTGTTGCAATTGTGTGTCGTCATAACTTACAATTCAAGCTAAATGATAATTGGTCTGATAATAAGGGTAGAATTACTGTTGCTAAAGTGCATATTGAACATACAAATTTGGCTGTAATCTCTTTATATGGTCCAAATGTTTTTGAGAAAAAATTTTATGATCAAATAACTAAAATAATGCTCGAACTTTCAGGGTTTAAGTTCATAATTGGTGCAGATTTTAATTCTGTGGTTGACCACACAATTGATAGATCAAGTTCAACTGAAACTTCAGATCAGAGGCATTCTTCGGGAGCACTTTGCTCATGGATCGAAGAAACTGGAGTGGTGGATTTGTGGCGTATGCTCAATCCCAGCATCAGAGATTTTAGACATCAGTCAGCCAGACACAAGTCTTTTTCCAGGATTGATTATTTACTTTCTTCCAGACACTGCTTTTATGAGATTACCAAAGTTGTTCATTTGCCCTTTGCACTTTCTGATCACAAAGCAGTTGTTGCCTGTGCAACACTAACTTCTGCCCCCACTCGTGCCACCAGATGGTGGTTTAATACCACACTCCTCAGCAGTAAAGAGTTTAGAGAACAGTTTATTTCTGAATGTGGTATATTTATTAATATCAACAAAGGGTCTGTAGATGTTTCGAGGATTCTATGGGATGCTGTTAAGGGTTTTATTCGAAACAATGCTATACGCTTTGCTTCTTATACTAAACAATCTCGTGAGACCAAACTTTATATCTTGCAAAGTAAACTCACTGTATTTGACAATCTTTTACAGCAGTCCTTTGATGAGGATATTGCTTCTCAACATGACCTAGTTAAGAAAGAAACTGGTGACATTCACAAACGTAGGACTGAATTTTTAATACACAAAACAAGGCAACTCTACTGTCTCAATGGGGCCAAGCCGAGTCATTTGCTAGCACTTCGTTTGAGAGCTGATGAATGTTTTTCTGATATCCCTTCAATTAAATCCGCAGATGGCCTGATTCAGACCGAACCTTCACGGGTTAATTCAGTTTTTCGCAACTTTTACAGTACTTTGTATAGTTCAGAAGTAATACATAATCAACAAACATGCAATGATTTTCTTAACAATGCAATTCTCCCAAGACTGTCAGCAGAAGGTTTGTCCAAACTGAACAGTCAAATTACCATATCTGAGCTCAAGGAGGCTGCCTTGGCTATGCGTCGTGGGAAGTCTCCTGGCCTTGATGGGGTCCCTCCTGAGTTTTACTCCACTTTCTGGGAATATCTAGGACCCTTAATGTTTGACATGGTTCAGACTTCATTAAAGACTGGCTCTTTCTCAAGAAACATGAATATGGCCATTATCTCTCTTCTACTTAAAAAAGATAAAGATCCCCAGGAGTGTTCAAGTTACAGGCCCTTGTCCCTCTTGAATGCAGATATAAAAATATTTGCTAAAGTATTGGCTCGTAGGCTTGAAACCGTTATGTCTGAATTGGTTCATTGTGATCAAACAGGCTTTATTGAATCAAGAACCTCTTCTGATAATATGAAGAGACTGCTACACATCATAAATAGTGTCTCTTCTTCATCTACACCAGCCGCTGTGCTCTCTTTAGATGCCATGAAAGCCTTTGACCGTCTTGAGTGGCAGTATTTATGGTCCGTACTCCATACACTTGGTCTAGGCTCTGATTTTATAAATATGGTTAAAGTGCTCTACAACAACCCAACAGCTTCAGTGCTCACAGGCAGGACATATTCTTCTACTTTTAGTATAACCAGGGGTTCAAGACAGGGGTGCCCTTTGAGTCCTCTTCTATTTGCACTCTCTTTAGAGCCCCTAGCTCAAATGATCCGTTTAGCCAATACAATTACCCCAATAAATGGCACTAAGCATAGTATATCATTGTATGCTGATGATGTTCTTCTATATGTGGGAAGTATCCAATCCATCCCTAATATTCTTTCTCTTTTCAGTGAGTTCAGCAACATATCAGGCTATAACATTAATTGGGATAAGTGTTGTGAAAGTGTAGGAACACGGACCCACAACAGGGGGCGCAATGAACGGACAATGGAGAGAGTAAATAACAAGATTTACTACTGAAACAAGCACGAGTAATACAACAAACACAATTTGGGGTCGAATCCGCTGGTGTCGTGTGGGCAGGCTCGAAGGTAGGAGACGTCTGTCTCAGTCGAACCGGAACCACCCAGATCTCCTCTGCCACCGAACCCTGGAAATACTGGAACCGCCAAGTCCCGAATTCCCAGGTGGCCACTGCCTCCGCTCGTCGGATCCGGTACTGCTGGCAGGAGAGAGCAACAACACACAGGAGTGGATGAACGCACCCAGTAACAGAGAGGGGAGAAGCCGCCTCCACCTCTTGGCAAAGTATAGCAGGAAGGTGAGTACTTATCCAAAGAATGAGGTTTTCAGTAGTCACTAGTCCTGAAAAAGGTTTTAACAGTCTTAGCTGATGATGCAATGTATAACTGCAGAGAATACTACCTTGGTCTTAGGCGATATCTCGGCACTGAGGTGGAGACGCCGTCCTCCTGATATACCTCGGTGCTGAGTAGAACAGCTGTGTCTGGTGATGGGTGACAGCTGTCACCCAGGCTACTCCCATGATGCGGCAGCGCCCTCTGGTGCCTGGAGCCCGCACTCCAGGCAGGGCGCCCTCTGGTGGTGGTGGGCCAGCAGTACCTCCTCTTCAGCGGCCCACACAACAATAAGTCTGCCTTTCTGCCATTGAATGATTGTATGAGACACGCTACATTACCTACTGGTATTCCGGTCATTAAACATTTTACATATCTTGGCATTGAAATCTCTTATACTTTACAAAAGATTGTTAAAAATAATTATGAAGGTGCGTTGATCAAGATTTTAGCTGATCTTGAAAGATGGGCCTCTTTGCCAAATTCCCTTAGATCACGCGTTTCTATTATTAAAATGAATGTTCTCCCGCGTATCAACTTTTTGAGCTTTATGATCCCACTTCCACCTCCTTCCCGTTACTGGGATAGAATACAGAGTGCGGTCACTAAATTTCAATGGAATGGAAAATGGCCACGTTTAAAACTGTCCACAGCACAGCGGCGTAGGTCGGCAGGTGGTTTATCACTCCCGAATTTCAGACTTTACCATTGGGCTTTCACTCTACGCCCTTTGGTTGCATGGTTCAGTAGTTCAATGGAGGTGCCGTGGCTCCCATTAGAGGAATCCCTGGCAGGCTCTTTAAAACTTAGGGAGCTGTTATTGAGCTGTTATTTGCTAATTCACCGCAGAATAGATGCATGGCTCGGTTTGGTCCCATTTTATCTCATGCTATATCTGTCTGGCGCAATGCTGAGAAAGTATGCAGGATTGGGGGTAGCTGAAATCCACATTCTCCGATTTTTTCAATGAGAGGATTCTCATTAACAAGTGCTCTATAAAAAGAAGTCAATGTAGACAATGGTATGACAATGACATACGTTCCCTTGGCAAAGTGTTTGGCGAGAATGGACTCCGGTCGTTTGAAGATATTTGTGTTCAATTTAATTTGCAGCGTTCTTCTTTCTTTTTTACCTCCAATTGAGAACAGCCATGAAAACATATGGGGTACCATGGCAAATCCTGCTTGCAGATCACCCACTGCTTAGGTTTTTTAATAGCTCTTGTGGCACTAACGGTCTTACTTGTAGGTTATATTTGCAATTTTTGGAAAATTTGTATGTCCCTTTACATCTGGATAAATGTTGGTCAGCTGACATTTCTAATTTTCCTCCTGATTTTGACTGGGAGGTAGTTTGGGATTCGGCACTTTGTTCATCTAAAAACCCTGACCATCAACAAATCCACCTGAATTTTATTCACAGGACATATATGACACCTCGCAAGCTTTATAATATGAAGATTAAAGTTGATCCATACTGTACGCTATGCCATACTAACTCTGTTAGGACATTTTTTCATTTGGTTTGGGAGTGCCCAAGTGTATGTTATTTTTGGGAAACTATAAGTAACAGCTTATCATTGTTGTTAAGAGTGAATATCCCATTGTCACCTTTGGTTTTATTACTGAATGATATGTCACAACTTCAACTGTGCAAAACTCGGAAAAGGATCTTTTTGGCAGGTTTAACTGCCGCCAAGAAGATGGTTGCAGTAAGGTGGAAACCTCCACACTCTCTTTCTTATCATCAGTGGGTGCAATCCTTTATAGATGTGGCATATTTAGAGTTGTCCACTGCTCGAATACATGGTGCTAAGGAGAAGACTATTAATGATTGGAATCAAGCAGTGGTTGATCTCAGAACTCTTTTGATCTGAGACCTCCTGTTGGCAAATCTGTTGGCAAATTTTAATCTCATTTCAACAATGTGCAGATGTAATATGTTCATATGCTTGTCCCGGTCCTGTGTGTTCATTTTATTTAATTTGAATTTTGTTTGTTTTTGTTGTTATGTTAAAATAATTCAATAAAATTTATATATATATATATATATATATATATATATATATATATATATATATATATATATATTAAAGAATTCAGCTTTAATCAGTATTGCTAGAAATCTTAAACAAAAACTTCACTTTACTTTCACTTTAACTCTTTATGGTTACTGGGCTAATGTTTTAATCTATTCTCTTTATCTGTTTATCATTTATGGTTACTGGCCAACCAATAATTTAATGCAATCTATTCTCTTTATGAATTAATGAATGAATTTATTTATCCTGCACACACATGAGCAACAAGGACAATAACAAAACATAAAAGGAACAATGTACAGAGAATCCGTGTGGCCGAAAGGGTGAAGGCAGAAGCAAGGCTTATAAACACCCGCCCCTTATACCATTAAAAATAAAGAATATGGTAGAGAGGTGAAGAAGAGAGTGCAGGCAGGGTGGAGTAGATGGAGAAAGGTGGCAGGAGTGATTTGTGACCGAAGAATATCAGCAAGAGTGAATGGGAAAGTTTACAAGACAGTAGTGAGACCAGCTACGTTGTACGGCTTAGAGAAAGTGGCACTAACAAAAAGACAGGAGGCAGAGCTGGAGGTGGCAGCTGAAGATGTTGAGATTCTCTTTGGAAGTGATGAGAATGGACAAGATTAGGAATGAACATATTAGAGAGACAGCTCAGGTAGGGCGGTTTGGAGACAAAGTCAGAGAGGCGAGATTGAGATGGTATGGACATGCGCAGAGGAGGGACCCAGGGTATACAGGGAGAAGGATGCTGAGGATAGAGCCACCAGGCAGGAGGAGAAGAGGGAGGCCAAAGAGGAGGTTTATGGATGTGCTGAGGGAGGACGTGCAGGTGGTTGGTGTGACAGAGGAAGATACAGAGGACAGGGTGAGATGGAAACGATTGATCTGCTGTGGCGACCCCTAAAAGGAACAGCCGAAAGACACAGAAGAAGATATATATATATATATATATATATATATATATATATATATATATATATATATATATAAATTATTCGATCCACAGACATCAATAACCTTTTTACTTAACGATTCCCTTATCGGTCCTTAAAGTGGCCGTTGTTTTGGGGGGTGTTTGTCAGGAAAATTATAATTTCTCTACATTGATTACAGACCCTGCAGCGGGTCTGTAATCAACTTTTCTGCAGCGCGGCTTTGCTTTGAACCTTGAACCAATCGAAGCAGTGCTTCGATCATTGCTTCGTTGATTAATTTTTTTCTTTCGCTTTCCCCCGCTAAAACCCTAAAGAGCATATGACTGTGAGTATTATTTACCTTTTTTATGTTAAACCGACCTGTTATGGTCTTCTGAAACAGTTAATAGGTGTATTTTATAACAAAAACGGGACCGATGCTAACACGTTAGCATGTCTATGGCATTTTCAATGTTAAAATTAGCATTAAGCAGTTGCAGCTGTCAAGCATTTGTTGTCATAAAAGTCAAATGTATTACAAATTGTAATATTTTTTAAATGTATTTTTGTTTGTATATTAATAATAATAGCAAGCACAACAATAATAGTAATAATAACTAATGTAATGATTATATACAATTTTAGAGAAAGAGACAAAAAGACACACAAAGAAAAGAAACAAAGAAACACAACAAAAAATATAAAACCAACTAACAATGAACATACATAAATAAATAAATACATACAAACATACAGAAATAAATAAGTGTTTCCTGTGAATACCTAGTGACTCTTACACCTCCACTTCATCCCTGTCTTATTTAAGTTTAATGACTGTTTCGGTCAAACCATATTTTCAATGTGTTAATTTCTTCAGTGATTTCCTCCAGAACTATCTGCCAAGCTAGAAAACTGCTGCATCCTAGTAAGAGCGGAATACTACTGGAATGAATTTGAATAAGGAAAGTTGTTTGTTTTTCATCGCTAAATGGATGCTGCATTCACTCCAGTTTATCGTCTGGAATAGTCCCAGATTGCATTTCAGAGCTTCTAGAATTCAAACATTTTCGTGCACGTGGTGTTGGGGGGTAATTTTGGGTTTCAGCTTCTTTTGTTTTTCACCACTTTCATCCCTGAATATGTGAAATCATGAGTCACTTTTGTGCGGATTAAAGTTACTAACTGGGACTCCTGTCTTTTTGTGAGAAAGAAACGAGAATCATCCTCCGTTCTGTTCGCACAGCTCCAAACGCTGTGCGACTCTCTGCCGAGTCAAGTTAGAATGATACAATCCAGTCGGAATTAATAACTTCAAAGCGAAACACCGTTTTGTTTATTTTATTTATGTCCAGAGATCAAGGATACAGTGACCAATTTCATATTTATTTACTTTAAGACTCAATGAAATACATAGAAAACCTGTAAAGCCTACTTTTAGTACAAATTTCACAAGAGGTATTGATAAGGGAATCGATAAGCAGAATCGATAATGGCATCGATATCGATAAAATCTTATCAATACCCATCCCTACTCATGACAACTATACAAAAAAAAGAAAAAGTGCATGAACAATTTAACTTAATCACTGAAATTTCAAAACACAACCAAATAAGTAATAGTGAACAATGACAAAAATGGTAAACCTAATCCTTCAAACTATAATGGGTAATGTTCTTTTTGTAAAGCCTTTTAAAACCAATCAATGCACCAAGTATTTTAATATTATCAGGAGAATTATTCCAAATATTAACACCCCTGACAGAAACACAATGACTTTTAACAGTAGTACAGATCTTCAATTTCTCAAATAATAATGTTCCTCTCAAACTGTAGCTGGAATCCCTCATTTTAAACAAATCCTGGACATGTAGAGGCAAAACCTTATTTTTGACTTTATACATAATCTGTATTGTAATATAATCAACCAAGTCCCAGAATTTAAAAATTTGCAGACAAGCAAATAATGGATTTGTTGGCTCTCGATATGGTTTATTACTGATAATTCTTATAGCTTTCTTTTGCAACAGAAAAAATGGTTTAGTATTAGTTCTATATGTATTTCCCCAAACCTTGACACAATATGTCATATATGGAACAAGTAATGCATAATATAAATTGGTAATTCATGTTGGGAGAGGATGTCTTGGGCTTTGTGCAGAATTGCAGTGGCTTTTGACATTTTGACATTATTTATCTATTACAGAATTCAGCATTAATCATTATTGCTAGAAATCTTAGACAAAAAGAACTTTCACTTTAATTCTTTATGGTTACTGGGCTAATTGTTTAATCTATTCTCTTTATCTATTTATCTTTTATGGTTACTGGGCAACCAATAATTCAATGTTTTAATCTATTCTTTTTATCTATTTATCTATTACAGAATTCAGCTTTAATCATTGTTGCTAGAAATCTTAAACAAAAAGAACTTTCACTTTAATTATTTATGGTTCCTGGGCAACCAATAATTTAATGCTTTAATCTATTCTCTTTATGCTTTTATCTTTTATGGTTACTGGGCAACGAATAATTGAATGCTTTAACCTATTTATCTATATATCTATTACAGAATTCAGCTTTAATCATTATTGCTAGAAATCTTAGAAAAAGAACTTTCACTTTAATTCTTTATGGTTACTGGGTAATTCTTTAATCTATTCTCTTTATTTATTTTTATTGTTACTGGGCAATAATTTAATGTTTTCATCTTTCCTCTATCTATTTATCTATTACAAAATTCAGTTTTAATCATTATTACTTTAAAGTGTGTGTGATGATTTAATCTAGTGTGTGTGATGCTTTAATCTAGTGTGTGTGTGTGTGTGTTGTGTTCACGCATGTGCACTTTCAACACAAAGGACCCAAAGATGTCCCCCTTGGTGCCCCAGTCACCATGCCAAGTTTGGTGTTGATCTCTTAATCGCTGTGGAAGTTCACCCCAAACACAAATCGTGCAGCATACATACATACATACATACATACATACATTGCCTTTTACTTAGACAGAAAGAACTTTCACTTTAATTCTTTATGGTTACCGGTAATTTAATTCTTTAATCTATTCTCTTTATCTATTTATTGCAGAATTCAGCTTTAATCATTATTACTTTAATGTGTGTGTGATGCTTTAATCTAGTGTGTGTGTGTGTGTGTGTGTGTGTGTGTGTGTGTGTGTGTGTGTGTGTGTGTGTGTGTGTGTATGTATGTATATGTGTGTTCGCGCACATGCATTTTCAACAGAAAGGCCCCAAAGATGTCCGCCTCATTGCCCCAGTCACCATACCAAGTTTGGTGTCGATTGCTTAATCCCTGAGGAAGTTCAATCCAAACACAAATTGTGCCGCATACATACATACATATATACATACGGGCTATTTTATATATAGATAACTTTTTAGTTAGCTGATTAGCAGTTATCAAAGCTAAATTTTTGGTTAGCTGTGCCGACCACTGCTGCTGGGATCTATTGCTTTCAGTGCTGTTAGCTCTGGCCAACTGATTCTGCTCTCTTTCTCTCTCATCTGTGGTGCTCTCGCTGAAACTGGACCTGGGATTTTGTTATCGCCTGCTGGACCACTGGATGACTACTCACTCACCCTTAGACAACTGGCTAGAAGGATAATACTGATCTACAACATTTAACATGGACTTAAAATTGGGACTTTTTAGGATCAGATGTGTTTCTGGACTTTGTTTTGCATGCTAATGATGGTTTGGTTTGCATTTTATTCATTTTTTACTTTGTTTCATGCTGTCTATTACTGTTAAATGGCCTTAGCAGTGGGTCACCCCTCTGAGTCTGGTCTGCTTAAGGTTTCTTCCTAAAAACATACCTGAGGGATTTTTCCTTATCACTGTCACTATGTGCTTGCTCAGGGGGTTGGTAAGATTAGACCTGCCCATGTGAGGCGCCTTAGGAAACTTTGTTGTGATTTGGCGCGATATAAATAAATTAAATTTAATTGAAATTTGGCACAGATCACATGACAGAAGTTTCAAGTATGCCCAAAGTCAGTTACAATGTTGACACAGCAATACATTATGTGACTTTTCAGTTACCTGACGTTAGCTACATGTCTGCAAGGCACTGACGGCGTGCAGCTCCATGACAGCCTCTGGCTAACATGCAAATATACTCAACAAAAATATAAACGCAACACTTTTGGTTTTGCTCCCATTTTGTATGAGATGAACTCAAGGATCTAAAACTTTTTCCACATACACAATATCACCATTTCCCTCAAATATTGTTCACAAACCAGTCTAAATCTGTGATAGTGAGCACTTCTCCTTTGCTGAGATAATCCATCCCACCTCACAGGTGTGCCATATCAAGATGCTGATTAGACACCATGATTAGTGCACAGGTGTGCCTTAGACTGTCCACAATAAAAGGCCACTCTGAAAGGTGCAGTTTTGTTTTATTGGGGGGGGATACCAGTCAGTATCTGGTGTGACCACCATCTGCCTCATGCAGTGCAACACATCTCCTTCGCATAGAGTTGATCAGGTTGTCAATTGTGGCCTGTGGAATGTTGGTCCACTCCTCTTCAATGGCTGTGCAAAGTTGCTGGATATTAGCAGGAACTGGTACACGCTGTCGTATACGCCGGTCCAGAGCATCCCAAACATGCTCAATGGGTGACATGTCCGGTGAGTATGCCGGCCATGCAAGAACTGGGACATTTTCAGCTTCCAAGAATTGTGTACAGATCCTTGCAACATGGGGCCGTGCATTATCCTGCTGCAACATGAGGTGATGTTCTTGGAAGTATGGCACAACAATGGGCCTCAGGATCTCGTCACGGTATCTCTGTGCATTCAAAATGCCATTAATAAAATGCACCTATGTTCTTCGTCCATAACAGACGCCTGCCCATACCATAACCCCACCGCCACCATGGGCCACTCGATCCACAACATTGACAACAGAAAATCGCTCACCCACACGACACCACACACGCTGTCTGCCATCTGCCCTGAACAGTGTGAACCGGGATTCATCCGTGAAGAGAACACCTCTCCAACATGCCAAACGCCAGCGAATGTGAGCATTTGCCCACTCAAGTCGGTTACGACAATGAACTGGAGTCAGGTCAAGACCCCGATGAGGAAGACGAGCATGCAGATGAGCTTCCCTGAGACGGTTTCTGACATTTTGTGCAGAAATTCTTTGGTTATGCAAACCGATTGTTTCAGCAGCTGTCTGAGTGGCTGGTCTCAGACGATCTTGGAGGTGAACATGCTGGATGTGGAGGTCCTGGGCTGGTGTGGTTACACGTGGTCTGCGGTTGTGAGGCTGGTTGGATGTACTGCCAAATTCTCTGAAACGCCTTTGGAGACGGCTTATGGTAGAGAAATGAACATTCAATACACGAGCAACAGCTCTGGTTGACATTCCTGCTGTCAGCATGCCAATTGCACGCTCCCTCAAATCTTGCGACATCTGTGTCATTGTGCTGTGTGATAAAACTGCACCTTTCAGAGTGGCCTTTTATTGTGGGCAGTCTAAGGCACACCTGTGCACTAATCATGGTGTCTAATCAGCATCTTGATATGGCACACCTGTGAGGTGGGATGGATTATCTCAGCAAAGGAGAAGTGCTCACTATCACAGATTTAGACTGGTTTGTGAACAATATTTGAGGGAAATGGTGATATTGTGTATGTGGAAAAAGTTTTAGATCTTTGAGTTCATCTCATACAAAATGGGAGCAAAACCAAAAGTGTTGCGTTTATATTTTTGTTGAGTAGCTTGTGGTTTATCTCCAGTTATTTATAACTAGCTCGGGTACCCGGGTAATCAAAACAATTGCCCAACATTTTTTTTTTTGTGATGCTGATGTCTTACAAATGTAATATTTAATGGGCTAAAGTTTGTCCAGCAGAACTATAAGAGGTGGACTCCCCAAACTAACTGGAAATACTGGTTTAAAAGACAAACACATTTTGCAATCAAATTTATAACAAAATTACACACAAAAGATAGGTAACAGTAAATCTAAATATCAATGAATCAAAATTGAGGTAGTGGTGTATTTCACTGTTTTTACATTGCAATTTTACAAACATAAAATGGCTTTAAACAGCAAATGTAAATATTAGAATGGAGAAATATTTATTCATGAAATTCACTTAGTGTTTTCTGACCAATAGTTTTGAAGAGCCTCTTGATAGACAATGTTCCTTGTCATGCCACCTGGCGAGTGGATGTACAGCTGTTCTGGGTTACCAACCCTGGAGCAGCCAGCATACAACTGGCCGTGGGAGAACACAGGCTGTGCCAGATTCAGTCCAACCACCTTAAGGGACTATCACAGAGCCTTGTTGTTGGACATTGCAAAGCTGGGTTTGACTGGGAACTGCAGACGCCTGAACTCAAATGGCATGTCTGATGGGATAAGTGGAATCCTTGGTATAAAGACATCTTCTCCCTTGGCCTTGCCTGTCATTACTTTGGCCTCCAGGACTCTAGCATCAACTTCTTAACTGTGAGTCGCATACCATTGCAGAGCTTGGGTGGGTCGAGATTCTGCAGGAGCATGACTTGGGCACCAACTTTGAGCACCAAGCTGTGTGGTGGGAGGCCTGCTGGTGCCAGGCTGTTAAGGAATTCAACTGGGTAGTTAACCACCTCATCTGGATCGGGCACTGTGTCAATTGACATGGAGCTGGAGGCCTGTCCTGGAAGCTGGGCCAGAAGCTTAGCATTGATGTCATCCACTGCCAAGTTCTTTGGAGCAAGGATAGCACGCTCGCTCAGCCAGTTGTGGTTCTGGTAGTTACGGTGTAGGTTTGGAAAAACTTTGGCCACCAACTCACATATGTCATGAACAGTGTGACCAAAGGGCAGCTTGACCTGGTCATCCAGAGTGTCAGCCATCAAGGTGCCATTGCCAACTTCAAGCAGCTGCTGAGAGAAGATACCTGCCTCCTGGCCACCATTGAGCTGGACCCTCATATTAATCTTAAGGCTGTAGCGGCACACACTGGACCACGGATAGGATGATTTGATGCAGGCGTTGAACTCATCTGCCCTTGTGCATTTTGGAATTACTGCCAAAGTTTGGTGAAACTCTCCTGAGAGCAGACCAGTTACTCTGCCCATGTGACTTGTGTTCTGCCTTAGATCTTGTAGAGTGCGATCAAGGGCCTCAAAGGCTCCCTTATGGCTCATGGTAGCCTCATCCCAAATAATAAGTTTGCACTCGGTGAGCAATTTGGCCTTGGTTGAGCCGCGACTAATATTGCAGGTTGGCATTTCCCTCTTAGCCAGGTCAAGTGGCAGCTTAGAGGCGGAGTGTGCGGTCCTTCCTCCATCAAGCAGAGTGGCAGCAATACCACTTGAGGCCACTGCCAGAGCAATTTTCTTGGTCTGCCGGAGCTTGGCTAGGAGCAAGTTGATCACAAAGGTTTTGCCTGTTCCACCTGGAGCAAGTGATCACAAAGGTTTTGCCTGTTCTACCTGGAGCATCAAGGAAGAAGAAGCCACCTGTACCCTCTATTATGTTGCAGATAATGGCATTGTAGACATTTTGCTGGTCCTCCATTGGCATTGCTCATTGTTTTTCATGTAGGTGGCCATTTCCTTATAGATTATTTCTAGCAGTAATGATTAAAGCTGAATTCTGTAATAGATAAATTGATAAAGAGAATAGAATAAAGTATTAAATTATTGGTTGCCCAGTAACCATAAAAGATAAATAGATAAAGAGAATAGATTAAAGCATTAAATTACTGGTTGCCCAGAACTTAAAAAAAAAAAAATGGTACCAGTTTGTTCCCCATATCATGAGGATTCAGAATATATATAGTTTTTAGGGCTACATATTATAGTTTGGGAGTTTATCCGGGACAGAGAGACAGACAGAATTAGCCCTTTATGTATATAGATTTTTGGTATGTGTTCACTTGTTAGTGTTCTCTTTCAGTGTTATTTTCTGTATAAGTTCATTTATACTTGTCTGGTCTGGGTCCCCCTTGTTACACCCCTGCATCCTCACCTGTCTGCCTTGTGTTGTCTTCCTGTTGCACTCCTCATGTTTGAGTCCCATTTTGCTTTTCTGCTGTAGTTCTGGATTTTGGGTTTTATCTTTAGCACTTATAGTCTTTATGTTCTGATCACCTCCTGCTGTCCTGCATCTTCTGTACTCCTCTCAGTCTTGCACCTTATTTACTCTGAGTTTTATGTTTAGGTTTTGTTCCCTCTCCCATTGTAATTTGTATCATTATTGTTCCACTCACCTGCAGATGTCTGTTTAGTAGTGATGTTAAGCTCGAGTCAGTCTGCTCGGCACAGCATCAAGCTTTTTGAACCAGAAGTGTCAGTGAGCAGTGTTTCGAGCACGCCCCCATCACATGACCACTGCGAACGAGGCCTCGTTACATCACACCACGTGTCAAGCTTCGCGGAAAATTTGAATAATCTGGGCGTTTCAATACGACCTGCCAAGTATTTAAATGAGATCTGAATCGCAGCTCAAACTGTGGGTTTTTGAGAGGAGGAGATTGCTATCGACACTGTTATTGCCAATTACCACGTGAATCGGAGCCAAGGAAAGCATTAGTTTATATTTAGGTCTAGTTTAAAGTTCATTTAGTATAGTTAGGTACATACACATAGGATCTAACATAGACAGACACGCACCGTACACAACAGGCATCCATTCATATACAACATTTATTCACACATAGTACATCAACATAGGTTATAGGTTTGACTATATATTATAGGTAGATCAGAGACTGAGCTGAGTGACTGAAGAGCTGTGATTTTGTTGAAGTGAAAGTTGTGAGAAAGGTGAGTGTGTGTGTGAGAGAGTGAGTAGTGGTGAGGAAGGGACATGGAGGAGCCAGTTCCAAAAAGAGCACGATCAATTGCTTGGGAGCACTTTGATCTAATAAGCCCCAAAAAGGTCAAGTGCTTGATTTGTGCTCAAGAGATGAGGTACAGTAACAATACGTCTTCAATGCTGCGACACCTGAGGTCCAAACATCCCGAGACATCAGTGGCTGCTGCTTCAGTTGCTGCTCCTGGAGCAGGAATCAGACCATGTAAGCTATATTTTATTCTTTATCTAAGATTAAAACATACTCATAAACAAACATAGCTAAGCATGTCATACTGTATTTCCATTAAAGGCAGACAAGCTGGTTTGGATGAGGCACGGTGGACTATGTTGTGCAAGGTGCACAACCGTTCAAAATAGTGGAGAGCAAAGCCTTCAGGGCTTTACTACAAAGCTTTGAGCCAACATATGCTGACCTCCAGAGGAGAAGACCAGCTCAAATACTGGGTGACAAGAGTTGCAGTCTATCCCAATTTACAGAGAATGGCAAAAAAATATTTGTCGATGCAGCAACATCAGTGCCTTGCGAGAAGGTCTTCTCCAAAGCTGGAGAGGTCGTGAGGCAGAAGAGGAGCCGATTAAAGTCCAGCACTGCTCAAATTATTCTTTTTTTGAATAAAAATTGTTTAAAGTTGCACAATCACCGTCTCCTATCTGTTGGGAAAGTGTAGTGACACGGACCCACAACAGGGGGCGTAAATGAATGGACAATGGATGAGCCAGAAACAACAATTTACTGTTGTGAATGTGCACAATGAAATACAGACAATCACAGAATTTGTATGCAGTCAATATACAAAGGTGACGTGTGGGCAGGCTCGAGGATAGAAGACGTCCGTCCAGAGAAGAGCCGGGTCCCACACGATTTCCACTGCCAACGGGTCTGAAGCACACCGGAGCCGCCAAGTCCTGAGTCCCCAGGTGGCCACCGTCTCCAGCTGTCAGACCTGGTACTGCTGGCAGGAAGCAGAAACAGTTAATGGTGGGTGTGTGTGTACACACCCAGTAAACAGTCAGCAAAAAACATTCTCTCCTTGGTAAAGTGGGAAAAACACCTCCACCTTTAACACAAGTTTACGGTACTGCAGAGTCAGTCTCCTACTTAATGCAGTTCGGGGTGAGAAGTGAAATCCCTCCACTTCTCCACCAACCACGAACTCGGCAGAAAACAGCGAGCGGACACCTGCAAACAGACCAAAAATGCAAGAGAGTAACACTGTGCGTACGGCACAATCACGGCTGAGAATTTACCTATTTGGTAGATGATATCTCGGCAGCGAGGTGGAGATGCTGGCGAGATATCATCGTGGTGGTGGTTGATGAGTGACAGCTGGCATTGATGATGAGTGACAGCTGTCACTCCCAGTTGCTCCCGTGGGGCGGATGCGCCCTCTCGTGCCTGAAGCCTGCACTTCAGGCAGGGCGCCCTCTGGTGGTGGGCCAGCAGTACCTCCTCTTCAGCAGCCCACACAACAGGACCCCCTCCCCCCTCAACCCGGCTTGTCGGGGTGACGGTCGTAGAAGTCGGCCAGGAGGGCCGGGTCCAGGATGAAGCTCCTCTTCACCCAGGAGCGTTCTTCAGGTCCATACCCCTCCCAGTCCACCAGATACTGGAATCCCCGGCCCTTTCGACGGACATCCAGGAGCCTACGGACTGTCCATGCTGGCTCCCTGTCGATGATCCGGGCAGGAGGCGGCGCCGGTCCGGGGGTGCAGAGTGGTGAAGTGTGGTAGGGTTTGATGCATGAGACGTGGAAGACGGGGTGAGGACTTTGAGGATGGTGAAAGGTCCGATGAATCTGTCCTTTAGCTTTTGGGATTCCACTTGCAGGGGGATGTCCTTTGTGGATAGCCAAACCTCCTGCCCGGGCTGGTATGCCAGGGCCGGGGAACGCCGGCGGTCTGCATGGGCCTTGGCCCTCGTCCGTGCTTTCAGCAGGGCAGAGCGGGCAGTACGCCACACCCGACGGCACCTCCTGAGGTGGGCCTGGACCGAGGGCACCCCGACCTCTCCCTCCACGAGCGGAAATAATGGGGGCTGGTATCCCAGACATACCTCAAACGGGGAGAGGCCGGTGGCAGATGAAATTTGGCTATTGTGAGCGTACTTGATCCAGGCCAGATGGGTGCTCCAGGCCGTCGGGTGTGCGGAGGTCACACAGCGGAGAGCCTGCTCCAAGTCCTGGTTTGTCCGCTCTGCCTGTCCGTTCATCTGGGGATGGTACCCGGACGAGAGGCTTCTGGTGGCCCCCAGTTCTCTACAGAAACTCCTCCAGACTTGCGAGTAGAACTGGGGACCACGGTCGGTGACAACGTCAAATGGAATCCCATGCAGACATATGACATGGTGGACCAGGAGGTCTGCTGTCTCCTGGGTTGTCGGGAGCTTCGGGAGGGCCACAAAGTGGGCCACCTTGGAGAACCGGTCCACTATCGTGAGGATGGTGGTCATGCCCTGGGACGGCGGGAGGCCCGTGACAAAGTCCAGGCCGATGTGGGACCAGGGGTGATGAGGCACAGGTAGCGGCTGGAGGAGTCCCTGTGCCCGTTGATGGTCAGCTTTTCCCCTGGCGCAGGTGGTACAGGCCTGGACATACTCCCAGACATCGGCTTCCATAGACGTCCACCAGAAGCGCTGCCGGACCACTGCCACAGTTCTTCGCACTCCTGGGTGAGAGGAGAGCTTGGAACCGTGACAGAAGTCCAGGACTGCAGCTCTGGCTTCTGGTGGGACGTACAACTTGTCCTTCGGGCCAGTTCCCAGGTCCGGGTTCCATGCCAGGGCCTCCCGGACGGTCTTCTGCACGTCCCAGGTGAGGGTGGCCACGACAGTGGACTCTGGGATGATGGATTCCGTCGGATCTGACAGCTCGGTTTTGACTTCCTCTTCGTGAACCCGGGACAAGGCGTCAGATCTTTGGTTCTTGGTCCCGGGGTGGTAGGTGATCTGGAAGTCAAAACGCCCGAAGAACAATGACCAGCGGGCTTGCCTGGGGTTCAGACGCTTGGCGGTCCAGATGTACTCCAGGTTCCGATGGTCCATGAAAACCGTGAATGGCACCGCAGCTCCCTCCAACAGGTGTCTCCACTCCTCAAGAGCCTCTTTCACCGCAAGGAGTTCTCGATTGCCCACATCATAGTTTCGCTCAGCTGGGGTCAACCTGCGGGAAAAATAGGCACAGGGGTGGAGGGCCTTATCGGACTCCCTGCTCTGGGACAGCACGGCGCCTATCCCTGAATCAGAGGCATCCACGTCAACAATAAACTGGCAATTAGGATCAGGCTGCACCAGAACGGCGCAGTCGAGAACCGGCGTTTCAACTCCCTAAACGCGGCTTCGCATCGATCCGACCAGGTGAAGGGGACTTTGGAGGAGGTCAGGGCTGTCAAGGGACTAACCACCTGACTGTAGCCCTTAATGAACCTCCTGTAGAAGTTAGCAAAGCCGAGGAACTGTTGCAGCTTCCTACGGCTTGTTGGTTGGGGCCAATCTCTCACCGCCGCAACCTTGACTGGATCAGGGGCGACGGAGTTGGAGGAGATTATAAACCCCAGGAAGGACAAAGAAGTGCGGTGGAACTCGCACTTCTCGCCCTTCACAAACAGCCGGTTCTCCAACAACTGCTGCAGGACCTGACGTACATGCTTAACATGACTCTCAGGATCCGGGGAAAAGATGAGTATATCGTCCAGGTATACGAAGACGAATCGGTGCAGGAAGTCCCGCAAAACGTCGTTTACCAAAGCTTGTGTAATGGAGGCCAGCAGGTGTCGCTGTGCAGATGTAGTTAGTAAATCTCACTCCCAACAGCTCAAAAGGATTCTCTGGTCACAAGGCCAGAGCCCTGGGTTTTAGCCTTCTGGTTAAAAAGTCCGACTCCCATGCCGGAGCTCGTGAGTTCGCGTCCCGAGGGGAGCGAATGGGCGGAGTCATAACAACACAACGCAGAGTGCAGCCGCTACACTTTGAACGTTGCGGGGGCTTTGGTGAGGCCGAACGGCATGACCAGGTACTCAAAGTGACCTAACGGGGTGTTAAATGCCGTCTTCCACTCGTCTCCCTTCCGGATCCGAACCAGGTGGTATGCATTTCTAAGATCCAGCTTTGTGAAAATTTTGGCTCCATGCAGGGGCGTGAACACTGAATCTAACAGGGGCAACGGGTATCGATTGCGAACCGTAATCTCCTTCAGCCCTCTGTAATCAATGCATGGACGGAGTCCGCGGTCTTTCTTGCCCACAAAAAAGAAACCAGCACCCATCGGGGAGGTGGAGTTCCGGATCAACCCAGCAGCTAACGAGTCCCAGATGTAGGTTTCCATTGATTCGCACTCTGGACGTGAGAGGTTGTACAGTCTACTGGACGGGTACTCAACACCCGGGATCAGATCAATGGCGCAATCGTACGGCCGGTGCGGGGGAAGAGTGAGTGCCAGATCTTTGCTGAAGACGTCAGCAAGATCGTGGTACTCCTCAGGCACCGCCGTCAGATTGGGGGGGACTTTTACCTCCTCGTTAGCAGTGAAACAGGGGGGAACCGAGGATCCTAAACACTCCCGGTGGCGGGTTTCGCTCCACTGAGCCACAACCCCAGACGGCCAATCAATCCGGGGATTGTGTTTAATCATCCATGGGAAGCCCAACATTACGCGGGAGGTAGAAGGAGTCACATAAAACTCAGTCTCCTCCCGATGATTCCCAGACACCACCAGAGTTACTCGTTGAGTCTTGTGTGTGATTAAAGGAAGAAGAGTGCCATCTAGCGCTCGCACCTTCAATGGTGAAGGGAGCGCCACTAGAGGGAGCCCTACCTACTTTGCCCATCTGCTGTCCAGCAGATTCCCTTCTGACCCCGTGTCCACCAGTGCTGGGGCTTGAAGGGTTAGATCCCCACTCAGGATCATAACTGGGAGGCGTGCAGATATGCGTGTGTGTCCCACGTGAATGTTATGACCCACCCTTAGCCCAGTCTCTAAAGGCGAGTGTTGTCGTTTTGGCCGTTTGGGGCAGTTTTTCTGTATGTGCTCCTTTGAGCTGCAGAGAAAACACTCCCCGCGGGCCAGCCTCCTCGATCTGTCATCTGATCTTATTTTGGCCCTGCTCGTTTCCCTAGCAACGTCAGCAGGGGGAGCTGTTACCACACGGAGCGCTGAGGCTGTGGAGCGTGGGGACGGCGGCGCTTTTTCGGACCCGGAAGGGAGAGGGACGGCTCATGCCCGGCCACGTCCTTCGTCTCGCTCCCGATGACGTTCTTCTAATCGATTGTCTAATCGTATGACCAGTTCGATAAGCCCGTCTAAATCCCGCGGCTCGTCCTTAGCCACCAGATGCTCCTTTAGGACCAAAGACAGTCCGTTTACAAAGGCGGCACGGAGTGCAGCAGCATTCCAGCCGGACCTCGCAGCCGCGATGCGGAAGTCGACTGCATACTCGGCTGCACTCTGACGCCCCTGTCTCATCGACAGTAGCACTGTTGAAACGTTTTCGCCTCTATGTGGGTGATCGAGCACCATTCTGAACTCCCTCACAAACTTAGTATATATCGATAGAAGCCGTGAATTCTGCTCCCAGAGCGCCGTAGCCCAGGAGCGTGCCTCACCTCGAAGCAAATTAATAACATAAGCCACCCGGCTAAAGTCCGACGCGTACATGACGGGACACTGTGCAAAGACGAGCGAACACTGCATTAAGAAGTCTGCGCATGTCTCTACACAACCTCCGTACGGTTCCGGGGGACTTATGTATGCTTCAGGGGACGGTGGGGGGGTTCGTTGAACAACCACCGGAATCTCTGTATTCGGCACCAGGACAGCAGGAGGAGGAGCTGCAGCCGCGCCCCATGTGGGCGCTTCCACCTGTGCGGTGAGAGCCTCCATCCTGCGATTGAGTATAGTGCTCTGCTCGGTCACTAAGTCCAACTGAGCAGTGAAGGCGGTTAAGATTTGCTGCCACTCACCTAACACGCCTCCTGCTGGCGCCTGTGCACCCTGCTCTTCCATTGGTTGTTCAAACGTTGGTTGACGCCCCTCGGGGGCCATGACGTTGGCCGAGATATCCTGTTGGGAAAGTGTAGTGACACGGACCCACAACAGGGGGCGTAAATGAATGGACAATGGATGAGCCAAAAACAACAATTTACTGTTGTGAATGTGCACAACGAAATACAGACAATCACAGAATTTGTATGCAGTCAATATACAAAGGTGATGTGTGGGCAGGCTCGAGGATAGAAGACGTCCGTCCAGAGAAGAGCCGGGTCCCACATGATTTCCACTGCCAACGGGTCTGAAGCACACCGGAGCCGCCAAGTCCTGAGTCCCCAGGTGGCCACCGTCTCCAGCTGTCAAACCTGGTACTGCTGGCAGAAAGCAGAAACAGTTAATGGTGGGTGTGTGTGTACACACCCAGTAAACAGTCAGCAAAAAATGTTCTCTCCTTGGTAAAGTGGGAAAAACACCTCCACCTTTAACACAAGTTTACGGTACTGCAGAGTCAGTCTCCTACTTAATGCAGTTCAGGGTGAGAAGTGAAATCCCTCCACTAATCCACCAACCACGAACCTGGCAGAAAACAGCGAGCGGACACCTGCAAACAGACCAAAAATGCAAGAGAGTAACACTGTGCGTACGGCACAATCACGGCTGAGAATTTACCTATTTGGTAGATGATATCTCGGCAGCAAGGTGGAGATGCTGCCCGGCTTTTATGGTGGTGGTGGTTGATGAGTGACAGCTGGCGTTGATGATGAGTGACAGCTGTCACTCCCAGTTGCTCCCGTGGGGCGGATGCGCCCTCTCGTGCCTGAAGCCCGCACTTCAGGCAGGGCACCCTCTGGTGGTGGGCCAGCAGTACCTCCTCTTCGGCGGCCCACACAACACTATCCCCTCTATTCTAATTTACAAATTACAGCAACATAAGCACCAGCTGCAGAAGCACATGCCTTTCTCACTTTTACCGTCATATTTTATCCAAATATAGTTTGAGGAATGATAACACAAAACTACATATAGTCTACAATAAAGGCTTTCATAACCATTATGTGTGCATCTGTAGGGACTATTTATTACATTAAAAAGACACAATAATACATATGACATTTTTTTTTTATTATTATTCTTATTATTCAAGAACAAACCACATCAGTCATGAATTAATGCAAACATTTGTCAGGGCACTCGCTCAAGGTAATTCTCAAAGCAATCCAGCAGATGTCACCTTTCAAACTGTATCAAACGCGTCAAAGCAGTGTGTCGATTTTCAGCCAGTTGTGTTGCAGTGGCTCATTGGTTCATGAGGCTTCGAAATTGCCATCACTACTGTTTAGTTTCTGTTCACCTTTTTATTGTTAGTTGTCACTTGACCTTTGACCTTCCACACTCTTGTCTTCCATTTTGTTCAGTCCCTTTATATGCTTTTGCTCCTCGCCCTTCCCCCTAATGAGACACACCTGTGGTTTTGTATTTAAGTCTTCACCTGCCCTCAGTTCAGCGCTTGCAGCACTGTGCCTTGGTTGTGTCTAGTCTGCTAAGTAAGAGAAGAAGAAGAAGTTCAGCGCTTGTAGATTCACTGTGGTTTCAGCTCTCCTAGGGTCTGTTCTTCTCTGTAAGTATTTTCTGATAATCCAGATTAACTGTTTCTGGTTTTGCTGGGGTTGGTTCTTTGAACACACACCCATAACAATCTGTTGCATCAGCTTCAGGCATGGCATCTTGTGGTCAGTCCAGCATCCCGTTGTCTGCAGATGCTAATCCCGTGCAATGCCCACCGCACATCGGACGCAGAGAAAAAGCGCAGAATCAATTGGCCAGAAAAAAAAAACACAAATAAGGTATAATTCATCAGCATTAAATTAATAGGAAAGCAGAGAAAATACTAAGGTGACCGCCGGCCGATATCCCTAGGCTTCACTAACAGGCCCAGAATTTAGATAAAGTTGAGGCAGAGACCTGTTCCGTTACTAATAAAATAAATTTAAAAGGATAGGACACATAGTACCACACTGTGCCAGTATGCTAGCCATACGAGATGGAGAATAAATTCGTCTTAAGTCTGGACTTGAAAGTCTCTACAGAATCTGACTGTTTTATCTCCGCATGGAGATCAGTCCACAAAGCAGGTGCACGATAAGGCCCGCAGACTTTTTATTCACCATAGGACACAAGTAGTCCTGCACCCTGAGAACGCAGAGCCCGGGCTAGTGCGCAGAGTTTAATTAGGTCAGCTAAATAGGGAGGTGCTAGTCCATGAATAATTTTACTGGTTAATAGCAGAAACTTAAAATCTAATCTCACAGGGACAGGAAGCCATTGAAGAGATGCCAAAATGGGTGTAACGTGATCGAACTTTCTGTTTCCTGTCAAGAGTCTGGCAGCAGCATTTTGAACCAATTGGAGACCCATAATGCTGGACTGCAGTAAACCAGAAAATAAAACATTGCAGTAGTCCAATCTGGAAGAAACAAATGCATGAATCAGGGTCTCTGCATCAGCTATAGACAGGATGGGACGAATCTTCGCTATATTTTTCAGGTGGAAGAAAGCAGTCCTCGAAATATCTCTAATGAGTAGGTCAAAATACAATGTGGGATCAAAAATGAACCTAAGGTTCCTCACTTTGTCAGTGTGATGTATGACACATGAGCCTAGGTTAAGCGTTAGCTGGTCAAATTGATGCCAATGTCTCGCTGGACCAAGAACCATCATTTTGGTCTTGTCTGAGTTTAAAAGTAAGAAATTGCTGGACATCTAGCTTTTCACTGATGCAAGGCAATCTTCTCAGGATTTTATGTGTATGAGATTACCAGCAGTTATGGCATGTACAACTGAGTGTCATCAGCACAGCAATGATAGGTAATCCCAAAATGCCACAATATGTGTCCAAGGGGAGCGATTGTGTTTTGGGATGGTGTGGTTTTAATATAAGTGAAACAATAATGTTGAGTGTAGTTGTGAGTGCTGAGTTTAAGCTGTCCACTAAACTGTCTACTGAATGGTCGTTTTCTGAAGGTGACGCTAAGATATCAGAATTTCTTTGATAATGAGGTGTACTTCCTTGTTAGTGCTCAGGTTGTCCAATCACTGGACATATTGTAGTCAGGTGAACATAAAATAAGGCTGGGTTTATGAAGTAAATCAAGAAAATCCTCAACCAATGTGGAACTAACACAACAAGGCTGATACCCCAAAATTACATCACACCTGACCCTTATGCCTACCCTTGTTGGTAGTGAGCCCAAATATAGCTATGTATACAAATACCAATGGTGGATTCGTGGTTAGCACTGGTGCCTCACAGCAAGAAGGTTGTGGGGTTGCTTCCCATCCATTCTGTGTGGAGTTTGCATGTTCTCCCTGTGTCTGTATGGGTTTCCACCCACTATCAAAAATATGCTTATTTAGGGTCTGCTCCTTTTTCTGCCCCTGACCAAGGCAGCGTCTCTACATCTGGAGTTGGTCCCCGGGCGCCGCACTGTGGCTGCCCACTGCTCCTTGTGATTGGATTGTGTCTAACTGTAATTAGGATGGGTTAAATGCAGAGGACAAATCTTACTGTATGTATGTACAATGACAATAAAAGGCTCTTCTGATTTGCTGTGACATCCAGAAGGCCGTGTTTGTTTGCAGAGAAATAAGTGGTTTGTGCGTCTTTCTCAGCATCTGGACAGAGCTAATCTGCAGAAATGTCCATCACAAAGGAGACCCTGGTGTTCACCCAAAAAACACTCCCGCATTTGTGCCTGTTCTCCAGGAGGAACTGCAGAATGATGTTCGCCCCGTCTTAGTCCATTTCTGTGTTCCCACCAACACCCAGATGTAATGGATTGCTTGTCGAGACAACTGGACATTCACCCACATCTTGGGGCGATTGGTTGAAAACTTTTTAATCTGTCCTGTCAATTCGTCAGTAGATAATCTCGTTGGCCGATCTGAAGTGGCAGATCCCTCTCCAGCAGAGGGCGCTGTAGTCATTTCATATATCTGGTGCAGGCTGATTAAAACCAATCTGTTTCCTGTCAAATGTGCTGTGTGTAACCAAGTTAGTGTTGAAGTGTGGTTTAGTTATCTGTCTTTTGGTCAGTTTTGCTCAGCAAGTATCCAGCCACTCATAGCCCGCTCACTGGCTGAAAAAGGTGATTGTTGGCTGAGCGTGTAGTTATGACTGGATTTGATTACAGTCTTGGCTTTACTCGGTGCATCTCCTTCACTCGCCATCACTCACACTCTCACTTTCAGTGAACTTCTGAACTTTATGACAGAATTAAAACAAGACGCGACGGCAAACTGAAAATAAACCGACACGAGAACACAGCGGTTCTTTGGTGGTATCATGGGCCTTTTTTCTCTCTCTCTTAGCTCCAAAGAACAGGAAAGCAGAAGATGCCACCCTCCGTCAAACTACACAACCCACACAGGCACTCCTGCCAATTATAAGGGCATTACGGGAAAAAGTGCTCTGTACTTCCTCCCCATCTCCTCAGTTTTACACGTTATAATTATACACAAACAGCTCCACCCAAGTCCCCCTCCAACACACACACACACAAACACACACTTCTTCTTTCATGGACTTTTTTAGCATTTTATTTGCCACAGTGCAAATATCACTTGAGGACAAAGGTGTATTATTATGGTGCTGATTAAGTTGTCATGTTGTACTCGGGGTGTAAAATAAGAGCCAGCAGTACATTGGATCCAGCTCTTTAATGTCTGCCTGGTCTCAGATGTGCAGCGATGTGGGAGGTCGACGGCAAATCACATCTAATTTTCAGTCTGGTTCTCTGCTCGGCTCCACACCTGCCTTCAGCACTGTTAGGTTCCACTTTCATGAACACTCAGTTTTGCTGTTTCATCACAGTTTGAACAGGTTTGTACTTGTGCACCCTGTAATATGTGTTGCTCAGCACAAATCCACAGACCAATCATTTGAGACAATGACATAAAAAGACGTGATTGTTGGGAAAGTGTAGGTACACGGACCCACAACAGGGGGCGCAAATGAACGGACAATGGAGTAGGTCAAATAACACACTTTACTGTTGTGAATGTGCACAACAAATACAACAGATTACAACAATGGACAAAAGTCATTCACAAAAGATGTCGTGTGGGCAGGCTCGAAGATAGGAGATGCCTGTCCAAAGCAGAACCGAACCACACGATTTCCTCCGCCACCAGACCCCAGGAATACTGGAACCGCCAAGTCCCGAACTCCCAGGTGGCCACTGCCTCCGCGTGTCGGACCTGGTACTGCTGGCGAGGAACAAAAAGCAATTAAATGAGGGCGCGTTTGCACCCAGGAATCCGTATAGCAGGAATGCTACCTCCACCTCGCGTTGGAAAAAGTAGTCCACACTAACAACCACAAGTCACAAAAAAAAATACTGTCAAAACAGTCAGCTGTGGTACGTTACCTTCCAGGTGGAACGATATCTCGGCAAAGAGGTGGAGGCGTCGTCCTGCTGATATTCCCCTGTTGATCAGATGATGGGTAACAGCTGTTGCAGGTGATGCGTGACAGCTGTCACCCTGGCTGCTCCTGTGAGGCGGCTGCGCCCTCTCGTGCCTGAAGCCCGCACTTCAGGCAGGGCGCCCTCTGGTGGTGGGCCAGCAGTACCTCCTCTTCTGGCGGCCCACACAACAGTGATACTGTGTTGGATAAACCACTATAAAAGTAATTCAACTTGTTTTATCAGATTCAGTCCATTTACAGTTTTAAGGGCATGAAACTAAAGCATCCAAAACATGAACTTTTTTAGTTAAAATAAAAAGTAATTTTTAAAAGTGTAGTTCATGTTTATGTTAAATTACCAAATTTTAGGCAACTTCTTTTACTGTCACCCCCCCCTGCAGTCACAACACAAATAACACAAATGTCCCTCTCTAGATACAGTTTATTTGCCTTAGAGGAATAGCCTAATGCATAAAAATTCTTCCTGGATGGAGTACAGGCTGCATACAGTCTACATTTACAATACATGGGTGATTCTTAGACTACGGGCACTTATTATGTCCTTTGATCATATTGTATGAAAAACAGAAAAAAGGGGAAATTTCACACTTTTATAGTTATCTTTACAATGAAAGTGTGTTGAGAAATTTGTTCTAGTAGTCTATGATGACTTTTTCACCTTTTTTCAGCATCGTTATATGCAAATATTGCCGTTTTGTGCTTGTCTCACACCCAGACTTTTGATCTTCAATGATAAAAATGATTGGTAAAGAAACGTTTTTTCTAATGTTTTAAAATATCTCTGAATAAAATATCAGTAAAATAATCAAAACATAATTGGGGTATTCAATGTCATACAACTGTTGTGATTTTTTTAAACAAAATGTAGTTGTCCCACACTATTGCCGTAATTTCCACCACAACACTGTAATGTCCCTTTAAACAGTTGTATGAAAGATTGTTTGGGTAGTTTCTATGGAGATAAACAGTGACATCAGAGCACATGTATATAGCGCCAAATCACAACAAACAGTTGCCCCAAGGCGCTTTATATTGTAGGGCAGTGGTGTGGTGGAAATTACATTTACAAAGCCAATAGTGCCCGTAGTTAAAGAATCACCCACATATGAGAACAAAATTGTTAGCCCCCCCCCCCCCCCCCCATGGAATTTAACATTTTCTTCCTAACTTTACCAACAATGAGGGTCAAAATTATTAACTCCCCTCATGCTAATAGTCAATTATGCATCCTTTTTGCTGGATAACAGCTTGCAGTCACTTGTAGTTTTCAACAAGTCTCAGACATGTCCCCTGAGGAATCCCAGCCCAGTCTTCTTTGGCAAATTTCTCAAGTCCCTCCAGATGTGATGGTCTTCCACAGGGCCAGCCAAGCCTAAAGGCAGCATAGGCAGTTGTTAAGGGTGCCATCCATCCATCCTGTCTGTACGGGGGGTTGGCACCACAAGTAAGGAAAAAGTAAACTTTTGCTGTTCTTACACCCAAACTAGTTAATACCTTTTACTATAAAATAAATATAAGCCTATACTGGTTTAACTACATAGCAAATAACAATAATGATAATAGTGTGGCAAGCTTCATGGAATAATAAAGATCAATCTAGAGCTTTTCTCTTTTCTGCACTCTGCCAGGAGGTGCTATTATTAACAACACAGAGACAATGGCAGTAGTCATCAAACACACTACATTTTACACTTATGGTATTAACAACATGACACTCAACCAAACTGACTAAACCAATTGAACAACAAAACATAACAAATCAACAATACTAACAACACTGTTAAACCAACGTAAACTACAATAACAACACTTGACCCCTAAACCCGGAACTCCCATGATGCGTTGCAGCACAACAATTTACAGTTTTAGCAACTGGCCCATAGTCTCCTTGTCACTCCCCCTTCTAAAGTGTCTGATGAGCCCTTCCAGGTCATTACAAAATTGCGACATAACAACAATGTCAAATGGCCCAAACTGTCTGGTGCCCAGATGAGGAAAAAAGAAAAGGAGGGGGAAATGGGTCCAAGACAAAGGTACAATAAAAATAATGAAACAATCATCGGGCCGGTCGCTAACACTGTAAATTGTTGTGTTGCAGTGCATTATGGGAGTTTGTTACCATAAGTGTAATAAGTGGTGTGTTAAATGGCTTCCACCGGTGTATCTACTATATGTTGGTGTGTGTAAAAATAATAGCACATCCTCGTGGCAGAGTGCAGAAAACAGAAAAGCTCTGGCTTGGTCTATGATTGGTTAGAGCTGGCACTGGTGGTCTATCATGGATCTTGGTCTTCAGTTCACCCCTCAGATTTTCAATCAGATTCAAGTCAGGGCTTAGTGCAGGAAGTCAGTAACTTTCACTTTGGTCTTTGGCGGTAGTTCTTCACTAGGAGTGACATATGTTTTGGGTCGCTGTCAAAACGATGACCCAGTTTTGCTGCTGACTACATGAGGTTTTCTTTCAAAATCTCCATATATCCTTCTTTCTTCATTATCCCCACAGCATAATGCTCCCACTGCTATGTTTGACTGTGAGGATGGTGTTCTTTGGGTTATACGCCTCTCCCTTCTTTCTCCAAATATAAACAACATCTCTATGGCCGAAGAGCGCTAGGCCTTGTCCACAATGATATCCCACTTTCCCAATATGATCTTTTTCTTTGTAGTTTTCAAATAGTGTTCCATAAACAATGCACCATTTCAAAATTTATCTACGTGCACACGAAAATGCTCAACACGACCAAAAGTGCTGTAGTACATATACCAGGCCTGTATATGGTGCTGTAACACTTCCATAGAAAATGGAGAAGACAACATGTGTAAGAGCTGACTGGCTTAAGAGCTAATCATTGTAGGAGCGGAAGCTAAAGCTACACTACAAGGCGGCACACTAATAATAATAATGAAGCATATCTTTATTCAGGATGGTCCACATAAATACCGAGGTGCAGTACAACATCTACAGACCCTATATTTTTTTTCAGTGAAGTCCTCACACGACCATCCATACAGTTCCAACATATATCACTTCAAATATTAAATATTATCTTACCTGTTGTGTCATTTCAACCAGATTCATTATCACAGTGTAACCAAAACTGTTTCCACATAAGACACCCTTATTTTAGAACCTGATGTATGGAAACACTTTATTTCCTTATTGTGGAAATTACTTGTGAATAAATGCTGTGTCTTTAAAGAAGTCCCTCTGTGTTTGTCTGCCCTGAGTGCATTCCTCAAGACAAGATGAAAAAATTACGGAAGCTCTGAGCTGCCAAGCCCTAATATATATTTGGCTCAGTATCATGTAATTACGTGAAAAGTTTCATGTTATAACGTGATATTTATCATGTTATAACGTGATACTTATCACGTTATTTCGTGATATGAAATTATCATGTTATTTCATGATGCGGTATTTTCACGTTATAACGAGAAATGATCACGTTATAACAAGAAAATATCACGTTATTTCGTGATATGAAATTATCACGTTATTCCGAGATAAGAAACTATCATGTTATTTCATGATATGCAACTATCACGTTATTTCGAGATATGCAACTATCACGTTATTCTGAGATAAGAAATGATCACGTTATTCTGAGATATGCAACTATCACGTTATTTCGTGTTAAGCATTTATCATGTTATTTCATGATATGTAGGCTATTCAGGTAATTCAGCGCTTCAACACTTCCCAGGTTCAGTCAAGGAACATGGCTCGTCTGTGATGTAGGGGGATTTAAGGATCAATAAAAAGCATGAGCCAATACTTTTGCTATTTGTTTTCACTATAATCAGAGTAAAAAAAAAAAAGCAAACAGCCTTAGATAAGTAGCGTCACTTACTAGTATTCTAGAGCCCTCTAGTGGCAGAATAGCAGAACAGGTATATGGCTGTGTATCAAAGTAAAACCATATTGTTTTCACGTTATAACGTGAAAATACCATATCATGAAATAACATGATAGTTGTGTATCACGAAATAACGTGATAGATATCACGTAATAACATAATAAATATCACGTTATAACATGAAACCTTTCACGTTATTACATGTTACTGAGTCAATTTATATTTATATGGCTGGCAGCTCCACATCGCCGTAAAAAATAACTTATTTTAAAAGCTGAAAGTTATTTCTGCAATTATTTTACTAGCCTCACAGCACTCCATTTAGTCACATCAGTGTTCACCATCCTTCATCTCTTCAGCATTGTGATTGTGATGAAAATCAATCCCATTAAGGATCCACAAAGACAAAAAAAGTATGTTAAATTACACTGTTATCAACAGCATGTCATTCATTATGAGTGGCTAAGGTTAGGTGATATCATTGTTTGTCTGATGTGTGCACAGATCTCCATAGTGGATCGGATCGCGCGCTTCTCTTTGCAGCTTCTCCAGGACTCAATGAAGATGTGAAGGCACCATTTTCAGATTTATCTACTCTGAGACCCGGTTTCAAAAAGTATAGATTTCAGCCACCGAAAACGTAGTTTCCATGCGGATGAAATGCCAATATGATACACGTGGATACGCCTAAACCCATTTCTATGTGGACAAGGCCCTAGTTTTGTCTCATCTGTTCAAAGGACATGCTTCCAGTATACATAATCTTTCTCCAGGTTGTCCTTAGCATACTGTAGTCTGGCTTGAAGGTGTCTCTTCTGCAGAAGTAGAGTTCTTCTTGGTCTGCAACCTCAGAGTCCTTTCCTGTCCACAGATCTCGTGATCAACATCTTTGAGACTACAGTACAATTCCAAGCTTGTAACTAAGTCATTCACTAGTGTGTTGGCAGTTGTTCTGGGGTCTTTAGACACATCTCTCCCTAGTTTTCTTTCCAGAGTCTTTGAATGATTTTGCTTCATACCTCTGCCAGACTTGTTCTGTACTGCGTGGTTCTCTTTGAGTTTCTTGATGATACTTCTGTTCTGACACTTGGAAACACTGTAATAGATCTGCACATCCGTCTCCATCAACATTCTTTTCTCAGATCTAAACAGATTTATTTGTTTTTGGCACAATGCTTTCTTAAGTGACAGCTCACAACCCTGACTGAAGTTTTTATACTGTGTGTACATTGGAAGATAACCCTCTGTTGTGAAAGTGACGTGACACGGACCCACAACAGGGAGCGTTAATGAACGACAATGGATAAGCCAAAAAGTACAATTTAATGTTGTGAATCGCACAACAACGTACAGACAATAACAATATGGTGACTGTCAATCATACACCAGGTGACGTGTGGGCAGGCTCGACGATAGAAGACGCCTGGAGAGAGAAGAGCTGGATCCCCACACAGCTTCCACCACCAACGGAGCTGAAGAACACCGGAGCCGCCAAGCCCTGCGCCCCAGGTGGCCGCTGTCTTCAGCAGTCAGACCCGGTAACTGCTGGCAGAGAACAGAGACAGTCCAGATGAGTGTGAGTTCGCACACATCAGTAATCCACAGTCTGTCTTAAGTAAAGGAGGGAAAACCTCCACCTCCAATCACACACACTCGTGCAGCTCCTGGTCAACCACTTATCTGAGTTGGGGGTGTGAGGTGAAGCCGTCGCTGTCACAAACCAAACGCCAATCCTCCAGATAAGGAACACTCCAGGAAAACGGCTGCAAATAGAAGTTCATGTTAAACACACACATTGGCAGGCAGCAGAGAAATTACCTGAATGGTAGTTGATTTCTCGGCGAGGAGGTGGAGTTGCAGTCCGGTCTTTGTAGTGGTGATGATGGGTGACAGCTTGTGTTGATTGTTGACAGCTGTCACCTCCAGCAAAGCCGACGCCCTCTCGTGCTTGAAGCCCGCACTTCAAGCAGGGCGCCATCTTGTGGTGGTGGGCCAGCAGTACCATCCTCTTCAGCGGCCCACACAACAGGACCCCCCCCTCAACGGCGCCTCCTGGCGCCCGACCAGGCTTGTCCGGGTGCCGCCGGTAGAAGTCGGCCAGGAGGGCTGGGTCCAGGATGAAGCTCCTCTTCACCCAGGAGCGTTCTTCGGGTCCATACCCCTCCCAGTCCACCAAATACTGGAACCCCCGGCCCTTCCGACGGATGTCCAGGAGCCGGCGCACGGGCCAAGCCGGCTCCCCGTCGATGATCCGGGCAGGAGGCGGCGCCGGTCCAGGGGTACAGAGGGGTGACACGTGGTGAGGTTTGATGTGGGACACATGGAAAACCGGGTGGATCCGCAGTGAAGCTGGCAGCTTCAGCTTCACGGCTGGACTGAGGACCTTGAGGATGGGGAAAGGTCCGATGTATCTGTCCTTCAACTTTTGGGATTCCACTTGCAGGGGAATGTCCTTTGTGGAAAGCCAAACCTCCTGCCCAGGCTGGTACGCAGGGGCCGGGGCACGCCGGCGGTCTGCATGGTTCTTGGCCCTCGTCCGGGCTTTGAGCAGGGCAGAGCGGGCGGTACGCCACACCCGACGGCACCTTCTCAGATGGGCCTGGACCGAGGGCACCCCGACCTCTCCCTCCACTAGCGGGAACAATGGGGGCTGGTACCCCAAACACACTTCAAATGGGAGAGGCCGGTGGCAGAGTGAGACTTGGCTGTTATGAGCGTACTCGATCCAGGCCAGATGGTCACTCCAGGCCGTCGGGTACGCGGAGGTCACGCACGGAGGGCCTGCTCCAGTTCCTGGTTTGTCCGCTCTGCCTGCCCGTTCGTCTGGGTGTGGTACCCAGACGAGAGACTGACGGTGGCCCCCAGTTCCCTACAGAAACTCCGCCAGACCTGGGAGGAGAACTGAGGACCACGATCCGAGACAATGTCTGATGGAATCCCATGCAGACGCACGACGTGGTGGCCCAGGAGACTGCAGACCTCCTGGTCCGTCGGGAGCTTCGGGAGGGCCACGAAGTGGGCCGCCTTGGAGAACCGGTCCACTATCGTTAGGATGGTGGTGTTTCCCTGGGACGGCGGGAGGCCCGTGACAAAGTCCAGGCCGATATGAGACCAGGGGCGACGAGGCAACTGGCAGAGGCTGGAGGAGGCCTTGGCCTTGTGATGGTCAGCTTTGCCCCTGGCGCAGGTGGTGCAGGCCTGGACATACTCCCGGACGTCGGCTTCCATAGACGCCCACCAGAAGCGCTGCCGGACCACTGCCACGGTTCTTCGCACCCCTGGGTGACAGGAGAGCTTGGAACCGTGACAGAAGTCAAGGACCGCAGCCCTGGCCTCTGGTGGGACGTACAGTTTGTTCTTCGGACCAGTCCCCGGGTCCGGGCTCCGTGTCAGGGCCTCCCGGACGGTCTTCTCCACGTCCCAGGTAAGGGCGGCCACGACAGTGGACTCGGGGATGATGGTTTCAGGGGGGTCTGACAGCTCGGTCTTGACCTCCTCTTCGTGCACCCGGGACAGGGCATCAGATCGTTGGTTCTTTGTCCCGGGGCGGTAGGTGATCCGGAAGTCAAAACGCCCGAAGAACAGCGACCAGCGGGCTTGCCTGGGGTTCAGACGCTTCGCGGTCCGGATGTACTCCAGGTTCCGATGGTCCGTGAAAACTGTAAATGGTACTGATGCTCCCTCCAACAGGTGTCTCCACTCTTCAAGAGCCTCCTTCACCGCAAGAAGTTCCCGATTGCCGACGTCATAGTTCCGTTCAGCTGGGGTCAACCTGCGGGAAAAGTAGGCACATGGATGGAGAACCTTGTCGGACTCCCCGCTCTGGGATAGCACGGCTCCTATCCCTGAGTCAGAGGCATCCACTTCAACAACAAACTGGCGCTTGGGATCGGGCTGCACCAGAACCGGTGCAGTCGAGAACCGGCGTTTCAACTCCCTAAACGCGCTTCGCACCGATCCAACCAGGTGAAGGGGACTTTTGTGGAGGTCAGGGCTGTCAGGGGGGGAGGAACTGTTGTAGTTTCCTACGGTTCATTGGTTGGGGCCAATCTCTCACCGCCGCAACCTTGGCCGGATCAGGGGCGACGGAGTTGGAGGAGATTATGAACCCCAAGAAGGACAAAGAAGTGCGGTGGAACTCACACTTCTCGCCCTTCACAAACAGCCGGTTCTCCAACAACTGCTGTAGGACCTGACGTACATGCTTAACATGGGTCTCAGGATCCGGACAAAAGATGAGTATATCGTCTAGATATACGAAGACAAACCGATGCAGGAAGTCCCGCAAGACGTCATTAACCAATGCTTGAAACGTCGCGGGCGCATTGGTGAGGCCAAACGGCGTGACCAGGTACTCAAAGTGACCTAACGGGGTGTTAAATGCCGTCTTCCACTCGTCTCCCTCCCGGATCCGAACCAAGTGATAAGCATTCCTAAGATCCAATTTTGTAAAAATTTGGGCTCCATGCAGGGGCGTGAACACTGAATCCAACAGAGGTAACGGGTATCGGTTGCGAACCGTGATCTCGTTCAGCCCTCTGTAATCAATGCATGGACGGAGTCCGCCGTCCTTCTTGCCCACAAAAAAGAAACCAGCACCCATCGGGGAGGTGGAGTTCCGGATCAACCCGGCAGCTAACGAGTCCCGGATGTAGGTCTCCATTGATTCGCGTTCCGGACGTGAGAGGTTGTACAGCCTGCTGGACGGGTACTCAGCGCCCGGTATCAAATCAATGGCACAATCGTACGGACGGTGCGGGGGCAGCGTGAGTGCCAGATCCTTGCTGAAGATGTCAGCAAGGTTGTGGTACTCGGCTGGCACCGCCGCCAGATTGGGGGGGGACTAAAACCTCCTCCTTAGCTGTCACACCGGGTGGAACCGAGGATCCTAAACACTCCCGGTGGCAGGTTTCGCTCCACTGAACCACAACCCCAGACGGCCAATCAATCCGGGGATTGTGTTTTAACACCCATGGAAAACCCAAAATCACTCGGGAGGTAGAAGGTGTTACATAAAACACAATCTCCTCCCTGTGATTCCCAGACACCACCAATGTCACTGGCTGAGTCTGGTGTGTGATTAGTGGAAGAAGGGTGCCATCTAGTGCCCGCACCGACAATGGTGACGGTAAGGCCACTAGAGGGAGCCCAACCTCCTTTGCCCATCTGCTATCCAGCAGATTTCCCTCCGACCCCCGTGTCCACCAGTGCTGGGGCGTGAAGGTTAAATCCTCACTCAGGATCGTGACTGGGATTCGTGCAGATTTACGGGGTCTCCCCGCGTGGGTATTGTGACCCACCCTTAGCCCAGTCTGTAAGGACGAGTGCTGCTGTTTGATCGTTCGGGCATCTCTCTGTGTGTGCTCAGTAGAGCTGCAGAGAAAACACTCTCCACGGATCAGCCTCCTTTGTCTCTGATCTGATCGTTTTTTGGCCCTGCTCGTTTCCATAGCAACGTCAGCAGGGGGAGCTGTTGTCACGTGGAGAGCCCTGGCAGTGGAGCGTGTGGAAGTCGGCTCCCTTTCAGACCCGGGAGGAAGAGGGACGGCTTGTGCCTGACCACGCCCTTCGTCTCGCTCCCGTCGGTGTTCTGTTAATCGGTTGTCTAACCGTATAACCAGGTCGATAAGCCCGTCTAAATCCCGCGGCTCGTCCTTCGCCACCAGGTGCTCCTTAAGAACCAGAGACAGTCCGTTTACAAAGGCGGCGCGGAGCGCAACAGCATTCCAGCCGGCTCACGCTGCCGCGATGCGGAAGTCGACTGCATACTTAGCTGCGCTCCGACGCCCCTGCCGTATCGACAGCAGCACGCTTGAAGCGGTCTCGCCTCTATGAGGGTGATCGAACACCTGTCTGAACTCCCTCACAAACTCAGTATAAACCGTTAGGAGCCGTGAATTCTGCTCCCAAAGCGCCGTAGCCCAGGCGCGTGCCTCTCCTTGAAGCAAATTTATAACGTAAGCCACCCGGCTGGCGTCTGCCGCGTACATGACGGGACGCTGTGAAAAGACGAGCGAGCACTGCATCAAGAAGTCCGCGCATGTCTCCACACAGCCTCCGTACGGCTCCGGAGGGCTTATGTATGCTTCAGGGGAAGGGGGGGGGGGGGGGTCGTTGAACGACCAGCGGAATGTCTGTTTCTGGCACACGGTCAGCAGGAGGAGGTGCTGCAGCAGCGCCCTGAGCACGCGCTTCCACCTGCGTGGTGCGAGCCTCTATCCTGCGATTGAGAACACTGCTCTGCTCGGTAACTAAGTCAAACCGAGCGGCGAAGGCGGTTAAGATGTGCTGCAGCTCACCCAACACGCCTCCTGCCTGTGCACCTCGCTCTCGAGCAAAGTTAAAGTACATCATTGCACAAGAGAGGTTTGTGCTATGGCTCAACAAAAAGGTCAGTTCTTAAGGGGGCTAATAATTTTGACTCTGGTCTTTCTAAACTAGGGTGTTTAGAAATGATATGTTGAAAATTCCTTGCTCTGTTAAAAAGCACTTGGGAAAATTCTGAAGAAAATGTTAAATTTCATAAGGGACTAATAATTTTCCCCTCATCTGTATAACACATTGTCTTCCACAAACTACACAATGAACAATGAAAAAGTAAAAAGGTTCAGCATGATACCACACATGTCTCTCTTCATTCAATTGCTGCACTGGAGCCTATCCTAGTGGTCACTGGGCAAGAGGTGTTGTACAACCCAGAACGCCAGTCTATCATAGGCCAACATACAGACAGACAAACACACTCACACCTACAGTCAGTTTAAAGTTTCCTAGTCACCTAACTCACATTTCTTTGGAAGTGGGAGCATGCATGCATTTCAGGCGTATACAGACAGGGATTAGAGTTTTGGTATTTGAGAGATTTGAGAAATATTTGGCGTGTTTGGAGTGTGTATTATTTGGTGGAGAATTTGGCGTGTGTGGTTAGTGTGATGGTTTTTTTTTTTTTTCCTTTTGTTTTGTAAAAATGAGGCATCTTATGAATGTTGAGCAAGCACTTCAGTTTTTTTTAATTGGAGCAAGACGGAGCGCGCATCGTCAGAGTCTGAACCAGACAGTGAGGATTCTGATGATAAAGGAGATGATCCCTGTTTTGTTTTGGACGAGCAACCAGAGCAGATGGATCCTCCGACGTGCGCACGGATCACCACATTGGATCAGATCGCGCGCTTCTCTTTGCAGCTTCTCCAGGACTCAGGCGCTACAGAGCTCCATCCCAGCGCCGAGTCCTGCACCTGCACTGGCCACACAGCATGATGGAACCACCTCCAAATTTTACTGTAGGTAGCAAGTGTTTTCTTGGAATGCTGTGTTCTTTTTCAGCCATGCATACCGCCCCTTGTTATGTCCAAATAACTCAATTTTAGTTTCATCAGTCCACAGCACTTTATTCTAAAATTAAGCTGACTTGTCCAGATGTGCTTTAGCATACCTCAAGTGACTGTTTGTGGCATGTACACAGAAAAGGCTTACGGGGAGCTGGAGCCTATCCCAGTAGTCATAGAGTGTGAGGCGGGGTACACCCTGGACAGGACACCAGTCTGTCGCAGGGCCACACACAGACAAACAAACATGTTCACACCCGTACACACACCTACAGACAATTTAAAGTGTCCAATCCACCTAACCTGCGTGTCTTTGGATGTGGGAGGAAGCCGGAGCACCCGGAGAATACCTGCGCAAACACAGTGGAGAACATGCAAATTCCACAAAAAAAGCCAGAGGTGGGAATCAAATCCATGATCTTCTTTCTGTTAGGTAACAGTGCTAACCACTAATCCAACCTGCTGCCCATGTGATTTCTTTTTTCTTTTTTTTTTAAATAAATTTGCAAAAAATCTAAACAAAAAGAGAAAAAAAAACATTTTTCACTTTGTCATTATGGGGTATTGTGTGCAGAATTTTGAGGATTTTTTTTTCTCCATTTTGGAATATGGCTGTGTCATAAAAAAAACAATGTGGAAAAAGTGAAGCTGCCATGTTTCTGTTGCTGTCATGGTGTGTAGCCCTTGTGATGCATTTGTTTGAAAATGCTTTCCAGTGATATATAAAGGAAGCTATAGCATTCGGTTGCAGAAAGTCTCAAAGCTGATGATCGTCCTCAGATCTTGTGCCATTTGTTAAATATTAATAACCTGCCTGGAAAAAGGACTTACAACAGAAGTAGTTTTTTTTTTTTTCACACACACACATGCAACCCAGTCCAGTCGAACATTCAAGCTTCTCTACTATGGAAACCACCTGGACAACTGAGAGCCTACACAGAAACACACACACACACACACACACACACACACACACACACACACCACACACACACACACACACACACACACACACACACACACACACACACACACACACACACACACACACACACACACACACCACCCTATGAACAGGTGTTACACAGAATATTCAGTCAGTTTCACATGGTCAGCCAAAAGTACAAACTGGATCGTAAGTGTCTGCAGACACTAGTCTGTGTTGAACAGCAAATTCAGCATCAACAGTAAAATGTTTGTTCTTTACATTCTGCAGTGTTTCTTCTGAGTCAATGTCACAGACAGAGGGCGACAAAGGAATAATGACAATGACTGGAGAGGAGAGGCGATGACATCATCACCCCCCCCACCCCCCACCGGAACACAAAAGGTCATAATCCCAAATCAGTTTTTTCAGATCAAAATAGAAGGTGAGTCACAACCTATCTCATACACAACAGCCTATCAGAAAAACTGCCAGTAATAATTCACATTAACCAACAAAGACCCAGAGTTGTTGCATTCACATCAGTTTATTTTTCTTGAAAGATTATTCCAGTTTATTCAAGATTTTGAATATATACATATACATTTTAAAAAATCATGACGAACAGCTGTTTAAGTGACAGGTTTTTTTTTTCCTTCCTGCTGTCCATACTACATGCTGGGCAGGGTGTCATGAAACAGACTTGTATCCAGGTTTTCAGACTAATACAATAACATGCTTTTGTAGGGCGGTATGCATTTTCAGAGGCCCGACGTTCACGCCCCAGTCGACCGCAATGACAGCTATTCGCCCTCGTAACTCGGGCGAATAGCTGTCATTGCGGGCGACTGGCAGTGAACGGAGGGACGCAGAAAATGCATGCCGCATGACACAAGCATGTTATTTGCATTATTATCACTTTTTACTGAGATACACAACATGTAACGCGTACATAAAAAGTTGGCTCACTTCTGCCGCCTGGCGCGCGAGCTGCTGTTGAAATTCAGCAGTGTGTCCTCATCAAGCTGGCTGCTGCTGTTCATTGTCGACCTATCCATGAGAAAATCATCCGGAATATCCATATTGGGACCAAAACACACTTCTCGCCTTTTAATCTTTTCTTCTGCGGACAGTTCTTGGGCTGCGCGCACGCTATGATGTCATTTGTTTACGCACAGCGGGCGGGTATAGCCAGATACTGTCGACGTAAATCTACGATACCGGCCTAGCAACGCCCCGGTAAAGTGATAATAATGAATAATATTGTTGTGAAAGTGTCGTGACACAGACCCACAACAGGGGGCGTTAATGAACGGACAATGGATAAGCCAAAAGTAACAATTTAATGTTGTGAATTGCACAACGACGTACAGACAATAACAATATGGTGACTGTCAATCATACACCAGGTGACGTGTGGGCAGGCTCGACGATAGAAGACGCCTGGCGAGAGAAGAGCCGGATCCCACACAGCTTCCACTGCCAACGGAGCTGAAGAACACCGGAGCCCGGCCAAAGCCCTGCGCCCCAGGTGGCTGCTGTCTTCAGCAGTCAGATCCGGTACTGCTGGCAGAGAACAGAGACAGTCCTCGGTTCAGTTTTGTTAGTGAGTGACAAGCATGACAGCCAGTCAGAGTAGAGCTGCACCATGTTGTCAGTGGTGCTTCATTTTGTATGTTTATATATATGTTTATCATATTATGTAAAAGCTAGCAAGAAATAAACACTTCTAAAACTGAAAATGCTGTTTTTGGAACTTAATAACACCTCTGAACTTATTTACAAGACATTATGGTGACATCACAGGCTGGTAGCTAGCTGCAAAACTCTTTCATTTGTTAATAAATATATCCTCTTTGTCATGTATTATCTAAAAGCTGGCCAGGAATAAACACTTCTAAAACCGATAACACCTCTGGAGTCATTTACAAGACATTTTACAGATGTTAGAATGCATGCTAACTTCCTATTGAGGCTTTTCAGGTTTCAAATCCCACGAAACCTCAGAGAGGTCGCCGCGCTGCGAGATCTCAGTAACATTGAGAATTGCATTGAGATGCTCTGATCACGCTTCACTTTAACCGCTGCACACAGACAACACAATTAACATCGCAACATAAAACAATTTTTATATTGTGCCTAAAACTCTCATGAATATATCTCTGGGTTTTTAGACGTTGTTATTGTGTTTATTTTATGTAAACATGCGAGAATCACAGGCTGTCTCTCCGTTATTTTCAGTGGGAGCTGCTGTGAGCTACAATCGCTTCCTGTTTATGTCATTCTGGGGGAAAGTGAAGTTTGCTCTTTAACGTCTTGATTATTGTTCTTTACAACACTGTTTGTCCTCTTTGTTCCAGACTAATATATATAATATGTCTGAAATTCGGTTTGCGCTCATTAAATTCCATGCAGATTAAATGTAGGAGACACAGATTTTTTGTTATAATTGTTTTAGCAAGTTTTCAGGGTATCATGCAGCAGTCTCTTATTTGCGTGATGAAAAGCATAAAAAAATGACATTTTTGTAGTATAATATTTATTTACCGGTACAATTGTCATCGTGTGGATTCTGTATGTTGTTTTGACTGCAGCGACTCTCTGGCACGCAAGGGATGAGTGACAGCTGGTACGGATGATGTGTGACAGCTGTCACTCCTGGTCGCGTCGACGCCCTCTCGTGCTTGAAGCCCGCACTTCAAGCAGGGCGCCATCTTGTGGTGGTGGGCCAGCAGTACCTCCTCTTCGGCGACCCCCCCCTCAATGACCAGGCTTGTCCGGGTGACGGGTGTAGAAGTCGGCCAGGAGGGCCGGGTCCAGGATGAAGCTCCTCTTCACCCAGGAGCGCTCTTCGGGGCCATAACCCTCCCAGTCCACCAGATACTGGAACCCCCGGCCCTTTCAACGGACGTCCAGGAGCCGGCGTACCGTCCACGCGGGCTCCCCATCAACGATCCGGGCAGGAGGCGGCGCTGGTCTCGGGGCACACAGTGGTGAGGTATGGCAGGGCTTGAGTCTGGACACATGAAACACTGGGTGTATCCGCAGTGAAGCTGAAGCTGCCAGCTTCACTGCGGCCGGACTGAGGACTTTGAGGATGGGAAAAGGTCCGATGTACCTGTCTTTGAGTTTGTGGGATTCCACCTGCAGGGGGATGTCCTTCGTGGATAGCCAGACCTCCTGCCCAGGCTGGTATGCAGGGGCCGGGGAACGCCGGCGGTCTGCATGGGCCTTAGCCCTCGTCCGGGCTCTTGAGCAGGGCAGAGCGGGCGGTACGCCACACCCGACGGCACTTCCTCAGATGGGCCTGGACCGAGGGCACCCCGACCTCTCCCTCCACCAGTGGAAACAATGGGGGCTGGTACCCCAAACACACCTCAAACGGGGAGAGACCGGTGGCAGATGAGACTTGGCTATTATGAGCGTACTCGATCCAGGCCAGGTGGTCACTCCAGGCAGTCGGGTGCGTGGAGGTCACGCAGCGGAGGGCCCTGCTCCAGTTCCTGGTTCGTCCGCTCTGCCTGCCCGTTCGTCTGGGGGTGGTACCCAGACGAGAGACTGACGGTGGCCCCCAGTTCCCTGCAGAAACTCCTCCAGACCTGGGAGGAGAACTGAGGACCACGATCCGAGACAATGTCCGATGGAATCCCATGCAGACGCACGACATGGTGGACCAGGAGGTCTGTAGTCTCCTGGGCCGTCGGGAGCTTCGGGAGGGCTACGAAGTGGGCTGCCTTGGAGAACCGGTCCACTATCGTTAAGATGGTGGTGTTGCCCTGGGACGGCGGGAGACCCGTGACAAAGTCCAGGCCAATATGAGACCAGTGGCGACGAGGCACGGACAGAGGCTGAAGGAGGCCTTGGGCCTTGTGGTGGTCGGCTTTGCCCCTGGCACAGGTGGTGCAGGCCTGGACATACTCCCGGATGTCGGCTTCCATAGACGCCCACCAGAAGCGCTGCCGGACCACTGCCACGGTCCTTCGCACCCCTGGATGACAGGAGAGCTTGGAACCGTGACAGAAGTCAAGGACCGCAGCCCTGGCCTCTGGTGGGACGTACAACTTGTCCTTCGGACCTGTCCCCGGGTCCGGGCTCTGTGTCAGGGCCTCCCGGACGGTCTTCTCCACGTCCCAGGTAAGGGTAGCCACGACAGTGGACTCGGGGATGATGGTGTTGGGGGGTCTGATGGCTCGGTCCTGACCTCCTCTTCAGATCGTTGTTTTTTTTGTCCTGGGGCGGTAGGTGATCCGGAAGTCAAAACGCCTGAAGAACAGCGACCAGCGGGCTTGCCTGGGGTTCAGACGCTTCGCGGTCTGGATGTACTCCAGGTTCCGATGGTCTGTGAAAACCGTAAATGGTACAGATGCTCCCTCCAACAGGTGTCTCCACTCCTCAAGAGCCTCCTTCAACACAAGAAGTTCCCGATTGCCGATGTCCTAGTTCCGTTCAGCTGGGGTCAACCTGCGGGAAAAGTAGGCACATGGATGGAGAACATTGTCGGACTCCCCGCTCTGGGATAGCACGGCTCCTATCCCTGAGTCAGAGGCGTCCACTTCAGCTACGAACTGGCGCTTGGGATCGGGCTGCACCAGAACTGGTGCAGTCGAGAACCGGCATTTCAACTCCCTAAACGCGGCTTCGCACCGATCCGACCAGGTGAAGGGGACTTTTGTGGAGGTCAGGGCTGTCAGGGGCTAACTACCTGACTGTAGCCCTTGATGAACCTCTGGTAGAAATTTGCAAAACCGAGGAACTGTTGTAGTTTCCTACGGTTCGTTGGTTGGGGCCAATCTCTCACCGCCGCAACCTTGGCCAGATCGGGGCGACGGAGTTGGAGGAGATTATGAACCCCAGGAAAGACAAAGAAGTGCGGTGGAACTCACACTTCTCGCCCTTCACAAACAGCCGGTTCTCCAACAACTGCTGTAGGACCTGACGTACATGCTTGACATGGGTCTCAGGATCCGGAGAAAAGATGAGTATATCGTCTAGATATACGAAGACAAACCGATGTAGGAAGTCCCGCAAGACGTCATTAACCAACGCTTGGAACGTCGCGGGGACATTGGTGAGGCCAAACGGCATGACCAGGTACTCAAAGTGACCTAATGGGGTGTTAAATGCCGTCTTCTACTCGTCTCCCTCCCGGATCCGAACCAGGTGATAAGCATTCCTAAGATCCAATTTCGTGAAAATTTGGGCTCCATGCAGGGGCGTGAACACTGAATCCAACAGAGGTAACGGGTATCGGTTGCGAACCGTGATCTCGTTCAGCCCTCTGTAATCAATGCATGGACAGAGTCCGCCGTCCTTCTTACCCACAAAAAAGAAACCAGCACCCATCGGGGAGGTGGAGTTCCGGATCAACCCGGCAGCTAACGAGTCCCAGATGTAGGTCTCCATTGATTCGCGTTCCGGACGTGAGAGGTTGTACAGCCTGCTGGACGGGTACTCAGCGCCCGGTATCAAATCAATGGCACAATCGTACGGATGGTGCGGGGGCAGCGTGAGTGCCAGATCCTTGCTGAAGATGTCAGCAAGGTCGTGGTACTCGGCTGGCACCGCCGCCAGATTGGGGGGGGACTAAAACCTCCTCCTTAGCTGTCACATCGGGTGGAACCGAGGATCCTAAACACTCCCGGTGGCAGGTTTCGCTCCACTGAACCACAACCCCAGACGGCCAATCAATCCGGGGATTGTGTTTTAACACCCATGGAAAACCCAAATCACTCGGGAGGTAGAAGGTGTTACATAAAACACAATCTCTTCCCTGTGATTCCCAGACACCACCAATGTCACTGGCTGTGTCTGGTGTGTGATTATTGGAAGAAGGGTGCCATCTAGTGCCCGCACTGACAGTGGTGACGGTAAGGCCACTAGAGGGAGCCCAACCTCCTTTGCCCATCTGCTATCCAGCAGATTCCCCTCCGACCCCGTGTCCACCAGTGCTGGGGCGTGAAGGGTTAGATCCCCACTCAGGATCGTGACTGGGATACGTGCAGATCATCGGGGTCTCCCCACGTGGGTGTTGTGACCCACCCTTAGCCCAGTCTCTAAGGACGAGTGCTGCTGTTTTGACCGTTTGGGGCATTCTCTCTGTGTGTGCTCGGTAGAGCTGCAGAGAAAACACTCTCCACGGATCAGCCTCCTTTGTCTCTGATCTGTTTCCCTAGCAACGTCAGCAGGGGGAGCTGTCGTCACGTGGAGAGCCCTGGCAGTGGAGCGTGGGGAAGTCGGCTCCCTTTCGGACCCGGGAGGAAGAGGGACGGCTTGTGCCTGACCACGCCCCTCGTCTCGCTCCCGTCGGTGTTCTGTTAATCGGTTGTCTAACCATATAACCAGGTCGATAAGCCCATCTAAATCCCGCGGCTCGTCCTTCGCCACCAGGTGCTCCTTAAGGACCAGAGACAGTCCGTTTACAAAGGCGGCGCGGAGCGCAACAGCATTCCAGCTGGCTCGCGCTGCCGCGATGCGGAAGTCGAGAACACCGGAGCCGCCAAGCCCTGCGCCCCAGGTGGCCGCTGTCTTCAGCAGTCAGACCCGGTACTGCTGGCAGAGAACAGAGACAGTCCTGATGAGTGTGAGTTCGCACACTCAGTAATCCCACAGTCAGTGTTTAGTTAGGAGGGAGCACCTCCACCTCCAATCACACACTCGTGCAGCTCCTGTTTCACCACTTATGTTATGTGTCGACGCGGGTTGAGGAGCGGACCTGCGTCAGACGGAACCCAGCGCTACAATAACCAGAAAAGCGGTTCCAAAAACAGCGTCCATCTGGTGGAGTGACTGTTGGCACGCTCTCCAGCGCCCGCAAGGATCAAAGCCCGGCGCTCCTGGACTCACTACCACCGCCAAACACCCCCCAGGTGGACACGACAAACCAACTCTCTGTGAAGCAAAGAAGAGGTGAGGTAAGTCAGCAGTTACAACAATATCTTTCAAAAGACACACGCTATCAGCAACACATCCAGGTCTGTATCTTTTGTAACTTTATGCAAATGAGCAGCTTCTCACAACAGGTGGAGGATCACTTATCCGCACGCCACAGCAGTGAGAAGTAAGCTGCACAATTCTCATCACAATTCAAGTATACTGTGTAACAAAACACCAAGTTACTATCAACAATTAATCAAACACTTAATTACCTTTAATGTGTGCTGACAGCATGTGTCCTCACCCTTCCTTGCTTCACGGGCTCGATGTGTCAAACCCAGGCGCGGTCCTCAGCGTCTCACAAACGAACATCACAAGGTCGAGTTCCCGGCAGTTCTGCTTGAATCACACATGACTTAAATGCAGAACGCCATCCAATTATCTGCTTCAGCTGAAAGTCTTCAAGGTTGCATGTGAGCACCCGTCACAGGTGCTACACATGATGTTGATGAGGGTGAGGACTCTTCAGCCAGCACCTTCTCCATAGACAAATCAGTTTCCATGCCACCTGAAGAGCAAAGAAAAGAAAAGAACACCAAAATATCCAGCCACACCCCCCAACACACAACAGTACCCCCCCCATCAACGGGAAGCCTCCCGGAGACCGAACAGACCAGGCCCGAGAACAGCACCTCCCTCCGGGGTCCACGTCAGGAAGCAGACAGCACCACACTCCCAAGGTCCACCACAGACAGCAGGACAGGCACCGCAGCTGGAAGGCCGGCTGGCATCAACAAAAGCCCCAAAACATTCCCCAGTACAATTCAACACACAGAAAAAAAAACATAAAACCCACCCAAACCTCCCCGGGGACCGTCCCATCAAACCCCGGGAAGAAAAGAAAAACTCCCAAACGCAAAAACCCAACACAGCCCCACAAACACAATACAAACGTAAATGCATAAAAGAAAAATAACAAACAACCCCCCCAGAATGACCTGCAGAGCCCAACCCCCCCCAGAAGGCCTTCATCGCCAGTTCCAGGAGGAACAGCCAGAACCATAATCCCACAAAGGTCCCCAGGTGTACATGGAGCAAATGGCGCCCCCCAGAGGACCGTACCATCAACCCCAGGAGGTACCCTCCCCACAACCCCGGAAGCCCAGACCCGGTCACACTTGGCTAGTTGGCCCCAAGCCAATTCCCCCCCAGAGGACCGTCCCATCAACCCTGGAGGTGGAACCCGGAAGGAAACAGAATAAAATCAAAAATCAACCCCCGGAGGACTACCAAAAACAACCCCGGGGGGATATAAAATGACCATAAACCCTGTTACCCTCCCCGGCACCCCGAAAGACCCCAGGTCCCTCCCAGAGCCTTTCGGCAGCTCAATTTTGGCGAACGGCTCAAAATATTAAGCCGGAGAAGGGAACAGGAAAAAACTAACCCAGCTTCAACCCCAAGGCGCAGCAGAGAACCGGAAATACGTCCGGTGCCCCAACTCGACCATACCCCAGCCTCTCGGGAGGGGTGGAACTACGAAATGGCGAACGGCAACAGATCGGTCCACCCCTCCGACTGAGGTAAGTCTCCGCTGCACCACACCCCGGCAACACCAATGACGAACGGTACAAAGGCTCACCGAGGCTGGAGTGGAACCGGGCCCTAACCAAACCAAGAAAAACACCTCTAACCCCCCCAGGTGCAGAGGTCTTCTGAGAATGATCAGCGTGACCAACCTGCACCACCCCACAACCCACAAGACAAACGGTCTTGGGGCAAGTGAGGTTGGGGTTAGGGATGTAGAGAAATAAAAAACAACAAAATAAAACGACCCAACAACCCAAACAGAAAATACCTAAAAACACAAAAAATTGACAATTAAGTGAGCCCAGGCGGACTTCTAACCACCTAACAATCACTCCACCAGATACGCCTCTGACTCCCCATACAATTATAACCCCTATTTAAAGAAAACAAAACATTTACCCATGCTAGATTTTTTTGTTTTTTTTATGTGTGTTATTTTGCCTGTCCAGAACACTTGGAGATACATCACCATTATTTCTCTTGACGCTTACGTGTCGGGGCAATACAGGAATCTCTGCTCGTCCGAGCTGCATGGGCTCGTCAACAGGAGGAGCCAGAGGTCCCGTCGGAGGAGCCTCAGTGGGGCGAAGAAGAGGCGGCCCAGATTTGTGTCGGGGAAAGCCCCGAGACGAAAAAACCCGCTCTGATGGGCGTCCTCTCTCGCGTCCACGCTCCTTCATCCGATCATCTAGACGAATCACCAACGATATTAGCTCATCTAAATCGTTTGGCTCGTCACGGACTGCCGGCTCGTCTTTTAATGACTCATTTATCCCATCTACAAACATTCCTCGTAAAGCTGCGGCACTCCAACCTGACTGAGCAGAAACCAGAGAACATTGCATCACCGCACAAGGCTCCGGACAACAAACAATCGGTTCGGACGCCGAATCTCTGGGTGACGGAGTTATCTGCACTAGTATCGATGATGCCGCAGCTGGAGCAGCAGGAAGCGGAATGGCTTGCGCTGCAAGCTCCGTAACACGGGCGTCTGTTTGTTTAATTTGGTTTGCGAGATGCTGTAATTGCTCCCATATTTTCTCCAAGTGTTCTTGAACTTTTCGGCAAAAGGAACCGCCTCTGCCGCTGGGTCCATTATGGAATGGCCGGGAACTACTGTTATGTGTCGACGTGGGTTGAGGAGCGGACCTGCGTCAGACGGAACCCAGCGCTACAAATAACCAGAAAAGCGGTTCCAAAAACAATATATTTATTACACCCACTGTGCATAAAAGGTGTAAAAACAAAAACAGCGTCCCTCTGGTGGAGTGACTGTTGGCACGCTCTCCAGCGCCCGCAAGGATCAAAGCCCGGCGCTCCTGGACTCACTACCACCGCCAAACACCCCCCAGGTGGACACGACAAACCGACTCTCTGTGAAGCAAAGAAGAGGTGAGGTATCAGCAACACATCCAGGTCTGTATCTTTTGTAACTTTATGCAAATGAGCAGCTTCTCACAACAGGTGGAGGATCACTTATCCGCACGCCACAGCAGTGAGAAGCAAGCTGCACAATTCTCATCACAATTCAAGTATACTGTGTAACAAAAACACCAAGTTACTATCAACAATTAATCAAACACTTAATTACCTTTAATGTGTGCTGACAGCATGTGTCCTCACCCTTCCTTGCTTCACGGGCTCGATGTGTCAAACCCAGGCGCGGTCCTCAGCGTCTCACAAACGAACATCACAAGGTCGAGTTCCCGGCAGTTCTGCTTGAATCACACATGACTTAAATGCAGAACGCCATCCAATTATCTGCTTCAGCTGAAGTCTTCAAGGTGCATGTGAGCACCCGTCACAGGTGCTACACATGATGTTGATGAGGGTGAGGACTCTTCAGCCAGCACCTTCTCCATAGACAAATCAGTTTCCATGCCACCTGAAGAGCAAAGAAAAGAAAAGAACACCAAAATATCCAGCCACACCCCCCAACACACAACAGTACCCCCCCATCAACGGGAAGCCTCCCGGAGACCGAACAGACCAGGCCCGAGAACAGCACCTCCCTCCGGGGTCCACGTCAGGAAGCAGACAGCACCACACTCCCAAGGTCCACCACAGACAGCAGGACAGGCACCGCAGCTGGAAGGCCGGCTGGCATCAACAAAAGCCCCAAACATTCCCCAGTACAATTCAACACAACAGAAAAAAACATAAAACCCACCCAAACCTCCCCAGGGGACCGTCCCATCAAACCCCGGGAAGAAAAGAAAAACTCCCAAACGCAAAAACCCAACACAGCCCCCCAAACACAATACAACGTAAATGCATAAAAGAAAAATAACAAACAACCCCCCCAGAATGACCTGCAGAGCCCAACCCCCCCCAGAAGGCCTTCATCGCCAGTTCCAGGAGGAACAGCCAGAACCATAATCCCACAAAGGTCCCCAGGTGTACATGGAGCAAATGGCGCCCCCCAGAGGACCGTACCATCAACCCCAGGAGGTACCCTCCCCACAACCCCGGAAGCCCAGACCGGTCACACTTGGCTAGTTGGCCCCAAGCCAATTCCCCCCCAGAGGACCGTCCCATCAACCCTGGAGGTGGAACCCGGAAGGAAACAGAATAAAATCAAAAATCAACCCCCGGAGGACTACCAAAAACAACCCCGGGGGATATAAAATGACCATAAACCTGTTACCCTCCCCGGCACCCCGAAAGACCCCAGGTCCCTCCCAGAGCCTTTCGGCAGCTCAATTTTGGCGAACGGCTCAAAATATTAAGCCGGAGAAGGAACAGGAAAAACTAACCCCAGCTTCAACCCCAAGGCGCAGCAGAGAACCGGGAAATACGTCCGGTGCCCCAACTCGACCATACCCAGCCTCTCGGAGGGGGTGGAACTACGAAATGGCGAACGGCAACAGATCGGTCCACCCCTCCGACTGAGGTAAGTCTCCGCTGCACCACACCCCGGCAACACCAATGACGAACGGTACAAAGGCTCACCGAGGCTGGAGTGGAACCGGGCCCTAACCAAACCAAGAAAAACACCTCTAACCCCCCCAGGTGCAGAGGTCTTCTGAGAATGATCAGCGTGACCAACCTGCACCACCCCACAACCCACAAGACAAACGGTCTTGGGGCAAGTGAGGTTGGGGTTAGGGATGTAGAGAAATAAAAAACAACAAAATAAAACGACCCAACAACCCAAACAGAAAATACCTAAAAACACAAAAAATTGACAATTAAGTGAGCCCAGGCGGACTTCTAACCACCTAACAATCACTCCACCAGATACGCCTCTGACTCCCCATACAATTATAACCCCTATTTAAAGAAAACAAAACATTTACCCATGCTAGATTTTTTTGTTTTTTTTTATGTGTGTTATTTTGCCTGTCCCAGAACACTTGGAGATACATCACCATTATTTCTCTTGACGCTTACGTGTCGGGGCAATACAGGAATCTCTGCTCGTCCGAGCTGCATGGGCTCGTCAACAGGAGGAGCCAGAGGTCCCGTCGGAGGAGCCTCAGTGGGGCGAAGAAGAGGCGGCCCAGATTTGTGTCGGGGAAAGCCCCGAGACGAAAAAACCCGCTCTGATGGGCGTCCTCTCTCGCGTCCACGCTCCTTCATCCGATCATCTAGACGAATCACCAACGATATTAGCTCATCTAAATCGTTTGGCTCGTCACGGACTGCCGGCTCGTCTTTTAATGACTCATTTATCCCATCTACAAACATTCCTCGTAAAGCTGCGGCACTCCAACCTGACTGAGCAGAAACCAGAGAACATTGCATCACCGCACAAGGCTCCGGACAACAAACAATCGGTTCGGACGCCGAATCTCTGGGTGACGGAGTTATCTGCACTAGTATCGATGATGCCGCAGCTGGAGCAGCAGGAAGCGGAATGGCTTGCGCTGCAAGCTCCGTAACACGGGCGTCTGTTTGTTTAATTTGGTTTGCGAGATGCTGTAATTGCTCCCATATTTTCTCCAAGTGTTCTTGAACTTTTTCGGCAAAAGGAACCGCCTCTGCCGCTGGGTCCATTATGGAATGGCCGGGAACTACTGTTATGTGTCGACGTGGGTTGAGGAGCGGACCTGCGTCAGACGGAACCCAGCGCTACAAATAACCAGAAAAGCGGTTCCAAAAACAATATATTTATTACACCCACTGTGCATAAAAGGTGTAAAAACAAAAACAGCGTCCCTCTGGTGGAGTGACTGTTGGCACGCTCTCCAGCGCCCGCAAGGATCAAAGCCCGGCGCTCCTGGACTCACTACCACCGCCAAACACCCCCCAGGTGGACACGACAAACCGACTCTCTGTGAAGCAAAGAAGAGGTGAGGTATCAGCAACACATCCAGGTCTGTATCTTTTGTAACTTTATGCAAATGAGCAGCTTCTCACAACAGGTGGAGGATCACTTATCCGCACGCCACAGCAGTGAGAAGCAAGCTGCACAATTCTCATCACAATTCAAGTATACTGTGTAACAAAACACCAAGTTACTATCAACAATTAATCAAACACTTAATTACCTTTAATGTGTGCTGACAGCATGTGTCCTCACCCTTCCTTGCTTCACGGGCTCGATGTGTCAAACCCAGGCGCGGTCCTCAGCGTCTCACAAACGAACATCACAAGGTCGAGTTCCCGGCAGTTCTGCTTGAATCACACATGACTTAAATGCAGAACGCCATCCAATTATCTGCTTCAGCTGAAAGTCTTCAAGGTTGCATGTGAGCACCCGTCACAGGTGCTACACATGATGTTGATGAGGGTGAGGACTCTTCAGCCAGCACCTTCTCCATAGACAAATCAGTTTCCATGCCACCTGAAGAACAAAGAAAAGAAAAGAACACCAAAATATCCAGCCACACCCCCCAACACACAACAACTTATCTGGTTTGGGGGGTGAGGCGAAGCCGTCGCTGATCACACCAAACGCCAATCCCACAGATAAGGACACACCAGGAAAACGGCTGCAAAGAAGTTCAGATTAATACTTAATGTTTTGAGTCAGCAGAGAAAATTACCTGAATGGTAGCTGATTTCTCGGCGGGGAGGTGGAGTTGCAGTCCGGCCTTTATGGTGGTGGTGATGAGTAGTGGATGAGTGACAGCTGGTACGGATGATGTGTGACAGCTGTCACTCCTGGTCGCTCCGACGCCCTCTCGTGCTTGAAGCCCGCACTTCAAGCAGGGCGCCATCTTGTGGTGGTGGGCCAGCAGTACCTCCTCTTCGGCGGCCCACACAACAAATTTTATCATTAATACCTGCAAATTCAGATCAAAATCTACAAATGTCCCCAGATTTGCACAGCTTCCACTCTTAAAAACATAAATATTGTTTTTGATTGATTGATAGAGGGGCTTTATTGAACATGTACAAATTGTATGTAAGACAATAGGATCTTAATAATTAATGAAACAACTGCAAATTATAAAGAACAGAATACTCATACGGCCAAGGGTATTTTAGCATTGCATTATATTTGAGAGTTCCCAAAGGGTGGGTTTGCACCACACCCATGTTTAAATTTTTTTTTTTTCTTTTTTTCAAAAAAGCACCTCAGAACCATGTGAGGGTGGTGAAATGTGTCACCCCACACTAACAACTACTGTGTAGCAATGTGCAACAACAGACTGTGCCGTCCACCTGACCTGAGATAACCTGATCGTACTTTTATGGAATTCCGAAGTTTCAGGTTTCATGGTTTGAAATCTCCCCAGATTATGTAATGGCTCAGAGATACAGTGCATGCAAACAAGGTGCACCACTGATACTTGGAAGACAATGGACAGAGCTTCTCTTGCCTTCTTTTCCAGGATTGTCTTCAGTTTTCTTGTATCTGCCTCTTTTATTGTCTCCTTCTGCCCTTGAAGGTTCAAGAAGGGTAAAAGTGGAACCAAAGTGGGGAAAAAAGAAACACGGTTTCATACTTTTCACTGTGTGTGTTTTTCCCACATCTCCAGGCGTTGTCACAGAGTATAAAACGGTGACAATATCTGGTTTTATTCCCCTCCTTTCACATAAAATTTCACCATAGAAGACATCCAACACCCAAAGGTGAGGGAAGGTATCACACACAAAACTTATTTGAATATTTTATTTTATCTGCCATATTTTTTTCTTTGCCATTTTTCAACATGCAACTTAATTCAGTACAATTTCAGTAAAGAGTGTCATAATGAGCTACAGTGCATCCAGAAAGCATTCACAGCACTTCACTTTTTCCACATTTTGTTACAGATACAGATTATTTATTATAATTGTACAATGATTGCCACTGTAACCAGTACAACGAAAGGTAAGGTGCAAGCCTTTCAGTGCTCTATGAACCAAAATAAAATGAACCTGAGTAAACCACACATAGACTTAAAAGGTTTGGGGAAGAAAAGAAAATAGTACATAGTAGCAAAAAAGTGATTTTTCTATATATAAAAAGGAGAAAAGTATGTACAAAACTGTGGATACTTCAGTGGCAGTGGATACTGCACACTAACAAATATTGTACTCATTTCAAGTGTGGCATGTGACCTGGCTATTTGGTTCCAGTGGCATTCAAAGCTCTCAGAGCAGTTAGGTAGAAACTGTTTTTCAGTCTATCTGTGCTTGCTTTAATGGCCCTGTACCATGTGCCTGGTGGCAGTGGGTCAAACAGAGGGTGGCCAGCGTGGAATGAGTCCTTTAAGATGGTGTTGGCTCTCGTGAGACAGTAAGAGCCATGAAGGTCCCATAGTGTAGGTAGAGGGCACTCAGTGATCCTCTCTGCCATTCTAGTAACCCTCTGGAGCTCTTTCCTGTTTGCTCCCATGCAGCTGGCAAACCACCTACAGAGGCAGTATGTGAGGATGCTCTCCATGGAAGAACAGTAAAAAGACACCAGTGACCTCTGGTTTACATTTTTTTTCCTAGAGATTCTCAGGAAGTGGAGTCTTTGATGTGCCTTCTTTAGCAAATGTGTGGTGTTCCTGTCCCAGGTCAGTATCTCCTCTATGTGGACTCCCAGGAAACAGAAGTCCCCGACCCTTTCTGCACAGGCTCCCCAATTTTATTACAGAGATTAGAGCATGCCATAGGTATTAAAGGCACTGCGCTGCAGTGGTTTGAATCATATTTATCTAATAGATTACAATTTGTTCATGTAAATGGGGAATCTTCTTCACAGACTAAGGTTAATTATGGAGTTCCACAAGGTTCTGTGCTAGGACCAATTTTATTCACTTTATACATGCTTCCCTTAGGCAGTATTATTAGACGGCATTGCTTAAATTTTCATTGTTACGCAAATGATACCCAGCTTTATCTATCCATGAAGCCAGAGGACACACACCAATTAGCTAAACTGCAGGATTGTCTTACAGACATAAAGACATGGATGACCTCTACTTTCCTGCTTTTAAACTCAGATAAAACTGAAGTTATTGTACTTGGCCCTACAAATCTTAGAAACATGGTGTCTAACCAGATCCTTACTCTGGATGGCATTATCCTGACCTCTAGTAATACTGTGAGAACTCTTGGAGTCATTTTTGATCAGGATATGTCATTCAATGCACATATTAAACAAATATTGTTGTGTTGTCTTGCCTCTACTGGTGGTTGGCTCTCACTGCGGTATTGTATCACTTCCTGTTCCGGAGCACAGCGGTGTTTTGCTGTATCTGTTAGCTGTTTAATCTGCGCAGTTAGATTGATCTAGTTACCTAGATAACGATTTGTTTCACAGTGTAATCTTCACGTGCCTTAACTAAAGCACTCCCTCTGCTGAATCACCTCTAAATTATTTACACGTTATTCACTTTGCGTGTTTTTAGGAATCCGCTAGCTTAGCGCAGCTACTAGCTCTTAGCCGGTTTAGCATGGCGGCTTCTCCTGTCTCTCCCGCACTTTTCTGCTCTGGGTGTGAAATGTTTAGTTATTCCTCGGCCTCCTTTAGTAGTAATGGTACTTGTAATAAGTGTAGCTTATTCGTAGCTTTGGAGGCCAGGCTGGGCGAATTGGAGACTCGGCTCCGCACCGTGGAAATTCTACAGCTAGCCAGGCCCCTGTAGTCGGTGCGGACCAAGGTAGCTTAGCCGCCGTTAGTTTCCCTCTGGCAGATCCCGAGCAGCCGGGAAAGCAGGCCGACTGGGTGACTGTGAGGAGGAAGCGTAGCCCTAAACAGAAGCCCCGTGTACACCGCCAACCTGTTCACATTTCTAACCGTTTTTCCCCACTCGGCGACACACCCGCCGAGGATCAAACTCTGGTTATTGGCGACTATGTTTTGAGAAATGTGAAGTTAGCGACACCAGCAACCATAGTCAATTGTCTTCCGGGGGCCAGAGCAGGCAACATTGAAGGAAATTTGAAACTGCTGGCTAAGGCTAAGCGTAAATTTGGTAAGATTGTAATTCACGTCGGCAGTAATGACACCCGGTTACGCCAATCGGAGGTCACTAAAATTAACATTGAATCGGTGTGTAACTTTGCAAAAACAATGTCGGACTCTGTAGTTTTCTCTGGGCCCCTCCCCAATCGGACCGGGAGTGATATGTTTAGCCGCATGTTCTCCTTGAATTGCTGGCTGTCTGAGTGGTGTCCAAAAAATGAGGTGGGCTTCATAGATAATTGGCAAAGCTTCTGGGGAAAACCTGGTCTTGTTAGGAGAGACGGCATCCATCCCGCTTTGGATGGGGCAGCTCTCATTTCTAGAAATCTCTGCCAGTTTTCTTAAATCCTTCAAACCGTGACTATCCAGGGTTGGGACCAGGAAGCAGAGTTGTAGTCTTACACACCTCTCTGCAGCTTCTCTCCCCCTGCCATCCCCTCATTACCCCATCCCCGTAGAGACGGTGCCTGCTCCCAGACTACCAATAACCAGCAAAAATCTATTTAAGCATAAAAATTCAAAAAGAAAAAATAATATAGCACCTTCAACTGCACCATAGACTAAAACAGTTAAATGTGGTCTATTAAACATTAGGTCTCTCTCTTCTAAGTCCCTGTTAGTAAATGATATAATAATTGATCAACATATTGATTTATTCTGCCTTACAGAAACCTGGTTACAGCAGGATGAATATGTTAGTTTAAATGAGTCAACACCCCCGAGTCACACTAACTGCCAGAACGCTCGTAGCACGGGCCGAGGCGGAGGATTAGCAGCAATCTTCCATTCCAGCTTATTAATTAATCAAAAAACCCAGACAGAGCTTTAATTCATTTGAAAGCTTGACTCTTAGTCTTGTCCATCCAAATTGGAAGTCCCAAAAACCAGTTTTATTTGTTGTTATCTATCGTCCACCTGGTCGTTACTGTGAGTTTCTCTGTGAATTTTCAGAACTTTTGTCTGACTTAGTGCTTAGCTCAGATAAAATAATTATAGTGGGCGATTTTAACATCCACACAGATGCTGAGAATGACAGCCTCAACACTGCATTTAATCTATTATTAGACTCAATTGGCTTTGCTCAAAATGTAAATGAGTCCACCCACCACTTTAATCATATCGTAGATCTTGTTCTGACTTATGGTATGAAATTGAAGACTTAACAGTATTCCCTGAAAACTCCCTTCTGTCTGATCATTTCTTAATAACATTTACATTTACTCTGATGGACTACCCAGCAGTGGGGAATAAGTTTCATTACACTAGAAGTCTTTCAGAAAGCGCTGTAACTAGGTTTAAGGATATGTTTCCTTCTTTATGTTCCCTAATGCCATATACCAACACAGTGCAGAGTAGCTACCTAAACTCTGTAAGTGAGATAGAGTATCTCGTCAATAGTTTTACATCCTCATTGAAGACAACTTTGGATGCTGTAGCTCCTCTGAAAAAGAGAGCTTTAAATCAGAAGTGCCTGACTCCATGGTATAACTCACAAACTCACAGCTTAAAGCAGATAACCCGTAAGTTGGAGAGGAAATGGCGTCTCACTAATTTAGAAGATCTTCACTTAGCCTGGAAAAAGAGTCTGTTGCTCTATAAAAAAGCCCTCCGTAAAGCTAGGACATCTTACTACTCATCACTAATTGAAGAAAATAAGAACAACCCCAGGTTTCTTTTCAGCACTGTAGCCAGGCTGACAAAGAGTCAGAGCTCTATTGAGCCGAGTATTCCTTTAACTTTAACTAGTAATGACTTCATGACTTTCTTTGCTAATAAAATTTTAACTATTAGAGAAAAAATTACTCATAACCATCCCAAAGACGTATCGTTATCTTTGGCTGCTTTCAGTGATGCCGGTATTTGGTTAGACTCTTTCTCTCAGATTGTTCTGTCTGAGTTATTTTCATTAGTTACTTCACCCAAACCATCAACATGTCTATTGGACCCCATTCCTACCAGGCTGCTCAAGGAAGCCCTGCCATTATTTAATGCTTCGATCTTAAATATGATCAATCTATCTTTATTAGTTGGCTATGTACCACAGGCTTTTAAGGTGGCAGTAATTAAACCATTACTTAAAAAGCCATCACTTGACCCAGCTATCTTAGCTAATTATAGGCCAATCTCCAACCTTCCTTTTCTCTCAAAAATTCTTGAAAGGGTAGTTGTAAAACAGCTAACTGATCATCTGCAGAGGAATGGTCTATTTGAAGAGTTTCAGTCAGGTTTTAGAATTCATCATAGTACAGAAACAGCATTAGTGAAGGTTACAAATGATCTTCTTATGGCCTCAGACAGTGGACTCATCTCTGTGCTTGTTCTGTTAGACCTCGGTGCTGCTTTTGATACTGTTGACCATAAAATTTTATTACAGAGATTAGAGCATGCCATAGGTATTAAAGGCACTGCGCTGCGGTGGTTTGAATCATATTTATCTAATAGATTACAATTTGTTCATGTAAATGGGGAATCTTCTTCACAGACTAAGGTTAATTATGGAGTTCCACAAGGTTCTGTGCTAGGACCAATTTTATTCACTTTCTACATGCTTCCCTTAGGCAGTATTATTAGACGGCATTGCTTAAATTTTCATTGTTACGCAGATGATACCCAGCTTTATCTATCCATGAAGCCAGAGGACACACACCAATTAGCTAAACTGCAGGATTGTCTTACAGACATAAGGACATGGATGACCTCTAATTTCCTGTTTTTAAACTCAGATAAAACTGAAGTTATTGTACTTGGCCCCACAAATCTTAGAAACATGGTGTCTAACCAGATCCTTACTCTGGATGGCATTACCCTGACCTCTAGTAATACTGTGAGAAATCTTGGAGTCATTTTTGATCAGGATATGTCATTCAAAGCGCATATTAAACAAATATATAAGACTGGTTTTTTGCATTTACGCAATATCTCTAAAATTAGAAAGGTCTTGTCTCAGAGTGATGCTGAAAAACTAATTCATGCATTTATTTCCTCTAGGCTGGACTATTGTAATTCATTATTATCAGGTTGTCCTAAAAGTTCCCTGAAAAGCCTTCAGTTAATTCAAAATGCTGCAGCTAGAGTACTGACGGGGACTAGAAGGAGAGAGTATATCTCACCCATATTGGCCTCTCTTCATTGGCTTCCTGTTAATTCTAGAATAGAATTTAAAATTCTTCTTCTTACTTATAAGGGTTTGAATAGTCAGGTCCCTTCTTATCTTAGGGACCTCATAGTACCATATCACCCCAATAGAGCACTTCGCTCTCAGACTGCAGGCTTACTTGTAGTTCCTAGGGTTTTTAAGAGTAGAATGGGAGGCAGAGCCTTCAGCTTTCAGGCTCCTCTCCTGTGGAACCAGCTCCTAATTCGGATCAGGGAGACAGACACCCTCTCTACTTTTAAGATTAGGCTTAAAACTTTCCTTTTTGCTAAAGCTTATAGTTAGGACTGGATTAGGTGACCCTGAACCATCCCTTAGTTATGCTGCTATAGACTTAGACTGCTGGGGGGTTCCCATGATGCACTGAGTGTTTCTTTCTCTTTTTGCTCTGTATGCACCACTCTGCATTTAATCATTAGTCAGCCCCAACCAGTCCCAGCAGAAGACTGCCCCTCCCTGAGCCTGGTTCTGCTGGAGGTTTCTTCCTGTTAAAAGGGAGTTTTTCCTTCCCACTGTCGCCAAGTGCTTGCTCACAGGGGGTCGTTTTGACCGTTGGGGTTTTTCCGTAATTATTGTATGGCTTTGCCTTACAATATAAAGCGCCTTGGGGCAACTGTTTGTTGTGATTTGGCGCTATATAAATAAAATTGATTTGATTTGTCCTGAAGCCACTCCTTTGATATCTTGGCTCTGTGCTTAGGCTCATCATCTTGCTGAAAGAGGAACCATCACCCCAGTCTGATGCCAAGAGCACTCTGGAGCAGGTTTTTATCCAGGATGTCTCTGTAAATTGTTGTATTCGTCTGTCCTGGTTTCCTCCAAACATGATGCCTGACATTTTTACCAAAGAGTTCCATCTTTGTCTCATCAGACCAGAAAATTTTGTTTCTCATGGTCTGAGAGTCCTTCAGAAGCCTTTTGGCAAACTCCAGGGGGGCTACCATGTGCCTTTTACTAAGGAGTGGCTTCTATCTGGTCACTCTACCATACAGGCCTAATTGGTGGATTGCTGCAGAGATGTTGTCCTTCTGGAAGGTTCTCCTCTATCCACAGAGGAATGCTGGAGCTCTGACAGAGTGACCATCGGGTTCTTGGTCACCTGCAGGACTAATTATAAGGCAGAACCAAATCACCACCAAAATTTCATCAACTCTCCCCAATCTGGCCGCCCTTCACAAAAAAATTGATTCAAAAGTCATTGTCCACTTCCTGGGATTTACGAATGGACAAATGTGGTGACACAATCTCTGTCAACCGAAGAGGAGGACAGGAAGTGACCTCATAACCTCGTTGAAAGAGATGAAAAAATAAATATTATATATTTACAAAAAAAGCAAGATTCATCACTGTAGGAACATAAAAACTGTAATTATATGAAAATTAGTCTCCTGTGGCAGAAGGACATCAGGTGTAAAACTACCTCCAAATTAACATGCACATCCACCTCCGATCAGCTGAGGCGACCCCGAGTGAGCGTCCATTTTTTTTTTTTTTTTTTTTTTACTTTTTTTGGATGGAGGGGGAGTTGACTGTCATTTGACGCCATGGGGGGCGGGGCCTTATTGAATATTCATGAGCCTGGTGAGAGAGCGCACGCGAGCGGCTGCTGCGCACACACAGCTGGATGGAGAGTTTGCTGCTGCAGACGCAGAATGATGTGAATTTTGGACATTTTCAAGTTGTTCCACTGAATGAAAGCAGCGGCTGGACTTGGCTCGGCTCTCCGGGGTTCCACACACAGGTAGCGGGAACAAGGACTCGATGCTAGCACAGCACGCGGCGAGCCGCTGCGTGGTTTTTTAATTAATTATTTTTAATTAGGGGTGGTGTGTTTTTTTTGTTTTGTTTTTTTTTTTGGCTTGGTGTGTACGTTTTAAGTGACACCCGACAGACAGGCGACAACGATGGAGTCGATCTTAGACAGTTTAACAGCAGATAAACTCTATCCGTCCGGAGGAACCGACCTGTTGGACCTGGAGGAACTTAGCGACGGAGACTTCCTCACTAATGTGGTGAGTCCTCACGCTTCCCCCCTCCTCTTCTCTTATTTAATGGCGTGCTTACAACAGCGTGGACACATTTAGTCGCTAGAAGGCAGCTGGCGTCCTCAAACGCATCTTTATAGTCTGTTCCGCCCGGAGCCGGACCTGAGGAGGGCGGTGCAGTCAGATCCAGATCCTGATCCTGACTCACATCCGGTGTGTTAAAACACACACACACACACACACACACACACACGGTGCATACTTACAACTGCTACCGGTTATCCAGTCTCTGGTTATCCATCACTGATGTTTTGTGCACACAGCGTGTCCTGTGCGGCTTTCACGGAACATTAAGGATATGTCGGAGTGCAGCTGTACTTACAAATACAGTAGTACATAAAAATAGGAAGTGGCGCACATAACATGCCTGAGTAAACACCTGTTTTTTTTTGTTGTTTTTTTCCCATTTTAACACAACTTTTCTGCTTAATTTAACTTGATTGCAGTTATTTACAGTAGTCTGCTTATGTAAATACACATCATGCACAGTGTTTCTGCAGAGCAACAAAGGATCATCATGACAGTCTTATTCCAGACAACACTAAATGTGGCAATTTAAAAAAAAAAAAAGGTTAATCAAATTATAAACCTTAATTTAAAAGATACATACACTCTCCATTTCAGTGTAGTCAGTTAAATGACAACATCAAGAGAAGTTACCTGAGATCAGTCAATACAAAAATAATTGTAAAAACTTGATTAAATAAACCCAATTTGCCAAGAATTTGCAGGGCACTTAAAATAGAGTTTTATTTTGTAACTCATTTTGTACAGTGACTTCTGTCTTATTCTGAAGTCACCAAATTATTCTTCTTCCACAAATCCAATCCGTGGACGGTCATCATAGATGCAGTAAGCAAAGCGCTGTGCATGAACAATTACAGGTACACATAATTAATAACAGCTTGAGGGTCTTGGATCTCTACTAAATCGGGATTATTCATCTGGTTGCTGAGCTTGTATGCTTGTATAGTTGTGAGGATGACAGGAACAAAACAATGGTCCTCAAGAGTTTCCTTTATTGTGTTGGCTAAATCAAATCTTGGTTTTTACTTCGGGTTCACAGAGATCGACCTCATCTTGTTTAACATGAAAAAATTGGATTCCTGGGATATTCTGTTCACAGTACCCAAACATTGATTCGGTGGTCAGAATGTGCTGTTGAGTCACACGCTGTAGACTTGTCCTTGTGACCAGTCTTTTGACTTTGCCATCAATTCCATCACAGGCACTCTTGCCGTGTGAGGTTGCAAAGAAATTCCATTCTGCTAGCAGGCCAAAATCGTCCTCATGGTAACACAGATTTATAAAGTTTTGCTTATTCTTGTACTGACCACTACATCCATCTGTGAAATAATGCACTTTTTGTAACTTTGGCAGCTCTGTTTTTAGGAATTTCATTACTTCCTTGAGGAATGTGTGAAACAGTCACACTGGTACAGGTATCACATACATCCTATATGGGGAAAAAAAAACATACAATGCACTTTTCAGGTGTGAGTGTACTAATTCAATTTGAAATTGCTTGAAAACAAGTTTTACCCTCACAGTTTTTTAAATATGTTATACAGAACATATAGAGTTACAATTTTCATTAGCATATTGCAGTGTAATTTGTCAATTTCAAGGTCAAAAAGTAGGTCAAAGGTCATCATGCCTAAGTATTCTCAGAACACTGTAAAATTTAACCTTCAAAACTTTAAACAAATCAGACTTTTTATTTCGACTGATGCTGCTAGATGGTACCTTCATTGTATGATCCTGTCTCATATTGAATATTACTGCACAATATGGTCATTTGCTGGTATGACAGTACTAAAACCTTTAGAGCAACTTTGTAAAAACCCATCAAAGTGTTTGCCAAAAAGCCATATTCCACTCATTACTGTGAAATTCTAGAGAAATACCATCTTAAGTTTTAACAGTTTTATAATTTTTAAGCGTGCTTGTCTCATTTACAAAACTCTCCATGGCCTAGCCCCTCCCCCTCTGGAGGAATTTATTAGACATAGAGATCGTAACCTCAGGACTAGGTCTGTTTCTAGAGGGGACTGTGAGGTGCCCTTCAGATTAACTGCCACAGGACAAAACACCATTTCTGTGAAGGGTTGTACAAACTGGAACAGCCTTACAACAACTATACGAGACAGTCCCACCCTGAGCGCTTTTAAAAATGGCTCAAAAACAATCAAACCTGTCAACACAGGTGAGATGTGTTGTATATAATTTAATGTTTTGTATTTATTTTAATTATTGTTTGTTGTTGTGCGTCTGAGGACTACACATGGAAAGTAGCTTTAAGCTAAATCTGGCATATTTACACTATGGCACGAAAATGTACAAAGTGTTCATTAATGTGCAAAGAAAGAAAGAGCAAATAAATGTCAAATTTGGATTCCTTATGTAAAATCCTTTACAAAGATACCTTACCTTCGAAAATCTGGCGATTGGTTACTGAGTTATGGTCATTTGAATTTCAGCAGCTGTGCCCTTTTTCATGAAATAAATACATAAATGATGGTATTTCAGGAACCATTGGTCCGATCCACCAAAGACTACATATATACCAAATATTTCCCAAAATGTGAGTGGGTGAGGTTTAACCCATTGGGTGAACTGAGTGAGGTGAATGACCTGAATGAACATTGTCAAGGACAAATAGTCTTGCTTGGAGAATACTGTCTGGGATGGAGTGTCCCTGTTGGGCCCTCCAAATCGCTGTCTTTGAGCTCCCAGGTGAGGATACAAATAACACAGGAGGAGGGCAGGATGGTGTCGTAAGGCTGAGAGTTTTTTGCAGGAGTGAACTGATGAGAGAAGCCATTGTGTCTCTTGTACTCAGAATCTGGTTCATACAACCCCAAGAAGGAAAGATGATGTAACACAGTGGTAAACATACCACTGTTCTATGGAGCTAAATCAAGGCCAAAAGTTTTGTAATCTGAAAGTAAAAAATGATTGAAAAAATAAATTTTGAAACTGAAAATTCAATGTTTCTAATCATTTAAAAAGTATTATCAAAATAAAAATAAGTGTAAGATATATATTTTTCAGTTTAAATAAATTTTTGATTTAGCTCTGTAATTTATTTATTATTTTTTTTTTGATCAAATTTTTTTTCATATTTCTTTTTTTCACCGTCAGATCTTTTATTCACTTTCAGATCTTATTTTTCAGTTTCAAACTTTTGGCCCCGTTTTGGCATGGGAGGGCATGGCTTCGATTGAGAGGGGCGTGGAATTGTGAGTGACAGGAGAGCAATCAGTCCTCACATTATGTTGGTACTTTGATAGATAGTGACTCTGCTCCCGTCTCCATCGTTTATTACTTGTGATCAATGTGTAGCAGTTGGTTCAGTGGATCCGTATGTTGTACCGGATAGTGAATTTAATGACGATGTAACAAAGTTCACCGCCCGGAAGAGCGCGCCAGCTACCGGCGGTGTTTAGAAGCCTCGCTGTTACAGGCCCGGCAACGTGGTGCTGAGAGAGATCCACCGCTACCAGAAATCCATTGAGCTGCTGATCCACAAGCTGCCGACCAGGTCAGCCGCGCCGGCCTCTTGCAGAGCATCACAGTGGAGCTCTGAAATTGGAGGTCGGTCTTGAAGTCCTGAGCAATTTCTCTCACCAGGTGCTGGAAGGGCAGTTTGTGGATCAGCAGCTCGGTGGTTTTCTGGTAGCGGCGGAGTGCCACGGTGCCAGGCCTGTAACGACGAGGCTTCTTCACACCGCCGGTAGCCAGAGTGCTCTTCCGGGCGGCTTTGCATTTGGATTTACCGGCGGTCTGCTTGGTTCTGTCCATATTAAAGCTTCCTTCAGATCTGCTGAGCCAGGTCTCTCTGTGTGTCACTTAGAAAGCTCGTAACACTCCACTGCAACCTGTAAAATGAGCGACGTGCCTCATTTTCATGCAGCGATGCTGCGCTGCATTCACGGTCTTGTGTGGATTTGGGACACATCGGTTTTTTTAGGTATAGGTGTTAAACTTTACAATCTTGCATATTTTCCAGTTTTTAAACATCAAAAATGACCAAGAGTGGTCGAGAATTACTTGTAATAGACATCTTTAGCATCACTTTATTTACAGGTATCAAGACAATACAGTGGAGAGAAAGTGTTAAGTCATTATCTATCAAAGTACCCACGTTTCCTGAAAGCAACATCATGTGAGGACTGATTGCTCTTCTGTCACTCACAATTCCACGCCCCTCTCAATCGAAGCCACGCCCTCCCACACCAGAACGGGGCCAAAAGTTTGAAACTAAAAAATTAGATCTGAAGGTGAAAAAAGAAATATGAATGAAAAAAAATAATAATTTGATAAAAAAAAAATTAGAGCTGAATCAAAAATTTATTTAAACTGAAAAACATATATCTTACACTTTATTTTTATTTTAATAATACTCTTCAAATGATTATAAAATTCAAGAACAAAGATTGAATTTTCTGTTTCAAAATATTTTTTTTCAATCTTTTTTTTTTAATTTTCAGATTACAAAACTTTTGGCCTTGATTTAGCTCCATACTGTCCCAGCTTTTTTGAAATGTGTTGCAGGCATCCATTTCAAAATGAGCAAATATTTGCACAACAATAAAGTTTATCAGTATTCAATTGAATATAGGTTGAAGAGGATTTACACAACGTCCCAACTTCATTGGAATTGGGGTTGTAAGAAAGAGTAGAATTAAAGCAAAAGAACACCACCCTGTAGTCCCCCCCCCCCCCCCCCCCCCCATGTTAGTGTCACCATTTCTCCAAAGCTAGTTTCACAGGTAGGTCTTGTTTGCCCACATCATATTTGGTTTTGGCTGAAGATAAATGAAAAGACAAGAAAGCCATAGGTGGTATTGACTGACTGGAGTTGCCCATTGAGAGCGGATAACGCCAAGTCCTACATCAGGTGCATCAACCTCTGTAAGGAGCTGTTGTGATTGATGTAGTCCAACAAGGGTAGAAGCAGAGGTGAAGAAGTATTTGGGGTGTGTGAATGATGTGCAGGGGTCCAGGTAAATTGAGTCAAGGTTGAGGTCAAAACAGGTCAGAGGGTAGACGATTGTGCTGTAGTTCTTTATGAAGCATCCATAGAAGTTGGCAAATCATGAAATGAGCAATTATCACCTTGTTTTCCACAGTATGGGCAGACCTCTGATCTAATTCTCCTTTGCCATTCAATGGGAGACAGCTGTGTGTGGCTGAACTGTACTGGTTCTTTTACTTCATCATAAAAGACGGATGAAGCGATCAGAGCACTGTGGCTAAATGAGCTGCTAGCTGACATGTTCACTGCGCATTGGTCATTTCAAAGTGTCACAGAGTTTCGCCTTGTTTCTGCTTGAAACTGACTTTAGAATGATTTAAGAGGTTTTTACTTTATCTGATGGTTAATAATCACATTATTCCCTTTGATCGCTTTGGGTGAAGAGAGTCAAACTGAAGTGAGCTGTTGTGGTCCCAAATGAAGCATGCGCAGTGAAGGCAGGCGGACCGATTTTTAGGGAGGGACTGTTCGGTCTGCGACACCGGCACTCTGTGGATACGCTATTGCCAGTTGTTTACCAAAATGATACATTGGAAAATGACCACAGCCCTGGACAGAGCTAAAGGAAGCAATGTGAATTGGGACAATCCTCAGGGGGGTGGAAAAGGTTTTGTTTTTGTTTTTTGTTTTTATTTGGTGGGGGGGTGTAGAGAGCAAAAGACTGGAAAGAGGAGAATTTTCCAGTAGTGGTTAAAATTCAGTGTTGCGAAAAAGTGATGACAACAAGCTAGTTCAGAAGGTTGTTGATTTAGGGCATCAGACGCGCATCGAAAGCTTGACACTGCATTCACTCCCACAAGTGTGAAGTCCAATCATGTATGTGGATCATCATGATGGGACTATAGTTGGAGGTGCAAAACAAAACTATACAAAAAAAAAAAAAAGGCATGAAACTGAAAGAGTGCAATATTTTACATGTACTGGACTGTAGGCTGTGTCCCATTTAAAATAAACAAAAAAACTAGGACATTTCCACCATTAACTGGGAGTCATAATGGTTGTTCAGTTGTTTGTTAGGTTATGTTTTCGGTCATGTCCATTTGTTGGTTGGTTGTTTTGTTAACAGGATTACTCAAAAAAAATCCTCAACGGATTTCAATGAAATTTTTACCAGGGGTGTGTCTTGGCCTAACTTAGAAGTAATGATCCGGAACACAATCCGGATCCAGTAATTTTTTTTTAAGGATTCTTTATCATTGCAGGATAGGGCCAGTTTCAACATTTTTGCATCTAACTTCATGAAGACGGGTCACAAAGGCTGAACAAAAATTAAGTTACGACACAACAATAATTTAGCATTTGTTTCTCCTCATTGAATAACCGTGTTATTAGAAAATAAAAAAACTTTTGTAGTTCATGCAGTTTCTCTTTATAAAGACATTTGCTCGTATACGACGGCTGAGACCAAGCTTTACAATTATAAACAACTTTTTAATGATATGAGATAGAAACTTACTTTTTTTTTTTTTTGCTAAAGAGTTAACTCCGCGGACTTTCGAGCCACCATCCACCATCTTTGTACTCCTCATAGAAGCTGTGTGATGATGTGAGCAATGTGAGTGTCCAATCAGAATTGGCTCACCGTCACAAGGTTTTCCAAAATCCAACCGTAGGGCAGGTTCCCCTTCACGTGACACACCAAAGATCGTTTTTAGCAGTGATGTGTTACTAGTTTATTAATAGTTTGCTGTGTGTTTTGAATAAATGTGTGTGGAAAATTATTTTTCTGCTTTAATTTTTCCTTTCTTTCTGATTGTAAACCTTTATTACATGTTACACTTCAGGTTGTCCTGAAAAAAAGAGACATAAAACTTGATTGTGGGATGCAGGGAGAGCTGTTATCAGCAACAATAAAACATTTATGCCAGGCGAGTGAACTGTCCAAAAAATACCTGCCCTTGGATCCCAGAGGGTTAACCAATGAATCTGAAACATGACGGTAGATGCGTAAAACGACATGGAATAAGTCTGTTTGCTAAAGGGTATTCCATGTGACGTCAGTGACCCTATGGTCTTGGCGGAGGTTTGCGCTCTCCGAGTGGTTCTAGTTTTTAATGTGATTATGCAAAATGCAACCTAAAACCTACAAGCAGAATGTTCAAGATGTGCATAGAGGAGATCCTCAAGCCAGTTGTTGAACATTTCAGGTGATATTATTCTCTTTCTTTTTGTAAATGTTTTGTTCTATAGCAATGTGAATAACCCTGACATAAGCACATCCTCCCCTGACATAAGCACATCCTCTTATTTAGCTTCAACAACTTTTCTCTTATTCTAGGGGAAGCTTATTTTCAGACTACAATACCGCAGGTTCCATAGGGTGTGTATGTATCCAGGTAGAGGGAGGGCACATCTGCAAAATACTGCTGCAGTAATTCAACATCTGCTTTCTTATCTGTGAAGAGAATGTTTGTAGACTGAAGGACATTGAGCAGGTTTTTGCACCTCAGGGTGCAACTCATCTTTCTGTGTAATAGCAAACGCTATAGAGACAGACCTGATGCGTCTCTCTCCAAATTTTAAGGATGTTCAGATGATAAGCCATGTCTTCTGTTCGCTGTGTGGTGGAAGAGGAGACGCATGCTTTAATGTGACATCTAGTTGCACTTACTGTAATCATTTGTAGAAGACTTGATGAATTGCAACTCCTCAGTTTTCAGAGACCAAAATCAATTGTACAAACTATAACATAATTATAAATGCAAACATTACTGTTAATACATGAGGAAAATGCTTTGTATGGACTGCCTGAAGTCTGGAACCCAAGACCTTGGCAGATAGTAGTCAGAGCCCAGGGCAGTTCTGTTGTGGGATGAGTGCTGGAGATACACTGCAAGCTACCTGACCTGGCCTGTTCTGGAATTACCCAAAACAACAACAACAACAAAAGTCCTTATGGATAAGATATAAAAATGTTTGAGGACATGATGCTTGGGACAGGAAAGAGCTGATTACATATTGGTGGTGGTGTAGATCTGCTTCAAAATATTGTCTTTGGTGTTTTTTTTAACATGGCAAAATAGGTTTAGCTGTTGTCTCTCTTGAGGTTTCCTTACATCACAAAGGTTTATAGATATCCTGTTGACAAACAAAGCCTACAGTACAGAATTGTGATAATGCTGTAAGGTAAATCTGTGTGAAATAGGACATTCTCCAAAACCAACTGACTATGCAGGAAGAAGACAAGTGAGGGAAGCCACCAAGACAGGGAGTTAGTCTTCTATGGCTATAATTGAAGAAATTGTGCATAGTGCAACTTTTATCTATTGCATCACCAGTTATCCATTTGTCTGTCTGTTCTGCCATGTATCTGTCTGCCCATCCACCTCTCCGTAATCTGTGAAGGACTTGGGCACCGTCTCTATTATAATAGCCAAGTGGTCTCTGTGTATGTGCGTGTGTATGGCTTTGATAATGCAAAAACCGGGGAGAGCTGACATTTGCCATTTGGTATGCTCAGTGGTGGGCACAGCTAACCAAAAAGTTAGCTTCAATAACAGCTGATCAGCTAACTGAAAAGTTATCTTTTATGAAGCTAAACCAATAAACCATCCAAAAAATTATTGGAAGCTACAGCTAACTGATAACTTTCAGTATTGTCTCCGGTACACTTGCAACTACTAACAAGCTGATTTTGAGTTTTAACACCACAACCGCTTCTGGTAGCATCAAAGGCAACCAGAAACCCAAACAATGAGTCAGCACTTCTGTCTTTGTGCAATCTGCCCACTGCTGGAACTCCTGTTTGCTACATATTTTGCAGCTATGAAGTAGTTGAGAGGAACAAAGCTCAACTCTATACATACAAACTTCATTATTCCTTAACAGCATATTGCAGTGCCTCCGTGAGGCAGAGGTCTTGGAAAATAAAGCAGTTTTGACTTATGGTTTTGATTTATAAATCAAATGAATCCGGATAGAATAACTCCATTAATGTCAGTTCTGTCATTTGTTAAAGTTAAAATATAACATATCTTTTAATTTTAAATAATGCATTAATTATGAAGTTTTGTAACAAACACAGACAGATGCCCAAGGGATTATGGGTAAAATGAGCCTCCACTAACACTGATTGGTTGACTCATTCATTCTGTGTAAAAAAACAAAACAAAAAAAACAAAACAATACATTAATGTGAGGTGTGTGTTGGTATTTACATATAGATGTGCTTTTGTAAAATATGCCTTTTTTTATTTATTTGTTAAAAAAAAAGCCATTTGCAAAAGCCAAAAGTCAAGTTGTGATTAGACAACTGTCTGATATAACCGGGTTCAAAATAAATAGAACACTGCCATCTACTGGCGCTCAGACCCTAACCCATAATCCTTGGCACGCCAGAGAGTTGCTGCAGATTAAACAGCACAGAGAGAATCCACATGGCGACAATTGTAAATGAACATTATACAACTAAAAAATTGTTGCACCAAGAGGCTGCAACAACTCTCTGGCGGGCAAAGGATTATGAGATATCTCAATACTTAAGGCGAATACTGCCATGAACACTACTGGTCAGTAGATGGCAGTAGAGATCATGAAAACTTGCCAAAACAAATATTCCAAATAAATAATCCATGTCTGCTACATTTAAGCTGCGTGTAATTTAATAAACACAAACTGAATATCAGACATCCTATATTACTCTGGAACAAAGAGGACAGACAGTGTTTGACATAAGCAGAACGTTAAAGAGCAAACAGTAAGCGATTGCAGCTCACAATGATTCCAATTGAAAATAATGGAGAAGCAACCTGAGCTGCTTGTAGCATTTTTTACATAAAACAAACACAAAAACATCTATAAACCCAGAGAATATATTCACGAGAGTTTTAGGCACAATATACAAAGGGTTTAATGCTGTTGTCCGTGTGGAGCCTGATCAGAGCATCTCAAATGCATTTCTCCTGTCGTTAATGTACTGAGATTGCCCCATAATGCACTGTGTGGAGACACAATGTCCACACTAAAACCTTCAAAATTAGTGCATTACATTAAAACATATATCTGATATTTTCACTTTATAAAACTTCAGACATGGCTTTAATTTAAATAACTTGTCTGAAATTAGTTTGGTTAAAATGTTAACCATAAGTTAAAACTGTATGCCTCTGGATGACTTGAGCGATATTGCCAGCGAGTCACTGAGGTCAAAAGAACTGGTCTCTTTTTTTTTTTTTTTTTTGCTTTCCTGCTTGCTACCAGTTCTCCTTTGCCTGCAGAAGATAGAGCAGTTTCTCCTGGAACTAGCCCTCCTCTGTTTGCAGAGGATAGAACTGTACATTTACTACAAAACATTTAACAGGTAGATACACAAATCTTTGATATCAGACTTCATAAATGTTTGTAACTGTTAAGCTTTGCTCACCATGCCTGCAAAAATATGTTAGCGATCTAAAAATTATTGGACCAAAATTTGTCTGAAGATAATTAGCCCGCTGGTGGTTTTCAAAATTATCTGAAAGCTAATCTGATAATGAAATCATTAGCTTCAATAATTAGCGGATTAGTGGAACTGTGCCCACCACTGGGTATGCTTATCTATTTTGGCCAAGGATGAACGCTGTGAAAATGGAAAGTTGATAGGACAAATATTTTTTGAGAAATTAGCAATTTTAGCTAACCAGGAAACAATGGACATTGTGGTTCCTGTTAGTTATCAGTGTTTAGTGTTATTGATTTATTGTGTTTTTGTAGTTCAATTGGTTTATTTACTTTAGGTAAGTGCTTTGCTGTTGCCATGAGTGACTGAAGTCTCTTGTTGGTACCATAAGTGAAATATGTAGTGCTTTTAATGTCTTTCGCCACTGTCTCTGTGCACCTGTTTGCAGCAGATTGCAGAAAGACAAAAACGTATGCGTGTGTGCAGTTTTGATCACGCACATACTGGGGAGAGCTGACATTTGGGGTTTGATATGCTTGTGTGTTTTCAGCCAAAGACGAATGCTGCAAAAATGGAAATTTGACAGGACAAATATTTATTTTTTGAGAAATCAGCAATTTTAGCTAACCAGTAAACAATGGACATTATTCTGCAATTCACCATGGGAGTTTGAAGCTTTGAGGTTTTAAATGTTACTGTGGTTTGTTAGTTTAACAGTGTCAGTGTTATTGATTTATTGTGTTTTTGTAGTTCATTTGGTTTAGTCAGTTTAGTTAAGTATTATGTTCTTACTGTGAGCAAGTTAAGTCTCATGTTGGTACCATGAGTGAAAACTGTAGTTGTTTTTATGTGTTCAGCCACTGTCTTTTTTTGTCAAATTAAAAGCACCTACTTACAGCGGCTGTGCATACATGCATCTTCAATCATAAACTGGGGAGAGCTGACATTTGTCGTTTGTAGTATGGGTCAAGGAATGAACGCTGCAAAAATGGAACGTTGATAGAACTAATGTTTTTGGAGAAGTTATGGACATTGGCTTACAACACTGAACAATGGATGTTGCTAACTGCTTTCTGGACTCTCATGCCATTTCAGCAGAGGGCAGTAAGTCATCTTTATATTAAAAGTGTGAGTGCAGTGAGTGATTTTTATTTAGTAAGTGCATAATATAATTGTAAATATGTTAAAAATACATGGATGACACAAGAAACTGAAAACACTTATTTCCATTGTGGTCCATTTAAAAAAATCAAATGACAAAATAGAAGTATAAAATAATACTAATAGTGTGTAGGCTACATGATAACAAGAACCTAAACAATTTTTAAATACATTAAGGCAGCAAATTAACATAAAAAAATACGTAATTAACACGCAATAAAAGGGTTGAATTGCTCCTCTAAAAAAATTATTGAGGTCTAAGCTTCTAAAAACATTCTGGAATCACACGCCATGGACGTCTTCTGGTTATTAAAAAAAAGCCAGAATGTGTCTTCCATCTACTGCACTGATACCTTGGAAAACACTTAAACACCACCCTTGAAAAATGTCAGCTACCTGTTTTTATAAACGCTACCTAATCTAGAGCCTGTGGATCTCCACGGGCAACATGCTAGTAAATATTTATTGTTTTTCAATGAACAACACAGAGTGTGTGGATGGTGGATGCGTAGTAGGTTATTCAGTTTGCCACATTCAGGTGTTTTATAGGCACATAATAATTGCATGATTAAATAATTATACAAAACGGGTGTTAATCATCTCCCTCCCAACTCTTCTGTACTTTGCTGCATGGTGAAACCGTCTGATAAGACCATAGTCTCTTGCTACCAGATACTATAAACTTTGCCGCTAACCTTGCCCACTCTTGAGGCCAACTGTTATTTACTTTTCCGGTTGACAGAGTTTTTAATCCGACCTCCCCCTGAAGACAGGGTAAGCACAAGTGTCATGTGTCTATAGGTGTCAGAAAAGGGTGATTGATGGGGAGTAACATATACACTGGAGACAGCCCCTTCCCTAGGGGATCAAGGACAGAACAGTTTTCTCCACATGCCCATACATTTAGCTTAACTCAATTACAGAGCAAGTAACTAGGAGTTGGGAGGTCTGCCCCCCAAGAAACAGGCAAGTAAATAGGAGTTGGACATGGTCGGAAAAATTGCCAAGCAAGTAAATAGGAGTTGGAAGCAATATCCAGCAAGTAAGTGCAAACTTGGCACATTTACTTGCACTGCAAGAAATGGGACCACCCCCCAACTCCTATTTACTTGCACTGCTTTATTTGTATGCATGCATACTGATTTTCTCAAAGTCAGAATGCAAGCTTGAGCAGAAAGCTCAAACTGCCACTGGTACTGGCACATTCTAATCTAATGGCTGCACTTACATAAGAAACATAAGAAAAGGTGGCCTAATGAGTTGTAAATTACCCCAGCAGTGCCATTTGGCACCCTCCGGTCTGAATAGGAGGTGGGAGAAAAGACTGGGTTTGCGAGTGTTAAGATCAAAAAGACAACAGAAACTAATCAAATTACCCTGATCAAAAATTTACATACCCTGGTGATTTTGGCCTGATAACATGCACACAAGTTGACACAAACATGTTTGAATGGCTTCAAAAGCTAACCATCCTTATCTGTGACCTGTTTGCTTGTAATCAGCGTGTGTGTATAAAAGGTCAGTGAGTTTCGGAGCTCCTGACAGACCCTTGCATCTTTCATCCAGTGTTGCACTGCCATTTCTGGTTTCTGAGTCATAGGGAAAGCAATATAATTGTCAAAGGATGTGTAGGAAAATGTAGTTCAACTGTATAAACATGAAAGGGATATAAAAAGATATTCAAGGAACTGAGAATGCCAATCAGCAGTGTTCAAACTCTAATTAAGAAGTGAAAAATGAAGGAAACCAAACCACGGTCTGGTAGATCAACAGAAATTTCAGCATCAACTGCCAGGAAAATTGTTCGGGATGTAAAGAAAAACCCACAAATTACTTGAGCTGAAATACAGGACTTGCTGAAACAAAGTGGTGTGGATGTTTCAAGATGCACAATAAGGAGGCACATGAAGAAAAATGGGCCACCTTGGTCATGAAAGGAAGAAGTGCCATTTGGCACCACTCTGGTATTCTGAGTGTTAAAAAGAGTAAACATAGTTCTTTGACAATAAATGACTTCACACATCCACTAACCATTAGTTAAAAAAAGTGCCAACATTCATATTCTCTGGAAAAAAAAATTCTGCCAGGGTATGTAAACCTATAAGCACAACCGTATTGGTGGAAAAAATATTGTCATACCAAGATTTCAGAGGATTTTGCTGAATAAACTTGTTGGAAGAGTTTTTATGGACATTGTGATTCCTCTTGATTCCACTATGGTTAATACACTTCAGACACACTTGGTGCACCAGTTACAATTGTTTGGCCTCATTCCTCATCTGTATTGAGTGGGATATCCAATTTATAATCATCCATTGTTTTTCTGCGTTGTCACAGATCCCCAGCTGACACCGATTCTCAGGATGCACACCAGATGCAGGCAACAATAGCCAGACTTATATTGCTTAAATTTTTATATATTTTATTTTTTGCGCATGTGGTCGGGCTTCTGGAAGTGTTCCTTCTGTGACTGTAATGCTCATCACTGTCTCTTTGTTCTCTCTCACCCGGTCCCTCACTGATTTGATGCATGTGTACTGGACGCATTATTTCATTTCTTCTTCACCAGTTAGGGACTCTGTTAAGCTGTGAAACCAAGGTAGAAAATTTGCCTCTGATATTTTTGTTTGCGTTTTTTTAAATTATCCAAATTATTGATTGTTCCGTTCCTAATTTTTATATTAGATGTATTTGGCTGGTAGGTGTTTGAAATTTCGTATCTCTGTATTTTACTTGTTTTTGCTAAATTTTTACAGCCACATCAAAATGGAATCAGTTTGTTTTTCTGTATGTTTTGAAAGTACACAGCTGTCTGTTCTCTGTATTTCTTATGCTGTGTCTTGTTTTCTTTCTCCTGCAGTATTCCATGCAATTTGTTTTCCTGTTAATTTTATATTGTAGTCTGTTCTCCATTTATACCTTGCACTCCAGCTTTAAAAAAGACACACCCCTCTTATTTGCATGTTCACTGCTGATTGGCTGTTCACTTGTCAGATGCAATGTGAGCAGGCATGCAGCAGTGTGTGTAACTTTTGACAGTATGAAAAAGGAAAAATGCTCTGTCTTATGAGAAATCTCACCCACTTCACTTTTGTCTGAAGACAGATGAACTGCTTCACTTCCCTCCTCTGTCTTACAAATATGGTTAAAATGAAGTCAAATGCAGAGAATGCCCTGCAGCCACATGTCACCACAAAGACCAATACAGCACCGGACACAGGCATTCTCTGAAAGTTAGGATAATAGTGAATGTCTTCTTGGGCTTTTAAAATTGCAGTTTAATTTTACACACAGTTGCACAAAACATCTCATTGCTTACTGATTCATACAGTGGATCCACAAAGTATTCGCAACGCTTCACTTTTTCCACATTTTTTTTTGTTTTTTATGTTTCAGCCTTATTCCAAAATGGATGAAATTCATTGTTTCCTGAAAGGTCTACACACAATACTCCACAAGGACTATGTGGGAAAAAAAGGTGTTTTTTTTTTTTTTTCAAATTTATAAAAAAAAAATATATAACCCCAATTCCAATGAAGTTGGGATGTTGTGTAAATAAAAACAGAATACAATGATTTGCAAATCCTCTTTAACCTATATTCAATTGAATACACCACAAAGACAAGATATTTAATGTTCAAACTGATAAAATTTATTGTTTTTGTGCAAATATTTGCTCTTTTCGAAATGGATGCCTGCAACATGTTTCAAAAAAGCAGGGGCAATGGTATGTTTACCACTGTGTTACATCACCTTTCCTTCTAACAACACTCAATAAGCATTTTGGAACTGAGGACACTAATTGTTGAAGCTTTGTAGGTGGAATTCTTTCCCATTCTTGCTTGATGTACGATTTCATTTGTTCAACAGTCCGGGGTCTCCGTTGTCGTATTTTGCGCTTCATAATGCGCCACACATTTTCAATGGGTGACAGGTCTGGACTGCAGGCAGGCCAGTCGAGTACTCGCACTCTTTTTACTACGAAGCCACTGAAATGCTGAAATAAACAGGGACATCCCTGAAAAAGACATTGCTTGGATGGCAGCATGTGTTGCTCCAAAACCTGGATGTACCTTCCAGCATTAATGGTGCCATCACAGATGTGTAAGTTGCCCATGCCATGGGCACTAACACACCCCCATACCATCACAGATGCTGGCTTTTGAGCTTTGTGTTGGTAACAGTCTGGATGGTCTTCCTCCTCTTTTGTCCGGAGGACATGACGTCCATGATTGCCAAAAACAATTTGAAATGTGGACTCGTCAGACCACAGCACACTTTTCCACTTCGCGTCTGTCCATTTCAAATGAGCTCGGGCCCAGAGAATGCAGCGGCATTTCTGGGTGTTGTTGATGTATGGCTTTCGCTTTGCATGGTAGAGTTTTAACTTGCACTTGTAGATGTAGCAACGAACTGTGTTAACTGACAATGGTTTTCTGAAGTGTTCCTGAGCCCAGGGGGTAAGATCCTTTACACAATGATGTCGGTTTTTAATGCAGTGCGACTGAGGGATTGAAGGTCACAGGCATTCAGTGTTGGTTTTTGGCCTTGCCGCTTACGTGTAGAAAGTTCTCCAGATTCTCTGAATCTTCTGATTATATTATGGACTGTAGATGATGGAATCCCTAAATTCTTTGCAATCGAACATTGAGAAACATTGTTCTTAAACTGTTGGACTATTTTTTTTCAGACAGTTGTTCACAAAGTGGTGATCCTTGCCCCATCTTTGCTTGTGAACAGCTGAGCCTTTTGGGGATGCTCCTTTTATACCTAATCATGACACTCATAATTGGTGTCCTCAGTTCCCAAACACTTATTGAGTGTTGTTAGAAGGAACGGTGATGTAACACAGTGCTAAACATACCACTGTCCCAGCTTGAGCATTGTGTTCTTTATAATTTGCAGTTGTTTAAGTAATTATTAGGTTCCAAAAACAGTGTTTTTAGTTTCAGAAGTGTTTATTTCTCACTAGCTTTTACATAATATGTGAACATGAGCTTTTGAAAAGACTGGAAGTTAGCTTTGAGTTAGCGTGCACAGTAACATCTGCTAAATGTCTTTTAAATAATTTCAGAGGTATTATTAGGTACTAAAAACAGTGTTTTTGGTTGTAGAAGTGTTTATTTCTCACTCCCTTTTACATAATATATGACAAAGAGGATATTTACACACAAAACTGAGGATTCAGCTAGCGACCAGACTATGACATCATGGTGCAGCTCTACTCTGATTGGCTGTCACCCCCGCCACTCAAACTAAACTCAACAGATTAAAATAGATGTTTTTTTTAGTCTCTTAAAATATCTCTTAAACTAGGTCAAGGTTAGCCATCTTTCCCTGTGAATTTGGACACTATGGCAGCTGAACACAGACGGGCGGCGGACGGACGCCAGGTCTTCACAATACTCTGGCCAATAAAAAGTAAAAAAAAAAAAAAAAAATCCTAATAAATCACAAACCATACCACATTCACAGCCTTTGCCATGAAGCTCAAAATTGACCTCAGGTGCATCCTGTTTCCACTGATCATCCTTAAGATGCACACACCTGTCTACAAATAAGGTCCCACAGTTGACAGTGCATGTCAGAGCACAAACCAAGCATGAAGTCAAAGAAATTGTCTGTTGCCCTCCGAGATAAGTTTTCCTCAAGGCACAAATCTGGGAAAGGGTACAGAAACATTTCTGCTGCTTTGAAGGTCTTAATGAACACAGTGGCCTCAATCATCCACAAATGGAGAAAGTTTGGATCCACCAGTGCTCTTTGAAGAGCTTGCCGCCTGTCTAAACCGAGTCATTGGGGACAGAAGGGCCTTAGTCAGGGAAGTGACCAAGAACCCGTTGGTCACCCTGTCAGACCTCCAGCAGTCCTCTGTGGAGAGAGGAAAACCATCCAAAAGTAAAACCATCTCTGCAGCAATCCACTAATCAGGCCTGGATGGTAGAGTGACCAAACAAAAGCCACTCCTTAGTAAAAGGCACATGGAAGCCCACCTGGAGTTTCCCAAAAGGCACCTGAAGGACTCTCAGACCATGAGAAACAAAATTCTCTGGTCATAGATGAAGACTGAACTCTTTGGTGTGAATGCCAGGCATTATATTTGGAGGAAACCGGGAACCATCCCTACAATGAAGCATGGTGGTGGCGGCATCATGCTGTGGGGATGTTTTTCAGCAACAGGAAGTAAGAGACTAGTCAGGATTGAGGGAAAGATGAATGCAGCAAAGTACAGAGACATCCTGGATGAAAACCTGCTCCAGGCTCTCTTGACAGAGTTGGGCGATGGTTCATCTTTCAGCGGGACAATGACCCAAAGTACACAACCAAGACCTGAATCTGATTGAATATCTCTGGAGAGATCTGAAAATGGCTGTGCACTGACGCTCTCCATACAATCTGATGGAACTTGAGAGGTGCTGCAAAGAGGAATGGGCAAAACTGTCCAAAAGTAGCTGCGCCAAGCTTGTGGCATCGTATTCAAGAAGACTTGAGGCTGTAATTGCTGCCAAAGGTGCATCAACAAAGTACTGAGCAAAGGGTGTGTATACTTATCTACATGTGATTTCTTAGTTTTTTTTTTTTTTAATTGCAGAAATTAAAAAAAACAACCTTTTTCATATCATTATGGGGTGTTGTGAGTAGAATTTTGATGGAAAAATGAATTTAATCTATTTTGGAATAATGCTGTAACATTACAAAATGTGGATAAAGTAAAGTGCTGTGAATACTTTCCAGATGCGCTGTATTTGGTCAGTGACAGAATTTTGTAATTTTACCTCTGTACATTGTCATGATATGTGTATTGTGTAGACTTTTAACCATTTAGGAGTTACAGCTGTATTCATATATAGTCCCTCTATTTTCAGAGGCCATAAATAATTGGACAGTTGAATGACAAGCATTTTGATAACAAGGTGTGACCTGTTCCTTTATTATTCCACAGCAGATTAAGCAGATAAATGGTCTGTAGGTGATTCAAAATGATCAATTTCCATTTGGCAGCTGTTCTGTGAACTGACAATATCAGGTCCAAAGAGGTGATGCAAGTGCAGGAGGCTGATGTTTTCGTTCAGCTGTCCCCAGATGCTCACGGTCACCACAGTGGATCCAGAAGAGAGTCACATTGGGATTTTGCATAGGGTTTATCCTGGATGGCCTTCCTGACAACTCCAGTTGTACATGGAGAAACCTGTACAATTCCTGTTCTTCCGCAGCGAAGTACTTATCAGGGCCTACTCTGCTTAACTTCTGAGACCTCAATGAATCAAGTGTGCACAGTGCAGTGTAACTGCACAGTTAGGCTGAAAATAAATAAATAAACAACATTTAAAATAAACCAATTGAATAGGAGAAACCTTAGGAGGGGATATGCCAACAATTTGGTACATTGTTTGAAAAAAGGATTGCACTGGCGAACTAAACAGCCAAAGATCTAGAGGACAACTAAAGTGGATGATGGCAGAATTCTTTAACTGGTGAAAAAAATCCCTTCACAACATCTAACCAAGTCATGAATACTCTACAGGTGTATCGTTGCCAAAGTCTTCAATCAACAATGAAATCTTTTCTTGTCTAGGCAGCACTTTGAAACAGTGATCCATGCTTTTATTTCATCTCATCTGGATTATTGTAATTCACTTTATGTGGGAGTCAGTCAGTCACTACTATTGTATCTGCATCTATTTCAAAATGCTGCTGCACGACTTCTGACAGGAACTCAAAAGAGAGAGCATGTGACTTCTGTTCAGGCCTCACCATTGGCTGCCTGTATATTTTAGGGTCCATATATCCATATCCATTCTTATGTTTGTTTTTAAAATCTCTTCATAGTGTTGTCCGACCTTACATCTCTTAGCTGCTTCATCCTTATGTACAGTGTCGATCTCTCAGGTCAGCTGACCAACTGCTCTCGAAATACCAAGATCCAGAAGGAAGCTCAGAGGGGACAGGACTTTCTCTGTTGTTGCTCTTAAACTGTGGAACAGCATGTTCGAGAGGCCCCTTCACTGCCCACTTTTAAAGCTTGTTTAAAGTTGGCAGCACGGTGGATTAGTGGTTAGCATTGTTGCCTCATAACAAGAAGGTCATGGGATCAACTTCCACCTGTGGCCTTTCTGTGTGGAGTTCGCATGTTCTCCCTGTGCTTGCGTGGGTTTCCTCCAGGTGCTCCAGTTTTCTCCCACATTTAAACACCTGCAGGTTAGGTGAATTGGGAACTTTATAATTGTCCAGGTCTCCCTTGCAAAAGAGATATTGATCTCAATGAGACTAACCTGGTTAAATAAAGGTTAAATCATTTTTTTTTTTTTTCTCCTTGGCTTTCGGCCCCAGCGAGACAGTTTTAAATTGTATTTCTTATTCATTTATTTAAATGTATGTTTTAATGTATTTTTTGTGTCAGCGGTGGTTCTGTTAAAGTGCTTTATAAAGAAAGTTGGTATGGTAATCAAGTGATGCCTTTGTGAATGTAAATACAAAGGGTTTATAACGAGATGCAAACCACGTAACACTCAGGAACAGGAAGACCAAAACAAACTTTGCCAGGAAATATCTTACAAAAACAGAAAACGATAAACCTTCCCAAATGCTTTCAAACTGATGGGATGGTGCTTTACATGGCAGATGGATAATGATTCAGAACAGACTGCCAAAGCAACCGCAGAACTTAAGTAAAAAAAAAAATAAAAAAAATCAAATATTCATTGGCCAAGTCAGTCACTTGACCACAAATCAATAGAGCGTGCGTTTCAATTATTAATGACAAAACTGAAGGTAAAAAGGGCCACAAACAAGCTACTAGAACAGAATGAGGCTGCAGTAAACACCTGGCAAAGCAGCTCAAGGAAGGAAACTTAGCTTTTGGTGTCCTTGGGTTCCAGACTGCAGGCAGTCTTTGACTGCACAGAATTTTCCTCAACGTATTAACAGTAATCCTTATATTTATGTTTGTTTGTCCAGGTACTTATGGCCTCGGAAAATGGTCTGTGTATGAAAATGCTTGTATTTCCTCAGTAGTAAATGCAATATTTTTGTTAAATCCTTTGAATTACATCTGAAAGTCTGCACATCGCATCTTGATTTTATCAATTCAGCTTCATTGTTATTAGCGTACAGAGACCAAATACTTATGAATGGGGCTGCATGTTAAGAACGTAATACATGGAATTTTAGAGCCATAGAGAACAATCTCGCCAGTCGTTTTTGGCAAAGCTGTGAAAGAGCAGGTTACTTGATCTCTGCTCTGACTAGAATAGAATAAAGTTTATTTGCCTTTCGCACAACTACATTTAAGTACAAACACATTGGAATTCTTGTGCGTTTGTCTGAATCGCAAAGATTCTTAAAATTAACAAGGGAAAAATATACAAAACACAATAGTGGAAATAACAGAAAAACACAAATGTAAAATAAAAACAATATACATTGTGTGTATATATAGATATGCACAACCCAACTCTGTGAATTCAAAAGTTATAAAAAAGAGCAGTTAATACCTTGCAAGGATACATATTACAGTTTCACCCATCATTAAGTATTGCACATTTAGTGTATGGGATATTTCATATATTAAATTTATGATGTTATATTTTATTGTACACACTGGTTTTGGGTTGGAATGACATACTTCCTTCCCTCATTGTTGTCCTGTGCCATTAGTCTGACAGCGGCTGGAAAGAAGCAATGCTGGAGACGAGCCCTGTGGCCACTAATACTCACTGGCCTGTGGTGTCTCTGGTTGAACCCTGAATCCACCCAGTGAAACGGAGCATGACCTGGGTGATGTTTCTCCCTGATAATGCTCTGTGCTTTCCTCCAGCAGCCCTGGGTGTATATTGTGTCCATAATAGGGAGATTGGAGCCAGTCACCCTCTCTGCAGTTTTGACAACCCTCTGCAGTGATTTCCTCTCAGCCAGGGTGAAATTGTCATACCACACTGTAATACCATTGGTTTAAGTACTGCCTTCTTCAGCATCCTGATGAAGTGCAGCCCCTGTTGAGCTCTTTTGACTGTTGTCGCATTATTTTTTGCCCAACTGACACTGTCAGAGATGTGAAAGCCTAGGAACGTGTGGCTGTCCGTCCACTCCACCACAGTTGCCTTCATGGTGAGTGGCTGCAGAGGGGAGACTCGTCTCCTAAAGTCCAAAACAAGTTCCTTAGTTTAGTTTAAGTATATCATTATCATCTCCATAGACTGTGATCTTATCAACCAGGTCCCTGTAAGATGACTCATCACCCCTTCTGATTAGTCCAGGGATGGTCATGTCATCTGTGTACTTAATAATGATGTTACTGACCTTGTTGGACATACAGTGCATCCAGAAAGTATTCACAGCTCTTCACTTTTTCCACGTTATGTTACAGCCTCCCCGTGACCCTTAATTGGACGTGTGTGTGTGTGTGTGTGTGTGTGTGTGTGTGTGTGTGTGTGTGTGGTGTGTGTGTGTGTGTGTGTGTGTGTGTGTGTGTGTGTGTGTGTGTGTGTGTGTGTGTGTGTGTGTGTGTGGTGTGTGTGTGTGTGTGTGTGTGTGTGTGTGTGTGTGTGTGTGTGTGTGTTACAGCCTTGTTCCATAATGGATGAAATTCTTTTTTTTTTTTTTTTGTCAAACGTCTACACATAATACTCCATAACAACAATGTGAAGTAAAAGTTATTGCAAATTTATTAAAAATGAAAAAAATTAAAAATCACGTGTACGGTACATAAGTATTCACAGCCTTTGCCATCTAGCTTAAAATTGAGCTCAGATGCATCCTGTTTCCACTTAATTCCAGTCCACCTGGGGTAAATTCAGTTGATTAGACCTGATTTGGAAAAACACACACCTGTCTACTTATAATGTCCCACAGTTGACAGTACACGTCAACGCACAAACCAGGCATGAAGCAAGCATGAAGTCAAAGGAATTGTCTGTAGATCTCCAAGACAGGACTGTCTCAAGGCACAAATCTGGACAAAGGTACAGAAACATTTCTGCTGCTTTGAAGGTCCCAGTGACCACAGTGGCCTCATCATCCATAAATGGAAGAAGTTTGGATCTGCTAGCACAATTCCTAGAGCTGGCTGCCCGTCTAAACTGAGTAATCGGGAGAGAAGGGCCTTATTCAGGGAGGTGAACAAGAACCCGATGGTCACTCTGTCAGAACTCCAGAATTCGTCTGTGGAGAGAGGAGAACCATCAAGGACAGCCATCTCTGCATTAATCCACCAATCAGGCTTCTATGTAGAGTGGTCAGACAGAAGCCATTCCTTAGTAAAAGGCACATGGTAGCCCCCCCTGGAGTTTGCTAAAAGGCACCCGGAGGACTCTCAGACCATAAAAAACAAACTCATCTGGAAAGACTGAATTCTTTGGTGTGAGTGCCAGGCATCAGGTTTGGAGGAAACCACACACCATCCCTACAGTGAAGCATGGTGGTGGCAGCATCAAACTTTGGGGATGTTTTTCAGTGGAGGAACTGGGAGACTGGAGCAGGTTTTCATCCAGGATGTCTCTGTACATTGTTGCATTCATTGTTCCTTGAATCCTGACTAGAGTGCTCTCTACCTCACACTCGGATGACTGTTCATCTTTCAGCGGTACAATGACTCTAAGCACACAGCCAAGATATCAAAGGAGTGGCTTCAGGACAACTCTGAATGTCCATGAGTGGCCCAGCCAGAGCCCAGACCTGGATCTGACTGAACATCTCTGGAGAGATCTGAAAATGGCTGTGCACCAACACTCCCCATCCAGCCTGATGGTGCTTGAGAGGTGCAGCAAAGAGGAATGGACAAAACTGCGCAAAGATAGGTAGACCAAGCTTGTGGCATCATGTTCAAGAAGACTTTGGGCTGTAATTGCTGCCAAAGGTGCATCAACAAAGTATTGAGCAAAGGCTGTGAATACTTATGTACATGGGATTCCTTAGGTTTTATTTTGTTTGTTTTATTTTAATGAATTTGTAAAAATAAAAACTTCTAATGTAGTCATTATTGTGAGTAGAATTTTGAGGTGGGGAAAAAGGAGTTCATTTTGGAATAAGGCTGTAACATAACAAAATGTGTAAAAAGTGCAGCACTGTGAATACTTTCCAGATGCACTGTAGTCATAAATATAATTATAACTACAGTGCATAGTAAGTCCCTTCGGCTGCTCCCTTGTTTGCACTCGGGGTTGCCACAGCAAATCCAAGGTGGATCTGCATGTTGAATTGGCACAAGTTTTACGCCGGATGCCCTTCCTGACTAGGGATGGGTATCGAGAACCAGTTCCTTCCGGATATGTTAAGAAATGATTCGATCCACCGACATCAATAAGCTTTGTGCTTGATGATTCTGTTATCGGTCCTTCAGAGTGGCTGTTGTTATGGGGGGTGTTTGTCAGGAAAATGATAATTTCTCTACATTGATAACAGATCCTGCAGCAGGTCCGTAATCAACTTTACTGTAACGTGGCTTTGCTTTGAACCTTGAACCAATTGAAGCAGTGGTTCGCAGATTGAAGCAATGCTTCGACCTATTGCTTAATTTATTCTTTCTTTCTTTCGCTTAATTTTCCCCTGCTAAAACCCTAAAGAGCATACGTCTGTATTATTTACCTTTTCTATGTTAAACTGACCTGTTATGGTCTTCTGAAACAGTTGATAGATGTATTTTATAACTTAAAAACGGGAGCGATGCTAACGCGTTAGCATGTCTATGGCATTTTCAATGTTAAAAGTTAGCATTAAGCAGTTGCAGCTGTCATCACGTTCAGGTGCATTTGTTTTCAAATTGTAATATTTCTTACATTTATTTTTGTTTATATATTAATAATCTAATGATTATTATATACAATTTTAGATAGAGACAAAAAGAACCTGAATAGAAACACAACAGAAAATATAAAAGCAACTAACATACATACATACATACGTGTTTCCTGTGAACACCTAGTGACTCTTACACCCCCATGTCATCCCTGTCTTATTTAAGTTTAATGACAGTTTGTTTCGGTCAAACCATATTTTCAACTTGTTAATTTCTTCAGTGATTTCCTCCAGAACTATCTGCCAAACTAGAAAACTGCTGCATCCTAGTAAGAGCAGAATACTACTGGAATGAATTTGAATAACAAAAGTTTTTTTTTTTTTTTTTTTTTCCTCACGTAAATGGATGCTGCACTCACTCCAGTTTATCTTCTGGAATAGTCCCAGATTGCATTTCAGAGCTTCTAGAATTCAAACATTTTCGTGCATGTGGTGTTGGGGGGGTAATTTTGGGTTTCAGCTTTTTTTGTTTTTCACCACTTTCATCCCTGAATATGTCAATCGTGAGTCACTTTTGTGCGGATTAAAGTTACTAACTGGGACTCCTGTCTTGTTGCGAGAAAGAAACGATCATCCTCCGTTCCAAATGTTGCGCGGCTCTCTGACGAGTCAAGTTAGAACGATAGAATCCAGTCTGAAATAATAACTTCAAAGTGAAACACTGTTTTGTTTGTTTTTATTTATGTCCAGAGATCAAGGATACAGTGACCAGTTTCATATTTATTTACTTTAAGACTTAGTGAAATATATAGAAAACCTGTAAAGCCTACTTTTAGTACAAAATTCACGAGGTATCGATAAGGGAATCGATAAGGAATTGGATCTATAAGCAAAATCGATAATGGCATCGATATCGATAAAATCTTATCAATACCCATCCCTATTCCTGACACAACTCCACATTACATGGAGAAGTGTGGCAGGGGTGGGATTTGAACCCGGAACCTTCTGAACTGAAACCAAGTGCATTAACCACTTTACAGTGCATATGTATATAAAATTGAATGTCATAGTATTATATCGAAATAGACACTAGGTTTCTACCTGTTTACAAGTGACATTGGCCACACCCCGTGACACAGGAGGTACTGAGCATGCGCACATCTATACTGTGTGCACCAGTGCCTGTAGTTATAACAAGACGTTACTGTAAAAGTAAAGTATATCTGTTTAAATCTGAAAACTGTCTTCTGCTGAAGGGTGCGACATGCTTTTCATGTGATTATGGAAGTACATTTTATTTCCAGAGGAATTTTAAAGAGGCCAGTAAACAGTGAGCCTCTGAATGCGCTTCCCTGTTCCCATATGAAGAGTTGCCATCCATTCCCTGCTTCAGGTCAGTGAAGTTGGTCTGCTCCAAAACTGAAAACAGTCTGCTTTGTTTAATTTTAGCCTTCATTGTAACCTGGCATCAAAGTGACTTTGCAGCTAAATCATTCAAGAAGAAACAATTTGCTTCAAGATGCAGTAATGAAGTAAAATCAAAACAGTTTATAAAATTTAAGTGAAGCATGCCTATTACCCCCATCTGCCCAGATTTATTCATTCATATCATTTTCTATTCCTGCTTATTCCAGTTAAGGTTTGAACCTATCCCAGCAGCCATAGGGGCGAGAGGTAGGGTACATCCTGGACAGGACACCATTCTGTCCGCGGACCACATGTAGAAAGAGAAACCTATTCGTACCTACGGCCATTTTAAAGTTTTCAGTTCACCTAATTTGCATGTCTTTGGAAGTGGGCGGAAGCTGGAACACCTGGAGGGAACCCACGCAACCATTGGGAAAACATGCAAACACCAGACAGAAAGGACCAGGTGGAAAGTGATCCCAGGACCTTCTTGCTGTGTGGCAACAGTGCTAACCACTGTTCCACTCTCTCCTCAGCTTGCATTCAATTGCTCACTTTTGTGGAGCACAATGTGTCAAATAGTCACAATTTATTTGGAAATGCTCAAGATTGTCCTGATTGGTCACACCATTCTACAATGTCACTATAATCCCCAGTTACAAATGTTTTCATGCTCCAATTGAATGTCTGGCTGTTGTTGTTCTTGTTGTTTTTAAAGCTGAAAAGAAACACACTCAGGTGGCAGAAATCTGCAATGGGAGACCTACTTAAGGGCCCCTTCACACATAACAAAAGACACAGAAACTGGAATAAAATCCGCAAACCAAAACGAAAAGGGGAACCAGAAAACATTCCACTTGCTGTCGGGAGGAACGCATGGTTGGACAGGCATGCACAATACAGCGGCAGTGGTTTTGTGCATGCTCGTGTTTGCGCGCATGAACACAGTGCGAGCACTTGGAAAGTCATGCACGCAGCAGCGGAGGGAAAAATTACTAAAACACCACAATTTATAATACTTCATTCCTGTTATAAAGAGCGGATTTAGCCTCCGCCTCTAGAGACATACACCAGGAAGTAATGAAATGATGTGGATTACTTGTTACGGTTCGGACCGGAGTGGAACGGAGAACCCAAAAGCTGGGAGCTGAAAGGAGAGTGGAGTGTGTCAAAACACTGGTTTATTGACAACAGATTAATTATGGAGGAGGTGGATGAGTAGGCAGCCTTGCAGAGGGGAGACAGGGCCCGCACAGCAGTGGAACCAGGGAACCGCAGTCCGGGTGGCATTGGAACCATGCGTGGAGTGGTGATGCAATCTGGAAGCCAGGTGGCCGCCTGCAAGCAGTCAACGTGGAATCTCAGCTCAGAATAATTGCTGCATAGGAACACACAAAAGAGAGGCCAGTTACCATGAAAGATATGCAGAGTTTCTGGTGACGATGAAGTGAAGAGCCGGGGTTTATATGCAGAGACTGATGAGATGAGAAGCAGGTGTGTCGATCAGCTTGAGGCACGCCACCTGTGCAGAGAAGAGAAAGAGAAGCGGCAGCAGCAGGAACAGGCAGCCCACAACATTAATGTTCTCTTTCATGTTTTACATGAATTACCTGATGCGGCTCTCGCGTCATGAAGAGCCAGGCTCTCGCGTTGTGAACACATGCAGCCGGCATGGTGTGCCCAGCTCACAGTGATCCGCTGCAAATGTGATCTGTGTTTCAATTAATAAAATGTGGGGAAATCCCGCAGTGACCCCGCGCCTCACGAGGGCATCCCGTAGGGTGATTTTCTGCATGACACGATATTCACCAGTGTTGCGGTGTGCTGATGCAGTGGTCAGCTGAAGCAATATATTTTCATTTGTTGTTTGTTTGTGATTTGGTGCTATATACAGTGAGGAAAATAAGTATTTGAACACCCTGCGGTTTTGCAAGTTCGCCCACTTAGAAATCATGGAGGGGTCTGAAATTTTCATCTTAGGTGCATGTCCACTGAGAGACATAATCTTAAAAAAAAAAAAAAAAATCCGGAAATCACAATGTATAATTTTTTTAAATAATTTATTTGTATGTTACTGCTGCAAATAAGTATTTGAACACCTACCAACCAGCAAGAATTCTGGCTCACACAGACCTGTTAATTTTTCTTTAAGAAGCCCTCTTATTCTGCACTCTTTACCTGTATTAATTGGACCTGTTTGAACTTTTCACCTGTATAAAAGACACCTGTTCACACAATCAATCACACTCCAACCTGTCCACCATAGCCAAGACCAAAGAGCTGTCTAAGGACACCAGGGACAAAACTGTAGACCTGCACAAGCCTGGGATGGACTACAGGACAACAGGCAAGCAGCTTGGTAGAAGACAACAACTTATGATTATTTATTAGAAAGTGGAAGAAACACAAGATGACTTGTCAATCTCCCTTGGTCTGGGATTCCATGCAAGATCTCACTTTGTGGGGTAAGGATGATTCTGAGAAAGCTCAGAACTACACAGGAGGACCTGGTCAATGACCTGAAGAGAGCTGGGACCACAGTCACAAAGATTACTTTAGTAACACATGATGCTGTTGCGGTTTAAAATCCTGCAGGGTAGCAAGGTCCCCCTGCTCAAGCCAGCACATGTCCAGGCCCGTTTGAAGTTCACCAGTGACCATCTGGATGATCCAGAGGAGGCATGGGAGAAGGTCATGTGGTCAGATGAGACCAGAATAGAGCTTTTTGGAATCAACTCCACTTACCATGTTTAGAGGATGAGAACAACCCCAAGAAAACCATCCCAACTGTGAAGCATGGGAGTGGAAACATCATACTCTGGGAGTCCTCTTCTGCAAAGGGAACAGGACGACTGCACCGTATTGAAGGGAGGATGGATGGGGTCATGTATTGTGAGATTTTGGCAAACAACCTCCTTCCCTCAGTAAGAGCATTGAATATGGGTCATGGCTGGGTCTTCCAGCATGACAATGACCCCAAACACACAGCCAGGGCAACTAAGGAGGGGCTTCGTAAGAATCATTTCAAGGTCCTGGAGTGGCCTGGCCAGTCTCCAGACCTGAACTCAATAGAAAATCTTTGGAGTGAGCTGAAACTCCAAACCTGAAAGATCTAGAGAAGATCTGTGTGGAGGAGTGGACCAGAATCCCTGCTGCAGTGTGTGAAAACCTGGTGAAAAACTACAGGAAACGTTTGACCTCTGTAATTGCAAACAAAGGCTACTGTGCCAAATATTGCCATTGATTTTCACAGGTGTTCAAATACTTATTTGTAGCAGTAACATACAAATAAATTATTAAAAAATCATACATTGTGATTTCCAGATTTTTTTGTTTTGTTTTTTTTAGATTATGTCTCTCACAGTGGACATGCACCTAAGATGAAAATTTCAGACCCCTCCATGATTTCTAAGTGGGAGAACTTGCAAAATTGCAGGGTGTTCAAATACTTATTTTTCTCATTGTATCTGTTCAGCTGCATGTCGCAGGGGGACACGCCCACCTCTGTCAGCGAACCCCGGCAGGTCATAGAAAAAAAAGGCTCACTCTTTGTTGCTTTGTTCTGTGATTTTAATGTTCTGTTTGTATTATGTGTTTGGCAACATACTCCACACGCCATATGTGTGTGGGGGTGGGTGGGTTCGGCTAGTTACACCCGTGTGTGTTGATAGATGACGCCACACTCCTGTTGCACTTTGACAATTTTCAGACAGGTCGAATGTGATGGCCTGCTGTCTCTCGTACCAGGTGCGTGAATAGCCCCACCTTTTTTAAGTGTGAAGCAAGCAGTGTTTGATGTTTGTGTGTGACATCTGGAATTTGGCCAACACCTGCCGAGAGGGGGATCGAATGAGCATGCATGGGGCATTTGCTGTCTTTCGGCCACATGTGTGCGCAAATGGTTGTAGCGACAGGTGTACGAGGCATGTGAGGCGGCTCCGATTTTTCACGATTAGCATGCAATTCCTCTTTAGTGTGCTAGTCAGCTTCAATCGTGTTATGTGTAAAGGAGCCCTAAGGCATTGTGATTTTTGCTCCAAAAAATTTGAGTTCAAATTTTGAATCACATGCTCACCTCTTTTGCAATTTTACCTTCACTCTTAAGACAGCGCAGTTAAAGGAAAAATGTGTTTAGACTGAACTTTTTTAATTTCAAGCTGAACACAGTCTCTGACTCATAATTAGCACTTTTTGTGTGTCTTTCACAGCTCTTTCTGGTTTAGCACTCAGCCCCATCCATCACTAATGACACACCAGCACTGAAAAGAGCAGTCAAATATTTCCACTCTTTTCCTCCAGAATATGCATCTTTTCCAGATGGAAAGGGGCATGTTCAGGTAATGAAAGGTCTGGGCAGGTCTTCCCAAGTGCAGCCGTTTGACATTAACACCAAACCACTGTATACTCATCCTGTACTTATAAGAATATTGTGTGTGTGTGTGTGTGTTGGCACTTGCGTCATCAGAGCGCCGCAGCTTCTGGGACTTGTAGTCCTGATGTGACAACAGCAGTTTCTGACACTCTCCTGGCTCTGGGTGGAAAACTTGGAGTGGATTTTAAGATACTTAGGCCTGTTCAAAGATGTCAGTCTGTCAACCCCACTAAGGTCCTGAGTTTGGGTCTCATTAACATGAGATTAGTGTGCTCAATCTCTGTTGATTAATGATCTAATAATGATCATCACTTGGATATGATTGGGTTATGTGAAACCTGGCTCAAACCCACAGCTGTCTTTCCTTTGAATGAGGCCTGCCCACCAGCGAAAACATTTAGTCTCGTGGTGTGAAGCAAGGCAGGGGTGTTGCTTTTATTTAATAAATCTAGGTTTACCTTGTTGGCTGTTGGAGGTCATAAATATAATTTGTTTGAGCATCTGATTCTCCGCTCTGCCCATGATGCTACGTATTGTCAGGGTCAGAAGTATGGAAATCAGTCATGTTATTTTGTCACTGTAGATAGGCCTCCCGGCCCATATTCTGAATTCTTAGATGAATTTGGTGTGTTCATCTCTAGCTTGTCAGCTAGTGTGGACAACATTTTGATTATTGGTGACTTTAACATTCATGTAAATAAGCCTTCTGATCCCCTTTGCAAATCATTTATGGAATTTGTGGATGTTAGGATTCCAGCAATGCATTCAGGACTCGATGGACATTAGTGGAAATAACCTGGGTTTGGTTCTCGCATGTGGCCTTGCTGTCACGAACATCAACATCTTGCCTCTTGACTCGGTTTACATTTATGATGCCGTGTTTAGTGGCGCAACAACCTTGTCTACTACTGCGGCAATGCATTAAACCCTCAACTATGACTGAACTCAAAGCTGGACTGCCTGAAATTTTGGCTTCAGGTTTGGAGAATGTTCAATCAGTGGATAGTCTTGCGGATGGCTTGAATTCAGTGCTCAATCCTACACTTGGTAAGGTTGCACCTCCTCTTTTAAGGCCATGCCTTCCCAAGGCACAGTCGCCTTAGTTTGGTGGTTACTTGCATGACCTGAGGCAGAAGGCTAAAGGTTTGAAATGGAAATGACGTAGTTCCAAATTAGAGGTGTTCCACCTTGCGTGGCGTGATGCTATTTTAGATTATAAGCATGCACTACTGGCTACAAAGCGGGCCTTTTTATTCTGATTTGACCAATAAAAACAGGTATAACTCAGTTTTGTTTGAAACAGTAGCATTTCTCATTCATGGACGGCCACCTGTTCTTCACTCTCCCTTTTCACCACAGGACTTCTCGGACTATTTCGAGAAGAAAATTGATGATATTAGGTTGAGCATATTTCAGCATGCCTTGGTTCAACCACCGCATCCTGCTATGGAGTTGGATGCTATCACTGAGGTGTTACCTATATTTACAGATTTTGATAGTATCTCGTTAGGCACACTGACAAAACATGTGATGTCTACAAAAAGCACAACCTGCTTATTTGAAACCATACCAACAAAACTGTTTAAGGACCTGTGGCCCACTCTTGGGCCGACTGTGCTAGAAATGATTAATCTCTCACTAACTTTTGGATCTCTTCCTAAATGTTTCAAATCTGCAGTGATTAACCCATTGCTTAAGAAACCCAATCTTGACCCTAGTGTATTGAAAAATTATAGTTCGATATCAAATCTATCATTTTGCTCTAAAATTCTGAAAAAAGTGGTTTTGCGACAGCTCGTGGACCACTTTACTGAGAATAATCTTTTCAAGCCATTGCAGTCTGCTTTTAGAAAATATCACTACACAGATACAGAGCTCACTAAAGTAATGAATGACCTTACGGGAGCAATGGACTCGGACACCGCTACGGTTTTGGTGCTGTTGGATCTTAGTGCTGCATTTGATACCGTGGATCATCATAGTCTACTCGATAGGCTGGAGAATCATTTTGGGATTACTGGAACTGCCCTTGCGTAAATGATGTCATATCTGCCCAGTCGTTCTCACTGTGTTTTGAACAATAACACTACCTCTGATCTTAGGGACATGAAGTTTGGGGTTCCGCAGGGATCCGTTTTAGGCTCCCTGCTTTTTTCCCTTTTTTCCTTTCCTTTCCCCCTTTTTTTTCCCCTTTTCCCTTATGTAGCACCCCTTGCAAATATACTGCAGCGTTTTGGGATTGCCTTTCATTGCTATGCTGATAATACTCAACTGTACATGCCGATAACTGCTGGTAAACTGCTGGATTGCCTTGCATCAGTGAGAAGTTGGATGTCTAGTAACTTCCTGCTTTAAAGCTCTGATAAGACTAAAATGATGGTTCTTGATCCAGTGAGGCATCGGCATCAATTTGACCAGCTGGCGTTGAGCTTAGGTTTATGTGTTATACAGCATATGGACAGAGTGAGGAATCTTGGGGTAATTTTTGATTCTACATTGTCTTTTGACCTCCACATGAGAGACATTACGAGGACTGCTTTCTTCCATTTACGAAAGCGTAGCGTGTAGCAAAGATTCTTCCCGTCCTGTTAAGTCAGAGTCCAGAAGTTTTTTTTTTTTCTTCTTCTTCTCATGTTTACCTGCGTGCCTTCCCTCCTATCTCATTCATTTGTCTCTTTTTTTTTTTTTTTTTATTTTATTTGCTCATGCTGGGGTACTGAAAAAAGGGGGCGGTGTTTAAAAGGAGAAGCACCTGGGAGCTGACTGGTTTGACCAGTTGTGCAGAGGCCCTGATTCGCTTTGCCAGGGAAAAGTTTAAGAGGAGAACCCCAGGAGAGAGGAGCAGAGATGCCACCGGAATGGTTTTTACTTTTAATTATAATTTTTTCAACAGATTGTGGGGCTTGTTTTATTTGTGGATATTGCATTTATTGGTGGCATGATTTGCAGTGAGGAAAATAAGTATATGAACACCCTGAGATTTTGCAAGTTCTCCCACTTAGAAATCATGGAGGGGTCTGAAATTTTCATCTTAGGTGCATGTCCACTGTGAGAGACATAATCTTAAAAATCCGGAAATCACAATGTATGATTTTTTTTTTTAAATAATTTATTTGTATGTTACTGCTGCAAATAAGTATTTGAAAACCTGTGAAAATCAATGTTAATATTTGGCACAGTATCCTTTGTTTGCAATTACAGAGGTCAAACGTTTCCTGTAGTTTTTCCACTAGGTTTGCACACACTGCAGCAGGGATTTTGGTCCACTCCTCCATACAGATCTTCTCTAGAGCTTTCAGGTTTGGAGTTTCAGCTCACTCTAAAGATTTTCTATTGGGTTTAGGTCTGGAGACTGGCTAGGCCACTCCGGAACCTTGATATGCTTCTTACGGAGCCACTCCTTGGTTATCCTGGCTGTGTGCTTCGAGTCATTGTCATGTTGGAAGACCCATCCACGACCCATCTTCAATGCTCTAACTGAGGGAAGGACGTTTTCCCCCAAAATCTCGCAATACATGGGCCACGGTCATCCTCTCCTTAATATAATGCAGTCGTCCTGTCCCATGTGCAGAAAAACACTCCCAAAGGATGATGCTTCCACCCCATGTTTCACAGTAGGGAGGGTGTTTTTTGGATGGTACTCAGATTCTTCTTCCTCCAGACACGGCAAGTGGAATTAAGACCAAAAGGTTCTATTTTGGTCTCATCTGACCACATAACTTTCTCCCATGACTCCTGTGGATCATCCAAATGGTCATGGGCAAACTTAAGACGGGCCTGGACGTGTGCTGATTTAAGCAGGGGAACCTTCTGTGCTATACATGATTTTAACCCATGACGTCTTAGTGTATTACCCACAGTAACCTTGGAAACAGTGGTGCCAGCTCTCTTCAGGTCATTGACCAGCTCCTCCCGTGCAGTTCTGGGCTGATTCCTCACCTTTCTTAGGACCATTGATACACCACGAGGTGGGATCTTGCATGGAGCCCCAGTCCGAGGGAGATTGACAGTCATGTTTAGCTTCTTCAATTTTCTAATAATTGCTCCGACAGTTGATCTTTTTTTCACCAAGCTGCTTGGCAATTGCCCCGTAGCCTTTCCAGCCTTCTGGAGGTCTACAAGTTTATCTGTGGTGTCTTTGGACAGCTCTTTGGTCTTAGCCATGTTAGTAGTTGGAGTCTTACTGATTGTGTGGGGTGGACAGGTGTTTTTATGCAGCTAATGACCTCAAATAGGTGCTTCTAAATTGGAATAATAAGTGGAGTGGAGGCGGACTAACAGGTCTTTGATGGGCAGAATTTCTGCTGATTGGCAGGTGTTGAAACACTTATTTTTCAGCAGTAACATGCAAATAAATTTTTAAAAAAATCATACATTGTGATATACAGTTTTTTTTTTTAATGTCTCTCACAGTGGACATGCACCTTAGATGAAAATTTCAGACCCCTCCATGATCTCTAAGTGGGAGAACTTGCAAAATCACAGGGTGTTCAAATAAGTATTTTCCTCACTGTATTTTGTAGTAGGAAAAATTAAGTACATTTTGGGGGAAGAGTTTCAAACATGAGTGAATATTCAAAGTAAAGGAGTAGAGGTGTGTACGTAAATTTTTTTTTTTAATTGATTAACCTTAAATATTTCATTTGAGAAACTAAATTCGAATTGTAAAAAGTGATAGTTTAATGAAAATCATTTTGCAAATAATGAAACTCAAGCATGATCAAATGTGGAGAATTAGATTATTTTACGTCTTTTTTTATGTTTCCTTTCTCTTTCTTTCTGTGATCAGGTTAACATTCTGCTGTCTCTTGCAAACTGAAAATAAAAGACAGAAAGATAGACTGGGTGGTCACCAGCATCCTTTTTGCACCTCTCTTGCCTTTTCAAGTAGGCAGTGGTGGAAAAAACCCACAGAAAACTTGACACATCCTGTCTATGGCTGATGCTGAGACTTTGATTCATGCATTTGTTTCTTCAAGATTGGACTATTGTAATGCTCTATTTTCTGGTTTGCCACAGTCCAACATCAGCGGTCTTCAACTGGTTCAAGTGCTGCTGCCAGACTTTTGACTTGAGGCAGAAAGTTTGACCATATTACGCTCATTTTGGCATCCCTTCACTGGCGTCTTGTTGCTGCAAGATTGAATTTTAAGGTTCTGTTATTGGCTTTTAAATTTGTTCATGGACTTGCACCTCCCTATCTGGCTGACCTGGCCAAGCCCTACTTATCGGCTCGGACCCTGTGCTTGCAGGGTGCAGGACTTTTGTGTGTTCCCAGAGTGAATAAAAAGTCTGCCGGTCACAGTGCTTTCTCCTACCGTGCTCCAGCTCTCTGGAATGATCTCCTGGCACATATACGACAGTCGGATAATGTGGAGATTTTTAAATTGAGACTGAAAACCCATTTGTTTTCCTTGTATCCATCCATTTTCTTCCGCTTTATCCGAGGTTGGGTCGTGGGGGCAGCAGCTCAAGCAAAGCCGCCCAGACCTCCCGATCTGCACACACCTCTCCCAGCTCCTCTGGCGGAACCCTGAGGCGCTCCCAAGCCAGCTGCGAGACGTAGTCCCTCCAGCGTGTCCTGGGTCTTCCCCGGGGCCTCCTCTCAATGGGACGTGCTCGGAACACCTCTCCAGCGAGGTGTCTAGGGGGCATCTGAAAAAGATGCCTGAGCCACCTCAGCTGGCTCCTTTCGTCGTGGAGGAGCACCGGCTCGACTCCATTTGTTTTCCTTGTTTTATCATTAGTTTTATTGTGTTACTATGTTTTTATTCTTGTGCTCTTTCATGTTTTGTCTTTTTATTGTTTTTTTTTTTTTTATTAAATTTTTTTTCTGTTTTCGGTATTGTGTTGTGTAAAGTGCCTTGAGGCTATCTCATTGTGAGCTTTTGATTACTTTTTGCCGTTTTTGATTACTTTTGGTATCACCTTCATAATTTACCTTAAACTGCTTTACCTGGCCTTGTTTGCTGTCATTTTTTTCAGCACAGCCTCACTTGTGGGACTTTACAGTTTTTCTTTCATTCTGACATACT